>NC_139030.1:0-600000 GCF_964662115.1 Mustela nivalis
CTGCTTGTTGTGCCGAAGTTCCATGTGGCAGGGTGCTGCCCAGAATTCCTGCTCAGGATAAACTACCACAGCCCTCACATACCTCACATACCTCTTTCCATGAACAGAGTCATGTCTGCATCTGGGAAGGGCATATCTCTGAGATCCAGTCTTATTCCTGTGACTTGGTTTAGGACCTCTGCACAGTTGTGTGGATGTTCAGCCAGCTCCTCTGGGAGCAGTGTGGCTGGATTTAGCACCACTTGTGGCTGTGAGATCACTCTTGGTTTGTTGAGGAGGAGGGCCTGATACCCTGTCACTCGGGTGTTCACCATCCATCAGTCAGTTGGAGTCTACGAAGGTCCGCGATAGCGTGTGTGGTGGTCAAGATAAGATTTTGACCTAATGGTCTAGCATTATATCTCATTTGGTTAAGACCTACATGTCCAACAAATTTAATTCCATTTGTCATTCAAGCAACCCTTCACAGTTTCAGATTACCAAAGACTTTGGAAGCCACTGTAACAATTACCCATTAAAACCTTGAGACAGACAAATAACTATCTCCACTTCAGATGCCATGCTCTCCCGCCAACAAGGGGGAGGGGCTAGGCAGTCCACATCAGGCCAGAGAAGGCAAAGAATTCCCCAAAACAAAGGGGGTTTCGGCAGCTGCTGGGGAATATTTTTTAAAGTCTTTGGCTCAAGGTCGGTTCATCCCACAGTGCCAGTTCTGCTTACCAAAAGTGGTCCATTAGGCACTCATATTCCATGCTCAGCTCCAATGAGCATCAGCATGGGCACCTTAACTCACTCTTAGACTAACCCCAGTTGGCTACAGTCATAGCCCTTAACACACGAAATGAGTGAGTGAGAAGCCTCACATCTATTATGAAGAACAGAGAGATGAAAGTCAGAGTCCCTTTACTCTCTGCTTGCCCCACTCCTTCAATCATAACAAACAATACAACAGACAACAAAAGGACCAGGCAAAGACAACCGTAGGCCAAACGATTCTTACCCATAACCTGCCACTGGTGGGGGCTTTCTTTATCCCCTGATCGCCTAGGAGGACTCGAACCCCCAAACCGCCCAGGGGGACTTGAACCCCCTGAATGTCTAGGGGTACTCGAACCCCCCTGACTATCCAGGGGGACTCGAACCCCCTGGAGTTTATCTAGGGGTATTTGAACCCCCTCTAACCGCAAAGGGGAACTCGAGCCCCCTGACCATCTAGGGGGACTCGAACCCCCTGACCACCCAGGGGGACTTGAACCCCCATACGATCTACCAGCAGAGGATGGGGCATCTCCGCATCCACACCAGCTCTGGGGAGCATGGCTGCTGCCAACTTCTACCAGTGGGCCATAGCCTGCAGCTCCATGCAGGATCCCATGATCTTACCTCCAGAGGCTTTTCCAAAAATTCCAATGCTGTTTCAGTTCTCATCATTTGAATTCGGGTGGCCCTCCAAAGATAGGGTCCTTATTCAAAGGAGCGAGACTGATACAAAGTGAAGTTCAAGCAAACGTTAATTTTGCACAAAGCATCGAGAATTATATTGACCGGTCAGGGCCTTCTCTTGCAAAGAGGCGACCACTCCCAGCCTCACAGACTAACATTTATAGCGGTAGTTTAGCCAGGCTATACAGACGTGGCCAATGAGATAACAATACAGAAAAAAACTGCACAGTCGTGCTAAGTCTGCTATACCACATAAACAAAAATGCTAGGTAACACATGGGTGGACAATTGGATCTCAATTTACCCTAGTAGATATATGCGTGCCCCTCTAATGGGATGTCTTCTCCTGGCCTGATTCACCCTTGTATCTAGGCTTTGAGAGTAAGCTCCTCTGGGAGGAGTAGGGTCAATTTAGTTTACTGCATGGGTTCAATATAAGTTTACTGCTGAAACACAACATGACTCCCTCTGGCCTAGCAGCCCTTATAACGAGTACTTGTAGCGTCTCTAGAAATCGAGCCAAAATGTCTTCCAAATCTTCAAAACTGACGATGTACCAAAGGCAGATTCTACATCCTAGAACCTTAGGTCCAGAATGGACTCATGTACTTGGAGTCCACAGGAGCAAGCATGGAGCATGTTGGAAAAGACCCATAGCCCAAGTGAAGCCATCTGAAAGACTTCCGTGCCCGTTTCAGGAAGACAACTTGTATCTTCAAAAGGACGCATTGAAGAGGATTCAAATGTCAAAGAACCTGGAGCATTCCCACAGGGTCCTGCAGATACCCTCTGGAGGAGTACATGTAGATGTGACAGCACAAGCCTGCCTTCACCCTCTCATGAACATCCCCCAAATGGTTTCATGGGATAAGCAAACAGTGCCTCTTGTGGAAGATGGGCGTGTTCTAATGGAGGCAGCAGAAGATGAACAGTGGGACAACAAAGGTCCATTAGAGAGCCACAGACAGCGTATGCTACAGGTTGGTGAGGATATTCAGGAAGACAAGGAACTGGAGAATGAACATTGGAGCTCTGAGCGAAGGTCTGGCATTTGAGGATGGTGGGAGGTTCTCTGAACCTGGCTGCCTTCCATAGAGATCTAGGTCCAAATTAAAGAAAACATCCTCTGACCACAGTCAATCCTTGTACCCCGGTTATGTTTTTGTCTTTTTGTCAAACAATGCACATGCACATATTTGACAGAGAGACAGAGAGATCACAATCAGGGTGTAGAGCTGGAGAGGGAAAAGCTGACTTACCCCTGAGCAGGGAACCTGAGAACAGAGTCGATGCCAAGACCCTGGGATCATGAGTTGAGCTGAAGGCCGCCTCTGAACTGATAGGCACAATCCATGACACAATCTTTGACTTCTGAATACGTCCTCGTTCTAGACGTGAACCACTGCTCTGTCATTGTTCACAAATGCAGGGGAAATGGATTTTGGCTTGGGCTGGTGTTGCTTGAGCTATCTGGCCTGCTTAGAGAGCTGGTATAGTTTGTCCTCTTGAGGTAAGTGACTTGGCTATGTACAAACTACACTCCCACGCATATTTAGGTATAGAGAATTCCTCCATTGATAGCTTTTGCAGAGGGAATGAAACTATGTCTTGTTGTTCTATGCTTCTGTGGATGGTGATGTGAGTCCTCCTTGCCTCTGAATCTGGATCTCTGTTTCTGCTCCCAGATGAGGGACAGTTTTAGCTCTGAATTCTCAAATCCATGTTCAGCCCTCTTTTTTTTCTCTCACTCCTACTTCTCCTACAATAAGCACTTCTATTCCTTGGAGTCAATGACTTTCCTAAGCTCATTGTCATGTTTCATCATTCTTCCTTCTTTCTTTGGATTTGTTTCCTTATTTACCAATCCTTTTCTGCCAGGTCAAAAATTTGGTCCTTTGCTTCTGCCAGCTTCTTGGACTTTTCCTTCAGTCTGCTACCAATCTTTTAATGATGATTCTAAATGTTATTTAGAGAGACATTCTGTTCTTAATATATTTCAAATATTCTACACAAGGCAAAGTGGATCCAAGTAATCTGTAGGCAAAATAAGATTTTAGAGAAGTATATATTTCCAACAGTATTTATAAAATATTACCTTTATGTAAGGCATCATCCTGGACTTTGTGGAAAACACACAAAGGAGTAAGAAGTGGCCCTTCAAGAAACATATACAATATCAAGGTTTAACATGAAGCAGCATGTCTTCTCTAAGTAAAAAAACATTGTACCAACTGACTTTACTGAAACTTTATATTTATTGCTCTCATTTTAGGTCATAGTGTCCTTCTGCATGCAGGCTGCTATAACGGACATGATATAGACTGAATAGCTTATAAAGAACAGAAATTTATTTCTCACAGTTCTAGAACTGAGAAGTTCAAGATTAAGGAATGGGCAGATCCAGGGAGAGCCCACTTCCTCATAGATGGCTATCTTCTCACTGTAAACGTACATGATGAATGAATCAAGAGAACTCTCTGGGGTCTCCTTTAAAAGGACTGTAATCCCACTTATAACCTAATCACCTCCCAAAGGCCCCTATGTTTTAATACTATCACTTCCACAGTTAGATTTTGTAATGTGATTTTGGGAGACATAAACATTCACACCATAGTATATATAAACAAAAGAGACACAAAAACAACAAACAACAAAAATTATTTTAACTACCTATTATTTTCAACTACATAAAATTTTAATTTGTTTCTATATAATATTAAATAACTCATTTGAGTGATTCACTTATATCCAATGCATCTGAGTGCAATTAAATTTGCTTACCCAACATATCCAGCAGCATATTTCTTCAGACTATCCCATTCCACACCTTACAGGATTTACCACAATTAGAAGACAGGGGATAGAGGATAGATAGGTAGATGTATACATAAACACACTTGTACATACACATATGCATATTTTTTCCTGTTAATGATACTCATGCAAATAAAATTTAAGCTCAAGGAAACCTGTCTTGTGTGTTACTTAATATCCAGTTTTTAGTCAACATCCAAAAACAAATAATCCAATAAAAACATGGATAGAAGACATGAACAAGTGTTTCCCCAAAGAACACATTCAAATGTTCAGTAGATACATGAAAAGATGTCCATCATCATGTATCATCAGGAAATTGCAAAGCAAAACTAGAAAGAGATACCACCTCACACCTGTCAGAATGGCTAACATCAACACTACAAGAAACAAAAGGGGTTGGAGAGGATGTGAAAAAGTAACACTTGAGGGGGCTGCCTGGGTGGCTCAGTGGGTTAAGCCTCTGCCTTCAGCTCAGGTCATGATCTCAGGGTCCTGGGATCAAGTCCCACATTGGGCTCTCTGCCAGGCATGGAGCCTGCTCCCTCCTCTCTCTCTCTACTTGTGATCTCTCTCTGTCAAATGAATGAAATCTTAAAAAAGAGAAAAAGTAACAATTGTGAACTGTTGGTGGTGATGCAAACTGATACAGCCATATTTGAAAACAGTATGGAATTTCCATAAAATTTAAAAATAGAAGTCCTTTGTGATCCAACAATCCTGTTGGTGTGTATTTACCCAATGAATTTAAGAAAACTTATTCAAAGGGATGCTAGCACCCCTATGTTTATAGCAGCATTATTTGTAAAGCTAAGATATGGAAAGAACCCAAGTATCCATCAATTGATGAATAAATAAAGAATAAGTGGTATGTATATACAATGGAATATTATTCTGCCATAAAAAAGACTGAAATCTTGCCATTTGCAATAACATGGCTGGAACTAGACAGTATAATGCTAAAAGTGAAATAAGTCAGTCAGAGAAAGACAAATACCTTTACTCATATATGGAATAAAAGTAACAAAACAAACAAGCAAAGGGGAAAATAACACATAGAAAGAGAAACAAAGCTAGAAACAGACATTTCATAACGGAGAACAAACTGATGGTTACTTGAGGGGATCTGAAAGGAGTGATGGATTAAATAAGTGATGGGGGTTAATTAGAGCACTTGTCATGATGAGCACCGAGTGCTATATGTTATATTGTACACATGAAACTAATACAACCATATATGTTAACTAACTGGATTTCAAATGAAAATTTTTTTAAAATCCCAGTTTTTACCTCACATTCTGGCTTACAAAAGGGATTTAGTCAGGAATTTGGAGATTAGTTAATGAACAAATAAGGGGTGAACAGGCAGTTGTTAGATAAAATTACTATCCTTTCTGGCATGACTTATACTTTTTATCTAGAATTAATTTTAGCACTTTAGACTCTTCCTATTTTATTTTGAGTCATTAAACAAAAATTTCCTCAAAGGACCTTAGACTCCATCCAATTTGAGCAACAGTGTGAGAGAGGAAATGGTGTCCAGGAGGAAAAAAAAAAAAAAAAAAGATAAAACTACTTTTGTTTACTAGTGAATGCATAGTTCTTCCACAGAAGAAGCTCTAAATGGTCATGGCTCCAGCTTTATATGTGTTCAGTCATATGTTCAGAAGTAGGTAACACTATCAAAAAACATAAATCATCTGAGATTATTTTCCCTTATTTGAAAGCTGGTGTATGAGTCTGCCGTGGTTTCTTGGGTGTTGATAGAAGACGCAGACTCATGGTTCAGAAATAATATAGTTTATTATTCACAGCATTAGAGGTAGCCAGAATATTAACAGTATTTGTGTGTGTGTGTGTGTGTTTCTGTGTTTGTGTGTTTGTGTGTGTGTGTGTGTGTGTGTGTGTGTGTGTGTGTGTGTGTAGGGGTGGGAGTTATATATCAGTTCTGAGCCTCAGTTCCCACAAGAAGAATCAAAACAGAGGCAGATAATATTTGCAAACACAACAGGTTAAGTTAAAAAAAAAGATACTATTTCTGTCCTCCAAGTCTATTCAATACAACCATCTTCAAAGGATGGTCTAGAACAAATAATAAATGCAGAAATGTAAGCAACCAATTGAAAAGTGTCTCCCAAGAAACACACTTTGAGAGTCTTCCTTTGACAAAAATACTATAGGATATTACATGAATCAGGTGCATTGAATACTGGAAGGTTAAAATTACAAGGGACCAAATATTTTTAAGCAGTCTGGCATCCAGTAGAGTTCAAATAGGTTTTATAAGATTGAGGAAAGAAGCCATCAAAACCTGGGCCCGGGGCACCTGGGTAACTCAGTGGGTTAAGCCTCTGCCTTTGGCTCAGGCCATGATCTCAGGGTCCTGGGATCGAGCTCTGCATCAGGCTCTCTGTTCAGCAGGGAGCCTGCTTCCCTTCCTCTCTCTACCTCTCTGCCTACTTGTGGTCTCTGTCTGTCAAATAAATAAATAAAATCTTAAAACAAAACAAAACAAAACAAAAAACCTGGGCCCAATTTTCCCAAAAGTATGATTCTGATTCTAGTCTCTATGATGTTATCCCTTGAAGACAATGTCTCTAATTGAGTTGAATTAGTTTACTAAAGAGCATACCCCCATTTGTTGTAGGAGATGAACAATATGCAAGAGGCAAAATGCCACATGGAAGCCACCTGGTCTTCAGTGGAATATAGAATCAGTTCCTTTGGGATGAATTTGTTCCACATTTGACTTCCCACTTAAGGGAAAATAAGAGTGCCTTCCAATAGATTTTAAATAGGAAATGACAACGGAAGCTTATACAAGATTATAAAATGGGAAATTTCATTTAGATAAGCAATAATTTCAAAGTCATCTTCTTAATATTACAGACTCTTCACATAATCATAATTTTATTTTGGTATTATATGGTAATTTCAAATATAGTAAATATAAAGAATTTACCTCTGTAATTATAGCGATTCTGGTCGTAGTTTAATGGCAACAAAACTTCAAGTTAGAAGTATGGTCTACCAATTATGAATACATTTGGAAATGGTGTGTCATCTTCACTCCACTTGTCTCACTAAAACAGTGAGCCAAAAAAAGTAGGTCCAAGCTGTTTACTATGGTCAAAATGAGTTGCTTTTGCACTTGGTAAAGAAGCAGTCATATTTTGGAAGAAGAAACTGAGGCTATTAATATTTTCAACTTATTTTCAGAAAAGGAAAGAAAGGATAATCTAAGCTAAAGCCAAAATCTTACACAAGGTGGCAGGAGAATGATCTTTTCCCAGATAAAGGGTTTTTCAACTTAGCCATGTTAGGAGGAAGAAGAGATGAGACATTGTGGACTTGACTAACGTTTGTACACTGTTCAAAAAGTTTTCAAAATAATGTGTATTATTTTTCTTCTTTTAGTTGAGACAAAAACAAACAAACAAAAAACCACTAATGAGCTTACTCTTAAAAGGAGGTAAACAAGAAACTAGCAAAGATTGAGTGTTAGGTATTGTCCCCCTCTCCTTTTTTTTTAAATTATGTTATGTTAGTTACCATACAATACTTCATTATTTTTTGAAGTAGTGTTCCATGATTCATTGTTTGTGTAAAACACCCAGTGCCCCATGCAATATGTGCCCTCCTTTATACCCATCACCAGGCTCACCCATCCCCACATCCTTCTCATCTTTAAAACCCTCAGTTTGTTTCTTGGAGTCCATAGTTTTTCATGTTTCATTTCCCCCTCCAATGCCCCCACTTCATTTTTCCTTTCCTTCTCCTAATGTCCTCCATGCTATTCCTTAGGTTCCACAAATAAGTGAAACCATATGATGATTGACTTTCTCTGCTTGACTTATTTCACTTAACATAATCTCCTCCAGTCCCATCCATGTTGATGCAAAAGTTGGGTATTCATCCTTTCTGATGGCTGAGTGATATTCCATTGTATCCATAGATCACATCTTCTTTATCCGTTTGTCTGTTGAAGGGGATCTTGGCTCTTTCAACAGAATGGCTATTGTGGACATTGCTGCTATGAACACTGGGGTGCATATGGCCCTTCTTTCCAGTAAAATAGAGCTAGCCTATGACCCAGCGATTGCACTACTGAGTATTGACCTCAAAGATACAGATGTAGTGAAAAGAATTAGGTATTGTTAAAGCACAAATGCAGGGGATAGAAGTTATGGTACAGAAGAGGGAAGGGCAACCATATGGCAGAGTAGAATAAAGTAGCTCAGGAAGAAATTAGTCATATCCAGATATTGTAAGGCATGTGGGGTTGGCAGGGAGAGCATGAGAAATCATGAGAGAAGAGAGAGAAAATGGACCAGGCAGGAGGGTTTATAACATTTTAACATCTAAGGTAAGCATATGCAAAGCAGAATAGGGAAAGAAATAAAAGTTTTTATAAGACTCAATACATAAGGAATAACGTGGAGGACACTGGGAGATGGAGAGAAGTGTGCTGGGGGAAATCGGAGGGAGAGACAAACCATGAGAGACTGTGGACTCTGAGAAACAAACTGAGGGTTTTGAAGAGGACGGTGGCAGGTGGTTGGGTGAGCCCAGTGGTGGGTATTAAGGAGGGAATTTATTACATGAAGCACTGGGTGTGGTGCATAAACAATGAATTTTGGATCCCTGAAAATAAACTAAAAGAAAAAAAAGACTGACTACAGACATGGACCTCAGTGTAACACAGATATGGAACTCACTGGAATACCAGCCACTTCCCACTGACACACACAGACTATGATAATAATAAATAATAATGCAATTAAGAAAATTGCCTGCCAAATAATTTTTCCTCTTTTTTATTTTTATGATTATTATTTTTATTTTATTTTTAAAGTTTTTATTTAAATTCCAGTTAGTTCAAATAAGGTTAATATTAGTTTCAGGTGTACAATATAGTGATCAACACTGCCATACAACGGCTTAAATAAAAAAATGAAAAAAAAATTTTTTTAAAGATTTTATTTTTAAAAACCTCTACACCCAAGGTGAATTTCAAACGTACAACCCCAAGATCAAGAGTTACATATTTTACTGACTGATCCAGCCAGGCACCCCAACAAATAAAAATTTTATAAAATTGTTGAGTTTGTGGGAGTCTCATTTGCTCAGTCAGTTAAGTGTCTGCCTTTGGCTCAGATCATGATCTCAAGAGTCCTGGGATCGAGCCCCATATTGCTCATGCGCTCTCTCTCTCTCTCTCTCTCTCTCTCTCTCTCTCTCTCTGGCTTTTGCTCTTAAATAAATAAATAAAATATTTTTTAAAAAAATTGTTGAGTTTGTTTAACTAGTTTTAAACTAGTAGACAGAGATGAAGATAAAGTATGATGTCATGGCAGGGAAAAATACAACTTACACGTTTTAAAAATAAAATGTGCAATGCAAGTTACATCACTTCTTTTATCACCACACAGGGACTTTCCCTACTGAGTTGTTGTAATGTAAGGACCTATTTTATATTTTTATATTTTAGCAAGAGGCTTCCATTGAGGTTAACCCTGAAACTGTCTTTGCTCCCCTTCCCCTAGGGGTTTCACTTAAAAACAAGACCTGGAAATCAGCTCCAGGTAACAAAGCCCATATACAAGGGTGGGTCAGGCCAGGTGGAGACATCAATCAGCGGGAGGGGGGGGGCGGTGTTTGCATATTGTCTCCCTAGATACTAAGGAGTATGCCCCACTCCTCTGCCCTTTGGGAACCGTTTTGGCACCAATCCTAATCAAGGTGTAATAGGCTGGGTCAAATGTCTATACTAGGGTAAATTGAACCTCAATTGGTCACCTAGCCTCACTGTGGAGTTTCCTGTGTGTGTTAAAATCTCATTGGTCACCTGTGCGTGGCCAGGCCTGACTTCATGGCCTTTGCCCTTAAAAGCTAGACTGTGAAACAGTGAAGGGTTGCCTTCTCTCATAAGAGGTGTGGCTCTGAACGTTCGGTTAGATTCTTGATGCTTGGCATGAAATAAGGCTTTGCTTGACCTTCGCTTTACATCAGTCTCGCTCCTTTAATCATAGACCCATTATTGGGGCATAACAGTATTAATCTTATAGTTATAAGTCCACAATGCATCCATCATCCATTCTACCCCTTAACATTCCCCTTTGGACAGACCCATGATCTAGAACAAGCCTTATTTTATAGTGCCTTGTAGGAGATTTTTGCTGCTGCCTAAATTGCCTACTTTCCTCTCACCATTACCACAGAAATTGGGTCCACTGAAACAAAGGGGTAGTGTAAGAAATTAACAACTTCCATAAATCTCTTTAAATCATAAAGTATAAGATAGTGATACCTTTTTTTCTGCCACATAACCAATTCTTGCAAGAATAAGGTCATATAAGAGAATTTACAACACATGCTAGCATTATCCTACTGGACCCAGATCATTTGTATGTTTCTCTGTCTCTGAGAAATGTAGTTATTTACATGACTGAAACCTACAAATTGTTTGATATGACTACTAATATCACCTACATTATTTTAAAGCCTGTTTAAGGCTTCTGAAATACATAGGTTTTGTAAACACTTATTAAGCATCTTGTATATATCAAACACTTTAAAAATCTCTGCTTTAAAAACAGAACAAAAAAACTCTACCTCAATGGAACTTTGAGTCTGAAAAAGATACAGGCAATATACAAGGCAACAGATAGAATAATTACATATTTGATTATATACTCCGAGGATGTCACATTAAATTGATATGAAAATGATGAGAAGGATCTGGATTTCTTGTCAAAATTTTTTGCCTTAAAAAGAAATTGATATTTAGGGAAAGTTGTTACTGAAAGAGGTCCTGTGTCAACCAAAAATGTTAAACCATGATCTGAATAAATTTTCCAGTTGTGATCATTGCTTTGTTTAGCTGTCTTATATTAAGACTGAATTTAGTAATTCAGTCTCAGATTTCAGTAAGTCTTTTTTTTAATGATTTTATTTATTTATTAGAGAGAGAGAGAGGGAGGGGCAGAGGGAGAGGAAGAACCAGACTCCTTGCTGAGCAGGCAGCTGATGCAGGACTGGATCCTAGTACCCTGGCATCATGGCCTAAGCTGAAGGAAGACACTTAACCAACTGAGCCACCAGGCACTCTAGACTGTAAACTTCTTAAAGGTAAAAAAGTTTATTCTTCTAGAAGTTCCACAGACATTTCTAACATCCATAAGAAAGCATGTACTGATGTAAAATGCCAGCAAATCAAATTATTTAGAAAAGAAAGAAAGAAAGAAAAGATATATCTGGATAAAGAGAAAAACAGAAAATCTAATAATACATTGAATTATTAGAGCAAAGAGTGGAGGAAGAGAAAATAAATATGAAATAGAGATTTCCACTAAAAGAAAAAAATTGAATAAGGCAGGAGATTTAGAAAATTATTATGACAGACGAGAAAAAATAAAATAGGAGTTTTTAGAAAATAGCAATGAATGAAAAGGTAAATTGTTCCTACCTCTATAATATTAGCTGTTTGTTGTTGTTGTTGTTGCTAATTTACCTATTTAAGCTAATAAACAAAGAAAGGTTTCATTTAGGGATAAGGTTTCTATATATATATATATATTTTCCAATATATATACATAAATTTTCATTGTTAGAAAATGTGTCACAGAAAGTGTTTAAACTTTAAGATACAGATGCAACATGTAAAAATCTACATTGTTTGAACGTCTAATTTGTAAATGCTGTTAGAGGAAACTTGGTGGAAATGTCCTTATGTGGTTGTGTTTCTGGAACTAAGTATATTTATTAATAAGGAATAGTTTAAAATTATGAAATAACCAGGAGTGGACAATTTTCCTAATCTTATCAGCTCTTTGCAGCTCTTTTATTAGCCCCCTTCAGGAATACCAGCTTTATTTATCTAATTAAATTTTATATTAATATGCTTTTGACTTTTGGCCTTTCTCTTCATTCTGTTCTTTTTTTTTCCCGTAAATTACATGTTTCTGCTTAACAGCTACTATCAATTCTTTGATATGAATTCTCAGCATCAATTTACTAACTCCAGAGATGAAGCAGCATCAATATTTAGAAGCGAAGAATACAAAGCCTTGGGCATCTGGATGGCTCAGTCAGTTAAGCATCTGCCTTTGACTCAGGTGGTGATCCCAGGGTCGTGGGATGGAACCCCAGTTTGAACTTTCTGCTCAGCTGGGAGCCTACTTCTCCCTCTCCCTCTGCCTGCAGCTCCCTTTGCTTGCGTTCTCCCTCTCTTTGTCAACTAAATAAAATAAAGTAAAATAAAATAATGTAAACAATACATTTATTTATTTATTAAAATGCAATTATTACACAATACATAATGTATTGCATAATTATAATAATGATTAAATGATTTATTAAATATTTATATTAAATATATCGATTTAATTAAATAACTATTTTTTAGAATTTAAAATATTTCAAATTTAGATTGTTAAATATTAAATCATTAATTTAATAAATAAATATCTAAACATAATTAAATAAAATAATTTATTTATTAAAATGAATAAAATAATGTTGTCATTATCTGAGCACGTATTTTTAAATAGTCTAAAAACAACCATCTAATAAAGTCTAAATACATTGAGATCAGATATTTATACAATTTCACCCAGACACTCAACCCACAGACAGTTTCAAAACATTTGTTTTTTTTAAAGATTTTATTTTTTTATTTGACAGAGAGAGATCACAAGTAGGCAGAGAGGCAGGCAGAGAGAGAGAGGAGGAAGCAGGCTCCCTGTGGAGCAGAGAGCCTGATGCGGGACTCAATCCCAGGACCCTGAGATCATGACCTGAGCCGAAGGCAGTGGCTTAACCCACTGAGCCACCCAGGCGCCCCTCAAAACATTTGTTTTTATCTACTACTCAAAATACGATTGTAATGTATTTATTTATAACTTTGACATAGCAAGGAAACTTGGAGGAAAAGGAGACATTTGCTTTTATTATTTGAAAATTATTTTGTTGATTTAAAAAAAATAAAAACCTTAACACATGAGCATTTCTTCTTAAATAACACTGTGAAGTTTCTGAGTCGCATTCTATTAAAAGTGCTGATAAAATGGCCTCAGTTACTCATTTAAATTATCAGCTGAATGGGTAACAAATGAAGTAGAGAGCTTTTTAATTATGTATGAATGTATTGCTTGTGGATGGAGTGCCACAGAGTCACCTCTCTTTTTGGCTTTGTTTTGTGAGCAGCAGTGGAAACTATGAATGAGATTAAACATAAGGACATTCACAGAAATTCTTAATGAACTTCTGGGAAAGGGCAATAAGTGCAAGGAAAAACTGCAGCAAGACTAATTACAAATTTCAAGTGGTCATTGCTTAATTATAGAAGCTTTTAAGTTCAAGTAATATATCTTTTTTATGAGCCTATCATATTGTATTAATTACCACAAACTGCACTCTTGAACACTTATCTTTTCACATATTTCTTATTCTTAGTACTTAAAATTACCCTTATGATTGATAAGTAAATGGATTTTACTGACAATGCATTTATTTACATAAATAAATAATGCTGTTTATATATATAAAAACAATTGAATATGTGTATGTGTTCAATGAAATTTTTTTTCAAATTAACATCTTAATTCTACCACATTGGTTACAAATAGATATAGACTTTATAGATTCATCAAATATTTTATTCTCAAATTTATATCTCCTTTGTGAAGTAAATGAAACTGTATATATTAAATATAATCCTATCACATGTAACAGTTACTAGTGCATCCCAGGACATACATAGGTCAGGTCCTACTCAAGGCATCACGGATAACTGGATTTAACTTTCTATCCTGGGAGTCTTCTGTATATTTCTGTGGCTTTTATACTACAATCAGGAGGAAGAATTCTTTTGCTAAAGGCTTCCAAATCACTATGTGAGTATATTATTTGTAGACTAGTGATATAATATTATTGTTTAATATGTAAAGCATGATAAAATAAAATGCTATTGCCATATTTAATTTATTCAGAAAAGCATTCATTTAGTTATCAAGCATTCATTTGCTTTTTTTTTAAAGATTTTATTTATTTATTTGACAGACAGCACAAGTAGACAGAGAGGCAGGCAGAGAGAAAGGAAGGGAAGCAGGGTCCCTGCTGAGCAGAGAGCCTGATGTGGGGCTCTATCCCAGGACTCTGGGATCATGACCTGAGCAGAAGGCAGAGGCTTTAACGCACTGAGCCACCCAAGAGCCCCAAGCATTCATTTTCTTTATACAGAAGAGATAGAACAATGTTATATAGTAGAAAATACAGTAAATAATCTAGAAACCTTGATCATTGTGTTTTGGCAATTTTAGAACCTAAAATTAGCTAAAGCTCAAGTGCAAGTTATATTTGTATCCTAGGAGGAAAAGTTAATTAAAAGTTTGTTTATTACCATAGTTTAACACTTCAACAAAATGATAATGAGTCAAAAATTAATGAATATATGAAGTATACAATAAAAACAATAATCTTGAGTGTATGTGACTCACTGTAGGTATTGATAGGCTAGAAATCAAAGGGAAAGTATCTATAGGGTTTGTTCAGTTCCATGCTCATCAGATTAATAGGCTTTCTCATATTGCTTCCTTCATCACATTAATTTGTCTAATGAAGTTTTCAAGAGTTAAAGACAGTGATAGGTTCATGGCTGGAGAGAAGGTACAGAATCTAAGATAGTTCAGCAGTGCTTATTATTTAAGAGAAAGACAGCATGGGAGGTGAGGGGTGGAAGGAAAGGGATAAGAAGAGAGAATCTTAAGCAACCTCCTTGCCCAGCACAGAGCCTAAAGGGGCTTCATCTCATCGCCCTGAGATAACAACCTGAGCTGAAATCAAGAGTCAGATGCTTATCTAATTGAGTCACCCAAGTGCACCATTTTTTCCCCTGTATCTTTATTTTCATCTCTTTCTGTAACTGAGTTTCCCTTCAAAATCAGGACTTGCATACACAACCTAAATAATTATTTTGGGATTTGATCACGTGGAAGAGGAGAGAATGAGAAGAGCTAAGTGGTCCAGGAGAAACATATATGAGTTCAGACTGAGTGGATTATGATTGTGGACAACTGAGCATCAATCCTAATGCACAGAATACATCTCAGAATTATTTTCCTGAAACAAGAAAAAATCTGTTTAACCCACTGGCTTCTGCATCCTATCCACAGTGGTTAAAATTCATCCCAGAAGTAATTAATGTCCCTGACTTTTCTATTACTGGGCATGAGAGAGGAGCTGAGTGGGCTTGGTCAGTGTCCCACCTAATGAAAGGCAGAGCAGATTCAGGCAAAAAAAAAATATATTAGTTCTTTCCAAATTAGTTTTAATGGGATTCTGTTTTTCATTCATGAATTCATTTTACATTTTATATTTTATCGATTTTTCTAAGCTTTGGCCAATATTCACTGCATTTTTGAATAGCTTTTATCTATTATTGTAAATCATTTTTCTGCTACATTTGTTTAGTCATGATTATCCATTTCTTCTTCCAAGTTTTTCAGATATGTGATATCAATTTCCAAATAAATTATTTAAAATGTTTATTTTTTATACTAAACTTCTATGAAAAACATTGATATAGTATTATGGCATATTGTTCCCCTTTCAACTTATTTTTTAAAATGTGAATGTGCCTTGGCAAATATATATTGTTTCATTTTATGTTTATGTAGATTCTTCATAATTTTCCCAAGTTCATTGGCTTATGGTTTATATTTTTTTTAATAATTTTCCTACTGCCAATTAATAGATTTTTTCCATTACCTTGTCTAAGTTGCTATTGCCATTATAAGTAAAAAGCATCTGGAAATTTATATCCCTGTCCAGTTTCCTCAAATCACTCATTATTTTCAGGATCTAGTTGGATTTTCTTACAGGTTCCAGGTGGACAAGCTTTTGAACTGGTGCTAATTATTATTTGTTTGTTTCTGGCTTCCTGCATTTACCAGCTTAGGGATCATTTTTAACAATTATGATGAAATGAGGCATCATATTCTTATTCTCAACTTCATTAATAATGATATTAGTGTAACATGTCCTACAAGATAATAATAGATACATGTAAAATAATTTCATTGACCAAAAAAGTGGAGGAAAATGTAAATAAGACACAGTGGCAGCCAACTAGTCATTTCAAGTTGAGCTATTTTTTCCCCCTTTATCTCCCTGTCTCTTTAATTTCCTGTAGCACATTCCTACAAAGTATTTTAAGGTGTTTTATATGCACATACATAGAGATCATCATGGAGTCTAAATCTAATAATTCCTTGTCAGTTTTAAATATTTTAAGTATTGTTCATTCCTATGTCAGTTGTCTAGTAACTTTTTCTCCACACTGCACTTAATTGCAAGGAAATATTTAATTTTAATATAAATTAATTAATCACTTTAATAAATATTTTTACCTTATGGATTAATCTTTGATGCTTATTTCTTAATTTTTTTTAACTTTTAAAATTTTATTTATTGAGAGAGAGAGTGAGAGAGAGAGAGAACAAGCACAAGCAGGGGAAGCTGCAGAGGGAGAGGGAAAAGAAGAAGCAGGTTCCCCACCAAGCAGGGAGTCAAGCTCAGTCTCAGGGACTTGGGATCATGATCTGAGGTGAAGGCAGAGGCTTAGCTGACTGAGCCACTGAGTCTAATTGTTATCTTTGATATTTAAGGAAATACTTTATCATCTCTAATTGATCCCCTATGTCACAAATACAGTTTTCTCTATGGTGCTATTAATTTTATTGTCTTCAAATGAGATTCTTTTTCTAGAAGCATTTTTAATCAGTCTCTTAGGTCTATAATTTAGTTTTTATACATTTCACTTAGTATTTTATTTTATCTTCATCATCTCTGAGTATTCCTGACCAGTACTCATTGGTCAAATCTTTCTTATTAATCTATTCCAAAAATTTGTTTGTTTCTATAATATTTTGTTATGACTGCTGTCGTTCTTAGGTTTTGCCTTTATATTCTTTTTGTTTTGTTTTGTTTTGTTGTTTTATGCTTTGGTGTTTTTGTTGTATTGTTTTGTTTTTCTTTTGAATTAATACAATTAAACCTTTAGATTTCTTTCATACCTTTAATTATTGTCACTTATTTTCACAAATGATATTACCGTAGTACAGTAATTCTAAATATTTCTGAATTAGCTGTATTATTTCTTTTTAGGTGTAAAGTTAACTTCCAGTTACATGGACTTAATATTTTGGTCATTCTATTCTAGTTTTATTGCCTTATCATTGGAAAATATAGCCTGATACTTAACTCTAGGGAATGATGTGGGAGAGCTAGGTTCTTGTCTCTTGGAGTCAAAGAAGGAATCTCGTGGGCAATGGAGAGTGAGGAAGTGACAGAAGTTTATCAAGTGAATATATAGAAAAAGCTCTCACAACTAAGAGGGGTCCCCACACAGTTAACAATGAGTGCCTTCAGGGTTTATTTTTTATAAAAAGGTAACCAGGCAACTTTAATCCTTTTAACATCTCTATCAATAACTCCTGCAATGGCTTACCTCCTTTTGAGGGTCTGATTATTCTTTTTTGGTTACAGGTGTTTATCATAGAGACACCCACCCCACATGACCCACTCCATACACCTAGGGCAGGGTGGTCCTCCATCCCACATGCCTAGATCAGGGTGCTCTTCCCGGGGTAGGGTGGTCCAATTTATCTCTTTACCACATCACATTTTGGGGATTTCTGAGAGCCTGTTCACAAAGTTCCCTATGGATCTCTTCCTCCCTAGCCCCACCTGTCCGTTACTCATTTTGAGAGTTGATATTACCAAAGTACTGTAATTCTAAAAATTTCTGAATTAGCTGTATTATTTCTTTTTAGGTATGAAGTTAACTTCCAATTATATGAATTTAATATTTTGGTCATTGTTTTCTAATTTTATTGCCTTATTCTTGGAAAATATAGCCTGATGTTTAACTCTAGGAATTTATTGGCATATACTTCTGGCCTAAATAATGGCCTGTTTGTGTAAATGTTCAACTTATGCTTATATACTTACTGAAGACTATTGTTTTGGGGTCAGGATGGCTACATTTATTAATAGATCAGGACTATTAGATTCTCTAAATTTTGATGTCTCTTAATTTAATCTAATTAAATTATCAGTTAATGAAAGAAGTTAAATTTTTTATGTACTACTGCATCTAAACTTATCAAAGTCTTTTGCTATTATTAGACAAGTATGTCATCCTGTTTTTATACCAAGTCTTACATTTAAAAAAATCATACTATATGAAATATTACTTATTATTATTATTATTATTTTTAAAGATTGTATTGATTGGGGTACCTGAGTGGTTCAGTCAGTTAAGTGTCTACCTATAGCTCAGGTCATAATACCCGGGTCCTGGGATAGAGCCCCACAGGGGGTTCCCTGCTCAGTGGGGTGCTTCTCCCTCTCCCTCTGTTATTCCCCCTCCTGTGTGCATGTTTTTCTTTTCTCACTCTCTCTCAAATAAATAAGTAAAATTTAAAGATTATCTCTCTCAAATAAATAAGTCAAATTATTTTTCTCAATGGGAGGGAGAAGCAGACTCTCCACTGAGCAGGGAGCCTGATGCAGGGCTCAATACCAGGACCCTGGGATCATCACCTGAGCTGAAGGCAGACAACTTGAACCGACTAAGTCACCCAGGAACTCCAGTTGTTTACTTATTTATTTATTTTTATTATGCATATGTTTTATCTCTCTTTTCTTCAAGTCTTTTTTTCGATCGTTTTACTTTTTTACTTTTTTCATAAAACTGAATTATTTCAAGATGACTTGGTCATCCTCTTTTACCCCACCCCATAGGTCATAGAGTACATTTTAACTGTTAAAATATTAGTATTTAAGTGCTGCCTACACAAATTAAGGCAAATTATCTGTGGTCTGTATTCCTGAAAATATTTTTTTTTTATTATGCCTTCCTATTCCAATGACATTTTATAAGGATCTAAATGTTTACATTTGTGATTATTTTTTTCAAAATAATAAAGCTATTACTTCATTCTTTTTTATATCTGATGTTATTTAAAAAATTTCTGTCAGTCGGATTCTTGTTTCTTTATTAATGAATTATTTTTTTTCTAACACTTATGATTTTTTTTTGTCTTTGGTATGTATGCCCTAGTTTGGGATTCATAGAGTCAACTATAGTTATGAACATTTTCTTTCTTTTTTTGTATGTAAGTTTTAATCCAGTGTCTTGACTATTTTATGCTTGAGAAATAGATGTACATTAATATTCAAATATTTCTTTCCTTTTTCTTCTTTCATTTAAAAAAAAGTCATTTATTTATTTAAAAAAAATATGTATTCATTTATTTGGAGTAGAGAGAGAGGGTCATGAAGAGTGGCTGATTATATACTTTCAATTTGGGAGGAGGTTAGGGATAGCACAAGCCTCCAAGGTATTTTATAAACAAGGTTTCCAGGACCTTGAGGGGGCTAGCTATTGTTAGGGAAAGGTCATTTATTACTATTTAGTAAAAACTCAGGGAAGAGACTCTTCTGATGTGTATCAGTGGGTATATGCTTGGGAGATGATTGCCAATGTATATCTTGAGGGCAGGGGTGGGGAATAGAGATAAAGAAGTTTCCAAAGTAATTTTTACATGTGAAAGTAGATTTTCAGTATCCTGGGGGGTTGGACTAAGAATGCTTTTTGCCCTGAGTAGATGTGTCCACATGGAAGCAGCTGAGTCCCCAGAGGAACTTCAAGGACTTGTCAACAGGCTATGAGTAGTAAGGAAATCTAATTTTTTCTCTAGCTTTTGTTCCACACGTATCACCTACATCTTACACCTCTTTTATATTGATAATTTTAATGCTTTGCTGGTATCCAGATGACTATGTCCTTAAGTGACTTCTTATCTCTATTGAATCCATTACGTATTCTATCCATTGTATTCTTAATTCAACTAGATTACATATATTTAATCTATTAGTACCACTAGGTTCTTATTCTTGTTATTATTTCAAAATCTTTCCTTAATTCCTTACATTATTTATTGGGTATATTTTAAATCCCTGATATACTCACTTATTATATATAAGCTGTCAACCTTATTCTTATTTTGAGGTAGCTATATCTTTTTGGGTTTTCGGATGAAAGAACCGCGGATCCCCTTACCCAAGAATCCAACACTGCCACTGGATGCAAACAGCAAGAGGTTTATTGTCACGCAGGTACCGGCGGGTGGTCGGCAGCTCCAGCTAACCGAGCACACCGACCGGAGTGAAGCGGGGTCTTTTATAGGAAGGTACAAACAAGTTTTGGGTGGGGCGCAACTGATTGGTGGACAGTTTGAACTTTTGAAAAAGGCATACTTGGTGTTAGTGGATTGGCCCTGGAAGACCCCCCTCGCGGGAAGAGAAAAGCGGGAAGGGGAAACAAAGAGGGGAAGTTTGACCTTATTACTGGGCAGAAAGGCATCCTGTCTACGTGACCTATGTGACCATGCAGCCTCCTTGCCTACGTGATCTAGGGGACCATGCAGCCCCCTTGCCTACGTGACCTACGGGACCATGCCCCGGCTATTAGGAGAGGGTATCTTGTTCAAACAGGAGTCAGGTGTCATGCTCTAAAAGCCAAGCGGTTACAGAAAGGCAAAAGAGCAGTTACATTGAATTCAAGCCTGGGGGAAGGGTCTTTTCATTGCAAGGGGAGGAGGGGTACTTTTACACAACAAAAGAGCAGTTAATTACTTAACGACGGGGGGGGGGTCTTTCAAGGACATCATACCAACAATGCCAAATAATTTTCAGACAACAGCAGGATATCCAAGAATTCAACTAAATTCTGACACTATCTACCTGAACATAGCGTAAGATTTCATCAGTTAAGGGATCAGTCCTCCGAGACTATCTCCAACCCCATCTCAGATGCCAGTCTCACTGTAGGCCCCAGGTTATTACCTGTGTTTGTGACTGAGCAACTACAGGTTGGAGGTCCCAATGGCCTACTTCTTACGTTCTTTTAATTTGCTACAGGGACTCACAAAACTCAGAAAAATACTTACTTTATGTTTGCCAGCTTATTAAAAGATATAATAGAAGATTTAAATCAATAGATAGATAAAGAAGTGCACAGGGCAAGGTATGGAGAATGGGCACAGAGCTTCTATTACCTTCTGTAAGACTGCCACTCTTCCTGCCTTTTCATACATTTAACAAACTAAAAGCTTTCTGAACCCAGTCCTTTCAGGTTTTCTGTGGAGGCTTCATGACATAGTCATAACTGACTAAATCATTGTCATTTGCTGATCTAATCTCCAGCTCCTCTTCCCTCCCCAAATAATCCTGAATTGGGAGGAAGGGGAGGCATGTTGGGCAAAAAGTTATGAAGGCTTTCACCAAGTGGTTGGTCCTTCAGGCAAACAGCCCTTGCCTTGAGTGAGGTCTGAAGGTCACTTCATTAACATAACAAAACACACCTCTCTCACCCTTATCACAGGAAATTCCAAGAGTTTTAGGAGCTGTGAGTCAGTAGCCATGGTTGAAAACCAAATATTCAGATGACCAAAATATATTTCTTGTAAACCACTATATTACCCTACATGCTTAAGTATTTAATTATGTGATCTTTTAAACTAATATTTTTCTAAGAGTCTAAACTGTTCTGTCAGTAATCTGGATTGGGGAGTGATGTATTGCCAAATTTCTGTCGTTTCAGTCCAGGAAGTCAAAGAGAAACAACAGGAGAGCCCCTTAGGGCAGGAAGTTCAAAGTAACAATGTTGACTACTACTCCCTTTTCTTGATTTTTTTTTAAAACAAGCAAAGCATCTCTTCAGAGTTGCAGTTTAAAGCCAAGAACATGCGGAATTGGGAGAAAAAAATAGTTAAATTTGGAGACTTGCAGAGGTAGAATCAGAGTAGTGAAAGCCATTACAGTAACGGAACTAACTGAGGTCAGTCTTTGGTGAATCACAGAAACAGGTGGAGTTGTCAAACAAAGGAATCTTTGTTTACAACATACAAGGAGATCACAGGGAATAAGTTCCAAAGCCTTGACTGTTTGAACAGGAGAGAGATTTTTATTTAGTATTTAAGATGAATACTCAGAAGGGAGAGTTTTATTATCCCGTGTATGGTTGGTCATAAGGTTGTGGATGCATGCACATCCACATATGTATTTGTGCAATATGTATTGCATGTTCACCTGAATGAAGCTTGTATTCCACCGAGGGCAGAAACTTCAATGTTAGAATAAAGCAGAGGTAACTGTTGGACAAGGGAAAGGGACTCTGCAGGCTTCAAGAGCAGATATAAACTAGATGGGGTCTTGGACTCATTTTCTGGGACAAGGAATGCAAGGCCTTGATTACTTTTGAAATAGCACTAGGAGTTTTACCACTGATTTATTGTCTCAATAGCTTAGGCTATTTCCTGGTCTGGTGGTGACTGTTAGTTTTCCCATTGCCTTGTTCCCTCAAAATCCTTAACTAGTGAGGTTTTTGCATTTCTTTGTAAGAACCTCCCAGGAAATTTTGGAAGAAGTGTGCTTGGGCAAGTACACAGGTGGGGTATAGATCATTGAAAATAGCTGGGGACAAAAAATGACTTTTCTTATGTCAGGAAAACTATATCTCATCTTTAATTTTCTGGGAACCTCTAACTCTTTCTGCTGATGTTACCAGCAGGCATCTGAGATATTACTGATTGTTCTCTTGAACCTAAGGAAAAGGAAATGTAGAAAGCAAATGACAAAACTTTAAAATCTATCCTGCAACTCATAATTCACTGCAGCCACCTCTCTGTCTTTCCCTTTCTCTTTTTCTCTCTTTCTATTTCTCTCTCACTTTCTCTCTCACATACGCACAACACACGCAAATCAACTTAAAACAATTTTTAATTTTCCCTATTCCATTTTAATATACTTGAGGCATGATCATTTTCTAAGTAAATACAAGAAAAAAAATCTAGGATTCCATCATTCTGTGTGATTAAAGTATTGAGGAATTTACTTCCAATAGCACTTATAAAAACATATTTTATTTAAGTAATATTATATAATCAGGTGCCTGCATTTTTCTTATTCTCCAACTAGTGTTATTTGGCAATTAATATTTTGTCAATCAATATTCCCCTATATCTGAATGTGTGGGCAGTGAGAGATGAGTTAGAGGCAAGGATGGTGAACACTCCCAACAACTGCAGACTACATATATCTTAAGCCATGATTTTCTTTGCAAAGGTCAACATTGATAATGTTCTAGTCATACCTCCGTGTACCAGGAAAGAAGTAGCATATTTCTTGAAAGACACAGCTATCAAAGCTCCATTGAGAAACCGTAAAGATGGAGAAGGGATTTGCAAATTATATATATGATAATGGACATCTACTCTGATTATTAAAAAATGAATAAAAATAAAAAACCTTACTAATAACCAAACTGAGTATCCAATTTTACATGTGAAGGAAATAATGGAAGAGACATGTCACCAAAAGGATATGGATGGCTTATAAGCACATGACAAATTTCTCAACATTTAGACATTAAAGAAATACAAATTAAAATCATAATGAGACATGCTTACATATCTATTAGATGGCTAAAATTATAAAGGCTAATTGTACTTCGTCTGAGCTAGATTGAGAAGCAACAAAAAATCTAAACTGTTGTTGGCATATATCATGATACAACCCCTTTGGAAAATAGTCTGAAAATTTTTTTAAATGCAAAATATGTTGCAGTTACACAAATAGCCATTTTACTTCTAGGCATTTAACCAAGAGAAACAAACCCTATGTTCATACAAGGACTTGTATATGAATTTCATAGCAGCTTTATTTTTAAGAATTGAAAACAATGGAAATGTTCATCAATGTCCATCAATAGAGCAAAGACAAATTATGATCTATTCATTAAAGAGATTACTATTCAACATCAAAATGAACTATTTACAGTTGGAGATTCTCAAAATAATGATGCTGAGAAAAGAAAAGCCAGGCAACGAATAATATATACTGTGTGATTCCATGACTATAAAAAATCTAGAAAATACAAATTTATATATAGTCACAGTCACCAAATATATTGGTGAGATTTTAGTGCCTTCTTCTGTGCTCCCATAGCTTCCTACACTTGGATCTCTGAGAATTTGTTACACCATGTGAAAATATGAACTCTTTTTCTTTATTCTGTCTTACTACAATAAGAATTCTTGAAATTTTATGGACATTTGAACTCTCAGTTATTAGCAGAAATTCTATCACACAGTAAGATTCCAAATATAAAAGCCAGAGTTTTACAATGACTTCTAAGCTTTTACATGATCTAGCCACTCATTTAACCTCTGTGACCTCTTTCCTTGCTACTCTTCAGTCACTCACAGTGGCCTCCTTGCTATTCCTCAGATATGCCAGGCATGATCCAACCTTATGGCCTTCAAGATAGCCAATTCCTTTGTCTGGAGTGACCTTATTGCTGATAGTTCTGGGCAAATTCATCACCTTTCCATACCTTTGTTCAATTGTCAGCTTCATTGTAACTACCCTGATCTTCCTATTAAAAATTTTAACTCCCCATCCCCTGCCTAGCAACCTTGATTTTTCTCACCCTGATCGAATTTTTCTTTTTCCCCATTATACTCATCAATTTTGAATGCACTATGCAATTTTTATTAAGGTTTATAGCTTTTAATTGTCTCACCCATGAAAATAAAAGTTCTACAAAGCCAAGTATTTCATTTACCAGTGTAGTCTGAAGTAATATCTGGTAAATTTCAGAATAAATTAATGTTGAGAGTATACTGAATTTCATAAGTCATTTCAATAATTTTTTTCCAAAATATAAACTATGTAAAACATACCTTAAATTTACTTTCAAAATATTTTATAGCATATAATGGACAATATACATAAGCCTTAAAGAAACAATCATATAAATAACCATTTCATACCTACTTAAAAACTGCATAATACCGCACTCCTAGATCCTCTCTGAACGTTCTAAATTAACCCTTCAAAGGAAATACATTTTTAAAAATAACAGATTTTTTGTCAAATAATTTAATAAAATAAAAGTTTCATTCATCTATGTAGATCATAATAAATGTTTTTAATAAGCATGAAATTATAACTCTGAAGTGTGCTAAAATGAAACCACCTGCGAAGGGGGAGAGTACAAAAATAAACAGCATTTTTCCAAATAAGAGGAATTTATTACTTTTGAATCCAAGCATGTGGATTTGTTCAAACTGGCAATAAAGGAATATGGAAACACAAACCATAGAAAGTCATATTTTAGATTTCTAAAAGACTTCGAAGTGAAGAGTATACATTTTTTAAATGCTACATAATGCTACATAATGACAAGATGACAGGTTGTGACAAATAGCATTTTAAAAGCTCTACTCATAATGGAACGGAAGGTGTCATTTCCCTATAATTTTATATATATATCATTACTTTACTATATCTGGATACAACATATTAACAAACAGATGCTCATCAAAGACTAAATCATTTTTAATGGAACATAATAATTTGAACCTACATGTATTAATCATTTTTTTCGATCTAACATTTATAGTCTCGCTAAACATTTTATCAGTTGTCGACAAAATTCAAAAAAAATAGGATAAAAAGTCGTGTTTGGAAAAGTAGATTTTTTTTCAAATTTGCATTTAAATGAAAATATTTGATGATATTTTTAAAACTTTAAATGTAATTTTATATATATCTGACCTATCAGATGATATACAATTTTTGGAGAAAATATGACATATTTTTTGATCTTGGTTGAAGGTATTAATAAAGAGCAACTGTTTGTATTATTTGTATTGTGATATCTTAGTTAATAAACATGAATAACTGGTATAAAATATGTTTTTTAAAAAATTTTATTTACTTGACAGAGATCACAGGAAGGCAGAGGCAGCCAGAGAGAGAGGAATGGAAGCAGGCTCCCTGCTGAGAAGAGAGCCCACTGTTGGACTCAATCCCAGGAACCTGGAATCATGACCTGAGTCGAAGGCAGAGATTTTATCCCACTGAGCCACCCAGGCGCCCTAAAATATGTTTTTATATATATATATATATATATAAATTCTATATATATATATAGAATTATAGTTCTTGCCAAAATATGGAACTAGCTGGAACTGAATGCCTCCTTCAAAGTCAGCTCTGGAGAAATTATGCAAGTGTAATATGGAACTATTTCAGATATGAACCAAAAACAAAGAAATGATGATAAATTCCTTAAAAGACTCAAAGTTGCTCTTGACTGGTATGTTTCAAGCTCTATTCCTGGTTTGAAGACAGGTTTTAACAGGCCTGTCACTGTAGAAATCAGCTGGATGTTTAGAGGCTATCAGAACTGTACAAAAACCTTGAAGGGGTAAAGCCTTGAAAATTCTTTAGAGAGATTAGCTCCCTAAGGCATTATTCCTCCACACGTTTTCCTCCAATCAATTAAGACTGATGGATGAGGGGCACCTGAGTGGCTCTCTCATCACGTGGGTGGTGGGTTAAGCCTCTGCCTTCATCTCAAGTCATGGTCTCTGGGTCCTGGGATCCAGCCCCACATCGGGCTCTGCTCAAAAGGAAGCCTGCTTCCCTCCCTGCTTGCCTGCCTCTCTGCTTACTTGTGATCTCTCTCTCTCTCTCTCTCTTTATCTCTCTCTGTGTCGAATAAATAAATAAAATCTTTAAAAAAAAGGCTGATGGATGATAAATTATGAAAACTGCTCCCTCCAAATGATGCTTCTTCATAAGGATTTAAGAATTTAAAATTGTAAGAATTTAAAATTGAAACTTGATCGTAGGATTTATCTTATAGAATAACATCAAGTGAAGGCAGTTATTATTAGTTTTGAAGTATTTGTGATTCTGAATTCTTGGCCTCATTAGTAAATTTATTTTTAAATTCTCCCATGGAGTGGTGATTGGCCTTCAGTCTTTCATTGATGTACATCATTGGGTCAAATGAGATGTGTGTGCCCAGAACTATATATAATCTTCTTTGTATTTCGCTGGAGATGGCATTTCTGAGTTTTGTTCAATTGAATTTGGACAGCTGTTTTAATAGTCACTTCTAGAGTTGGCCCTGGAGAATATCTTCCTTTTTTTCTCTTCCCGATTCTCTGAAAAACCCTGACTAATTCACATTATCACAGTGATATCACAATTCAAATTTTTCCAAACACTATAGCTGCAAAATAGAAGGAAGCTACTCAGAATGTAATACTATTGTGAATGATTGAGAAAGAAAACATTATTATAATTAAGCTACCAGGTTTCAATGTATTTTATTGTTGCTTAGAAAATCCTAGCATACCCAGACTTTACAGAGATTTGATGATCCGAAGAAGAGCTGAACTCATGGACCAAAATAACTATGCATATAAAAAGTACAATTACTTACCTAAAAAAGATGATGTGGTTAACTTTATATGGCAATCCAAGTGTTATTGGAACAGGAATTAAAAAAATAGTTTAGGGGCGCCTAGGTGGCGCAGTGGATTAAGCCACTGCCTTCAGCGCAGGTCATGATCTCAGGGTCCTGGGATCAAGTCCTGCATCAGGCTCTCTGCTCAGCAGGGAGTCAGCTTCTCTCTCTCTCTCTCTCTCTCTCTCTCTGCCTGCCCTCCATCTACTTGTGATCTCTCTCTGTCAAATAAATAAAGAAAGAAAATCTTAAAAAAAAATTGAATGACTGTACTTTTAAAAAATAGCTTAAAAGGGGCGCCTGGGTGGCTCAGTGGGTTAAGCGGCTGCCTTCGGTTCAGGTCATGATCTCAGGGTCCTGGAATCAAGCCCCACATCGAACTTTCTGCTCAGCAGGTAGCCTGCTTCCCTTCCTCTCTCTCTGCTCGCCTCTCTGCCTACTTGTGATCTCTCACTGTCAAATAAATAAGTAAAATATTTTTAAAAATAGCTTAAAAGTATATGATAAAATAATGATATACATATACAAAGAAAAGATACTATACTGTGAATATAAATTAAGTGAAAATTGTTGAAATAAAGAATACAATAAATGGAGACTAAGATGAATATAGCTGTAAAATGAATAAATGAGTTGGGAAAAACAAACCAACAAACAAACAAATTAATGACTTCTGCCCAAATGCAGCAGAAAAGAAAAAAAAATAAAGAAAATATTTCAATAAGTACTGAGATAAATTTTGGAGAATTAAAGAAAGATAAAAATTACCAGACTTAAAATGATGCCAAACATGAGAAATCAGAAACAAAACAAAACAAAATCCACACACACACAAAACCACTCATATACATTATGGTGAGTTTTAAGAATATCAAAAACATAGAAGAGCATAAATGATGCCCAAGAGAAGAACAGATCACCTAAAATGTACAAGAATAATACTGACAGCAGAATTCTCAATAGTAATAGCATATAAAGGAGACAGCTGGGGGTTTGTATAGATGGAAAAGATATTTGAAACTAGATATTATACATCAAGCCAAATTATTGATTAAATTTAAGAGTACAGTAAAAATACAATGAAGCATGTTAGGTCTTAGAACATTTATCACACAGAGACACACATTTTAGAAAATTTCCTTGGAGGACAGCTCAATTTAGATAGAGAAAACAGAATTATGTACTCAAAGGCACATTTTGAAGGAAGGATTGAATATAGTCTGCACTGCAAATATTCTTTAATCGTATGTTCTGAATTTCCTAAATTTAAGAAGTATTTGTTCAAATATTTATCTTTAAATAAACCCTAGGAGACTTTTTCTTGGATTCTGGAAAATCAGTCCATTTGCATACAAATCTTTTTGTCACTGATGGAAATTTTGATATCCCTTAACAGTGGAATGCCTAATGTATTGTTACAGCATTTGTAATTTGCCAATACATGGGTGATGTGTGTGTGTTGTGTGTGTTTATTATTATTTTTGATGGTTTTACTCTTCTATAATAAATTATGATTTGTTGAAATTTATCTGAGGTTATATATAATAAAATGAAATTTGTGTGAACTAAAGAAGTGCGTCTCCATTTTTTTGTTTTAAGAGTAGACTGGTCTTTAAAAATTGTCCAAAGAAGTACATTATATTCATTATTAAATTTGATAATATACAATAAAGTATTTATGGGCATATGGAACCATATCAAATTCTACTATTAATTCATATTAATAATTACCATAAGAGGAAAAAGGGATATTTTTCAAAATGAAAATTAGCATATTTTTCAGAATATGATATAGTGTTATTCACTGAACAGAGGGAACAAATGTCAAAGTTTAACACAGTTTACAGAATGTTTTAACATAAATTGAAATTTAAATCTGACCCAATTTCACAGTTTTAAGTAAAATGGTAGCACTTATAGTTGGGGATGCCCAGCTTGCTCGGGGCGGAACACCACCCCTTCACAGAAGCTGGGCAGCGGGGGATACCTCGCTTGCTCATGGCGGAATGCAGCCCCCTCACAGAAGCTGCGCTGGCTGGAAGCCTGGCCGGCCCAGGGCGGAATGCCGCCTGCTTCAGGAAAGGGGAGCACCCGGGAACGACAGGTTAGCTCAGGGTGGAATGAAAACCGCCTGCCTCCCTTATCCGCCATAGAGCCTTTCTCTTCCCAGAAGTGCCTGTTGCTAGTTAGAAGAGTTCTTTCAATGTGCTTGTTTAACTATAAACTTTATCCTCCTTCTTGCTTGTCAGCAAGATGGGATTAACATTTGACCTTCCTCAATCCTTCTATTGGCTATTGTTTTCTATCCAATAAAAGTGAGACTGTCGAGTTGCTCTTGGCAGACGTCCTTTTCGACTGTTGTCCCCTGCTCCCAGTCTTTTCCAGCTGACTGGTTCGTGCCTAATTCTTCTCTCGTCGCCATCTGGAAGCGGCACCCAAGCTTTCTTGGGCTTCCTGTTTTTGGTGTTCTGTTCCACTCATCTCTGCCACCGCCCCCAGGTTCTCAAAATGGTTTTCTATGGTATCTTCCAGAAAACTTCTGATGTCCTCTTTAGTATGTAGGCTACATCAGTAGGGAATAGCGTCAAAACCTCTTCTGTTCCATGTGGATATTCACGTCGTTGAGCACCGCTTGGTCAAAGTCTGCCCTTTTCTGTTGGTCTGTTTTCTCTGGTCACTTCAAGAGTCCTTTTGTAAGAAATCCTATCCCATCAGATGCTCCTCTCACTCTCTTTCTCCCTTACTCTTGCTCTGGCTTCTTTCTTCAGATTTGCCGGGGAATGACGAGTCCTTTTCATTCCTATGAAGATAGAAGAATTGGCTAATCCACAGATACCATTTTTAGTGATATACAAGTGTATATATAATAACTGATATGGAGATGTACATGTGCACCTACGTATATATTCTATAATCTATAAAGTATGGAGGTTGGATTAAGTCTGAAGTCTCTCATACAGCTTGATAACCTGTGACTCTTTGATCAATAACTTCCATTTTCCCACAGGTCAGAGAAATGGGAAAAAATGCAAATATGAACATATGTAGCACGTTAAAAAATGATCACAAATCCTATGACTCCCCATTCCCTTTGATTCACATGGGCTATGTGACTGTGTTAAACAGTGAAATAAACGTGTCAGTTTCAGGCCCAAGTCCAAAAGGAACCCCTCTCTTGGAACATTTGCTATTGGAGCTCTGAGTGGACAGGAAATAAGTCCAACAACCTTGTTACAAAGACTGCACGGAAGTGGAGGGCCATCTGAGCCTCATCTCCCAACTGTACCCATCAAAGTGACAGGCATGTGCATAAAGTCATCCTGAATCCTCTAGACCAAGCAGCCGCCTGCTGAAGGCCACCACCCACTGACCTCAGTTAATGCCGTATTAAGCATAAAAATTGCCCCATGAGATCCTGCCCTAATTTCTGACCCCCAAAACATATGTAATATGACAAAAGGGTTGTTTTAAGCCCCCAAATTTTGAAGTCATTACATAACTAATTGGGTAACATGGCAAATACGTATCCAAACTAATGGAAATCAAGGAATATGTTTAAAGGCACCAAGTTATCTTAAAAAGTTCTCTGAACACACAGAAAAACAGAAAGAGACCCATAACTACAGAGAACAAATTGATCGTTTCCAAAGAGGAGGCAGCGGGTGGACAGGCAAAATGCGTGAAATACAGTGGGAGATAACAGGCTTTCAGTTACAAAATTAATAAGTTGCAGGACGAAAGGCACAGCATAGGGAATATGGTTGGTGGTACAGTACGGCGAGCACAGCATAACATACAGACTTGTCAAATCTTGTTGTTTTATATCTGAAACGAATGCAACATTGTGGGTCAGCTATAATTCAATTAAAAAATCAAAGGAAGTTTAAAAAAATTAAGAGTGAGCTCTGTTATCCAAATAGGACATACGAGATGGATTTCCCATCATACCATAAATTGAAAACGACTTCTCTTGATAGAACAATGCTTTCCTTAGTCTTAGTCCCTACTCCCTCCACAAAAACAAAACAAAACAAAACAAAACAAAAAACAAAAAAACAACTACTTTTGAAAAACATCTTGGTATTTTGAAAATTATAACTGCAGTGAGTGATGAGAGTGAAAACAAACTGATAATCCACGTTTCCTCATTTCTTATCCCTTTTATGAAGATGAACAGTAAAATCATAGTGTAAGAATTAACCAGAGAGAGGTCCATTTTCCACTCACTATAATCAAGCTGGAATTCTCAACTATTATTTAGTATTAGTTGATTCTGGTGGCAAATGCAAATATGGTTTCACTTCTTGGGCACATGAGGAAGATTTGGTTGGTGAAACAGACATACCAGGTTGGCCCAGGCCTGCACTGCCAGGGTTCAGAAAATTGCAAGATACAACCTGACACTTAAAACTTCCCATCAACAACTACCGCTGCCCCCCCAACATCTTGTTTCTTCCCACAGACAGCTCATACTGAGACCTGTCCACTGTCAGGGTCAAGCTAAAGGGGGATGCCCACAAACTAGGTGGGAAATGAGAGGATGCAACTGCAGCTCTCTGGGGATGCCTAAGGCCACTGAATGCCCCGTCATGATTCTCCAGCACAGATGGGGGCAGCCTGCACCACGTGGGTGGAGCTCGAGGACACAGAAAGTACTGGAGTGGCAGTCAACAAACAAATGTGTTTGTGTAATATATAAACCCCCATAGGGTTGTCAATTGGTGGGATTCACTTTTTCTAACTGTTCACCCCATGACATACAACTTCAGGAAACCCAGAGCCCATGGATTATTGTTGAAGGGCACATTCGGACTCAATCAAAGTGTAACTAAGCGTAATCATACAAATAAATACAAATATCATTAAAAAATCAATACCACCTCAAACTTTCTTTTTCATTCCCAAATGAGCTTTTATGGGTTTTAATATCAATTAATGTGCTTATAGAACTGGTAAAAAAAAACAGTCAATGATGAAATTTTAAAATTACCACTCTGCTTTCCCTAATTTCTGTTGATGTACTTTTATCTCACACAAAAATGAATTACTAAGGAATAAATCATACTTCACTGAACACGTTTCAGCTGAAATGATGCACCAAGATGTACAGCTTTGGTCAGGCTTATACTGTTGTTGTCAACATAGTATATGGGGTGTAAGAGCTACTGGCTTTTCCTTCTCCCATGAATATTAGTCCTAACAGATTCTTCACGTGGAAAGAAAACTTAGTCTAGAAGATACACTAATTCCTCTCCTCCCTGGTGAAAAATACTGTTAGAGGTATTAGTTTTAGATAGAGAAGCAAGTTCACTTTGGAAAAAAGCACACACACACAAAACCCTCCAACATGACCTTTAATACAGTGATAAGGGTGAAAGTGTAAACTTCATTTGGAAACAGCACTCAAAATACTGTTTTGAAGGGCCTTTACAACAGCGGTATACTCTTTGAAAAGATTTTTCAGATCAACTGATTGAATCATATTTAATTTACCTAGGGACAATTAGATAAAATTTAAAATTCCAAACAAAAACTTTTAGGACACAAATAAAATTATATGTGCTTTTATTCCTGCAACTATCTCCAAAATCCAATATTCAATGGTTTAAATTGCTGCATTTCTCATTTGCAATGCAGATGAAGAGAGGAACACAGCAGACACATGTGAGATGAGGTGTGAGGCATAAAAGGGAGCACAGGAGGCAACTGACCAGCTGAATAGCGACTGCCCCAAAGATGACCATATCCTGAGCCCAAGAAGCTCTGAGTACTTTACCTTACCTGGCAAATGGGATTTAGCAAGCATGATTAAATTAAGGTGTGAGAGGGGAGAGATTATCCTGGATTACCTCGGTGGTCCCAATGTAATCATGAGGATCCATAAGGAGACAGGAGGATCAGAATCAGAAGGCAATGTGAAGTTGGAAACAGAGGGATAAAAGGTGGTGCAATGAAGGGCCACAAGTCAGGGAATGCAGGCAGCTTTAGAAGCAGGACAAGGCAAGAAAGTGGATTCTCCTCTAGAGCCTCCAGAAGGAACACAGGCTGCTAACACCCCGATTTTACCACACTGAGACTGATTTTTGAACTTCTGACCTCCAGAACTGCAAGATAATCAATTTGTGTTGTTTCAAGCCACTGAGAATTTGTCATTTGCTACAGTGGCACTAAAAACTACTAGAAGAACTCACTGAGACATATTGAGTCTGTACAATGGCAGGGACCATTTCTAGTAGGACTATCTTCAGGGTGTGGTAGTACTGGATCTGGAGAGTTGACTGCCAGCATCCTTCCTCCCTCCCCCTCCCTGAACCCCAGTGCACTGTGTGCCTCCTCCACTGCAGCCCAGGTGACTCACAGGAAGCTGGCCCCATCCACACTGCAGGGAAGGGGTCTGTCATGGAAGCCAGTCATGTTCCTCCTGGGCCATTCACACAGCCAGCTGCACGACAGTCAGTGCCTTGTTACTGTTCTATGAGAGACAGTAACCTAGGTTGTCCCACACACACAAACGGGAAGGGCTTTACAGAAATATCTGGGTTGTCTCTGAATGGGAACAAGAAAAGCAGTGCCCGCACTGCGGGCAGCCATCACACAGTCAGCAGGGGGTGGAAGACAAACTGGCCAGAGGGAAAGGGCACAGTAGGGAAAAATGGAGAAAATCATGGAGACAGTGTGAATAAAACACATTCTCTGCAAGCACTGCCATGAGCTGCTTCTTCATGAGATTGAAGGTTTTTTTTTTTTTTTTGTTTTTTTTTTTTAATCTTTAAGACAGTCTGAGTTAGGATGAGACAACCATCCAAACTGATTCAGGAGGTCAGACTTTATGGAAACTAAGAAATCCAGATAATAAAAGTAGATGACTCACATGTGTGAAAAGGTTCCTTTCCCACTAAGGGCGGGGGGAAAACTAGAACCTTGAATTTGGGGCTATTATTCCATTATTCTTGCTATTTTTCATCACTCAAATGTATTTTTCAAGAATGAGGAAATTATTCTCAATAAATACAGTGATGGTTCCCTGAAAATTTGTAACCAAGTAGGGAACAGTCAGAGTCTCTAAACAGATTGTTTTGAATTGACTTAACAATCACACAAAATAGACTGTGAAATTTATCAAAGAGTGGGGCTGAGTTTCTTATATATGATTTCATGCAAATTTTTGTCTACCTGATGATTTTTAGTTTTTGTCTACAGGGTGAGTGAATAAAGGTGTCTCAACATGGTCCAGAACTAATGGTGTTCCCTGGCTCACTTTGAAATCCAGGGTCATTTCTGTTTCCTTTTCCATGAACTTCTCCTTCCTCTCATTTGGTCTGTTTTTCAATCGGACTGTTTGTCTTCTTCTCAATTTGTAGGCACGTCAGAGACATGAACTCCTTGAACAGCTGATGTTACAGATGCTTTTCACAGCCTGTTGCCCACATGCAGCTTTACTCTTTTTTGATATACAAATCTTTTTCAAATTTTTAAAATAAAGTGGCATGTCATTTCTTCTATGGCCTGTGGGTCTTATCTCTACCTAAGGTAGTCTACCACTTCCCAAATTTTTACATGCCCCTAGATTGTCTCCAAATTCTTTATCATTTTGTTTGTAGAGTTAGAACTTAAACCAATTTACAAGGTTAATCAACCTGAAATCTCCTTACATATGTGATAGGAAGCAAGAGTTCTAAGAAAGAGAGTCCTTTCAGCTCTGAGGGATAGAGCTTAAAGTCAATATTCAATGATACTCTGTCTCATTTTCTAGAAGGAACTGGTGGTTTCTGTTTGGAACTCTAAAAATTTTTTTCTTAGTCCCTGAAAGTCAAATAGGTTTACGTCTGTTTTGGTTTGAGTCTGTTCAGCTAATTCTCCCTGGGACTTGAAGGCTTTATGAACTGAAGGCATGACTGTTTTTCAGCTCAAGTAAATGCTGTATTAGTTCAGTTATAACTTCTGTTATTTTCTCCTTTTGTCCTCAGGGTACTTGCAAGGTACATTTGGACCTGACCTCAGATCTTACTTATTCGTTTCTCATTTCCATCTCTATGAAATTTTCCTCAGTGTTCTGGGATATTCCTTTGGAAAATCAATTTTGTGGGGCACCTGGGTGGCTCAGTGGGTTAAGCCACTGCCTTCAGCTCAGGTCATGATCTCAGGGTCCTGGGATCAAGTCCTGCATTGGGCTCACTGCTCGGTGGGGAGCCTGCTTCCTCCTCTCTCTCTGCTTGCCTTTCTGCCTACTTGGGATCTCACTCTGCCAAATAAATAAAATCTTTAAAAAAATCAATTTTGTTCTCAGCAGTGATCATTACTGTTTACAGGATTCCTATTACATGGTACAACTAGTGAATTTAAGTTTCAAATCTTTCTTGTATTTTTATGTTTTAAAAGATTTATAAAATTTATTTGACACAGAGAGACAGAGAGAAAGTGAGCACAGACAGGGAGAGTGGCAGAGGGAAAGGGAGAGGGAGAAGCAGACTCCTCACTTAGCAGGGACTCCCCACCCCCCACCACAGGGTTTGATCTCTGGCAGACATTTAACCAAGTGAGCCATCCACGCACCGCAAAGCTACCTTTCAAAATCTTCAGTAAGTATTTTGCTGCTCTTTACTGTAACTGTATCCCCCTCAGACTTCTTGACAATAAGTTTGTCTAGCTCTGTAGTCAGTTCTTAATCAATGAGGACACGGGCTCTGGACCTCGACCTCAGTTTGTTGCTCCTCCACCAAGATGCTACCTGCCACTCAGGTGTGTGAACTCTTGCAGCTCAGGCCTAGTCACACTTTTGGCAACTCTGGGGCATCAGCGAAGCTACTCTAAGGGGACCATGCTTTGTGCATAAAAGCAGGCCCCTCCATGAAGCAGCCCCTCTCAAACCTCCCCAAGTTGTCCTTCCTTACACAGCACAAAGTCTCTAAGAAACTCAACCTGCTGGGAAAGCCCATTTCTCTATGACCAAGGACCACAAGAGAGGGAAGGTATACCATGGGCCCCACACAGAAAGAGGTCTTCACTGAAAGCCTTCTAAATAGAGTCTGCCTTTTCTTCCAGGCATTCCATCATGGCACCTCAAAATCCTGAGATCTCTTCCACTGCTCCCTCTGAGATGCCAAGAGCCACTTGGCAGTCAAATAGGTCCTTCCCACAGCCCACCTACATGATTATTGAGGGCCTGCCTGGTGCTGGGGATGAGTGAAGGCAACACAGGCCCCTGGTCTTATGCTCTGATGTCACTGGCTCTTGAGCAAAGGAAGGAAAATGAGAGGGTCCAGGAGACTGCACACAACATCATGTTTTCAGAACATCTCCCTGGCCCCCAAGATCACCTTGTCATGGCAATGTCAGCAGGGCATGGCAAGTGCTATCTCAGAAGTCCCTCTGACACCTCAGCAACAGAGAGAGAGCCCACCCATAAACATAATCCCTAGAACCAGCATCCTTTAGGAACCAAAACCCCTATGAGTCAATTACTTTGGTATGTGTTAGTGTATTTTTACCTATGTAAAATATAAGAAAAAGAGGAATGACATACCTGTATGATTTGGGGCAGTACAGCAACTCGATTTTGAGTGTTTTGGATTATAGCTAGATACTTTTTTCCAAAAAGAAATTTATAATCCATTTAATAAAAACAATGTGAATTGCCATGTATGGAATTTTTATACTATAAATGTTTTCATTGTCTTGAGTTGTAGTAATGTACATACACTGGCGCTGGTCTCAAATGGGGGATGTCTGGAAGGAAACAGAATACATGATTAGGGAAGTGAGTGTAAGCCACCACCCTAAACAGTTCAATTTCTCACAAACATATACCTCAGCTATATATTTGATTGGATGAATATCAACTAAAACTTTAAAATTAAAGTACCAGAAATTATTAGGGATGACATTTTTTGGTAGACTTGTTTCTGATTCTGCCTTGTGACCTGACAAAGGTGGGATGGTGACTCCTGTTACTGCTTGCTTATTATAGCTATGGCATACAGCGGTGGAAGTACTAAGTACTAAGCCACTAGAAAATTTGAGAAAGGATAAGCAATTCTAATAGTAAGGATATTTTCACATACATTATAACTAATTTAATATTTGAGGACTGAAACAAATCTAGAAGAATGTACAGACATTCTTCATCATTTCAGGTACTTTAACATCCAATACTACCCTAATCAAATCCATGGGACTTTAGTTTTATAGCCTTTTCCTTGTCGATGAATCTGAAGAATAGAATCAGTATAAACTACTTTATGTCTGAAAAAATTCATCTTTGAATTTTGACTTGACCAGCTCCACAGAATTAATAACAAGTCCCTTTCTTGGTGCAGCCACATTGGGAAACAGTGTGGAAATTCCTCAAAAAAATTAAAATGGAGCTGCCCTATGACCCTGCAACTGCACTCGGTATATACCAAGAAGATACAGATGTAGTGAAAAGAAGGGCCATCTGTACACCAATGTTCATAGCAGCAATGGCCAAAGTCACTAAAGTGTGGAAATAACCAAGATGCCCTTCAATGGATGAATGGATAAAGATGTGGTCCATATACAATATGGATTATTATGCCTCCATCAGAAAGAATGAATACCCAACTTTTGTATCAACATGAACTGGTCTGGAAGAGATTATGCTGAGTGAAATAAGTCAAGCAGAGTCAATTATCATATGGTTTCTTACTTCGGGAGCATAAGGAATAACACAGACGACATTGGGAGATGGAGGGGAGAAGTGAGTTGAGGGAAATTGGTGGGGGAGACAAACCATGAGAGACTGTGGACTCTGAGAAGCAAACTGAGGTCTTTAGAAGGGAGGCAGGTAGGGGGTTGGGTGAGCCTGGTGATGGGTATTATGGAGGGCACATATTGCATGGAGCACTGGGTGTGGTGCATAAACAATGAATTCTGGAACACTGAAAAGAAATAGAATAATAAAAAAAAGTCCCTTTCTCCTTTAAATTTCATAATCAATACAAAAAGTTACATGGTATTGGACTTGAGCTACTACTTGCTGTATGTCCAGCTCTCTTACTTTCTTTTTTTTTTTATTTTCAGCATAACAGTATTCATTGTTTTTGTACCACACCCAGTGCTCCATGCAATCCATGCCCTCTATATTACCCACCACCTGGTACCCCGACCTCCCACCTTTTATATACCTGGAGGCACTTGCATGAGGCAGACAAGTTCTCAATAAAGAACTTTAATTCAATATATTAAAGTATACTATGTTTTCCACAGTGAATATAGACTATTTATCAAATCAGAATCAAGTTCTGAAAAAAATACCCATATACAGATAGCTAACAAATACACAGCCCGGTACCTCTAAAGGTTAGTACTTCTACATATTTCAAAAGGCATCAAGTTTTTGCTGCTTTCCCCTGATCCAAGCATGCACATTTGTGTGTATGTAAGTAAACACCCAAAGACAACTGAATTAGTAGTCCACATTCACCACATGGATTAATGCCTGTTGTGATCTCTTTCCCTCCCAAATTGTTTCTGATTATTCACTTTAACTAATTTTGCCTGCTTTCCAATAATAGGGAGAAGAAAATTTGCTTCCCCACCCCAGCACCAATCAAAGGGATACTTATGTCCTGTGAGCCTTCATTTTTCATAGGGGAAAACAAACAAACAAACAAACAAACAAAAACCCAAAAAACCCTGAGCAGTGAAACTAGAAATTCCCTCATGTTTCCTTCCTTTCTGGAGCTTACTGCCCTTAGGTTGCACAGTTGCCCAAATATTGGCCCCTCCATAAGAAGCTGTAAGTAGCACGAGCGTAGTGGATGAAAGATCCAGGATATAAGGAAGGGCTACTCTGGGCAGTTGCATGGCCTGGGATTGTCTGCCTCACCACTGGGCAAGGTCTGGGGCCTGGGGTCACCATACCTCAACACCGTTAAGAGAAGACTTCAACGAGAATGTTTATTTCAACATCTTTGCATGAGAAAATAAACACTGCCTTCAATAAACAGTTTCAATTAAAAATTAAAATTTTAAAACTTAATTTTAAATATAATTATACCAAGAAGAATCATGACACATGTTGAATTATTTTAGGAGCCACAGTCTTCCTGAGGTACAAATAAATATTTTGTACAAATAGATAAAATCATTTATTAGGAAACTTTAAACCTCTTACAATAAAGTTACCATTAAGTATAAGAATAAAGTGACTATTTTGCTTAAAAATAAACAAAGGTTACTTTGAAAGAGAATGGCAGCTTCCCTGTGGACATCCTCTATACCCAGCCCAATCAGTACTTACCAAGTACAAGTTTTTAGATTTTGCTAACATGGTAAATGATGGAAATAAATGAGGAAGACAATATTTTCAAAACAGTGTAAAAAGAACTTTAAAACAAGTATCTTGATTCTCCTTATTCTTCCACTCTAATTTGTAGCCTTTGGATAATATGTGGGAAAGAACATATATACATTTAAATTTTAACTTAAATGTCTACTGAAATAAAATGCTATCTTATTAAAATTCCTATCCGAAATTAAAAAAAAAAGTCATGGTGACAAATAATGTTGACAATCATGTAATGTAATCCTATCTTAAAACTCAAATTATGCTAAGAATGAATATTTCAAAACTAAATGGTTCACTTTGTTAAAAATATTCTTACTGAGTATTAAAAAAATCACCCAATGGTATCATGTTTTTAAACTCATTCTACTCATCATGCCTGTATTTTATCCTACCAGTTCTCTCTAATGACTTAGCATTCTTTCTTGTCTGCTCTCCTCTCTCATTTCCTTTCACCAGCACCAAAAACACAAAGACTCCAAAGTCCTGAGAGCAGACTGGAGTATCCCTTTGCCTTCTAGAAGCTGTGCATTTTGACCCTACTGGTCCATTCCACCTGCCCAATAGGCAAGATTGCCCAATAGGACAGTGCAGTCAGGAAGGGAGGCAAGGATAGAATCTTGAGGGATAGCAGAGAGAAAGAATCACCTTAAGAAAACTGGCAAGAATTCCTATCTTACATTGAGGTCTTCCATCCATTTTGAGTTTAATATTTTGTTCTGATAACACAACTCTGGGTGGGATCCGAGATGGCTCCTCAGTGGGGACACATCACCAGGAAGACCACACCATGATTAGAATTTAAAATCTTCGGCACCCCCACCCCAACCCCTACATTCCCCCAGAGAGGGGAGGGGGCTAAAAGCAGAGCACCTCTATGTAAGGAATCCTCCATAAAAATCCTCATAGCAGGGACGCCTGGGTGGCTCAGTTGGTTAAGCAGCTGCCTTTGGCTCAGGTCATGATCCCAGCGTCCTGGGATCGAGTCCCACATCGGGCTCCTTGCTCAGCAGGGAGCCTGCTTCTCCCTCTGCCTCTGCCTGCCATTCTGTCTGCCTGTGCTCGCTCTCTCCCCCTCTCTCTCTTTGATAAATAAATAAAATCTTTAAAAAAAAATCCTCATAGCAGGGGTTTCAGGAAACTTCCAGGTAAGTCAACATATCCAGGTACCAGGAGGGGGATAAAACCCAGCTCCACAGGAATAGACATTCCTGTGCTTGGGACCCTCCCAGACTGTGCCCTTTGTGTCTCTGCATCTGACTGTTCATCTGTATCCTTTATCATATCTTTCATAAATTGCAAATGAAAACAAATGTTTCCCAGAGTTCTGCGAGCCACTCAGTTGAACCAGAGGAGGAGTTGAAGAAACCTCTGATTTGTAGCCAAGTTGTAGAGAAGTTGTGGGTAACCTGGGCTCCTCCTACTTATGACTGGCACCTGAATGTGATGGACCAGTCTCACGGGACTGAGCCCTTAACCTGTGGGATCAGATGCCATATCAAGGCAGACAGTGTCAAAGCTGAGTAAAACTACAGGACACCTAGCTGGTGTTGCAGAGTTGCCTGGTGAGGGAAAAATCCACAGCCTCAGCCACAGTGTTAGAAGTGAAGTGTTCTGTGTGAATATGGTAATATAAAAGCAGATGGGAGAACTGAAATGTTTGCTTGACATACACTCTCACACAAAATATTATGTATGCCAGGTCTTTGCTGATGTGATATAGCACATATTCAAGTTCTAGTGAAATATCATAAAGAGTCAACTCAAAAAACAAACAAACAAACAAACAAGCAAACATACAAAATATGGATGAGCTGGGAGAAAATAAGCAATGTTTCCTCTTTCCTATCAAGAGAAAGACCATTCCTGAATTATCCAAGATTTTGCTTTTACCTGAATAACCATACAGTTCAATAGTACTTGAAGGAAAAAGCATGTTTGGTCCTCAGCGATCCTTTCCCCTGATATGGCCGGCAAGAGTGGAGTGATTCTTGTGGATATATCTTTGCTCCAGAGTGGGGAAAAAAAGGAGTTCTTTCACCAACGTTCAAAGGGTTTTTAAAAAATGGCCTTCATTAAAATACATCTGCCCCTCCTTTGGAACCTGCTTACTCTACACTCCAGGCCAGCGAGCATCAAGGGGTTGGAAATACGGTACAAACTCCCATGAAGCCACCTCTCCCTCTAAACTATTCTTCTCTCTGCCAAATTCTGCTTCGGTCAGCCTAAGGATCAAATACCTGTCTTTGGGCAATAAAGTGATGTGCATTAATCAATCATTGGCCCTAACTGGCAAGTTCCTTAAAAACTCATGGGACACAGATGGTTGCCATGACTTTCCCAGGAAGCAGCTACTGTCTTTCCATGAATGCGGCATGAAAATACAGGGCTGGGTGAGCAGATGAATGTCCACTCGTGAAACAATCATGCTGAGGACAATAAACAGTAGTTTTGGATGGCAGATTTAAATTTCATTCACAGCCAAGAAAACACTCCAGATACATGATGTGTATCCACTTCCTGTTGTTTCCAACATCTGAGTCCTCCCTTCCATTCCTGTTTCCACCACTTCAGTAAATGTCTCCCATCCTCATTGCATATAAAAAAGGCTCTGATTCTTTCTATTCTAATGTCTGTAAGACATTACTGTGAACAAGAGCAGGGGATAATTCCTCCTCCAAACCCATCTACGAAATAAAGGGTTCTATTCAGGATCATGACAAGCTGAGGAATCCCTCAAGAGAACTTCCAGAGTCATTTCAACCTGTAAGGCTGGCTAAAATGTTCCTCACCATCCGCCACACCAGGGCTAGGACTGATGAGTGTCTCTACCATGCAGGTCCCTCTGGATGACATGATCGCTGGGAAACCAGGCACGAGGCAAGCAAAAATCAGCACCTGCTCTTCTGCAAAGTTTGTCTGAAGTGCTTGAAGCCACAGAAGAAACAGATTGACTCCTTCAGATCTTACCTAAAAACAAAATTAAAGGTGACAAAATTAAACACATGTTTATGCAGAGATGCACTGCAATGCAGATTCAGTTCTGAGAAAGAAAAACTAGAAGTTAAAGGTACCGTGAAACTCCTGCACCAAGTTCTTAGTGACAAGAAATCAGGCGTGCTGCAAGAAGCCCAAGGGTGAAGAGTTGGGGTCTGGAGCCACAGTGCCTGGTTCCAATGCAGGCTCTGCTTTTTGCTTTTTGCTTGCTTAGCTGTGGCCAGTGGAGAACCACCAAACTTCTCCCTTTGCATCAGTCTCTACCTCTGAAAAATAAGGATGATAAAAGAATTTACCACAAAGTGTTTGCACAGGGATAAGTGACTTACAACAGTGCCTGTATCATCAACTGTCATTTAATCACAAAAATAATGCAAAGACAATCATCCTCCAAATTTACAGTGTGCTTTGAATAGGGTTTTTTCTATAATATGCTTATGTATCATGGAAAGTTCTTGAAAAATCTCCGAGCTAAATAAGACCTTAAAGACCTGGCTCAGTTATTTGACCTTGAAGCCCATTCATCAGGCATTTCTACACCAGCCCTCCTTTTTTTTTTTTTTTTGCCTGTGCAGGTAGCTACCTTGAGGGCTGCCGCCAAATCATCACTTCCACAAAGAACCATTCAGAAATTTCTGGAACTCATATCATTGCTGGACTTCTGGCATAAGTCCATTGTTCCTGGTGGATGCTTCCAGTAGTAGGAAATGGAACATGCTCAATGAGGGCAGGGGGTTGTGTTTGACTTGCCCACTGCCATATCTCCAGCACCTAGAAAGGTGCCTGAAACACATAGCTGGCATCCAGTAAATGTGTGCAATAAATGAGTGAACTAGACAAAAATAGATATGCACTGGTAGACGTGGCCTGTGGAGTACAGCTTCAAAAGCAGGAGAGTATTGAGAGTCCTACATGGTAGGTTGCATGGCACTGAGTTAAAGAAAATGGGTCCTACAATCACCAAAGGTTAAACCTCGAAAGTTGTGCGATCTTGGACAAGTCACCTACAAGAACAAAGACCCCTGTCTTCTATTGATAACAGCTGGGAAGAGAGAATCCATTTCAGAATGAAAGGGGACACAGGACGGCTGTGTACGACACTTATATTGTGGTCAAGATGGCAGTGTAAATTCACTTCATGGGGTCCCACACCATCATCCCTCACTACCATTTGAAATACATGGTAATAAGAGATGATATATATATATATATTTTTTTTCAGTGTAACAGTATTCGTTGTTTTTGCACCACACCCAGTGCTCCATGCAATCCGTGCCCTCTCTAATACCCACCACCTGGTTCCCCCAACCTCCCACCCCCTACCCCTTCAAAACCCTCAGATTATTTTTCAGAGTCCATAGTCTGTCATGGTTCACCTCCCCTTCCAGTTTCCCTCAACTCCCTTCTCTCCATCTTTCCTTGTCCACCATGCTATTTGTAATGCTCCACAAATAAGTGAAACCATATGATAATTGACTCTCTCTGATTGACTTTTTTCACTCAACATAATCTCTTCCTGGAAGAGATTATATATATATTTTTAAAAGATTTATTTACTTACTTAATTTTTTGACAGAGAGAGATCAAAAGTAGGCAGAGAGGCAGAGAGAGAGAGGAGGAGGAAGAGGGCTCCCTGCTGATGCAGGACTCAATCCCAGGACCCTGAGATCATAACCTGAGCTGAAGAAACAGGCTTAACCCACCCACTTAGCCACCCAGGTGCCCCTAGATTAAACACATATATTTTTTAAAGATTTTATTTATTTATTTGGCAGACAGAGATCACAAATAGGCAGAGAGGCAGGCAGAGAGAGAGGAAGGGAAGCAGGCTCCCTGCTGAACAGAGAGCCTGATGTGGGGCTCAATCCCAGGACCCTGGGATCATGCCTTCAAGCCGAGCCAAAGGCAGAGGCTTTAACCCACTGAGCCACCCAGGCACCCCTAGATTAAATATATTTTTTTTTTAAGAGAAGAGAAAAGTTAGCAAGTGAACCTTGGTAAAAAACAAAACAAAACAAACAAAACCCAAAACTGACAAACATCTCCATGAAGCAGCAACCGCAGAAATTCTCAGTGATGCACAGATGTGTAGCGACAGGAAAAGATGTCTGGAGGCTGACTTCAAGGAGGACAAGTCGCTCCCACTGGAGATAAAGGCAGACAGAAAGGCCTGCTCGCTTGCTGCCTGAAGCCACAACTTCAACTGGGCTGCAGACTTGATTGCACACCACTTGCTTCACCAGAACACTGTGAGGTTTCCAGTAGCTCATTACATCTAAACACTACTGCCTCCTTTAACAAGGTTTCCCTTCCAGATTGCCCCTGACTTACAGGGATAGGCAGTAGGTGTCCCTCCACGTGCTCCTTCTAAATTCTCTCCCCTCTCTGCTTTCTTCTGATCCACTTTTTATTTATGGGCTAGCTTTACAGGATATCCCTTCTGTGATTAAACAGGTCTTAATAATTCTACCTTTTGTAAAGGAAGCCTTCCCCAATTATTTAGATGTTGATAAATATTTACCTCTGAATCTCCATAAATCATCACTTTATATGGCACCAACATGTAGAAAATAAGAATGAAGTTACCCAATTTTCAGAATGAACCATACAAATGACAACCTACCATCTAAAGCCAGAGACAGAAAGAGAACATCTGCATAAACTAAAGTAATGCGGGTTCCTTATTCATTCATATTTATTATGCAAAATGGAAGTTTTAGGAAGATTAGAATAATGCATACTTGTTCTATTATATAGGCAACTAATCCTCTGTAGATGGTAATGTATCCATAACTCCATCTCCAATCTAGAATTTCTGAACACGAGGGGAGGGTATTAAAATCTCCTCTGTGGGAGGCAGAGCATTACAGTGTCTGGCTCTGGCCTTCCTGCTGCAGGAGGAGACTTGCAATTAGTGATGGCAAATGGAATTCACAAAACATTTCTGGGCTTTAGAAGACATTGGAAAACTAGCAAAGGACTTAGAAAATGGTATGAAAGGAAGCAGGAAGAGGGAGGTGGCAGAAACAAGTGAGCCAAAACCTGATATGTAAGCAACAAGCTCAAGAAAAACAAATCAGGGTGCCAGAGAACAAATGCCATTTTCACTGCACGATCTCTACAGGCCTGTGCCCTCCAGACCCCGTTGCCACCACACGGTAAGTTGGGGGAACTGAACCTGAGATTTCCTTAATAAACCAGGACCCTCAAATGTAACCAAAGTGATCCCAACCAAGAACACTCCCAGCCTCCTGGCAAAGGAAAGACAAACCCTCCAGGAAAAAACAGACAGACAAACAAACAAACAAACAAACAAAAAAAACCCACCAAAAAACAGAATTAAAAGAGATTACATCTATGTTCCAATAAATCTGGTCTCAAAATCCCTTCACAGAGCATGCAAGAAATGAGGCCACTGTGAGAGACAGAAGACTGAGGGAAAATGAAGACTTTAGACACTGGAATGATCAGATACAGAATAGAAAATATTACATGTTAATTGTTTAAGAACACAAAAGAGGTTTAAAAATGAAGAAGGATCAAGAGCCTATCCAAAGCAACAGGCCAAGTGTGAACATGGAACTGAAGGAAGTTAAACAGGGACCAAAAATCACTGAGACGTAAAACACAACAGAAAACACACCAGAATGGTGGGGCAGTAGATGAGCCCCGAATGAAGGACTTCACAACACTGCACCAAGAAGTGAAGACATTCCCCAGAATGCAACACAAGGAGGCAGGAGAAGAGGATCAACGCCAGCTTGAGAGACACGAACAACAGACGGGAGGTTTAAATAAGAATCCTGGGAAGTACAGCAGAAGGACAGAGTCAAAATTTCAGAAGAAAACAGCTGAGGATATTACAGAAATGATAAATCCAGAAATACAGGAAATGCACAGATACCAAGCAAGATGAGAAATCTTCAATTAAACATTTTGTGGTAAAGCTATAGAACACCAAAAACTAAGAAAAGGTTTTAAGGAAAAGGCATTTAAAGGAATGAACAGGGTGGAAACAGGGTTTAAAGCTGCTACAGTGGTAAGGAGATGCTAGTAAAATGGTACCTGTAAAGGGTGACAGGAGTATTTTTACTGCCACTACTGCTAATACTGTGTCTAATGCACATAACAACTGAAGACTGTGAAGGTTAAGCTGGAGCAGAAAAAAATTAAACGAATTATGACCCTCAAAAGAAGGATCATGTCGGGGCGCCTGGGTGGCTCAGTGGGTTAAGCCTCTGCCCTCAGCTCAGGTCATGATCCCAGGGTCCTGGGATCGAGCCCCGCATCGGGCTTTCTACTCTGCAGGGAGCCTGCTTCCTCCTCTCTCTGCCTGCCTCTCTGCCTACTTGTGATCTCTGTCTGTCAAATGAATAAATAAAATCTTTTTTTAAAAAAAAGAAGGATCATGCCAATGAATTTCACAACTCTGGTGATCACTTTAAAAGCATCTCTTCTTTTTATCATAGCATTTGTATCATGTCCAGGATGAGATATTACAGCACACATGATAGAATATTTTAAAACAATAGTCCATTTTGCTCAAACTCCATGTTGAAAGCAAACGACTCTGTCAAACACTTTGAAGAAGGTAAAAGTAGTGGAACCATGTTTTGTCAAGAAAGCCCAGGGAGAAAAGCAGGTAGTAAAACCAAGTAGCAGTATCGAGGAAGGGCAGCCTCAGGAAGAAAATGAACACCGTTTTCTTCTGCTTTGTTCTCTTTTTTGTTTTCTTGTTGTTGGTATCTTTTTTTTTTTTTTTGGTCTTTCCCAGAAATCACTTCATATATATACATTTATCTGTTCAACTTCAGTGAAAGTTGGGAGGAAAAGGTGCCAGAACTTTTGAATGGTTGTCTTCAGCTGAGTGCTTATTTTCTTCCTTCAGTTTCTCTGGGGTTCCCCAATATTCTTCAATAAACATGTGTTGCTTTCTGGCAGGGTAAAGCCAAATGCATTTTTAAAAGAAGTAATGGCAGGTCATCCGTCCATCCAGATCAGGAGAAAGCCCATACCAGAAAAGGCAGAGAGGGTAGTAGACTCCCCTCTGTGAGTTCCTGCCCTCTTGGTCTTTCCTCAGCCCTTGCTCTCTGCTATGTCTCTCCAGTCACACCCCAAACCCAGAGAAACAAAAGGACTCTTCAAAACTTAAACCCTGTGAGAAGGGCCACGCGGAGGCAAGGAGAGCCCTGTAAGACTCTGAGCCATGTGGTCTGTATCTGAGACTGCACATCTCCTTGAGCCACGTTCCATTCCCTCCATGCCTAATGTTGGCCTTGTGTTCTACAGAAGCAGTCAGGGCATCCATACACTCCTCTCTGTGTGCTTTTCTGTATACCTGATCCCATCTCAACCCACAACATCCAGCAGCATGCACCATCTGTCATCTCCCTTCAGTCAACCTGTAAATAGGTAAACACAGCCTGTAAAACCCACCCTTGTCCAAGCTATGTCTGGAGTTATGATCGTCTGTGTCTTTACCATCAAACTTTCTAAAAGGCTATTCTTGTGTGTGACCTCCATGGTCTCATGCCCAGTCACTCTATCTCTATGTCTGGCTTAGGACTCCACTACTCACCTCCCATTTTCTTTCAGTACTCAGTGACAACCTCCTCGATCTACCCCCACCCCCTAATCAAGCTGCTTTGCAACTTTTCACATCATCGAACATTGCTGACATTTCATTCCTTGAAATCTCTCTTCTCTAGACATCTGTGCAAAAAGGCCTTCCTGGCATCAAAGCCACGTCCCTCCCCTTCCATCCACTACTCCTTTATTCTTCCCCTTTATCTGCCCAAGAAAAGAAGGAATTACCCTAAATCCTTAACTGTCACTCTCTCTACAAGGAATATATCCCTTGGCAACAGCATGATTGCATCTCTCTTCCCCCAAGCACCCATTCCTACATTTTGACTGTCCAACCAGAACCTACACCTGCACGTCCAACAGACACCTCAACTCAGATTGCCTAAAGCTGCACTCCTCCTCTTACCTCCTGCACCTGGCTCCCTTCCTGAGTTGCCACGACTGTTGTGGCAGTTGACACATCAGACTCAACATTCTGAAAGCACAGAGGCACCCCTAAGCCTACTGCAGCATTTTTTTTCCATAGCCGAGATATGGAAGCAGCCCAAGTGTCCAGCAACAGAAGACAAAGTGGTACATACACACAATGGTATATTACTCAGCCATCAAAAAGGATGAGATCCTGATATTTACAACAGTATGGATGTACCTAGAGGGTATTGTGCTAAGCAAAATAAGTCAGACAGAGAAAAACAAATACTGTATCTCCAGGGATGAATCCTTAAAAAATGCCGTACATATTCAAGTTTTAAGGCAGGACCAGAAGCAACAGTTTTAGCATATATCACCACGATATAAAATAAAATCTTAAAAAAAAAAAAAAAGGAAATAATAGGACAACAGCAATTAGGGTAAAAAGACTTAACAACTGTCTTGCTCAACATCACCAGCACCACACCAGCTACACGTCTGACCCCCAGATCAGCATAGCAGGTGTAAGGACAGGTCCAAGCAGAGAAAGTGTTTCTTGTCACATTTTTTGAAAAATGATAAACAGAAGGGATGCCTGGGTGACTAGGCTCGTTGAGCGGCCAACTCTTGATCTCAGCTCGGATCTTGATCTCACGGTGGTGAGTTTGAGTTCCACACTGGGCTCTGCACTGGGTGTGGAGCCTGCTTTAAACTAAACTAAACTAAACTAAAATAACACTTCTGTCAAAAGTACGTGAATTCACAACTTACATGTAAGTCAAGTTCTACTTGTTCTAAGACAGCATGAAAACCAAGATGTCGTTATCAAGACAGGAAGCAAGATAAATTGTGTATTCCATGTGCCGTGAGATGACTCCCAACTGCATCCAAGTCAGCCATGGCCCTCCACACATCTGCAAGAGAGGGTATATTATCCACATTAGCACAGAGGAAACCAAGGCTCAGAGAGGTTAAAAAAAAAAAAAAGAGTCCAAGATCATAGCATTATTTAGCAGCATAGCCAGAATGTATAGGAATTACCTCAAAACAGGCCACACTAGTGGAAGAATACCTTAGTGTGGTGTTATGAAAACCCAGGTAGAACGCTGCCTCAGAAAGGCAGATAATCAATAAAGGAAAAATAAAGAGGCGCCTGGGTGGCTCAGTCGGTTAAGCATCTGCATTGGGCTCAGGTCATAAATAATCCTGGGATCTTGCCCTATGTCAGACTTCCTGCTCAGCAGGGAGTCTGCTTCTCCCTCTGCCTCTGCTCCCCATTCATTCTCATAAACAAACAAATCAATAAAATCTTACCCAAAAAAAAGAAAAAAATAAAGAGAATAAGCTTACAAAAAAGATATGAATGACGAGTCAAAGCTTTCAGTGACACACTCACACCTGCCTACAGTTCACTGGCTAAAACATGGGTGGAATTGATGGGGTTAGAAGAACAGGAGGCACATAGGCCCGGACAGCACAGCCCCAGCAGATGCAGAATCCTGGTGTAGGTTTAGCTAGCTTTCATTGTCCTTTAAAATGTCAAAGCTAAAGAAATCTGGAAGGGTTATTGAAGTCTGATCCTGGGGGATGCCTGGATGGCTCAGTCTGTTAGGCAGCAGCCTAACATGACTCAGGTCATGATTACAGGGTCCTGGGATCAAGTCCGGCATCAGACCCCTTACCCAACCAGAAGCCTGCCTCTCCCTCTGCCTGTTGCTCCCCCTGCTTGTGCTCTCTCACTGACAAATAAATAATCTTTAAAAAGAAAGTAGAAAAAAAAAAAAGAAAAGAAAAATAAAATCTGATCCACAGTATAGAACAACACAAAGGATGGTACTTTCTTTGGCTGATTTCTGTTTGTTTGATTTTAAGTAGGTTCCACAGCCAGCACGGACACTGGTGAAGGGTTTGATCTCAGGACCCTAAGACCATGAACTGGGCCAAAGGCAGACAATCGATTAAGCCACCCAGGCACCCCACTTTCTTGGGTTCTAATGGGACTTTTCCTAGGTTCTAATCCTAGCTGTACTGGCTGCCAGGGGGAATGAAGTCCAGCACCACAAGAAAAGCATCCCAAGGCAGCAGTCCTCTGCAGAAGATTTGCTGGTGGCTGCCATCATCAAAGAGTCAGTGGGTGAAGTTGTTGAAGCACAGTGGGAACAATGATAGCCACTGCCTTTTGGGTGTCACTGAATCATCCTACTCATCTTCAGGAAGCCTGGCCCTTCTCCAGTCAACGCAGCAAAAGCAAACTTGTTAGAAGAACAGGGGAGGGGGTCATCTCCCTCCCTCCCAGAAACTGAAGCAACCAGCCAAACAGTGCAGCACTGGAGTAAAAATAAAAATATGAAGGAATGTGGCTGCACCTGGGTAGCTCAGTCTGTTAAGCATCTGCCTTTGGGTCAGGTCCTGATCTCAGAGACCTGGGATCTGAGACCCACATCAGGCTCCATGCTCAGTGAGGAGTCTCCCTTTCCTTCTCCCTCTGCCCCTGCTCCTAGCTCATTCTCTCTCTCTCTCAAATAAATAAAATCTTTAAAATAAGAAATTTAAAAATGAAGGAATGAATCAAAATGCAGAATTCAGAAACAGAACTACAGATATAAAAACTACATATAAAAACCTGAAATATGACCCGGTGAGTGAGGAAGGATTATTAAATCATGGTACTGTATGAATTGATTGCCAATTTTTTCTTAGAACATAGAGCACACTGCACTACACGAAAACGAAAACACAAAATTAGGATTGAATACAAAAACAAAAATATCAGTGTTATTCCATCAATGTTTCTCTAACCTACTGATCAAAACCTAAGTTCATCCTCCAAAAGAATCTGGGCACCACCTCAGCACACATGAACACATTTTCAGGCCACAGTTCACACTGCTCCAGTCCCCACTCTAAGTCCTGAGCCATGGGCTCCTCCAGGCAAAGCCACCACCAACTAGGCCCCTGCCCTAGAAATCCCCAAACCCAACCACTTCACAACAGGGAGACTCAGGGAGATTCAAATGGGCAGAAACGTGGGACTTTGACTTTTTTTTTTAATTAAAAGAAAAATACAACAAGAAACATTTCTAGCACAAAGTGAAGAGCTCATCTTTCACAATGTCGAGAGTATTAAAATTATCAATACACCATCAGTAGTTTGATAGGTCAAACAGGCCAAAAGCTGGAAACACAAGAGGAAATGCTCACAGCAAACAGACCTGAAAGCCAGGGCCTGGACCGGCTGACATGGCTCTGCCGCTTACCACAGCGAGAAAGTGTAACTTTCCTGGGCCTCAACTTCCCTCCTGGCCAGCAGGAAAGTGGCAACACCACAAAATTCATATCTGGTCGGGGATTACGTGAAAGGAGAATGCTCAGTGAGAGCCCCGCCACACCGCCCGTTCAGCCACAGTCTGTGCCCAGTGAATGGGAATTTCCTCTACTGCAGCCACACGAAGAGCTGAAGGATCTGCACAGGATGCCTGTTTATTTACCAGTCACAAAACCACGTTCTGCCATAAACAAGAGAGGGCAAGAGACCCCAAGAGATGGGAATATCCCTCACCCTTGCCTGGACCAGGCTTTCAAGACAAGTTGGAAAGCCCACAGCAGCTCTGCCACTGACTCTGAATGAGCCTTTGGAAGACAACACCATCCCAAACAACAGTTTAATTTACTTCTCTTTAAAAAGCAGTGAGACAAGGTCTTGGCCACATCTTCATAAATTAACAGCTTAGGAGGCTAAACCCCAATGATTTAGTTATGTCCCCAGCAGGCACACCTCCACTCGTGGGCAGCTTCAGGGAGAAAGGGTGCCTCCCCATCCATGAGGACTCCCTCTGACATTCATCTGAAGATGCTTCCTACCCATGGGCATTTACTCCCTGGAACCCCCCCATCTAAGTTCCTCTCTGGATGCTGCACGAGGCAACTTCCTCACACCCCCATCACCACTGGTGACACCGCAGCTACCCCCGAGCCTTCAAGCAGGGTGCACCTGTCTTTGCTGCCAAGTGTCCCATCAGCCCAGCTCCATCACTGATTTCTGTACCCATAATTAATTAACTTATGCATGTATGTATTTATTTATTTTTACAGCTTCATTTATTTTAGGGAGAGATAGACAGAGAGAGAGATACAGAGAGAGCACACACACACAAATACAGGGAGATAGAACCTCCAGCAGATTCTACACTGAGAGCAGAGCACACCTCAGGGCTCAATCCCACCACCCTGAGATCATGACCTTAGCTGAAACCAAGAGTTGGATGCTTCAACGACTGAGCCACCAGGCACCCCTCTGTACCCTTAATCTTAAGAAAAGACAGACACCGCTTCTTTCTGTCAGCCACGGCCTCATAAGCCATCTGTCACACAGCCAAAGTTTCCAGAGGGTAGGACCAGGTCTGCAACACCAGTGATGCCAGAGTATCTCCATAAAACTACAATCTAGTGAGTACCAGGCTCTGCTCTAAGCTCCTAATATGGCCTTCTATTTTGTACCCCTCACAGACCTACATGCTAGGTATTATCCACAGTGCACAGAGGAGGACACTGAGGTCCATGGCTTACCCAAGCGATCTACTTTGATGTGGCAGCAGCAGGGGCCTGAACCCAAGTCTGTGACTCCAAGGCCCCTCCGTCAACTCTGTTACTCATGCAGCCCCAACACAGTCATCAAATACCTCCCTAAACCCTCATCCCTCCTGTGAAAAAGCATGGTCTTCTGCCATTTCCCAGATGGGAAGAAAGCCGGCGTGAGCCAGATATAGTGACCTGCCCATGATGGTACAGGCGATGTCCCCCCTGTTCTCCCCCCAACACCCATGTCATTCTGCACGAGGCCCCATGGGGTCCTTCATGCTTCCAGTGGAAAACTCTGGTGAGACCACCAGTCTCCTGGCAGGCCTTCATCTTGACCCTGGAGGACAGGACCAGTTAGGAGAAACCGGCTAGTTAAGCCTCTGAAATGGGGTCCTACCACCCAGGAAAACCCCCTTATCTCCAGGGCATCGCCCGTGTGAATTAGCTGGATTTGTAGAGGGCTCCACAAGCACCAGCCTTGCTGAGTCACTTTCTCTAAGGTGGTGGCTGAGACAAAAAGGACCCAGGAAAGAAAGGCATAGGCTGTTGTGGAACTCCAGTGCCTTGGCATCAACAATTAATGTGAGCAGCTGCCTCTGCTCACCAGATCTGCATTTTATGTGGGGCACACTGTTCAAAGTTTACACCCCCCATCTCTGTAACCTTCACGACAACCCCTGGAGCTCCCTGCACCATCATTACCACCTCACAGACAAGGAGACAAGACATGAGGGGTGTGTAGAATGATGCAGCTCTGTGCTGGGGCCAACCGGGGGAGGACTCCCACAGGCTTGCTCTTCCCACTGCTGCAGAAGCAGCTGAAAACAACGAGTTTTACAGTTTGCATTATGTAGAGTGGAAAAGTCAACCATAAAGGTCATTCAATTTTTAAATGGGTTATTCCTCAGGATAAAAACAGTTCCAAAAAATAATTTCCGAGAAGTTCAAAATATTCCTCCTTCCAGGTGCCTGGAATGTGATGGAATGTTGTTAAAATAAGTTCTGGCCCATCAGTATGCAAGACAGAAACTGGAAGTAAGCTGTTGCAGGTCCCCAAAGGCTCCGTCACAACCCTAAGGAGAAGACATATAACTTTCACTGTCCCAAAGTGGTTATGTTTAAAAAAAAAAAGGGGGGGGCACAGGTGGAACATTTTAAATTACGGACTTTCAATGCAGGGGCAGTGGTGGCGGGGGGGGTTGTCCCCAACTACCCCCAAATGTTTCAGCTATATATAGTGACTTACCAAAGTGACTCATCACAAGTACCTACAAGGCGACTGACAGGCAACTGACCGATGAGGAAGGTATTCGGACTGCTTAACAAAACCAACACAACTTAGAATTTTCATTATTAAGAAGAGAAAACCATTTATTAAACACTCGCCAGGCACCAAACCCGCTAGGCACTGTCACACGCTCTACTCATCACAAGGCTGCCAAACTCAGTGCAGAAACTGAGGCTGAGTAAGTCACCTAAGATCATGCAGCACCAGAAACTGGATTCCAACCAGTTCTGACATCAAAGCCCACCCCAGCTTGCTGCAATGCTTCAGAACCTAAGCTTTGTGATGATCAATAAACTACATGCTTAACAATGTTTACACATCTCTGTTAGAATTCAGGGAAAGGTTTTTAAAAATGACATACACAAGGGGAAAAAATAATACAGTTTCTGGAGGCAGGCTGCCCAGGGTTCAAATCTTGGCTCCTCCACTTGCAAGCTGTGTGACCTTGGACTCCTTTAGCTCCCCTGTGCCCATATTTCCATGCATTAAAATGGTAGCCATAACAGACCCTATCTCCTAAGGCAAATAAAGCATTTTGGTGTTGTTGTTCTTGTTTTAAGATTTTATTATTTATTTGACAGAGAGAGAGAGACAGGGTGAGAGGGAACACACACAGGGGGAGTGTGAAAGGGAGAAGCAGGCTTCCCACTGAGCAGGAAGCCTGGTGAGGATTAGATCCCTGCACCCTGGGAGCATAACCTCAGCTGAACAACTGAGCCACCCAGGTGCCCACAAATAAAACATTGAGAATCATTCCTGGCATGAGTTAAACCTCAGAAGGTGTGGGCTGGTGTTACTTCTTGCTGGCCACTAGATAGAGTCAGCAGCCTCAGGCCCACTGTTTTAGCAACTCATTTGCATAAACAAAGACCAGGCTCAGCCACTTGGTGCTTACCCTATGATTTCTTCCTGTCACTAACATCTCTCCTCACTCCTGCTCTGTGGCACTAAGCTCTGGGCCTCAACTTCCCATCTGTCAAATGAGGTGAGGAGCCCAGCTGATCTATCTGAGGTCCTTCCAGCTGGGCAACCTAGGGTTCTTGGTAACTCAGGGCCCAGAAATTTCAGAACCATCCTAACACAAACATTACCAGATGGCACTCACTCAATTTCCTCAAATCTTCTCTTCCGTGTTATGTATAAATGCTTATTTTTATGGCAAATCTTCTCCAAGATCCCAGAGCTCCACGAGCACCCAGAATAGGCTGGGCAGGCATCCCCAGTGCTGAGGCTGGGGACATGATGGTCAGAAGCTCTGACCTCCAGGGGAGATGGATTCCAAATCAAGCTGCTCTGATAAGCAGGTCTTCCCTGTTAGAGAGGATTTCAACAGAGCACAGTTAAGAGGAAGTGCAGGTAAGAAACTCAGAACTTGGCCCACCAGACAGAGGGCAATAGGACAGTGGGCCGGAGGGGTGACAGAGGGATGGAGAGGAATGGCACGATCAACAGAGGCCAGCCAAGGCAGCCCTGATGCTCAATGTGAGAGGGTGGGCTGGGGATACACTGTGAAAATGGCTTCAAAGTCAGGAAGCAAGCCCAGCTCAGCACAAAGCAAAGTCCTGAGCAGGAACCTTCTGGGACCAGGTTGGACACTAAGGTGAGCTGATAATGGCTGTGGCACCCAGTGCAGTCTGAATCTCACCCATGCCTCTCACAGGCTGGGTGACCCCGGACCAGTTATGCTATGTCCTTTAATGTTTCCTAAAGGGTATATTCACTCCATAACCCTGAGCCATGTTCTCATTTCGGTGAGTGTGTGAGGCCGCAATAAGGCTTGAGACGAGAACCAAACCAGACCCTGACTTGTGCCTCCTTTAAAGTCCAAATAACCTAACAAAAGGTTTAGGACGGGAAAAGTTCAGTAGCACTGGGCAAGAGTCTGTGCTATGTGTTGTGCGCTTGCCTACGTGACTTCCCACACGCTTACTAAACAAATGAGAACAATTCGGTTGGGCTAAAAAGTTCGTTGCTGGTCCTTGCTGCCTTAGTACAACCCATAATTTACTTTCAGGTTTGCTGTATTTGTACTGGCATCAGCCATTTGGCGTCATGAGGAACCATAGTTGCTTAACTAAACACAGATGTAATGTCACTATATATATGGCCTTGAGGATTTGAATAAACTTAGCACTGTTGGACATCCTCCTCAGTGCTCCTCCTGTCCCCCATCTCTTTGCTTCTCGAGTTCTTTTCTTCATCGTCTTACCCTCATGTTCCTGGTTGATTTGTTGCACTGGCCACGACAGGTGAGGATCTGATGGTGCCCACTATCTACAGAGATCCAATATATACAACTAGGACAGCCTGGAGGGAGGTGGGCAACCCAGGCTGGACAAGGAGTTAAGAAGGAGTCAGGAAGGGCACCTGGGTGGCTCAGTGGGTTAAGCCGCTGCCTTCGGCTCAGGTCATGATCTCAGGGTCCTGGGATCGAGTCCCGCATCAGGCTCTCTGCTCAGCAGCGAGCCTGCTTCCTCCTCTCTCTCTCTCTCCGCCTACCTCTCTGCCTACTTGCGATCTCTCTCTGTCAAATAAATAAAATAAAATAAAAAATCTTAAAAAAAAAAAAAGGAGTCAGGAAGAAGTCATTCCCACACTTGAGGCATGGGTTGGTACTGACCAGAGACACTGGGCAAGAGACAGTGTCCTAGGACTGCTGTAAGACTAGCCGGGTCCAGGCAAAGTGCCTAACAGTGTGAAGATGTAACCCATCTGTAAAAGGTGGACGGGGAGTGGTGGTTTCAGCTGGTTGAGCATCTGACTCTTTGTTTTGGCACAGGTCCATTCACCTGGCCCATTCACCTGTGCCTGCATGTGTTCTGTGGTGTGCTCTTTATCTCTCTCTCTCTCTCTCAAATAAATAAATCAAAAAAAAAAAAAAAAAGGAAGTCAGGAAGGATCAGGAGACCTGCTGTGAAGGTCCCAAAGACTCCAGCCTCCTCAACTAGCCTCCGGAAATAAAGTAAGTGGATGCCCAGGAGCCTCCTGGACACAAAGCTTTCCAAAGCAAAGCTTTCGATTTCATACTGGAGAAAAGGTTGCTGTGCAAATTCAAGACAAAAAAGCCGGCCATGGTGGGGTGGGTTTGGACAGGGTTGGTCCTGTAGGGCTCTGGCCACTAAATGCCCACTGCCCAAGCCAGGAGCCTGGAGTCTGTGCAGCCAGTGCTTCCTGAGGCTTCCACATCATAGCCTCACTCTGAAGTTTCCTCCTGGAAGCTCCTTACCCAGGGAGGCCACCTGAGAGAACCCCTCACACACACCCCAGCTTCTGCCCCTCCATCCAGCTGGAGTGAAGGATCCCCAAGCCTGCTCTCTCTGGTCTCTCCTGCACAGAGAGGAGTATGTGCCCCGGAAAGGAGGGTCCCTGAGGATACCTGAGTCCTTGGCCCAAAGACAGCTGGCTTGAGAATGTGGGGTTTCGGTGCTCTAGGCACAGCAGTTCCTAGAGGAAACAGGGTAGGGAGCTCCAAGGTGGAGGGGAGTCCCAGGAGTCTGGGATCACAGATGCCAGTGGCCCCCAAGTGGAAGGGTTTCAGTAACTCCAGAGGTGAGAGGGGCCAGGGGTCAGGCCTGGAGGTGGACAAGGACCTGTGGGGTAGGGGGCCGGAGATGGAAGTGATCCCAGGGTGGTTGCAGGCCCGAAGTAGAGGTGTGGGGGTGGGGGTGGGGGAAAGGGGTCCATGGGCCAGAAAAAAATGGTATCCTGGGGCTCCTGGGTAAAAGGCACTTGAGGTGGGGGGGGGCCCAGTGGGGCCCAGGCTGCGCGGGCAGAGCCAGCGCCTCTCAGGCTGGGGAGCCCGGCGATTCTGAGGGACAAAATTTTCCATCAAGTTCTGGAAAAGAAGCCTGTCAGCACAGGCGTCTCTCCGGGGTCCAGACAAGCCCAGTGGTGCTGGGCCCCTTGATGTCAGTAGGGCCCCACGGGTTCCCTGAATACCGAGAAGTGGAGCGAGGGCTGTGGGGCAAGGGCTATGGGGCGTAGGAGCACCAGACCGCCAGGAACTTGTCCGCCAGGCCCCCCTCCCGCTCCCTTGGACGAAGGAGCAGGTGGCAGCGGGCAGCAGGGCCCCAGTCTCCCTCTCTGCCTAGCGCCCCTCCCCCTCCCCAGCCCCTCAGTGCCTGAGTCAGTGGGGCACCGATGCACTCCCCTGCGCCTTGCCCAGCCAGCCCAGAAACCCTGCCTTCCCGGGAGGCGCTACTTGCGCAGTGAGTTTGCTGGGCCCACAGAAGGCGGTGGGCGGGGCAGGCAGGTGCGGGCGATCTGTGGCGGGTGGGGGGCGGCAAACAGCAGTGCAAGCCTCTCTGCAGGCCTGCGCGCCCTCGCCCAGCCTCCTGTTCTGTCCTGTCCGGTGAGGGGGCTGGCTGCACCCCCTGCTGGTTCCCGCTGCTCTTCTGCTGACTCCAGGAACTCAGTCCCCCGCCCAGTCCTGGCCTCCCTGCTGCTCCCTGCCACTGCTTGAGCTCCAGGTTAGGCCCGCTGCTGCTCCTGGGCGGCCGAGCTGTGGCCCCGGTGCGGTGTGGCTGGCCCTTTTCTCTCCCCAGGGCACAGTGGAGCCGCGAGGGAAGGCCTGAGGGGATCTTCCGTCTGCTCAGTGCCAGTGGACACTCTCCAGGGGCCTCTCTACCTGGTGGGCTCCACCCATGGCCATCTTGGAACCCCTGGAATCCCCTTCAGAGACCAGGTGAAGCCCTCCTTGGGGAATCCAGGCTCCTGGGACCAAGGCGAGTTGATCTTGTGTACTGCTGTGTTTGTTCCCTGGCCTGGCATGGATTGACAGTTGCTGAATTGATCTATTCTGGGGTCATCAAGGGCAGAGGAAAGAGTTCAGGGCTGGGATCCCCAGGCCTGGGGTCCACACAGGCTTGGAGCCCTCTTGGGTGTCCCTGACAGAATGACCAAAGAGGAACCCTCAGAAACATGGATCTGCCTTGAACTGGCAGAGCATTCAGGGACAGGAAGGGGAATGTCTCCTTCGCAGAGTATCTGGAAGCCTGAAGTGGAAGATGGATTTGTCTGAGCCATGGTCATTAGTGTTGGGCCAAGGAACCCCTGGCTTGCTTCTCCTACCTGCATCCTAGGTCTAAAAGGGTGTCTGGGTGGCTCCCTCAGTGCAGCATCTGTCCAGGGTCCTGGGATCCAGCCCTGCATCTGGCTCCCTGCTCAGTGCAGATCCTGCTTCTCTTTCATCCTCTCCCTCTACTTGTGCTGTCAAATAAAATTTAAAAAAAAAAAGTTAAGAGGGGGGACAAAATGGCGCAGAAGTAGGAGGCGTCTTTTCAACTTGTACCCCAAAATGAGCTGATTACCTACCAATCACCCATGAACTCCAATCACCCATGAAATCAGCCTGAGATCAGAATTATACACATGTGGATCTCTACAGGGGGAGAAGAAGCCAGTGGGCAGGTAAAGCAGAGTGGGAACTGTGAACTGATATCAGAAGATAAACAAAAGCGGGAGGGAGCTACCAGAGGCAACCAGTTGGAAAGTAATACCCCAATACAAGCAAGAGTGCCCTGCATCTGGGGACCAGCATTAACTCGGAGACTGGTTGAAAGCACTCCAAAAGAGCAAAGCATCTCTGGGGAAATTGTGGGAATCGGGGCGGCTAGGGACAGGGGCTTAAGTCCCTGGTCCCAGGACAGCCTCCCTTGGCACTGAGTCAGAGAGAGTGCGGCAGAGAAACCAGCTCTTGGTCCCTAAGCTGCCAGCGCAAGGAGAATGCATGGGGTCTGTTTCCTGTGAGGGGATGGGAGCCACACCAGGGGGCAGAATGCAAGAGTCCTGCTATAGAGCCTGAGATACTCCCCTGAGAGAGGTATAAAGGCCCAGCAGGTGCCCTTTGATACACGCCCTTGTTTCAGAGCCTGCACCAAACTCTCGCCCCAGAGAGGTGCGCGAAGGCCCAGCCTGGTGCTCTAGGACCTGTGCCCTGTTCTCAGAGCCTGAGACCCGCGCGCGAACCTCTGCCTTCCCTGAAATTGGTGCGTGCAAGGTGGACGCTCTTAGACCCAGAAAGACCGGGCACTCCCAGCCCGGGCCAGCGGGAAAATCTCAGTGTGCTTGGAACCTCTCTAGCAGTCTAGAGGTGCCCAAAAGCTGCTGCCGTGCTTTTGGGTACAAGCAAAAGATCCTCCATCCCCAGGGACAGCGACCTGGAACCTGCTCTGCCAGCGGCCAAGGGGGAACTTATTTGGGCTCTGCAGCCAGACTGAGGCTTCTCTCTGAGAGGAAGATCAGGGTGCGGTTTGTTTTCCTCTAAAACTACAAAAACCATCAAAAGCGGTCAAAGTGAGAAAAAAAAAAGTGAACAAACAAAAAACCGCCAGAGAACAAAAGCCTGAAAAAAAAGAAAAGTTTCCTCAGAGCCCACCCCCTTGAGGGGGGCGGTAGGACTTAAGTCAGGGAACATCATTGACTGAAAACCCACATGGCAGGCCCCTTCCCCAGAAAACAAACCAAGAAAGAAAAAAAAAAGAAAAGAGAGAGAGAGAGAGAAAAAAAAAGTACTACAAGAGAACTACCACTACTACATAGGAAACTTTTATCTTTCATTCATTCCCACTATTCTGGTTCTTTTTTTATATATATATAGGTAATTTTTTTAACCCCAGCAGGATGGTGGAAGGGGTACATGGCTGAGTGCCTCCCGGGTCTGACCCTGTGTGACGCCACCCGGTGCCTGCAGCTGCCCTCTGGAAGGTGTTGCTTTAGTGGCAGAGCCGGAGGGCACCAAGCGTGTGTGTGTCTCCAAAGTCCTGGGTACCACATCACAATGCCTTCCTGAGAAGCAGAATCAAAGACAGTTGCTGATCTTCATTCCTTCCTACCAAAGGTATCTCCTACACCATCTTTGGAAGTTGGAGCCAGGGGGCGCCTGGGTGGCTCAGTTGGTTAAGTGTCTTTCTTCAGCTCAGGTCATGATCCCAGGCTCCTGGGATGGAGTCCCACACATTTGCCTCCCTGCTCAGCTCCCCTGAGCCTGCTTCTCCTTCTCCCTCTGCCATTCCCCCAACTTGTGCTTTCTGGCTCTCTGTGTGTCAAATAAGTGAATAAAATCTTTTTAAAAAGTTTGGGCCAGGGGGCGCCTGGGTGGCTCAGTGGGTTAAGCTGCTGCCTTCAGCTCAGGTCATGATATCAGGGTCCTGGGATCGAGTCCCGCATCGGGCTCTCTGCTCGGCAGGGAGCCTGCTTCCCTCTCTCTCTCTCTCTGACTGCCTCTCCATCTACTTGTGATTTTTCTCTGTCAAATTTGCCACCTCCCTGAATTTACCTGCATCTTTTCCAAAATCTACTTATCTTCCTGCCTTTGTGACCATAATGAGTCTATAAATTTTCAATAAACAGTGTGAACTTACACTTGCTAATATTTGCACAACATGCACCTCTTTCGATCTCAAAGAAAAGCTTCACACCACAATGGTCTCTAATCTCCAATTAGTTTCTGTTCTGGGATCCCACTGGAATTCTATGCGCCTGTCCCCTAAGATCCCATAAATTGTGGTCCAGTTTCCCAGCCAGCCAAGGAAAGCACATGGGAAATCTTGCTGAAGTATGAGTAAGAGCCAACGAAAGGGAACATATTTATCTGCCTCGAATGCTGGGACCTGAGGAAAGCAAGTTTAATTACAGACAAATCAGGAAGGAGGTGCAGATTGCTTTTTATGTCACTCTGGAGTGGAGGTCTGCTCACTCACAGAAACTCAAAATCTTCACAAAGGACAATGCCCCCCACCCCCAAAGTCAGCTGGGGATTCTCAGGAAAACTTTAATTGAAAGTATTACGGGTTCTCCAACTTCCCAAAATGCAGGAGGAACATCTACAAGCAAGACTGTCAGCACTTTTAGGCAATTACACTTATTTACCTTTTTTCTTCCTAGAAAATCATCCTCTCTCCCAATCCATGATCTTCTTTTTGTAACAGTTTCCTAAAGAAGGAAACAGATGTCCTCCCATTCCAGTTCCATCCAAAATAATAAAATAAAAATCTTTAAAATTTAAAAAAAAAAATTGTGATTTGTTGAGACAGAGCACATATGCAGAGGGACAAGCAGACTCTCCCACTGAGCAGGAAGCCCGCTTTGGGGCTCGATCCCAGGACCCTGAGACGATGACCTGAACCGAAGGCAGATGCTTAACCAACTGAGGCACCCAGGAAGCCCCCAAATAATTCAATTTTTAATCACTTTGCCATAGACACTTTTGGGTGGCTTTGAAACACCAGAATCTCATGGACTTATCAGTGTCCTCTTCACCATCTCAGAAAAGGACTGGGTGCCTCTCAGAGGCCTCTCTCCCCTCCTGACCCAGGTCCCAGCCAAAGGTCCTTCACATTAGAGTATGAGGAACTGAGCAGGATGGGGTGTGGAAGCACCCTGGGGTGGGGTGGGGGGCTCTGGGGCCCTCCCACTCCCAACTTCAAAGACAGCGCCTGCTTTCCCCTGCCTCATATAGGTACCCTGGGTTTGCCCTCTTTAAGGTTCCTGGTTGCTGCAAAGGTATGAAAATCTCCTAAGTAGCACAAAAGCCATCATGTGCATTTTGGCCACACGGGACAGAGGGAGTTTAAAGGAAGAAAGATAAAGCTCCCAAGAATGAGCCAGCAGCTCTGGGCTTCCCCGCACATCTTTCCTGACCTTCAGAACCCTGGGAAGGAGCCCCTTGGTGCAAAGTCACAGGGGGAGCCCACGCACAGCCCAGGCCTCCTGCCCCAGGTCCTCTCCAGCCATAAACTGACCCCCTAGCCCCTTCCAAACCATCTACAGCCTCAAACCACTGACGTGCGGTTCAGCACCCATCTCCAGAGCGCAGGATGCACGTGGCTTCCCAGCACCCTTTCGTGGCCACTCCCAAAATCACCGTGGGAAGGTTACAGCAAGGAGACAGGGAATCGATTTTTATCCTCTGGGTTGTCTTCCCTCGTAGCCCCTCAGGAGTCCCCACGCAGCAATGCCGCGTGGGCCCTACTGCTCTGAATCCACTTCCCCGGAGGAATCCGCTTTTCTTCAGCGTCTGTGTCTGCAAACCTGGCTCCTCTAACACCCCCCACCAAACGTACCAAGAACCAACGGGGAAAGAAGTTCATTTCTGGCCGACAAGCCTTTAATCCCTGAGAGCTGTGGCTGATGCAGGAGCAGCTTTTCTCCAAATGGTGATTTTGATACGAGGTCGTTTTGCCTGCCGGCCCCCAACATCCCTGACGTGTGGCTCCCAGGGGCCTCCCCGCGGCCAGGCCTGAGAGTGGAGCCCACCCTTGGGCTCATTTTCCACCGCGCTGAATCCAGGCAGCGGTCCCGTCTCACTACAAAGGGTGCTGAGTAACGAGGTGCCGCCACCAGGAAGAGAGGCAGCAGGTCAGACAGATCTGGAGAATGACACTGGCCTTCAAGGGCCCCTCACAAGGGAAATACCATTAAGTAGCAGATCTGAACAGATATACTGTGTTCCACATTCACGCCGTAAGGATGGGGTTTCCTCAAGCCCTAATCAAAGGAACTCTTTCACCTGAGATCACTTGACCAAGCGGTGACTCAGTTTCCTTATACTAAAAATGAGGATAACAATACATCACAAGATTGTTTTGAGGAGCACACACATTACAAAGTGTTTAGAGGCACCTGGGTGGCTCAGTGGGTAAGCATCTGACTTCAGCTTAGGTCATGATCTCATGGTCCTGGGAGAGGGCCGTGTCAGGCTCCTTGCTCAGCGAGGAGTCTGCATGTCCCTCTCCCTCCCTCTTCACTTCCTGCCCTCTCTCTCTATCTCTCAAATATATAAATAAAATCTTTTAAAAAAACGAAGTTCTTAGAACACTATATGCACATAGTACAGGACACACAAGCACTTGTTAAACAGATAAAAGGGTACAAGAGGCTGGCTTCCCTTCAGATTTCTAATAGGCTCCTGTCTGGGGGTCTCTAGCTCTTAGGAAGTGGGCAGGCCGCAGAAGCCCAAGATTGTAGAGTTCCTCCGAGGCCAAGTTCAGTTTTCTATGCAGGACAGAAAACCTGTAAAACACATCCCAGACTTGCTTCGCTGCCTTCCTAGTAGGGAATCCGTTCCCTCAAGAGTGGTCCAACCTCTCTTCCACTATTTGGGATGTAGAAAACGTTTAGACATTTCTCCATTGGTGCTGATTCCATCCTCATTTTTAACAATCTAGCTGTGTGTTCATCTGGTCTTCTGTTAGTTCCTTTATTCAACAAACATAGAGGACTCACCGTGTCCTAACTGTGACCAAGACATCCAGCATCTCATCCCACAAAGGAAACATATTAGCAAATGTGGCAGCAAAGAGGGATGGGGTAAGGCAGTGACATCTGAATCAAGACCAAACTAACAAGCAGAGTCTGCCATGAAGAACATTCCAGGTATGGGCCCCATAGGCATGAAGGCGGAAATGAATAGATTATGTGCAGACAGCAGGACAGGGGACTAAGGGGACACTGGAAAGGAAGGCTGCGGAGCAGCTGTCGGCATTGGAGGCCTTGCGAAGGACTCTGGAATTCCCTTTGGTTTCAGTCGGAAGCTACATGAAGGTTTAAGCGGGGAAACATCAGATTAGCCTATATTTGTAAAAGATCACTCCTCTTCCACAGAAGAAATGGGGATGGGGTGGGGGTGTCCACGAGCCTAGAAGCTGGAAATGGAAGCAGATGAAGTTTCCAATATCCTGGCCAAGGAGTGAGTCTGTCGCAGTGAGAGTGTCAAGATTTGCAGTTCTAAACTTTTTAGTAAAGTGGCTTATTAAACACACAGCTAACTATTGCCCGGGGTTCCTACTTTTGTAATAAGTTTTTTCTGAAACTCAAAAAGGGGAGAGGGGCTCTCTGCACGACGTGCCAGTCGAGGCGGAACATCATCGTCACATTACAGGGTGTTTTCAGAGCCTGTTATCCTTTCAGTACGACATCCCTCCCACCCCGAGACAACACCGTGCCTCTTTCCGCCAACAGAAGTTGAGTTTTTCCCTTTCCCTCTTCCTTCTTTCGAGGGCAGAGCTCAGGGCTTCTCCAGAGATTCCATCCTAAGTTCATAGATCTCACCGAGCCGACCACATTCCCCTCCCTGTGGGCGCCAGGTAATGCCAGAAACATCTGTATCTGCACCTGAACATGGGACCTTGGATCCCAGCTACAGTTACTTGTGCTGTGGTAACAAGGACATCATGTCGCGTTTCAGGACATTTTCGTATATAAGGCCTCGGGTCGGGATGCTCAAGGTAGGAAAAGGGTGGGTTCACCCCTGGGCAGAGTGGCATACCTTCTCTCTCCTCCTGGCCTTTGCCCAAGTTGGAGATGCCCTGTTCCTTCCTCTTCACCTGAGTAATCATTATCTCTGCTTCCAGAAGCAGCTCAGGGGGCCACCTCCATCCGAGGGGCCACCTCCTCCCCAACCCCGCTGGACCAGGTGACCCTCCCCAGAATTCCATATAAATCCCTGTTAACGTTGATCCCACTGCTTCCCAGAGGCTCTTTCTCCTTGTCTTTACTTTGTCTCTCCTGCTGGACCCCAGGAGACAGGTCTCACTCATCATTTTATCCCAGCAGGGTTCAGTATGTTGCTGAATTAACACATGGCATGTCCCGCACATCGCTGGCAGCTGGATGAACTGGAACACAGTGTGGCAGCATGTACTGAAGCAGGGGTTCTCAGAGCACCAGGGGATTCAGTCGGTGAAGCATCTGCCTTCGGCTCAGGTCATGATCCTAAGGTCCTGGGATCCAGGCCTGCACCGGGATCCCTACTCAACAGGGAGTTGGCTTCTCCCTCTCCCTCTGCTTCTCCCCTCCCTCTCAAATAAATACATAAAATCTTTTCAAAAAATAAATTTTAAATAATTTTTTAAAAAAATTAAGCAGTTGTTCTCAGCTGCAGGTGATTTGGCTCCCCAGGGGACATATGGCAATGCCTGGAGAAACGTTTGGTTGATGTAATTGGAGGAAAGGGCGCCACTGGGCATTTGGTGGGGAGAGGCCAAATGGAGGTGGCCAACATCTGCCATGCACAATACAGGCCTCAGCAAAACATCACCCCGTCCACGAGGTCGACAGGGGAGACCCGCATCTAATCTAGGACCTGGAAAACCTTTTCCTAGGTTTACATGATCAAGGGAAATGTATCTGTCCATCAAAACCACAAGAATGTCTAAAGCAGCTTATCCTCGGAAGCCCCAAACTGGATGCCATGTAAAAGACCATTAACAGGAGAACGGATAACTGACTACAGTACCTCCGTGATGGAAGACAACAGACGATAACGAAATTTAAGATGCCACATACGCGACAACAAGAAGGAATCCACAGATGTCCTGAGGAACCGAACCACCAGAGCAAGGTAACAGGCAAACTTGATCGCTGGTGATGGAAGAGAAACAGGGGGCAGGGAGTGACTGACTGGGAAGGAGCAGGAGCGAACCTCTGGTGTGCTCAGAATGTTCCTGATCCTCATCTGGGTAGTAGTTACACACAGCGTGCCGCATGCTAGGACTCATGTGCTGTGTGTGTGTATTACACCTCAGCAAGCTTTACCAAAGGCAACGGTCCTCTAAGAGCCCCGGCGGGCAGGAATCACACACTGGAGCAGGTCCTCCGAGCATGACTTTCTAAGGATTTCGGTGCACAGCCGGCAGGAGCATTGTAGATATGTTTATGGAGACCTATTTCACCACAGACACCAAAAACCTTACAGTGGGTCCTTGATTCAATTCTCCTTCGGTCATTTTCTGCTAAGGATTGTGCTACAGATGTGCACACAGACTTAGGTTTCAAGAATATTTATCACAGCAGAACAAATACAAGAGGGAGGCAGCAACAACACGGACCCAGAGGAAACTGTGTGATACCGCGGACTCATTAAAATCGACATTTAAAAATGTAAATGGAAAACGACTACAATATATTAATTACAATTAAAGAGCAGGTCACCCAACAAGCTGACACCTAAGATATATGAAGAATATACTCAATATGATTAACTATGATTAGCTAAGGTCATGAGGGGTTATGGGATTTCTTAAAAATTTTATCATTTTTCCCTAAAATGTACATATATTACTTATTAATAAGAAAAAATACACAATCACACTTCTTAAAAATAAAGGTGAGTTTTCAACTCTAAAACTGAGTACCAGGGGCGCCTGGGTGGTTAAGTGGGTTAAAGCCTCTGCCTTCGGCTCAGGTCATGATCTCAGGGTCCTGGGATCGAGCCCCGCATCGGGCTCTCTGCTCAGCAGGGAGTCTGCTTCCTCGTCCCTCTCTCTGCCTGCCTCTCTGCCTACTTGTGATCTCTATCTGTCAAATAAAATAAATAAAATCTTTAAATAAATAAAATAAAACTGAGTACCAGACCCCACACAACTCCCAGATTTCCCATGGTTTCAGAGCCCTGCTGCCTGCAGAAGCGCTCTATCGATGCTCATCACAGTGGCTGAGACAGATTAAATAAAGAGATAACATTGCAGATTTCCTGTCTCTTATCCGACTGTGCAGATTGGTTACACAAATCCAAATCCATACATGCATTAGATCTCACTGAACTGCGTACGCCCTGAGAAAAAGACTCTGTAAAGCAATTCCCTGTAAAAATACGAAAGTATTTCTGACAGCAAAAGTTTTCAGATTGCTGTAAAGAAAAAAAAAAAACTAAAAAGGCACGACCTTCCCTGATTAATCAAGTCTCCCTCGAGAGAAGGCTACCACTTCCCCAGGTAATCTCATCGCCTCAGACGAAACCATGTTTCTCTGTGAAGTGGAGGTGATCGCGGCTCTCTCGGAGTACTCACAAAGGTTTGGCGTGATTATGAAATGGAACATTATGACCGGGGCCCACTGGTTGTGGTCACCGTCATGCCCACAGCCTGAACACCACATCCCTCCAGGAAGCTCCCTTCTCTGAATTCTGTGTGGTAGGGGCACGTGGCTGACTATTAGGGAGCACTGCATAAGGCGTACCCTGTCACTCGCCCAGACGCACAGCTCCTCCCGGAGCCACCGAATGCCATACAGAGCTAAAGCTGGGAGCAGTGGCTCACCGTGGACACCAATGACGAGGGCCCAGGTACCTCAGCTCACAAACCCATTACAAGCATATACATTTAACTCTAGCTTTAAGATGTTTCTCCTCTTACTTCTCAGTCAAAAAAGACTTTAAGCTGAGTAAACCAACAACAAACCCTAAGATAAAACATTTAACCGTGTTAACTTCCTAAGGCCTATGGTCGTCTTCAGCTTCTCAAGGTCACACCTCCCTGCTGAATGATTACCGAGGGTTGCTGACACGGTACACAGAAAAAAAAAAAACTCTTAGGATGTCCAGCCTCTAAGAGAAAAAGTGAACAGCTCAGAATGCAGCCAGCCATGGCAAAGGAACCACCAACAAAGCCAAACTCAGAGAGGCCCCTGAGCATCTGGGAATCTGCCTGTTCCTTTGCCTCCTCAGAGGAAACGAGTCACAAGACTGCTCAGAATGGGAAATGAGAAGGGCAGAAGCCCGGAAACCAGCGCATCCTGAATTTCGGGCTGCTTCCAAGGAGTGAGCCCGCCTGCTGTGCTGCTGTGTCAGTTATTTACACAGTGGGCAGGTGAGGCTGACAGCTTGAAGGGGTTATTTTAGAGGGAGAGCTGTAAGTCTGATCAGGAGAAGGTTCTGGACCCTGGGGTCCTAGCACGCATCTCCAGCTTCCAAGCTGACCCTCCCTTCAGACAGGGTTTAAGAGGCAGCAGGGCAAGCATGGTCTTTGTATTTAAATCACCTCAAGGGGGCCCATATCTCCAGGCACAACCAGAAGCCAGGGAGGAGAGGGAAGGGGGAGAGGGAGAGGGTACCTCCACTCCTATCTGCTGGCTGCACTTCTGGAGCGCCTGATCCAGGAAGCTAAATGTGTGGACAGAACAGAAGGAAGAATCTGGGAAGACTGGAAGACTAGAAGAGCTGTTCGTGGACTAGTCTCAACCTGAACCACAGAAACACCTCTGCCTCCCTGCCCTCCTCTCCTCGGCTGGGCACCAGGTGCCTCCCTACTGCACTCCAGATGCAGATCCAAGCTCAAGGGTGCCCAGTGCCGATGCCTCTCTCCGGCGCAGGGACTCTAGGGCATCAGCAGGACACCTGGACAGCACCTGTGATCTCTAATTTAAAACCAAAACCAAAATCCCCAACCAGCCCAATCCAGCACAAGCAATACATATTTATGTGTAAGACACCTATGCACACATACACATTCACTTATCTACACACACACACACACACACACGCTTTTGCAGCAGAAGGCAGGCATGAAACCTGTTCCCTAAGTCCTTTGCTTTCCTCATCTGCTTCTAGCAGCAACAGCCATTTCTGCTACGGATTTTCCTATTCGAGGGTTGATCACAGATCCAAATGCCACCATCCTGTTTGCCACCCTTTCCTACCGCACCGGCCCGCTGACGTCTGTCAGTGAACCAGGGAACAAAGATGGAAGACAGGCCCAAGCTGCCTTCCTAAAGTGGGGTTATATTTGACACTTTAATAAACCTCAGAGCCTGAGCCTCTCTGCTCTCAGACTGGCCAGGGTGCAGCTCTCACTCTTACCAAACCCGTCCATCTCTCCTCCCCCCACCGCGGGGCACAAGGGTTTTCTCTGCCCGGCATCTATTTCCAGGCCCCATAAATCATATCCCATTGTTCCAGGCCATCTGAACTCATGCTTAATAAACCATCCACCTCACCCTTCCGCCACCACCCCAAATTTCCCACAGGGAAAGACTGTTTCAAGAAGAAAAGGAAATTCTTCATTAGGGCTGGATTTTAAAAGCAAGCTTCCACAAAAAACCAGAAAACAAAATTGGGTATAAATACCATCCAATAACCACTAAATGTCTTTGGTTAAAGCACCTGCCTGCCTGTGATTCTCAGGTCCAGATGTGAGCTCAGTGCACATCCAAAGGAAGCAGAATTTGAACCTGATGCTAAATGACAAATGATCCTGAACTTCATGACCATTTAAGTGCCACAGTGGCTAGACTAAATTGCTCTGATGCAGAATTTCTTGCAAATATAGGTTACTGAGAAACATAATATTGCTTGAAAATGTATTTAGGTGCGCTCATCCTTCTCAGACCAACACTCATGGGCTCTTAGTCATAACCAGGCTTAAGCTAACACGATTCCCCTATTTTCCCCAGAGAGGGAGGGAAACAAGAGGACATGTCTCTCATGTTCCAAGATCAAAAACTGGATCACAGCACTCACAGCATCAAGTCTGCCAAACCAGAGCTCTGGGTACGTACAATTCTTAAAGAGCTAATTGAATGGAAAACAGCCATCTGGGGCTGGAAACCCTTATGACATTCTGGGAAATGTATGGGCTTTAAAAGGATTATGCAGGGTGATGGGACTTTCAAAATTCCCAAACTCTGAACTGAAGCCTAAATGAGAATATGTTAAATTCACCCATTCCAAAACACAGCACAGTTGACTCGGACCCTAGAGCCCAGCTGTAGCTCAGGGTGTCCACACTGCAGCCTGTCTGTGGGAGGTCTGCAGACCACTCCCTGCTGAGAGAGTCCAGCCAACCCAATCAGCCTACCAGCAGGCTGTGGCACAAGGTCCAGATCCTAGCCCAGGCACCAGCCAGGGTTCCCTTTGGCCTGCCCTCTTATGGTTGAACAACAATCATGGAGAGCCACAGGGAGAGCGGCATTGGGTCCAGTATGGCCACTCCCTGGTCCTCCACAACACTGGTTGCACACTCTTCAACACAAGAAAATGGTGTGCAGAAACAAGGGCCTGCCACAGTAGGCTGTCGAGCAAGGAACAGAAAGCATCAGGGGACAGGTGGGACTGCTGGCTGGTCTCCACCTCTCCCAGAGGGCAGAGGCCGCAGAGCTTCTGCAGGCTAAGCAGAGACGTGTCAGAATTACCTTCCCAAAAAGTAGGCAGTAAAGGAGGATTTCAAGCAGCCACAACCACCAGCAGGCCTGCGACCTCCAGATATCAGGGGCTTGACCATGACCCTGTCGGTAAGCAGAACACACAAGTGCCTTCTGGAGCGAGAGAAGACAGCTTAACGCTGATAACTGGTCCTCTCACTCTTCTCTGCTCTCAGCAAGTGATCCTGAAAGGGATGGACAAAGTTGGTCAGATTCACTGGAGAAAACAGGAGCCAGTGAAGACGTCCCGGCTCGCACTAGGCCTCCCTCCAAAGGCTGGCTGCCCCACCCCTGGCACCTGGGTAACGCTGCTCTGGGGCCATCCACACAAAACGATTTACGTACCCCCCACCCGCAACAAACAAACACACACAGACACAGACACACATACACACACACACACACACACACACACAAGCTGCATCGGGCTTTAGGAACCTAACTCAAACGCACCCCTAACAACAACCCCACAGGTGTGACTGGGTTGGACACTCCCAGCAAGGGAGGGAAGGCCCCCCCCTTGGGTCCTTGCCAGCGGCAGGGTGCCACCTGGGCCTCCGCCTCATCCTCTCCATCCGCGGGGAAGTCGGAGCGTCCCCCACCAACCACCACCACACAACCAGATTGATTCTCGCACTTCAAATCCCCGCTGCCAGGGCCCCATCTGTGTGCTGACATAAAGCCGCCCTCAAGCAGCCGGCCCGCGGAACGTCTGGAGTTCTCCCAGCCCCGCAGCGTGGCACTCCAACCCGCGCTGGCCTCGTCCTCGTCGGACTCCTGCACTTCGGGGGCGTAGGGAGGCAGCGGGGGGCCGGGGCGCTCCTGTTCGGCGTCCTAGGAGGCGGCGGAGGAGGAGCGCGAGGCGGCGGACGTGCTGTAGAAGGCGTACCGCCGCTGTCCGGGCCGGACTCGCCGAACACTTCGTCCCAGATGTGCAGGCTCTCGTGGCGCGCAAGGGCCGCCTCGAGCAGCGCCGGCGCCCTCCTCCGCGCGCTCCCGCCAACCTGGGCTATGGCCCCGGCCGCCGCCCGCGGGCCCGCCCCCCAGAGCGCCTCCCAGCCGCACGCGCCGGGCACCGGGCCCGCGCCGAGGCCCGCCGTCCCCCACCAGCGCAGCCCGCAACACAGCGCCTGCCGCCCCACGCCCGGCCGGCCGGCCATCTTGGCCGCCTCGGGCCCAGCGCCCTCGGAAGCGCCCTCGGAGCTCGGGCGCCGCAGGCTGCAGGCCGTGGAGGGACGCAGGGCGCGAGGGCGGGAGGCAGGGGCTGCGGCCGGGCCCAGGTGTCCCCGCTACCGCCGCCGCTGCGTCTCCTCGGCGCCCGCTGCGTCCCCCCGCGCCCTCCCGCCGCACCCCGCGCTCCCTGGCCGACCTTCCCAGGCGCGAGCCGCCAGACACGGACCCGCCTCCTCGCACCTCCTGCCCGCCCGCCGGCCAATGGGGAGCAGGCAGGGGCGGGGCCCGTGCGGGGCACGCCCCAAACACCTCGGCCCAGCGGGGCGAGGAGAGCAGCTGCGGCGGCGGTGGCGGCAGGGGGGAGGGCGGCCGGTGGCTTCCTCGCCTGCGGAACCTGTGGCCCAGGACGGCCACCCGCAGGCCCCGCGCGGCCCCGCAGGGGGAAGGGAGAAACCGAGTGGGTGTCGGGGGTTGGGGGGACGCAGCCGGTCTTCCCGCCGCCCCAGCCGGCTCACGGAGCGTGAAGCCCGCGCTCTCGGTCCCCTTCCGCAGTCGGCGCCGGCGGCGGCGGGGAGCTGTCTGCCCCGGTGGTTCTGAACCAGGCGCTGCGGAAATTCCAGGTAGGCACCGGGCCTGAGGGTCACGATTCCCGTGGCTGCTGTGGCTGCTCCTGCTTCAGAGCTCCACAGCCGGCTGTACCTTGAGCTCTTGCAAGCACAAGGGCTATCTGGCTTCCGGGAGCCTTGCTCTAATAAGGAGCCCTCCTCGCTGGTTCATTCCTGGGGTCAGGTGGTGACTCAGTCTCGCTTCAATACCCCTGTAATTTGAGGGGGTCAACATCCGATCTTAGTCATTCCTTCCGTCTTTGACCTTTGACATCTTTAAACTCAAAATATTCATTACCTTCCAAATATTAATTACTCTAACACCACCACTGCAACATCTTCACCCATACATTTGACACACTTGTCTGTTAAAGTACGGCACAATCACCCAGGCTTCAGTGTTCTGATAAACAATAGATCAGAAAGGTTTCATCCATCCCTCTGCCTTGGCCAGGAGTGCGTGGCACTCATTCCATTGATGACGATACATGTGATCAGGCGTTTCTTGCTCCTCTCTCCCTCCCACAATAATGCAATAAGTCACAATGATGGTAATTGGGCCATAAAGTCACTTGCACTCTGAAATAAAAGAAATCCACAGAGATGTGAAGGGCTTGCAAATCCTACTGGGTATTAACTAAATAAGGATTACACAAAAGGGAAAGGCATATTGCTATTTCATGCATAAAGGATGCAGATGCATAAAGGGTGAAGATGTTGGTACCACCAGCTAAGGTCGTTCTAACATCAGGTGAGCAGCTTCTGCTCTCGCCCTCCCCTCGCAAGCCCCTGTTTCCTCCTCCCAAACCAGAGTCTCTGTACCAGCATGAATTCCTGATCATCACTGAAAGATGATATATCAAAAGAAAAGGATTCACATAACATTGCTTTGTATATGAATTGGCTGATATACGTGAAATTGTTTGCAAAGCATTTCAAATCCGTTGGAAGAATTGTGTCACAGAAAAGAACTGGTTTCCAGCACTTCTCTATACTGTGTTAACCAGGGAAAGATTCTGAAGATAGTTCATACAGGTAATCAGACTTAAAAAGGTCATTGACACATAGATTAAAGACGAAAAGTAAGATTGCGTAGCTCAAGTTCAAATTCTGCAATTAGGAATTGTGTAATACTCCTGTAAAATTTAATGACATATATTTTAAAAAATAATTGAAAGGGATCAAAACACTGAAATACATAGGCAAGAACTCCTTCTCTTCTCCAGGCAGCCAATGAAAAAGTCAGCAGCTAAAGTGAGTATTTTAAAAACAGTAGCTAGCTTTGCTACCCAGAGGAAGCAGGAAGTAGAGCAGTAACAGTTACAAGGATGGAATCAGTCTTCCATTGTGCCAAATCTGCATTTGTGTGGTGCTAATCCCAAAGAAACCTTGGAGTATTTGTGCTTATGAGCTCTCAAGTGCTTGTAGCTCACAGAGCATGCAACACTGGGAGAGGATTATATGGTCACAAAAGAAACAGACTGGGAAATCAAATTGTTATCCAAACCCTGGCCCAACAAAAATGAGATGGCTATGTCCATTTAGAATCAAGGGTTTAGCAACCAAGTGCTACTTTGTTTAAACAAATGTTTCCGACCAAGAACAGTAAAAATACTTCAGCCTTTAAAAACAGGTGGCTGATTCTCCTTGTGAAAGGAGGGCAGGAAAGGGAAGAAAACAACTGGAAAACAAAAACCAAAAAACTTTCCCATCTGCTTGGCAACCTCCTACTCGATGCTATGATTATGGTTCTACATCATTAAGTTTTACAAGTAATGTTTTCTGGGAGGATAATTATAGAACCAGCATTATACTGAGATCTTTTAACTTTGAGTCATTTAAACACATCTTCCAAATAATACAACTTTGTAATATAATTAATTTTAAGATTAATATTGAGCTTTTGGTTCATAGTCTGCACAAAAGGCTCCAGGGTAGTAAGAACGACCCATTTCTGTAGTAGATTCCTTAGGCTTTGTTAAGCCAGAGAGGTTCATGCTCTTGTGAAACTGGGGATAATAGCCATATTTCATTGAGTCTTGGCCTCCTTTCCTGGTATAGTTTAATAAGAAACAAAAAATGCTACCATTCAAACTATGATACAATGTTTTCTTTTCATTAATATTTTAATTAAAATGTATTCAAAAAGCTCTTTGGTAAGTATTTAGACAGATTTTTATTACATATGGCCTTAATGCATACATAAAATAAAAGTTAAAATTTTGGGTTAACGTTTTTCCAAACCTCACATTAAGAATCTCACTACTTTTATTTACTTTCTAACTGAGAGATTTCAGTGCCCAGATTTTTCTCACAATATGTTCCTCTGAGCCACCCAGAGCTTTTGTCATGCTGCACTTAAAAAATTATTATTACACATATAGCTGACATTCAATGTTAAATTAGTTTCAGGTGTACAACATAGTAATTTGACAATTCTATAATTACTCAGTGATCACCACAGTAAGTACATCATCACGTCACCATATAAACTTATTATAATATCATTGGCTGTGTTCCCAATGCTGTATTTTTCATCTCCAGATAAGAACAAGAAATTATTTTATTTATTTTATAACAGGAAATTTGTACCTCTTAATCCCCTTCACCTATTTCACCCATCCCCCAACAACCTTCCCTCCCATAACCACCAGTTTGTTCTTTGTATTTAAGAGTCTATTTCTGTTTTTTTTTTGTCTGTTCACTTGTTTCTTTTTTTATATTCCATATAGACGTGAAATTACAGGGGCCCCTGGGTGGCTTAGTGGGTTAAAGCCTCTGCCTTTGGCTCAGGTCATGATACCATGTTCCTGGAATCGAGCCCCGAGTTGGGCTCTCTGCTCGGTGGGGACCCTGCTTCACCTGCCTCTCTGCCTGTCTCTCTGCCTACTTGTGATCTCTCTCTCTTTCAAATAAATAAATAAAATCTTAAAAAGAAAAATAAAGGAAGTGAAATCATATGGTATTTGCCTTTCTCGGTCTGACTGATTTCTCTTAACCTAATACCTTCTAGATCCAGCCATATTGTCACAAATAGCAAGATCTCATTCTTTTTTATAGCTGGATAATATTCCATTATATATCTATATGCACCATATCTTTACCCATTCATCTACTGATAAACACCTGAACTGCTTCCATATACTGGCTATTATAAATAGTGCTGCAGAAAACCTAGGAGGGCATATATCTTTTTGAATCAAGTGTTTTTATTTCCTTTGGGTAAATATCAAGTACTAGAATTACTAAAGCATATGGTAAATCTATTTTTAATTTTTTGAGGAACCTCCATACTGTTTTCCACAGCTGTTGCACCAATTTACATTCCCACTAAAAATGTACAGAGGTTCCTTTTTCTCCACATCCTGGCCAACACTTGTTCTTTCTTGTCTTTTTAATACTAGCCATTCTAACAAGTATCAGGTGATAGATCTCCCTGTGGTTTTGATTTTATTTTCCTGATGATGAGTGATATTGAGCATCTTTTCACATGTCTATTGGGTGTCTGTATGTATTTTTTGGGAAAATGTCTATTAAGTCCTCTGCCCATTTTTCAATTGGATTATATGTTGGGGTTTGGGTTTTTTGGGGGGTTTGGTGTGTGTGTGTGTTCTTTACATATTTTGGTTATTAATTCTTTATTTTATTTATCATTCACCACTGTCTTCTCCCATTCTGTAGGTTCCCTTTTGGTTTTGTTGCGGGTTTCCCTTACTGTGCAAAAGCTTTTTATTTTGTTGTAGTCTTAATAATTTATTTTTGTTCTTGTTTCCCTTGCCTAAGCAGACATACCCACAAATAATGTTGCTAAAACCAATCTCCAAGTGATTACTGCTTATTGTCTTTTAGGAGTTTTATGGTTTCAGGGCTCTCATTTATTCATTTAATTTTTTTTTAAGTAAGCTTTACACTGAATGTGGGACCTAAACTCACAGCCTCAAGAATAAGAGTCACATGCTGTAAAGGCTGAGCAAGACAGGCACACCTCACACTTCACATTTAGATCTTTGATCCATTTTGAGTTTCTTTACGTGTATGGTAAAAGAATGTGGTCTAGTTTCATTCTTTTGCAAATGGCTCTCCAGTTTTCCCAACACTGTTTTTGAGGAGACTTTCTTCTGTTACATATACTTGCCTCCTTTGTCAAAGATTAATTGACCATATAATTGTGGATTTATTTCTGGGCTCTCTATCCTGTTTCCGTTGATTTATGCGTATATTTTCTCCCAGCACCCTAATGTTTTGATTACTATAACGTTGTAGTATATCTTGAAATCCAAGAAACTGATACCTCCAGCTTTGTTCTCCTTTCTCAAGATTGTTTTGCATGCTACACTTCTTATAAAAGTATTCTGAGGTCATCCATTCTGCTTGGTTTGATGCTGGTAGGGTTTCTCTTTTTCTTTTTTCTTTTTTTTTTTTTCCTTATCTGAGATTTTGTTCTCAAAATCTCTTGAGCGTTGTTCTCCTTTCTCAAGATTGTTTTTTTTTTCCTTATCTGAGATTTTGTTCTCAAAATCTCTTGAGCTTTGTTCTCCTTTCTCAAGATTGTTTTGCATGCTACACTTCTTATAAAAGTATTCTGAGGTCATCCATTCTGCTTGGTTTGATGCTGGTAGGGTTTTTCTTTTTCTTTTTTCTTTTTTATTTCCTTATCTGAGATTTTCATATAATAACCAGTTTATTTTCTTTCTTTAAATGGTCCTCAAAAGGCCTGTGGCTTGGCATGCCAAGGGATGTAGATGATCAGTTGTGCCCTAGGAGTAGTAACCACATGGCACAGGGTCAAGCTGTGGTAACTTTATAGGGACTTCCACCTGCTCAGCCCCAACTATAAGACAATTCCTGACATTGGAGATGTGAAAGAAAATGGGAGGGGAGGGGCATCTTAAATTCCATAAAATATGGCATATTGTCTCCTGTTTGTACTTTTACAATTTCTGATTTTGCAAATGGCCAAGCTGCCACAGGGAACAAAAATGAGTTCCTAAGGTGGCAGAGACTGACCTGGCCAGCCCTGTACTGCACAGGCTATGCGTTACTGGATCAGTATGAATGGAGAAAGCAGGGGTGAGTCAGGGAAGCTGCTGCTTCTCCCTACATTGCTTTCATCACCCACAGGGAGGGGGCCCAAAGCCAAGCAGGACCTCCTGGAACTGAGACAGGGGAGGGGAAAAGAAAGCTGAACGATGCCACAGCTGCTGAACCATGACCAAAATATGGGGGAGAAGGCTGGAGGCAAATGTGCATGGTACACCGTGACATTTGGAGTCCTAGGTGACATAGAAGCTTAAGGATCCAACCTTGCTCAAACTGATTTTACATGATGATTTTATCTACTAATCAACCCAGAGATGCAGAGGATGAAATAGGGCAATACTATAGAAAATGCTTGAGAGAAATCTCTCTTATGATTGAGATAACCTGATATTTCCATTGATTCATTCATTCATTCATTCATTCATTCGTTCAACAATTATGTACTGAGTATTATGTATCAAATCCTCTTCTGAACACAGAATAAATCAGAAAAAAAACGCACAAATACCATTTTTATAGCACATGCATTCAAATAGAAGAGAGAGAACAGACAGTAAATAAATAAATATATAATATGTCAGCTGTTGATAAGAAGTCAAAATTATAGAGGGACAGAAACTATGTTGATTGTGATGGTGCTGGTGCTGGCTGTGTGTGCAGTTAGGGGAGATTACTCTGATAAGAAGACATTGGCAGATCCTTGAGTGGATTCAGAGAACAAGATGGTACATTTAAGAAGAGGAAACAAGTGCAACGCCCCAAGAAAGGCACGCACTTGCTCTACTCTGTTAAACACTAAGGAGGCTGGTGAGCGGAGGCAGAGACAGCTGAGTGAAGAGGTAGGAGATGAATTGAGAAGGAAGTTGAGTGTTAAATTTTGTAAGACTGAATTTTGTATTGAGTGAAGTGGGGAGCCATTGGAGATCTTAGAGCAGAGAAATAACAAGGTCTGACTTTTGTCTTAAACGGATTGCTTTAACTGCTGAGTGGAAAATAAACTAGAACAGAGCAAAGATGGAATCCAGAAGACCAGATAGGAGACTATTACAATAACTCATAGAAGACGGTGTTTTGGACCACAGTGGGAGTAACTGAAATGTGGAGAACTGGTCAGATTTAGAATATATTTTGAAGATAGAATCCACAGCTTCTACCAAAGAATTAAACGTGGGCAGTGAAAGAAAGAGATGAATCAAGAATGACTCTACAGTTTCCTGTTTGACCTATTGCAAGACCAGCAGAGCTCGAGAAGAATAAGAGCTTGGTTTTGAACATGTTGGGTTTAACTCATCTAGGTAGATCTGGAAAGCAGGCAGTGGAAGAAAGCTCAAAATCCAGGTCTGGACTGGAGGTGGAGATGTGGAGTCATCAGGAGATAGATGGTAGAAGAGGGACAGTCACCAAGGACTCAGTGTAGACAGAGGAGAAGTCTGAGGTTGGGTCCTGGAGCACATTCATACTCAGAGATCAGGGAAATGAGAAGAAATCCCAAGTGGAGGGGCATGTCCTCACTCAGAAGGGATTGGAGTAAGGGTTCCACCCAGGTCAACTTAGTGGGATTCTGTGGGTCTTCTTTCCTTACCGATTTTTCTTTTCAAGATTTATTTGAGAGAGAGAGAGAGAGCAGGAGCACACACATGCAGGGGGAAGAGACAGAAGGAGAGGGAGAGAATCTCAATCAGATTCCCTGCTGAGCATGGAGCCTGACGTGGGGCTCGACTCCATAACCCTGAGCTCATGACCTGAGCCAAGATTCACACGCTTAACCACTTAGCAACCTAGACACCCACCCAGTTTGTTTTTCATTCTTTTTTAAAAATATTTTATTCATTTATTTATTTGACACAGAGAGAAAGAGAGAGAGAGAGATCACAAGTAGGCAGAGAGGCAGGCAGAGGGAGAGGGAGAAGCAGGTTTCCTGCTGAGCAGAGAGCCTGATTCGAGAGCCCGAGACCCTGAGACCATGATCTGAGCTGAAGCCACCCAGGTGCCCTCAATTTACTTTTCTCAGTGAAGTCATCAGAATGGTCGGTCATCAGCTGTATCTGATGGAAGGTGTTCAATTCTCACTCTGAACAAAATGGCTGTACATTACAATCACTGGGAGAATTTTAAAAGCACACTTATATCCAGACCCTAATTGGATATTAATCTAATTGGTTCTACACCAATTAGATCAGGTCCTTTGGAGGTGGGCACTCCTGTGTTTTAAAGTCTTCCAGGTGATTCAAAAGTGTGGTCAGTGTTGAGAAGCCCTGGCTTAAGGTTGGAGGAAAGAAGATGTGAAATAGTCAAAATATTTCACGAGAAGAATGGAGATTCTGTCGGTCAGAGAAACATACTTGGATTTGTGGCTGAGAATTTAATGTGAAAGGGGCGCCTGGTAGGCTCAGTGGGTTAAGCCGCTGCCTTCGGCTCAGGTCATGATCTCAGGGTCCTGGGATCGAGTCCCACATTGGGCTCTCTGCTCAGCAGGGGGCCTGCTTCCCTTCCTCTTTTTGTGATCTCTTCCCTTCCTCTCTCCTACTGTGATCTCTCTCTGTCAAATAAATAAATAAAATCTTAAAAAAAAAAAGAATTTAATGTGAAAGCTTCCAGCATTGTTGCTTTTCTCACCAACCACCTTCAGCTGCCAGGGGCAGACATAGGGTGGACAGAAGGTTGGGTTTTTACCAGGGTGGGGTTTAATCAGGTATGTATGATGTATGATGGAGGTGAGTGTATGGGACAGGGATTATAGTTATGGGAGCAGACTCTGTGCCAGCTGCGGAGGCCTGTGAGAATTTGGGGTAAGTATCAAGAACCACAGAAAATGAAATAGGGGGATGCCTGAGTGGCTCAGTTGGTTAAGCAGCTGCCTTGGGCTCAGGCCATGATCCCAGCGTCCTGGGATCAAGTCCCACATCAGGCTCCTTGCTCGGCAGGGAGCCTGCTTCTCCCTCAGTCTCTGCCTGCCACTCTGTCTGCCTGGGCTCGCTCTTGCTCCCTCTCTCTCTCTGACAAATAAATAAAATCTTTAAAAAAAAAGATTCTCTTCAAAAAAAGAAAATGAAATAGGTAAATGGATTCTTCTGAGTGACTTAGATAATTAATACTTCTTGAAATAATTTAGTGCAGCCAGACCCCTGCAAAGCAGCACAAACAACTCTGATGAGTGCTTCAATCTACCACTTCTTCCCAGGGCTTCAATCAATTGCTTTCAACAAGTGAACATTGAGATATTTAGAGCAAAGGAAAAAAAATAAATATTGGAAGTTCGCATTTTTTTAAAGATTTTATTTATTTATTTGACAGAGACACAATGAGATAGGGAATACAAGCAGTGGGAGAGGGAGAAGCAGGTTTTTCCTCTGAGAAGGGAGCCCGATGCGGGGCTGGATTCTCAGGCCCCTGGGATCATGACCTGAGCCAAAGAGCAGATGCTTAACAATTGAGCTACCCAGGCTCCCCTGGAAGTTAGCTTTTTACATTCTTGGAAAATGGGATTTTGTACATTTATGTCCTTTTTCTGTCCCCTTGTGGATATTTTCCCTCTTGAAGCACACCCAACCCCTGCTCCACAGGTGTCCAGTAAAAGAAAGGGATCTGAGTGCCATCCCCAAAGTTCACTTGCGTTTAAAGGAGAAACAATCCTGGGAAGCTGTTTTACACAAAAGAGTAGATTGCTCAGTTGTAGAAACTCAGGTATTATAAGAAAACGGGAGAGATATTCGTTACTAGAAGGGGGACTTGCTCAGCGTTTCTAAATTCACATTGGTAGATTGTTGAACTGTTGTAGGCTGAGTGTTAAAATCACATCTTTCCTTCCGTTTTCTTACAGAGACAATGATGGTTCTTCCAAGATTGTCTGTGAAAGGCTAGGCACCTGCAAAACCACACATTTGACCTGAGCCATCACCCAAGTAGAATGTAATCTGCTCTCAGATCATAGGAGAAAAAAGAGAGAGAGAGAATCCCAAGAAGAAACACTCACGTCAGGATTTTCATCAAATTTAGTGCACGTCTCACCATTTATCTTCATTTGCAGTAATTTTTTAAATAAACACTAATGTCGAATTGCACTGCGTTACAACGAGCAACTCAATTATCAGAAAATCACGAGTCTCCAACGTTTGTTCTAATTACTAAAGCAGAAGAGTGGACAGAGTTTAGAAAATTTTCAACAAGGCTTAAACAAGAGAGATTTTCCACTTTTTTCTAATCAGGTCAACATAGATACCACTTTCCCTACAACCTTGTAGGCAGTTGGTATTTTTCAGAGATATCATTTGGTTCTTTATAGAAGGCTTAAAGTTGGAGGTCCATAAAAACGATAATCAACTTTTGTGTGTGCCTTCTATAGGCCAGGAACTGTGCTAAATGAACAGTATCTAATTTAATCCTCCTAACAAGCCCTTTGAAGTCAATACTACTGACTATTCTCACTCCAAGGTGGGGGCAAAGCAGATGCTTCGAGAGTTGAACTCAGTTTTCCAAGTTCATACAGCTCGTATATGATGGAATCAGGACTTGAGCTCAGTCTAATGCCAGGTTGGACCCTCAGTGGCAGCTACTGTAGTTTTTTTGACCGTCACCTGCTTCCCTCCCCCACCCCCGCCCCCATCTCATTCCCATTTAGGGATAATCAGCCATACCTAAATGACAGTGGCCAGGCAGGAAGGGTGGCTACTGGGTTTAATTATTTATATCCAGGGGGAAGAGCCGCCTCGCCCCATACGTTCTGCTTCAGCTCTTGCCCTGCCAGGGGAGTAGCCATCCTTCAAACCATCAGTGTTAATGGCTGGTGAGGGATGAATTAGGCGGCAGGGGTCACACACAGTTTACTAGTCATGCATATTTCTTTCAGAATACCTAAGTACCATTCCCTTGGAGATGAGAAGAAATGATGGGAGGGATGTTAAAAGGGACTCCCAGAAATATTTCTGGACCAGTCATGATCACTAGCCCTTATGATACTCTTGGAGTCATTTTACTGGTTCTTGAAATGAGTGCACTTGCCCTAGGATGGCTTGGCCCCTCCCAGTAATCAGAAGCTCCCAGGATGGGTCAAAGATTACTTTATTTGCTATAATTCTGCAAGTTGAATGTATCTCTCAGCCATTTCCTGTGAATGCTATTATGGGGCAGGCACAGGGGGATGACTATGGGACAGAAACATATCAGGTGAGAGGGATCCTATGCTTTTGTATGAAGGAGAAGCCCATTCTCCTTGGTGATGGGAGTTTTCCTTCTGCTCTGACTCCTGCCCAGCCGGGATCAGTGGGGAGCCTCCTCCTTTGGGCGACAGGTCTCTTTCTTTCTAAATCTTCTTTTTTTGGGACAAAAAGCAAGACTACCCTTCTTTTCATCTTTCAGCTTTTTCATCCTGGCCAACGACACTCAAACACCCTCGCCCCCAATTTGGGCTGCTAGACTATGCCAAGAGGCCACATACTGGATATATTACCTCAGGCCCAGTGTTTGGACTTCACTGAACCTTAATTGTAACATCTGAGAAGGGTTGGGGAGGCGGATGTTGTGAGGATTCATTAAGACAATGTTAAATTTTTATCACGGAGTCAAGAAAGATCTCTTGTTAGGAATGTGTTCAATCTTACCAGGATAGAGGGCAAAATAGCATTTTACATATATTTTTTTAATAAAGTATTTCTTTTTAAAAAATTATTTATTTGACAGAGAGACAGAGCAGGAATACAAGCAGGGGAGTGGGAGAGGGAGAAGAAGTCTTCCTGTTGAGCAGGGAGCCCAATGTGGGCCTCCATCCCAAGACCCTAAGATTATGATCTGAGTGGAAAAACGAAGCTTTAAGGACTGAGCCACCCAGGTTCCCTGCAAAACAGCATTTTTTTAAAAGATTTTATTTATTAATTTGACCGACAGAGATCACAAGTAGGCAGAGAAGCAGGCAGAGAGAGAGGGAGAAGCAGGCTTCCCGCTGAGCAGAGAGCCCAATAAGGGGCTCCATCCCAGGACCCTGGGATCATGACCTGAGCTGAAGGCAGAGGCTTTAACCCACCGAGCCACCAGGCACCCCGGAAAACAGCCTTTTAAACAATATTTTTATTTTTATTTTATACATATATATGTAAACAGAGAATTGAATGTATACATATAAATATAACTTGTAAACACATTTGATATATATTTATGTTTATCCTAGGATGCAACACTGCCCTCCTGAGCAGCGCAAGAGGGTGGGTTTTTACAAAGAATCACCAAACAGCTTGACCCAACTGAACGGCCTGCCTTGCGCTGCTGCTTAAGAGAAAGCCTTGAGTTGGTTAAGGTTTGACAAATACTGAGAAAAACCAGTCAATTAATATGTTAAAAACACTACCCAACCACAGTATGAACCATTTAGACATATGGCTTTAATTTTGACTTTAGTCTCCAAAGCCTAGGGGTCCCTGGGGAAAGGGGGCAGAGGGAGAGAAAGGACCAGCTTCTCTGTGGGCCAGGTTTCTGGGGTTGCTCCCAGCCCTGCCCCCAGAGGGAATGCCCCCACCCAGGGCTTTGCTCCCAGAAGGGCCCCTCCCCCAGAAAGCCCCTTCCCAAATGGCCCTGACCTTTGGCCACACCCTCAGAGGTCCCATTATCCACCCCCAACCCCCTCACACCCCCCTACCCTGCCAAGCACCGCCCTCAGAAGGGTTCTAAGGTGAAGTCAGTGTGCTTCTCTCTCAATGTCTAGGAATTACTCAGTTTTATTTTTGACTTTGTGTTTTTTGAGCGAAGTGGGTGGTGTAAGGACCTACTTTATATTTTTATATTTTAGCCAGAGGCTTCCATTGAGGTTACACAATAACCTTGTTGTTTAACCCTTAAGCTGTCCCTGCTCCCATTCTCCCAGGGGACTTACTTAAAAACAAGTCCCGGAAATCAACCTCAGGTAACAAAGCCCAAATACAAGGGTGGGTCAGGCCAGGTAAGACATCTGATCAGTGGAGGGCTGCATACTGTCTCCCTAGCTACCAAGGAGTATGGGTCCCGCCCTTTGTGAGTCTTTTGGGCGAAAATCCTAACCAAGGTGATAGGCTAGGTCAAATATCTACTAAAAGGTAAGTTGTAATTCAATTGGTCACCTAGCATCACTGTGCAGCTTTCTCTGTGTGTTACAATTTCATTGGCCACCTGTGCATGACCAGGCCCAACCGCATGGCCTATGTCCTTAAAAGCTAGTCTGTAAAGGAGAGAGGGGTTGACTTCTCTGTAAGAAAAGCGGCCCTGGCTGGTCAGTTTGATTCTTGATGCTTGGTGCAAAATAAAGCTTTGTTTGACCTTCGCTTTGTATCAGTCTCGCTCTTTTAATCATGGACCCATTATTGGGGCATAACAGGTGGGATAGTGGAGCACGTACATAGTGGAGGGGACAGCCCACTGTGGGTATCCACCATTCCTTGCCTGTACTGCTCATTTGCATGTACTGCTCGCCCTGCCCGGTGAGCACAGCATGGAAATGGACACCTCGTGAGTGGTGGTCAACGAGAGTCACTGACCACGTGATGTCTATGACCGAGTCAACCGGAGCTCGCCTTCCCTACAGACCAGAGCTTGCTCTGAGCACCGGCAGGAGGCGGTGGCCTCTTGTGAGCAGCCCAGAACCCTGTCTTGTCCTTTCTCACTCATGTCACCTCCCTGTGTTAGCCAAGCCTTGGAAGTGGTGACTTAGGAGGGAAGGGAAAGAAAGGCAGCCCCTGGCTCCTGATCCTGTCAAGTTCCGTACTCATCAGGAAGCCGAGGGCAGCAGGGTTGGTGGAACAGGTGTGAGTCCCCAGGTGAGGTAAAGATGGCATAGCTGGTCTTGTGCAGGATTTCTACGGTTCTGATAAGAAGAGGGCACGTGGGTGTGCCCCAGCTGTGGAATCCCTGCGTGAATTATTTAACACTGACATTGCACCCTGCGAAGATGAATGGCATAAATCATGCCCATAATCACATTATAAAATTTTTATTTGCTTGGAATGACATTAAATGCAAATAGAAAACAGCAGCCATGCCCCTTCAGAAGACAGATGGTGGAGGAAATGAGCTTTCTATTTTAGTACCTTTAACAAACACTTCCTCCCTGTTTTTGCCCAAAGGGCCCTATATATTCATTTTGCATGGGGCTTGTAAATTATGTAGCCAGCCCTGGGGACAGCTGTGCAGTGTCTCAATGACCCAGTGCAGGGAATGGCAGGAGCCTCCCTCCTTGATACAGTAGTATTACACAAGCCCCTGAAGCTGAAACAGAACTTCAGGATAAAGTCTGGGGGGGAGGTCCTCAAATTTCTGAGTCATGGGCTGTCGTAAACAAAATAACAGCCGGGTGGCTTAGGCAACATACAATTTATTTTCTCATGGTTCTGGGCGCTGGAAGTCCAAGATCAAGGTGGCAGTAGGGTTTGATTCTTCAAACGTCTCTCCTTGGCTTGCAGATAGCTGTGTTCTCCACTCTGTCTTCAAAGGATTGTCCTTCAGTCTGTACTGTCTGTGTCCTAATCTCTTCTTCCTGTAAGCACACCAGTCCTGTTGGCTTGGTGCCCACCCCCAGTGAGCTCGTTTTCCCTTTATCACCTCTTTAAAAATCCTGTCTCTGAATACTGCCACATTCTGAGATGCTGGGTGTTAGGACGTAAACGTAGGAATCTGGGGGCATTCAACTAAGCCCATAACAATAGTCAAAACTGGATCCGAAACTGAAATTTAGACACATTTTAAAATGCTAAAAGTGTATATATATAATTTTTGTGGTAGGCCTGAGATGGTTGGTAGGCTGAGATGTATTTGTAACCTTTGAGGGAAACATCCTTTGGAATGATCAAAGAGAGCTTCTATGTAATTCCATACATCCACAATTAAACCCCAGAGCTTTTTAATTTGGAATTTGGCTGTTTTGTGCTTGGTGGTAACCAAAACCAGCCTAGGGCTTTTCTTTTGTTTTGGCAGAAAAGTAGGAGGCAGAGGACTTGAGCATTTAGACATCTTGCTGCTCTTTGGTTTAATCATACTCTACTGAGTTGCCCGAAACTAATTAAGCTCTTGGCTCTGTAGAGGAGAGATGATGTTCCTTACATGTCATTGGCCACAATGTTCCTTTTTTAAATTGTTGTTAACATTTGTGTTATTTTTCAGTATAAGAGACAAGCTTTATCTTAGTTTGGGGTGATGTAACAAGAGCACCATAAACTAGGTGCTTTAAAGACATACTTATTTCTCTCAGTTCTGGAAGCTGGGAAGTCTACAATCAAGACCCTGGAAGATTCCGTGTCTGTTCAAGTGTCCACTTCCTGGGTCACAGATGACCATCTTCTCCCTATAACCTCCAAGGTGGAGGAGGCGAGGGATCTCTGTGGGGTCTCTCTTATGGAGACACTAATCTCGCCCATGAGGACTCCACCCTCATGACCTAAACATCTCCCAAGGACCCCATCTCCTAGTTATGTCCCTTTGGACATTGAGTTTTCAACTTATGAATCCTGGAGGGATACACTGTCTACAGTGAGCTTCGTCAAACATCTTTTATGTTCAAGGCACTGTTTTTTGGCAAAATTAATCATTTCCTACACATCCTTTGAAGCAAGAGTATTTCTGCACTTTGCCTTCCTTTAGAACCTTTCTCTAGAGAGGATCCTAAAAAGTTCAGAAAAGATGCAGAAGAAACCTGCTGGTTAGCTCGTTTTTCACAGTAGAGCAGAATTCATTTTGAAGTAGGTTAATCTTAGAAATCCAGGCGAAGACACTTCGCTTGAAAATCATCTCAAATGATCAGTTAGTTTTGTTAGTAGGAGTAATAGTAACTATAAGATCAATAGAACAACTTTTTGTTCTACTGTGGGCCTACTGTGTGCTGGGTACCTCGGAGCACCTGAGTCGAACCATCTCGTGATCCTTTCAACAGCCCACTGAGGGTCACACTGTCTTCTCCTCCACGTTATGGATGAGCCTTAAGTCTGGGCCAGAAATGACACAACTTTCCCAAAGCCATATTGCTACTGAGGGGCCAGCTGGGATCTACGCCCACTCTGGTGCCAGAGCCTGTGATTGCAAATGTGGGCTGCACTAGCTGTTCAGAACAAAGGATTGTTCATGGATGTGACACAGCTAACCCGTGAGACCCACCACCCTTTTCCCTAAGGTCATCCCGGTACAGCCTGCAGTGATGGCCCGAGTTAAGCATTTGAACTTGGTGCTGCAGAGGGTGTGTTTTAGGGACAAGATTGGTGTTAAGGGGCTCTAATGAAGCCCAGAGGGAATGGAAGGAAACAGGACTTGGGGAAATATCTGGGTCCCTGGAGCAGTGATCTTCTTTTATTACTGTGCACCTCTCTTTCACAAAAATAAATAAATACATAAATACATACATACATACATACATACATACATACATACATACATACAAAAAATATTTGCGGACATAGCACAAATTTAAGCAAATTTTTGATAAATTATAAACTCTACTACTCTACTAAATTATTATAAAAGGCATGCAAAAGCTAAACAGTTAAATGGATGACATGAAATATGAATAAAACTTATAATATTTTCTTCCAGCCCCTTACTGGACTATTTGTCAAACTCCCTTTGGAGAAGACTTTTTAAAGACTTGTTTATTTATTTATTGAGAGAGAGAGAGACAACACGTGTGTGCACATGTGAGTAGGGGGGGTGGGGCAAAGGGAAAAGGAGAGAAGCAGACTCCCCATTGAGCACAGAGGCCTCACTAAGGGCTCAATCCCATGACCCTGAGATCATGACTTGAGCCAAAATTTTGAGTCAGACATTTAATCAACTGAGACACCCAGGTGCCCTGGAGAAGACTTTTTAAGAAAGAGATAGGACACTGGATTTATAGCAATAATTCCTAGAATTAATCTTTAAAAGTGGGAAGATAGAAATGGTTTTTTAATTTTTTTTAAAGATTTTCTTTATTTATTCATAAGAGATGGGAGGCAGAGACAGAAGCAGGCTTTCCGCAGAGCAGGAAGTCCAGAGTGGGACTTGATCCTAGGACCTGGGATCATGACCCTAGCTGGAGATAGACGCTGGAGATACTGATAACCAAACTTTAGGGAAAAATACTGAACTTTACTGGGAAGATGAAGCAGAACAACAGCATATGGCAGCAACATGAGTTTTAGACAGTTGTTGGTCACCCAGAAGGCTTAAGGTGGAGAGAAAAACAAAAGGCTGTAGTGACCCAAAATTGTCCGAGTTGTGACCCAGGAACTTCCGGGTGACATAAAGATTTGTTTATTTATTACACGGACAGCGCCATGTGGGGACAGAGCGAGGGGGAATGAGAATTCCATACAAACGTGTGAGTGGCTCTTCTCCCATCTCCAGGGGGGAAGGAAGAGATTGGGATTACTCCAGTAAGCATGGTGATGAGTTGGTGAGGTAGGTTGACTAGATGTCTGGACACCTGAAAAAGCCAGCTAAGAGGGCTTCCTGGCCATCTTGTCAGTGTCTTATTGAAAGCTTGTCATGTGCAAGACTTTCTTTTAACAGGTTGCCAGGTGAATTGATGTACAAATCAGACTACTGGCCGCCATGTGTCATTGCTCAGGTGGTCCATGACACAGTGCCCTGCCACTAAGGGGATGCACTTAGCATTACAGACATCGTTCTGTCCTTGTTATTTTGAAATTTAGAAAATATCTTATTAATTTGTTCACCCCAAAGAGGCAATTTATTGCTTACTATGACAGTCTTTTGGTAGAGGACACAAAACTGCTTTCTTTGTTATGAAAATCAATGTGTTACACCAATTTTCTGAAAGATAGAAATGAATTGCCTCCTTCCAGCTGGGTCAGGACATAAGTGTACCCTATGTACTGGTTTTTCAATAGATTCCATTTACAGATTGTACATGTCTCTCAATACAGAAGACATTTGCTCACATTTATGTGTAGAACATTCCCGAACCTGGTCCAGGTTGCAGATGAAACCGTCACCCTGACTGGCAAGACATAACGAAGAAGAGTTTTTCTGTAAACAATATGTGGTCATGGAAGGAATCAGCACTGCAATTCGTGGCTGATTCCAAGGGCTCTAAGAGGTGGTAGATGCACAGGCAAAGTGGTGACTTTTGCAGAGGAAGCAGGCTGGGGAGAGATAGCAAAACAGAAGTTTGAGAGGGCCCTAAAATCTCCTCCTGTGGGATTATTGGCCATTGAGCTTGAGAAAGGCTATGGTGAAGACTTGAAAGAGCATCAGATCAAACCCTTGGCCACTGGAGGTTGAAACTGACATGAGCAGCACTATCTCTATTCTTGACCCAAGGCCACAGGATGACAAGCTTTGCTTTTTCAATGTGGTTTCAAGTCTCTCTACTGCCCTATAAAGAAAATAATACAAATAAATGATGAGAGTGTAAAGTGTAAGCAGAGCTCCCCTTGGCCATTTCCTAAGTTTTGTCCACTCCGAAGTGAGTATCACTTTGGTGAGTGCATTGCAGGAAATGGCCTTAATGATCAATGGCAGACCTCCACTCCAGAGTGACATAAAAAGCAATCTGCACCTCCTTCCTGATTTGTCTGTAATGAAACTTGCTTTCCTCAGGTCCCAGCATTCGAGGCAGATAAATATGTTCCCTTTCGTTGGCTCTTACTCATACTTCAGCAAGATTTCCCATGTGCTTTCCTTGGCTGGCTGGGAAACTGGACCACAATTTATGGGATCTTAGGGGACAGGCGCATAGAATTCCAGTGGGATCCTGGAACAGAACCTAATTGGAGATTAGAGACCATTGCGGTGCAAAGCTTTTCTTTGAGATCGAAAGAGGTGCATGTTATGCAAATATTAGCAAGTGTAAGTTCACACTGTCTATTGAAAATTTATAGACTCATTATGGTCAAGAAGGCTGGAAGATACGTAGATTTTGGGAAAGATTCAGGTAAATTCAGGGAGGTGGCAAATTACCCCAGGGAAAGTAGAATGGCTAAAGAGTATGGCCCAAACTTTTTAAAAAAATTTTATTCACTTATTTGACACACAGAGAGCCAGAAAGCACAAGTGGGGGGAATGGCAGAGGGAGAAGGGGAAGCAGGCTCCCCGCTGAGCAGGGAGGCAAATGTGTGGGACTCGATCCCAGGACCCTGGGATCATGACCTGAGCTGAAGGCAGACACTTAACCGACTGAGCCACCCAGGCACCCCCTGGCTCCAACTTCCAAAGATGGTGTATGAGATACCGTTGGTGGGAAGGAATGACGATCAGCAACTGTCCTTGATTCTGCTTCTCAGGAAGGCATTGTGATGTGGTGCCCAGGACTTTGGAGACAGACACATGCTTGGTGCCCTCTGGCTCTGCCGCAAAAGCAACACCTTCCAGAGGGCAGCTGCAGGCACCGGGTGGCGTCACACAGGGTCAGACCCAGGAGGCACTCAGCCACGTACCCATTCCACCATCCTGCTGGGTTTGGAAGAGCCCTATCTAAGTCCCTGCTGCTGAAGGACCATCCAGAGTGACATGTCCCATGGGGCATCCCGGCATTCCTTTACCCCTTCAGGTTGTTGGCAGCAAGGCTGGAAATTTTTTTAATTGCCTGGGAAAATGATAGCAAACAGCTCCAAAAAGGAGTTTCAGAACGCAGACTTCATACTATGTTTTGAGTACATTTCATTCATTTGGCAGGTACTGACAGGGTGCTTAAGTGCCAGGTGCTGCTGCATTAGAAACGGACTTGAGAAGTTAACAGGAGGGGGCTCCAGCCCTCAACCAGCACAAAGTTGATCAATGGATGCATGTGACAGACAGAGCACTGTGACGGGGAGTACTAGGTGCTGTCATAAGAAGGGTATGCCTGGAGTTAAAGGAACACTCGGGGGGAGCCAGCACCAAACTCGGGGAGAGCTGTGGGAAATATGATGGATGCAGATGGCTCCAGGGGAAACCAGAGAACTGCTCAGATCCCTGCTTCTTAACAGCTCCAAGTGCCCGCCGCTTCAGAGTGGGGGCTGGGCGAGCAGGGAGCTGGGGTGGGCGCAGCGATGCCTAAGTTCCGACCTCAAGCCCCTGCGCTGTTTCACCTGTCCCTTTAGGAGTACAATGACATAGGATGTCACCAACGGAGGATCTACCCCTGCATCCTGGTACTGGGAAAGCACGCGAGGGCTGCGGAGCTGAAAGCAAGAGTTGGTAGTTCCAGTAATGTGTGCAGGGTTTTAAAAAACTATATACCAGAAAATATCCGGTCTTATTTGCATGTGTTTGTATCATGCACAATTTTTAACTGCAATCCTCCTTTTACCTTCTTCCCTGTTGTTAAGACTCTCCTCTCCTCACCGCTGCCTTTGTCCCTATAATACCTGTTGACAGCCTGGTGCTCATCCATGAGCTCATTCGCCTCTATCCACGCACGCATGGGGCTCTGTCACTGTTTAACAAATATGGGCTCATTTTATCTACCTCTTGATCTAGTGCTTCCCAGTTAATAATCCCTCCTGCATAACGTCCTTCTGTTTTTATCTTCATTTTTATAAAGAATGGCTGCTCACCTTTTATCAGGTGCCTTTATTTTTTTATCAAATGCATTTATTGCTATGGTCCTAAGAGTTTTTTCACAGTTAATTTAGTGATGAGGTAAATCTTATTGATTTTCTGGTCTTGAGCTCCCTTTATTTTCCTGGAATGAATACAAGTTGGTCTCAGGATATAGTCCTTTGATAGATGCCTGACTTCTGTTATTTGCTAACATTAGTTCAGTTTCTGTTAACTAATCTGTCCTAAGCCAGATTTGTTAATAGCTTCCCCGTTCCTCCCTCTCAGGTTTGGGTATTAAAATTGTGCTCAGCTTCATCAAGTGAATTGACTTATTATTGTTTAATTGCCTGTTGCCATTTAACAGTAGAATGACAGTTATCCAGCTGCAAACCTGTCTGATCTTGGAACTCATCTTCTTAATTTTCCATTCTTGAATCATTTGGATGATTTTGTTTTCCTAGGAAATCATCGTTTCTTCTAGGTTATCAAATTGATTAGTATAAAGTGCCTTGCAGTTTAGTGATTCTTTTATATTATGCATTTGCTTTTATATCTCTGTTCCCAATCCTTATCTGTTTTGCAACTCTCTCCCTCTCTCTGTCCCCTCCTCCCTGAAACCCCCCTTTCCCCATTCCCCTTCCCTCTCCCCACCTCCTCCCACACCCCATCTTCCCCCTCTCTTATCCTTAATAGGGCATGTGAAGTTTTTTTTATTATTATTATTTCATTAGTCTTTCATAGAAACAACTTTGAGTTTATTTGCCCCTGATATTTTTTATTAGTTTAAAAATTTATCTTTATTATAACTACTTCCTTTCTTTGGATTGAGCTGCCCTTTTCTGATGGGTTTAAATGAGTACTTTCTTTTATTTAAAAAAATGTTTGAAATTGAAGACATTTGACACTAAAGTCTCCTTAGAGTATAACTTCTGGTGTCTTCTGTAAGTTTTGGTATGAAATAGTCTCCTTTCCATTGCTTTCAAGATTTACTTCAGTCGTCTTATGATTTCTTCTTTGACTGAAGACTGTATTTCTTAACTTGTATGTAGTTTCAATTTTTTGTTACCAGGTTATCTAATTCCGATTCTACCGGATTGTGATCAAAGAACTGTTCTTTAAATCTTTAATTTGGAAGGCTTGTAAAGGTTTCCTTTGTTGCCTAGTATGCAATTAATCTTTACAAATATGGCTTTCCTTAGGTGTAAGAAAGAAATGTTTTCCGAGGGAAATAAGGATGTCTATTTTCTTTTTTTTTTTTTAAAGATTTTATTTATTTATTTGACAGACAGAGATCACAAGTAGGCAGAGAGGCAGGCAGAGAGTGAGAGAGAGGAGGAAGCAGGCTCCCCGTGGAGCAGAGAGACCGATGTGGGGCTTGATCCTAGGACCCTGGGATCATGACCTGAGCCGAACGAAGGCAGAGGCTTTAACCCACTGAGCCACCCAGGCGCCCCAGGATGTCTATTTTCTGTGTGTCCTTGTTTTTCCCTCCTTCTAGTAGATACTCCCATTTGAAAAGCTAAAATTTTACCTTGTTATTGCATTTTTAGAGTCTTCAGGTATTATGTTGTTAGATGTATACCTGCTTATACCTTTTACATCTTCTTTCCAAACTCTGCCTTTAAAAATGTCCCTCTTCATCTTAGTACCTATAACTTTAGACCCAACTTGTCTGCGATGAATTTTGCCATTCCGGCTTTCTCTTTTGCATGGTATCTCCTCACCTGATACATTCTCAATCCCTTTTGCATTTTAAGTATGTTTCTTGAACAGCGTGGATCTGTAACCTCCTGATAGGCGCTTTAATAGAAAAAGTCAGTCTGTACACATTTAAATTAATGATAAACAGTCATAATTTTATTCCTCCCATCTTATTTTGTTTTTATTTTCCCCATTTTTGATGTTTTTGATCAAGTTCATTCTTTTTGTACTTGATAAATAGAGAAGTTCTTTGCATTTTTCGATGACAGCTTAATTGAGATATAATTCACAGGCCATAACACTCACCATCTAATGTGGATAATTTAATGGCTTTCACTATATTTAACTATACTATACTGAACTACCTACACTTTTTCATCATCCTCAAAAGAAAACTTTAGCCATCACCACCAGTCTTAGGCAACCGCTAATCTACTTTCGGTCTCTGTAGATTTAGCTATTTTGGAAATTCCATATAAATCAAATTATGCAATACGTGGTCTTCTGTGACTGACTTCTCTCAATCAGCAGAATGTTTTCAAGGCTCCTCTGTGTCGTGGCACATATCAAAATTCTATTCCTTTTCAAGGCTGAATAATATTCCACAGGCTGGATGGATCACATTTTATTTATCTCTTCATCAGTTGATGAACATCAGGGTTGTTCTCACCTTTTCGCTATTACGAATAAACCCTAAACCTTCATGCACAAGTTTTTGTGTGGGCATAGTTTTTTCTTGGCTCTATACACAGGAGTGATATTGGTGTGTCATATGGCAACTCTGTGTTCTGCATTTTGAGGAGCTACTAAACAATTTCTAATGTGGCTGCGCCATTTTCCAAGCCCACCAGCAATTTACAGGTTCCAGCTCTTCACATCCTTCCAATACCTGCTTTTGGGGTTTTTGATAGTAGCCATCCACGTGGGTGGGAGGTGGTATCTCACCATGGTTTTGATTTGCATTTCCCGAATGATTAGTGATGTTGAGCATATTTTCACGTGCTTATTGTCCCATATATTTTATATATACCTTATATGTATCTTTAAATATATATTATATATTTCATATTTTATTTATATTTAAATACATATTTAAGAATGTAAATATATTTACATAAATATGTTTATATAAATATATGATCATGTAAAATATATTTATATATACACTTATATATTAATGTATACATTTGAATATTAGAGAAATATATATTCAAGTTCTTTGCTCATTTTTTAAGAGATTTTATTTATTTATTTGAGAGAGATTTATTGAGAGAGATCACAAGCAGGCAGAGAGGCAGGCAGAGAGAGAGGAAGAAGCAGGCTCCCTGCTGAGCAGAAAGCACGGGGCTCGATCCCAGGACTCTGAGTTCAAGACCTGAGCGGAAGGCAGCAGCTTAACCCACTGAGCCACCCAGGCGCCCCTCTTTGCTCATTTCTTAACTTGGTTGTCTTTTTATTTGAGTTGTAAGAATTCTTCACACAGTCTGAATGCATGTTCCTTATATATGACCTGCAAATATTTTCTCCCATTTAGTGGCTTGTCTTTTGACTTTGTCAATGCGGTCCTTGGAAGCACAAAACTGGGATATTTTGGTTGAGTCCCATTTATTTATTATTTTTTTTAAGTTGCTTGTACTTTGGTGTTTGGCTGAGGAGCCGTTGTTAGATTCAAGACCACTAACATTTACCTTTGTGTTTTCTTCTGAAAACTTTATCATTTTACTTTATTTTTATTTTTTAAAAGATTTTATTTATTTGAGAAAGAGACAATGAGAGAGAGCATGAGCGAGGAGAAGGTCAGAGGGAGAAGCAGACTCCCTGTGGAGCTTGGAGCCTGATGCAGGACTCAATCCGGGAACTCCGGGATCATGACCTGAGCAGAAGGCAGCCGTCCAACCAACTGAGCTACCCAGGCATCCCGAACTTTATCATTTTAATGCTTACACTTATGTCTTTGATGCATTTGGGGTTATTTTCTTTGTATGGTGTGAGGCAGGACTCCTGTTTCATTATTTGCATGTGGCTGCTTGGGAGTAAAATACTGTTCTTACCCCCATTGAATTGTTTGGCACCCTTGTCAAACATTAGTTGACTGTAATTTATTTTCCTTTTTTTTTTCCCCATTGTGGCATTTCACGTGCCATGTATATTATATTTCTAGGAAAAAGGAATCCCAGGATTTTCCCTCCTGCCTGGATTCTTCCTTCTTCATGGTGCATGATGCCAGAAGAATTTTTCCATGCAGTGAAACCAAACTGAGGGGATGGAAATATTCTGCCACTTTTCTAGATCTTTCAGTTATACAAGTCTAGGGCTGGCCATGCCACACTTGTTTAACTTGCCCGTGAGGTTCACAGCAGTTTTCCCAGCTCTGTGGTCATCAATAATTTCAAATTTGCCAATGTACTCATGCTTCGTCATCACAGTGAGGAAACGGGACGATGACTTTGGTGCAGGGCCTCCTAAGAACCTGGCCTTCGCCCCCCCTTTCAGCAGTGTTAATGTTCTTGAGGGCATCTGTGGGACATTTGTTCACACTGTTACTGTGGCACGGAAAGATGGCAGAAAAAGCTTTTTTCCCTTTTATTAATATTTGGTCTTGTTCTCCTTCCCTTTCTCATAACCGAATGCGTATTTCCCCTTCGTCATTTGAAAACTGCATACTGTTCTCCAGCTGTTTTCTTCAGACTAGACCTTGTGTATCAAGAATCCTTATTTCACGGTTATTATGCACAATCTTAAAGATTTATGACTGTCCACTTATTTTACACATGCATACACACGAAGCACTAAATACGGACTTTATCTGAATGGCTAAATGTTGGCCAAGACAGAAGCCAGTTGTAGTGGGAACTGATAGGATAAAGATATAGTCTGAAGTATTTGTTCTTTAAAAAAAGCCTTCATGGGGCGCCTGGGTGGCTCAGTGGGTTAAGCCGCTGCCTTCGGCTCAGGTCATGATCCCAGGGTCCTGGGATTAAGTCCTGCATCGGATTCTCTGTTCAGTGGGGAGCCTGCTTCCCCCTCTCTGCCTGCCTCTCTGCCTACTTGTGATCTCTGTCTTTCAAATAAATAAAATCTTAAAAAAAAAGGCCTTCATATTTTATTTAAAATTTTAGGTGTCCGAATTCAAAAGGTCAACAATATAGTATAATAATAATAATAATAATAATATATCATCTAATAATAAAATAATAATAATTTCTCCTGCATAGTCACTGCTGCACACTAGTAAAATGAATTTTTTCTTTTCTTTTCTTTTTTAAAGATTTTATTTATTTCATTTATTTGACAGACAGAGATCACAAGTAGGTAGAGAGGCAGGCAGAGAGAGAAGGAGGGAAGTGGGCTCCCCGCTGAGCAAAGAGCCCGACGTGGGGCTCGATCCCAGCCAAAGGCAGAAGCTTAAACCACCCAGGCGCCCCGAGATGTTTATTTTCATTTGGGATTATGGAGGGGCAAGGTGTTTTTGGCTCTCCTGCTGAAGTAGGGACTCAGTCAGTATTGTCTCCACTTTTTTCCCTAATAGTAGCTCTGGAAGATGAAGACGTCCCTCCATCTCCCAGACATGAGGGTTTGACCAGGACATGGGATGGTATAAGCTCATTGACATAGTCTCATGAACTAAGCCCTGGTTTATTGGTCACAGTCATTCTCCAAGTATTTTCAGGAATAAACTTCAGGTGTTGCCCTTACTCTAATTTTTCTTTCTGAGATTTCTGACTGCAATCGCTACTTCCTGCAGTCACTCAAGGAGAAACGAGGCATGTGGCAGCGCAACAGTGTGTTTTTCTTTCAAGATGACAGAATCACTCTTGATTTCTGTACGCATCTCGGATTTTCATATATGAACATGGATTTTGGTGTCTACCCTGAGGAGATAATACATATGGTGTGAGCTACACATGTATTCTCATGACACGTCACCTGGGTTACCCAGAACTTTCTGGGCCCGGCAGAAAGGCAGAAACCCAGGTGAATTCCTCATTGTTCCAGCAGGCTGTCAGCCCTCAAAGGTCTCCTGGATGTGTTTGTGCATCGCAATGTCTGCTGTGTAAGATACAGAAAGAGCACAGTAGTTCAGGGGGAAAATATTTAGGAACACATTTTCCAGGAGGAACCAGGATTCAGTTTGGGTGACTCTTGACCATTTTTCATCTTCTGACGACTGAAAGTGGTAGTTAATCTACAGTCATGTTTATAACATGCATTTCGAATGTAATGTGAGTTTCTATCAACATAAAACTATAAGAACTGTCTTCTTAAAGGGCATTCATGTAAGGCCCGTTATTTCCCAGCTTGATTAATGAAAACAAAATTTTTCTTTAATGCTTTCTTCCTACTCTGTATTAGTTTTCAGAACTGGATTGAAAGTGATTTATTGTGGATAGGCTTATACCTGCTCGTGGAATTTTTTTCTGTTCCTGGGTTTTTAAAGGTGGCAGAGTTGACTTTCTGATTTTAATTCATCTTCACTAGATGAAGAATTCACAAATAGGACTTTTTCTTGAAATAACCATAGCCTGGGGGCGCTTTGGTGGCTCAGGTCATGATCTCAGGGTCCTGGGATTGAGTCCCACATCGGGCTCCCTGCTCAGTGGGGAGCCTGCTTCACTCTTTGCCTCCCCCTCTGCTTATGCTTTCTCTAATAAGTAAATAAATAAATAACCTAAAAAAAAAGAAGTTGTATTTGACTGGAGCTTCATGTGGAGTGACAGATCAACAGAAAGACAAAGGAATAAGAGACAGGAAGCAATGAAGGAAAACACAGAGGCGCACAGTATAGACAGATGTTCCTCGGCTTATGACGGCCTCGGCTTCTAATAAACCCATTGTTCAGCTGGAAATCTCTTTAGTTGAAAATGCATGGAAAACACCTAAGCGACTGAACATCAGAGCTTAGCCCCGCCAAACTTAAATGTCTTGAGAACACTTACAGTATTGCACAGTTGGGCAAAATCCTCTAACACAAAGCCTATTTCACAATAAAGTGTCTGGTATCTCATGTAACTTACTGAACACTGCACTGAAAGCCAGAACAGGACGGTTCAAGTGTGTTGGTTGCTGACCCTCGTGATCACGTGGTTTGCCTGGGGGCTGTGCTCGCTGCCCCTGCCCAGAATTACAAAAGAGGACCCTACTGTAGATCGCCAGCCTGGGAAAAGATCCAAACTAAATGCATATCACTTCTGCACTATTATAAAAAGTCAAAAAAACCATAAACTGAACCAAGGTGAAGTCAGGGATCTTCTGTACCAGGTGTGTTAGGGAAGGTCAAGTGCTCCTGTCTGGCCAGGAACCATAGTGGTATGGGGGAAAGTTCCACAGTACAAAGTTCTACAGCAGAGAACCACTAAAACTCAAGCACCAACGGTCACAGGTTACGCCAGGAAGACTGGATGCTCTTCTGTGGGCGATGAGAAGCCACGAGCGACTCAGGAAGGCTGAAGAGCTCTGGGCAGGTGGGACAGCTGAGGGCTGCAATGAAGAGGGACAGGTGGAGCTGGGAGACCAGGTGGGGAGAGCCCGCTACCCTCGAACAAAAGGCAACAAAGGTCTGGACTGGGATGACGGAGATGGTGGAAGGTAATGGGATATTCATGAAACAGAACTGGAAAGCCATGGAAATGAAATAAGAGTGGGAGGGAAAACCGTTCATGACTTTAATTGCCATCAGTATAAAATGTGTTGAATTAAAATGAATTGGTATTTCTAGACCGATGATGACATCACAATAATGGAAGGAAACCAATTTTGATTTTGAGCCTGGTTAAGGAGACAGTATAGACAAGAGAAAAGCAGAGGCTCTGGAGTCACACAAATGTCACCATTGAGATTCGTCCCCACTCTTCATTCCCTTCCCTGTAAACCCAGGCAAGTGACACCTGCCTCACAGCACTGGTAACAAATAGGGAAGAGCACACGTTCCCACGTTCCCGGCTCAGACAGGACAGCCAGGGATCAGCGGCACATGAGGAGGTGACAGGTGGTCTCGAAATTGAGCTCAGGAGCATACACAGCATTTTACGTCACCTTGAGATGGCTCCTCTTGTGACCTCTCGAAGAAGGTGGCAGTGGTGAGGAACGAACTCCAGGAGCTTATTAGCATACATGATCTTCAGGCCGTCTGGATGAGACTCAACGATCTGCTCTACAATCACCTAGCAGAAGGAAGAGCGTTTTATTTTTATTTATTTATTTGTTTGTTTGTTTGTTTGTTTGTGTTTTTGTTTGTTTTTAAAACACCTAAAAGAGAAGTATGAACTATACACTACAGAGAAAAGAATCGTGTAAACCTTAAAAATGCACTTCGTCCTTCCTTCTCCCCACTCAGTATGCTTTCTAAACAGGAGGTAAGTAACAATGGCATGAAAATCTAAGTCCCGGGATTTGGGAATACTGCTCCAACCCTGGGGGACACAGAGGCTGAGGGACAGAGACTGGCCTGAAGCTAAAACATCACACACACTCATCTGCTTCCCTTTTGAGCCTAAAAGCGAAATACTGTATCTGCAGACAACAGCTCTGTATCATCTTCACCCTAGCCTTATCCTCTACCGTCTCCAGAACAGGGAAAGGGCTGAGATGGAAAGTGATGGAAGAAAACACATCTTATTTTGCTTTAGTATTTAATTTTTTTTGGTGAGGCTGAGTTGCAGGAGGTGAATGACAAGCATGCAAACTTAAAATACAAACGTGGCCACAGTTCATTTAATGACATGGAAACGTAAAGTACTTCCCTAATTTAGCATATTAGATTCAGTTCAATGAAAAGGGCATAAATTAAATAACTAAAATATTTTCATTTAGTGACAAAGAATAATGTGATCTTTTTCACCCCCACAGAGAGAGCTATGAACTATAATAGGATACATACAAAGAACTGACAGATCATTTACTTTTAGTAGTCTTAATGAAGCTGAGAAGATTACTGAAATTAATCCTTCAATTTCACTTCTATCACTGGGATACTGTCTCGTTTTAAAACTGGAAGCCTTTCATCCTGAAGTCATGGTGGGTAGCTTTATACTTACCAGACAGAAAGAACACTCGCACTGGCAGGTGACTGGAAGAAAGCCCTCAAACGCTGAGACTGGCTTCATGACTTCTGTCAGGTTGAACTAGATGAAACCGACGCTCTCTAAGTTGGAAGCTGCTGATTGCTGGCGGCCTCACATGGTGCAGCCCATACTCCGGCCGCTCAGAGGCAGGATACACTGACTCCCTGTATTTTACTGTATCCTTATAGGTCAAGAACACTGGGTAACCAAGTTCTGGACTTAAGGTACTACCCCGCTAACTCGCCCTTCAAAGCCCTTTATCTTTGAATATTCCCTCCCTCCCACCTTCCTAGCCTGGCAAACTCCCCCATGGTCTTCAAGACTTAGGCCACATCAATTCTGCGAAGACGCTTCCCCTCACAGACTTTCCCTGCGCACAGAGCTGTCTTCCAGCTCCTCCAGTGGGCATGGGCGCCTTGGTGGGGTCACGCTTTTCGGCAACTTCATTAACGTATAACTTATGGAAATGGAAATTGACCTGAAAATGTTCTGATCCGTACCTTCTTCCTAGGCAAGTCCCTCACCCCTACTAAATTAAGATGATCCCTGAGTTATGGCATCACTGTAAGAGACCAGAGCGCATGCCTGATTCCTGCCATGCTGATGGGCACCAAGCGGGACCAACCTTTTATAACAACCAGAAGAGCAGGAACTAAGAGTATCTTCAAGGAAGAGCCCTGAGCTCTCTCGCACCCAGTCAAGAAACGAAGCCAGATTAGATGCTCTGTGTTTGTGGAATGAGGTGCATGGGGGCACAAACCTCATCCATGTATGGTTTCACCAGTACTTGACCGACTAACGCCTCTGCATCCCGTGTCTTGTCAATTGTAGCGTAAGTCTGGAGGCAGTGCCGTATGATGTCCACATTGGAAGTCTGAAGCCCTTCTAGCAGCAAGCCTCCCAGGGACTGCTGCAGCATGGCCGTAATGTGGGCTATACGCTGCAAGAACAGAGAGACCAGGAAAGAAGGTCCAGGTACCACAGTTTCTAAAAGCTCAAATATATGTGTATAATTTATATACATATGTGTTATATATATAAAGCGAGCCTCTAATTCTACCAGAATATATGTAAGATTAAAATCCCAACATTTCCTAGAGAATAACAATGAATCTCTTCTCCCCATGATTGCTTTCTTTCTTTTTTTTTAAAGGTTTTTATTTATTTATTTGTCGAGAGAGAGCACACGCAAACAAGGAGACACAGGCATAAAGAGAAGCAGGCTTCCTGCCAAGCAAGGAGCCCAAGGTGGGACTCAATCCCAGGACCCTGGGATCATGACCTAAGCCAGAGGCAGTGGCTTAACTGACTGAGCCACTGAGGCGTCCCCTCCCTATGATTTCTTTGAAAGTAAGTCGGCTTCATCAAAGTGAAGTTTAGACAATTACGGAATGACAAAAAGTTATTTGCCTCTTAAGCTACGGAGTAAATCTGACAAACGTGCATTTAAACCCAGTCAAGGGCTTTGGATAAATGAACTCTGACTACATCATATGATGTGTCAAGTTACATGAAATTCAGAATTAATTTTACTTGCATAGTTTGGAGACTACGCTTGTGTCTTTACACAAAATCTATCTAGTGTGACATAATGGAAGCAGGGTCCCAAGCAGGAGACACTGAAAAAAAAAATTCAAAGCTAGCTTCAAAATCCTGTAGAGTAGCAATTATCAGGGGCAATGCTAGGTCAAACCAAAATCATCCAGGAAATTCGCAAACAGCAAATCGAAAATCGAGACCAACACTTGCTGGTCTTACTTTGTCCAGAAGAGGCATGCCTTTGCTCTGAACAGCATGAAAGTGTAACTGGTTAAATTCTGTGGCAATTCTCTCCAAAATCTGTCTAGTCCAGAGAGGGCTAGTAGAGACAATTAGAGAAATGTAATTCCCAAAGTTAAAACCTGCCACCCCCACCGCCCCCTATGCCTTACAGTGCTCAGGCACCTGCACCTGAACGCCATCAACTTTCATGACAAACTGTCTGTGCAGCAGGCCCCAGTGCAAGGGGTGAGGAGCGGGGAGGTCGTAGAAGCCACCGACGCAGCCTGGCCCGGGCCACAGGGCCCAGGCAAGGGGATGGAGCTACTTTAGGTCAGTGTGGGTACAACTGCATGATTCCTCCACGTTCCTCAGGCTCTCCCATTCGTGCCCTTCTTCTCCCATTCTCTAACCCCCTCCTCTCTCTTGCCCTGTCCTACCGTTCATACCCGAAGCCCCCTCTTCTTCTCTGCCTGCCTCATTCTCCCTCCCAAGTACCTCCCCAGTACCAACTACTGCTGTCTCCTCAATCAGCTAAAACTGACCGCCTAGCAGCAACCTGGGAAATCGCTCAGAGCAGCGGACTCCAAGTTTAAATTTACCCAACGGCAGAAAGAGCAAGCTCGGTGCTCCGGGAGCTGGTGAGAAATCACTCACAGTGCATCTGCCATCAAGTGGACTGGATACACTTCCCTCTTGCCCCCCACATTAGAAAGCGTCAACCCCATTCAAAAGGAAGTCGAACAGTGAAAGAAAAAAAAAAACACAACAAAGACCCCAAAGCCCCTGCTGGGCTCTATGAGGCATCCCACATCTGAGGATGGGCAGTCAGGTAGTGAGGAAACACACTGTAAGAAAACCCAAAATCTCTGGAGACCTGCCATGGTGTGCCCCGTCCCAGAGCATCAGAACTGGTGTGGGGGGAAGGCAAGCGCTTGGCACGACCAATGCAGAAGCCTAATCCCAACCTCTACTGACTGATCCCATGCGCATTTCCTATTTATCCTTTTCTCGGCATTTCTGGGCCTGGCAGAGCATGATGGATTTACTGTGCGCTGGCGCTGCTCTGGCTTTCCTGACTCTAGAGCTCAGTGCTGCTCTTCTGGAGAAAAAAGTCCTCCAAGGTAATTAATTCTGAGCAAGAAAGCGCACAATGTCTGTTTATCAAGGACAGTGTTGCAAAGGGACAGGATTGTAGACACAGAGCTCACTGAGGTGTTTCTATCCTAGGAGCACAGCAGCAACAGCAAAGACGGGAAAAACACTGGAGGGCCAGCTCCCCAGGGGCCGAACGTGGACATGGCTGGAGGGGCTGCAGGCGCTGCCAAGGGCCGCAGTGAAGCAGAGCCGCTGGAGACACACCGGCTGCAGAAGGGCCGCATGCAGACTGTCTGCTAAGTGTGGACGAACGGGGCAGAAGCACGAGTGCAACGGGCTAGAGACACAAGCACAGTGGAGGCTGACCACTTAGTTGAATGCCTTGATGTGAAAGGGGACAGAGACCTAGGACCAGAGAATCGCTTCCTTTGGGATGTGTCCGTTCTTAATCTCCATCATAAGACATGTGAAGCATATGGTCTCTCAAGTTCCTTCCAAATCTAAAACCTTAATTCCTAAAATTTAGAAACCTAACTCCGCCTGCAAGGGGAGGGACTGTTAGCATCACACAACAGAGCACTCAGGGCACCAGGCGACCTTGACGCAGGCAGCCCAGCTGGTATGTGTAGGACCAGCCCCGGCTACTCCCACTGCACCACTGTGCATCTCACAGTGCTGACAGGACCTAACTACTCATTTTCTGAATCACTCATCTACCCTGGCTGATTGAAAATTCACACCAGGAAGGGAACAAGACAATCACAGTGTAACAAAGAGAGCCATCATCTTTTTCCTATTTCATAAGTTTTTTCTTTCCTGTTTGTAAATTTCAACTGGATATGTCCTATACTGTTTCATAATAATATAATGCTGGTGCAAAATACATCAATGGTAATACTCTGGGCATGTCTAGGAAAAAAATGAGATGGAGAAAAACCAAGATGAATGGTAGGTATGCCTTAAAGATCAACAAGACTTTGCTAGTCCTCAGGGAAGGTGATTCCAAATATACTTTTACACTGCAAGCATAATGACGTGTTGGAACTGTGGTCTATAACCAACGCGTTTATAGGAACATGTTATAGATTTCACCATCTCATGCTCTCCACTCTCCTGGAGCTACATTCTAGCCACAAAACTGGATTTTCTTCTTGTTCAGAAATGAATTCTAACTAAGCCGTCCCCGCCTAATTAGATTGGATGTGAAGTATTAATTTATGTGCTACTTAGTTAAAAAAAAAAATGCTTACCTGCTTGCTTCTAGTGCAGAGGTTTCTTTCGAACTTTGTGAATTTAAGATTTTTTCAATCTTTTCAACTGATCAAATAACTTGTATAAGCCTCAACATCTATAAAAATAAAAATTAAGCAAACAAAAAACGTCACCATCTTTACTCTTAATCATCTTTATTTCCCATGCTAAATGCAGGAAAATATAAGACCAAAAGTTAACTTCAAATATATAGGGCATGCTATATTTTGAATATTTCTATGAAACACAGAATTCTCAAGAATGCAAATCTTAGTTCTAGAATAAGCATACTTCCATATTCTATTGCAAGTTTATAGAGGAAAAAAAAAAACCCTAGACTTTGCTTTCTCATATTCTATACTCTTATTTCTTTTTTTCCCCATCCTGAATCTTTCTATGGGCATTTCTTTCCTATTTTTTTAAAAAAGATTTGTTTATTTGAGAGAGAGAGAGACTGCATGTGCGCGTGCAGGGGAGGATCAGAGGGAGAGAGAGAATCTCGAGCAGACATCCTGCTGAGCACAGAGCTCAATGCGGGGCTCAAACTAATGATCCTGAGATCATGACCTGAGCCAAAATCAAGAGTCGGACGTTTAACCAACTGAGCCACCAGGCGCCCCTCCATTTGTTTTCTTATGGCCCTTTATTCATGTTTTAACTTTGGCTTCCGATTGTACTGGCCCTCTCAGTTTACATGTGCATATACCTATATGCCCAAGCACCAAATCATTAAAGACCTTTTACACTACAAATATTATCAAAGAGGTTGAGGGACATTATGAAAACTCTCATCCTTAAAGAACAAAAAAATACAAAGTCATCCATTCAATAAATAATAATAATAATGAACACCCCTGGGAGCTCGATATTTATTCCAACGGGGGGTGGGGGGGCAAGAGAAAATAAAGCAAGAAATACACCCTGCTCTCACAAAGCTTACTGTTTTGTCTGGAAGCGCACGACAAGCATTCTTTGGACAAAAGCTGTGAGGAGATCCAGAGGCGAATTAAACAGAAGGTCCCTCAAACAGGCTTCTCCCCACTGAGATTTTAACAAATATGCTAATAATACACATAGAAAACATTGTACAGAGCAGCAGGCGAGAGTCAGAAGCCCAGACTCCCAATGCCCGCTGTGCCCCTACATCGTTATGATCATGAATGATATCGGGGACACTTGGAACTGGAGATAGCACTAAGGGGCACACTCCCGGGGTGAGCCCTCAGATGTACAGAGCTGTTGCCTGTCTCACACACCTGAAACTAAGCCAACACCGCATGCTAACTACTGGGAATTGAAAAAATTAAAGTGAACACCAGAACATAAAGAACACAGGATCAGAAAATAACAGCAAACCTACGGCAGAATCCTGAGTTTGCTTTGGAAAGCCCACTTCTCCCCTAGTCTCTAATATAGGCCTATTTTCTTTACAGGGCCGCTGACAATTTATACAGTCGTTAACTGTCAAGCGCTACACCGACAACAGTTATCACTGTTTCTTGTTCTGGAAAAAGTGGGTGATCTTGAGATCGTGTGGGTACCTCTGAAATTCTGTCTTCTTATTTCAGGTAGATAACGTGACATAATGCATAAAATGCACATGCGTGAGAGCTTTGAAAAAAAGCTAAATTTAAAAAAAAAGAAAAAAAGCTGAATAGTGCTGACAAGTTCGCGGAGACAAGAGGAGAGGGCTTCAACTGGCATGCAGCATAAGAAATCTACTGGAGGGTACCTTTTTCTTCCTTATGTCCTCTTGTTTACACATTCGTTCATCTACTGCCCGAATTCCTTCACTGACTGATGACCTGAGACTCTTTAAAAGAATAATAAAGAAAATGTATTACAGACATTGTTTTGTCACATTATCAATTTCCTACATCTCATTCAATTCCACAGAAATTAATACCTGTGCACCAGTACTATGTAGATATTGACAAAAAAAAAAAAATGATATACCAGACACAGTTACTGTTGAGGGGACTCATGACTTGGGGACATAATGACACGAAGGCAGGGTCACACGGCTAGAAGAAGAATGACATATACAGTGAAAGTTATGGGGATGAGGGGGCTTAGAATGGAGAACAGATAATATGAAGCAAAGTACAGGAGAGTCTGGAAATGCGACGGGGCTCGAATCGGACTCTGAAAGCCATGTGTACACAGCTGCCGAGGTGGGGAGGGGATGGGGAGCAGATGTAAGTGCACACACACTCAGGGGCAGGGGCAGACAGGCACACAGCCATGTGCACTGCAGGCTTCCTTCTGGAGAGAAGCAGAAATAGGAATGGAGGGCCAACTTCACTGAGATGAAGTCTTTAGATTCTGCATATTTTGGAGAACGAAAGAATGTCAAAGCACTGATGCATGATGATGAAATGTGGGTATGGAAATACCAGGAATCAAGAATGAAGAACAGAAGACCAGAAAAAGGCAGAGCACAGAGGTAGAGAAACATGTCCAGAAGCTAATGAATAAAGAGATAATTAGGAATTAGGGCCAAAACAAAGGTTAACAGAAACAACTAGAATGAAGTAGGCATATCACAAAAATTCCACAGGAAGGTGAATTAATTCACTCCATCAACATTATGAAACACCTCCTGGACGTCAGTATTGTGGCAGCCTACAGGGATGCAATGAAGACAGATATAGTCGTATCCCTCAGTGGTCTGAGAATCTCACAGAACAGCTTCAGAGTTGGGACCAGAAAGGCAGGTCAGGCCTGTGGCTGAGCAGGACCAAAGTGGCCATAAAAACAGGCCATGGAAAAGGGAGGGGATACGGGGATGGCAGGGGGTGAGGCGGGACGGGAGCCTGTGTGAGTAGAGCAAATCTGCCTCCAGGGAGGGGGTTCGAGAGAAGAGTGGGAGGCCAAAGGAAGGCTAGGCTTGGGAAACAACACCACTATGAGGCCCCGGGAGGAAGAGGCACACCAAGGAGGCAGTGGGAGAGCCCCACAGCGGCTGGTGTGGAATCCAACAGCGGACCATGAAAATCCCTTCCATTCCAAGGAAAAGTATCTTTAACAAGATTTTGTAAAATTCAAATGAGACATAAACCATGGAAAGTATTGGCTACCTCAAGGCACAACTCAAGATTTTTACCTGTTTCACGAACTCTTTCCTGCCTGCCCCTCCCCTAGGCTTCTCAGCACTGATATTTCCATTATTTCGTATTTTTCTTGGTTCTAACCATGTACTGTGTCTTCCCTTAAATTATGTTCTCCTTATATTCTCTCTAGGATGCATGCACTGTCTTAGGGGAGGGACGCAAGAGGCCATTCAAGCTAGAGGAGACACACAAGGAAGGATGGTGTCGTTTATGACAAGTTTATGACAGGGCATCAGAATGGACAGAGGCTGTAAGTCAGGGCACCAGACACAGACGGGGGGGGGGCGGGAGGGGAGAAGGGCAGCACAGTTTTCTGTTAGAAGTGATGCCACAACTGCCCCTCCACTGTTCACCCAGGTGGAGTTCCTATTCCCAATGGCTTAGAGGTGGGGAGTACTATTCCCACAACAGAGATTTTTCTGAGAGAACATGCAAATGTAACATTTATTAAGTATTACATTTTATTCATATTATCCTTCAGTTCCATTAGGGATTACACAGTTTTTGTAGATCAGCCGAGGAACCTAACCACACGTAGATTACATGGGGTGGGGGGGGATATTTACAAGATTACAAACTGTTAAAATACAAGTCATTCGTAAGTTAGAAACCACTTACATATGACCAAAGTGGCATTAATAAGTTGAATTTGGAAATATGCTTCGTCTCCCCTGACATTTAAAGGTTGTCTACTCTGAGAATATGTCTTCTTCAAATCGAACATGTTTTTTTAGGTTTTTAGCATATGCAAAAACAAAATCATTTACAACTCTTCTGAAGGTGAATATTATAATCATGAACTGTTAAAATACAACCACCGGTAACACCAAACTAACAGATGAAAAGAATTCTTAGAGAAAAGCCGACGAGGACAACAGGCATCACAGCAGACTGTTTTCATTAATTGGGGACTTACCAGAACTTCTCGTAACTGTCCCAAAGGCACAGAAAGTTGATTGAGGGCTTTGTCCATGCCAACCTAAAGGGGCACTTCCCCTCTACACCTGTAGCCAGACTAACCTTACCTATCCTTCAGGGTCAGGTCGGCCTGGCCCTTTATCTGTAGTTCTCCTCTGAGTGGTTAGATTTTCATAGATCCCGTGCTTTGCTTTTGTCAGGATTTACCCTGGATTATTAAAACCCTTTTCTTGTGCCAGTGAAGCCTAAGAAACAGTCCGTATGAGAGAACCAGGAACTCAAACAGATCATATCTTTCCTGAATGTTCTGACCAAAATGAAAAATTCATTTCTGAGGAGCCTAAAGATCTCTGAGAAGGGAAGTTTCACCAACTCTGTCATGTAGGGGCATGAATTCTGATTCTGTGTCAATTGTCCTACTTTCCCAGCTAGTAATTCTCTACCTCAGAAAGCCCACTCTCAACCGTTTCCTCTTTCAAAGGCAGTTGCTCTTAGAGTCTGCACATGGCACTTGGGGCCTGCTGGTCGTTGGCTACTGCCCTCTGTACCTTGGGTCTAACAGCTGCGGGGCATCAAGATAAGCACGTCTCTTGTTCTCGGACTTAAAAAAGTTTGGGGCACATGGTAAGCAATAATCACTTCTTTAGTTGATCCAAGTGTTGGATCTTTCTTAATTATTCTACTACCTCAATTTACTTCTTCTAAGATTTGTCCCCCCGCCCCATTTTAATATCTGTTATGGTGGCTCTCACCTTGCACTTGATGACATATCCTAGTTTAACTGACAGCATTTCTCTTTCTTAGTCGAACATAAACTATAGTGCCTCTTACACTTGATGAAAGCTAGGATGCAATTAAATACTCTATTATGGTTACGATTCTGATATTTGAAATCCTCCGGTAGCTCCCTGTGCCCCCACAGTGTAGTACCTCACCTCCTCGCCATAGTATACAAACCCTCTCACCCCCAGTGTTAACCCCGGGGCTCAGCCTCCATCCCCAGGTGATGCTGCCAGATGAGCTGTCGGTTGTCATGAACTTGCTGTAGTTTCCCGAATGCACTGTGCTGCCTCCTGTCCCTTTGAAACTTGAAACACTCATCCTCATTCTTCGCTTTGCCCTTGTCTATCACCTCCCCTGAAAATCTGTTCCTAAGTGGCTTTACCCAGCTCCCACCTACCCTTGGCAGTCTATTATCTCCCTGTGGTAAAGCCTGTCACACTGCATCATGGACATGCCCGTTGTCCCCCTGAGAAGAGAAAAGGGACAATGAGGGCCCCCAGCATTTGCAGCCCTAGTGCAGAGCCCCATGCCTAGCTTGCAGGACATGCCAGATCATGAAGACAAACGGAGATCATCCTCTGGCTAACACCAGCCCTTCTTTGCCTACCGCAGGATCTGGATCAATAAAGAGCAGCCAGTTATGATTGCTGTTTTTCTAGGGATTTTTACCCCATATATTTCCCAGGTATTTACTCTTTTTGTAGCACTTTAATTCAGGCTTCAACCACTTCCTAGTCAGATCAGGTGAATTCATTTTCCTTCCCATACCCTCGATGTATTTCACATCTAGTAATTATTTTTTTTAAAGATCTTATTTACCCATTTGACAGACAGATCACAAGTAGGTAGAGAGGGAGGCAGAGAGGGAGGGGGGAAGCAGGCTCCCCACAGAGCAGAGAGCCCGATGTGGGGCTCCATCCCAGGACCCTGAAATCATGACCTGAGCCGAAGGCAGAGGCCTAAACCACTGAGCCACCCAGGAGCCCCCATATCTGGTAATTTTTAACCAACGTGGATTTGCTGCATCAAATAGTTCCTTCTTCTTCAAATATAAATATATAAATAAAGTGATCAAGTCACTCGCATGTCTTAGGAGAATGTCATACCTTTAGTAGCAAACTTGAAATCTTGGCCATTGGTTTTGATTTTTGTTTTGGTTAGATTTGGTTCGGTTTTTGTCATTTTAAAAATACCTCCAGCCCTTGGCTCTGTCTGACCTGATTGCTTTATGCTGTTTCTGAAACAAAATTGTCCCGGCAGCGAAAACTCTCATTGTTTACAGTGGCGCCCCTTCTGAACACTCTGTTAATAAAAAGTTTTTTTTGTTTTTGTTTTTGTTTTTCGGCTATGGTAAATGTGGAACAACAATGAGGTATTTCAAAGAGGTGAACCACAGATAAATTTCTCTAAGGGTGGGTGAAGGTTACTCAAAAAGGAACTTGACAAGGCTTTTAAAGATATCGACAATCATTATAACATAACGTGACTGATTGTTACCGTGCTCTTAACTGGGCAAACACTTGTTGGCTTCCAAGAAAGACTAACATAGTTGAGATAGTTCTAGCGGCCTTCTAGCACAGGGTCTCATGAGGCAGGGATTCTAGCCACTGGCTGTGCAAGGCATGAGGCCTGTTAGTGATTCTATTTTTTCCTCTGCAGAATAGGTCTTTCTACATTCCAGGTCCTTTCTACCCCAATAAATAATGCGGCGATTCTCTCAGTGAGTTGTGCTATTGGTTTAAACAGCCAACTGTCTCTTTAAAAGGACTTTTGTTTATATTCCTTTAAAAAAAAGTCCTTTCAAAGAAATCTTTTTTCTTTATTTTTTATTTTTTATCCCATATGTTTACTCTGATCGTGGCACTTTGTCATTTTGACCTTCTCTGCTGATTAAAATATTCTTCATCATCAGCACATACTGCTCTCCTCTCCTGGTGGTCTCTCTGGAAAGGGTCTTCTCTAGCTCTTCTAGCAGGAGATGGGCACTTCCCCTCTACCCCTGTTGACAGACTAACCTTACCTATCCTGCAGGGTCAGGTCGGCCTGGCTCTTTATCTGTTGTTCTCCTCTGAGTGGTTAGATTTTCATAGATCCCGTGCTTTGCTTTTGTCAGGATTTACCTGGATTATCAAAATCCTTTTCTTGTGCCAGTGAAGCCTAAGAAACAGTCCTAATGAGAGAACCAGGAACTCAAACAGATCATATTTATCCTGAATGATCTGTCCAAAATGAAAAATTCGTTTCTGAGGAGCCTCAAGATCTCTGAGAAGGGAAGTTTCACCAACTCTGTCATGTAGGGGCATGAATTCTGATTCTGTGTCAATTGTCCTACTTTCCCAGCTAGTAATTCTCTACCTCAGAAAGCCCACTCTCAACCGTTTCTTCTTTCAAAGGCAGTTGCGCTTAGAGTCTGCACATGGCACTTGGGGCCTGCTGGTCATTGGCTACTGCCCTCTGTACCTTGGGTCTAACAGCTGCGGGGCATCAAGATGAGCACGTCTCTTGTTCTAGGACGTAATATAGTTTGGGGCACATGGTAAGCAATAATCACTTCTTTAGTTGATCCAAGTGTTGGATCTTTCTTAATTATTCTACTACCTCAATTTACTTGTTCTAAGGTTTGTCCCCCCCCCCCCATTTTAATATCTGTTAAGGTGGCACTCACCTAGAACTTGATGACATGTCCTAGTTTAACGGACAGCATTTCTCTTTTTTAGTCGAACATAAACTATAGTGCATCTTACCCTTGATGAAAGCTAGGATGCAATTAAATACTCTATTATGGTTACGATTCTGATATTTGAAATCCTCCGGGGGCTCCCTGTGCCCCCACAGTGTAGTACCTCACCTCCTCGCCATAGTATACAAACCCTCTCACCCCCAGTGTTAACCCCGGGGCTCAGCCTCCATCCCCAGGTGATGCTGCCAGATGAGCTGTCGGTTGTCATGAACTTGCTGTAGTTTCCCGAATGCACTGTGCTGCCTCCTGTCCCTTTGAAACTTGAAACACTCATCCTCATTCTTCGCTTTGCCCTTGTCTATCACCTCCCCTGAAAATCTGTTCCTAAGTGGCTTTACCCAGCTCCCACCTACCCTTGGCAGTCTATTATCTCCCTGTGGTAAAGCCTGTCACACTGCATCATGGACATGCCCGTTGTCCCCCTGAGAAGAGAAAAGGGACAATGAGGGCCCCCAGCATTTGCAGCCCTAGTGCAGAGCCCCATGCCTAGCTTGCAGGACATGCCAGATCATGAAGACAAACGGAGAACATCCTCTGGCTAACACCAGCTCTTCTTTGCCTACCGCAGGATCTGGATCAATAAAGAGCAGCCAGTTATTATTGCTGGTTTTCTAGGGATTTTTACCCCATATATTTCCCAGGTATTTACTCTTTTTGTAGCACTTTAATTCAGGTTTCAACCACTTCCTAGTCAGATCTGGTGAAATCATTTTCCTTCCCATACCCTCGATGTATTTCACATCTAGTAAATCTTTTTTTAAATATCTTATTTACCCATTTGACAGACAGACCACAAGTAGGTAGAGAGGGAGGCAGAGAGGGAGGGGGGAAGCAGGCTCCCCGCTGAGCAGAGAGCCCGATGTGGGGCTCCATCCCAGGACCCTGAAATCATGACCTGAGCCGAAGGCAGAGGCCTAAACCACTGAGCCACCCAGGAGCCCCCATATCTGGTAATTTTTAACCAACGTGGATTTGCTGCATCAAATAGTTCCTTCTTCTTCAAATATAAATATATAAATAAAGTGATCAAGTCACTCGCATGTCTTAGGAGAATGTCATACCATTAGTAGCAAACTTGAAATCTTGGCCATTGGTTTTGATTTTTGTTTTGGTTAGATTTGGTTCGGTTTTTGTCATTTTAAAAATACCTCCAGCCCTTGGCTCTGTCTTACCTGATTGCTTTCAGCTGTTTCTGCAACAAAATTGTCCTGGCAGCGAAAACTCTCATTGTTTACAGTGGCGCCCCCTTCTGAACACTTTGTTAATAAGAAGCTTTTTTTAATTTTTGTTTTTGTTTTTCGGCTATGGTAAATGTGGAACAACAATGAGGTATTTCAAAGAGGTGAAACACAGATAAATTTCTCTAAGGGTGGGGGAGGGTTACTCAAAAAGGAACTTGACAAGGCTTTTAAAGATATCGACAATCATTATAACATAACGTGACTGATTGTTACCGTGCTCTTAACTGGGCAAACACTTGTTGGCTTCCAAGAAAGACTAACATAGTTGAGATGGTTCTAGCGGCCTTCTAGCACAGGGTCTCATGAGGCAGGGATTCTAGCCACTGGCTGTGCAAGGCATGAGGCCTGTTAGTGATTCTATTTTTTCCTCTGCAGAATAGGTCTTTCTACATTCCAGGTCCTTTCTACCCCAATAAATAATGCGGCGATTCTCTCAGTGAGTTGTACTATTGGTGTAAACAGCCAACTGCCTCTTTAAAAGGACTTTTGTTTAAATTCCTTTAAAAAAAAGTCCTTTCAAAGAAATCTTTTTTCTTTATTTTTTATTTTTTATCCCATATGATTACTCTGATCGTGGCACTTTGTCATTTTGACCTTCTCTGCTGATTAAAATATTCTTCATCATCAGCACCTACTGCTCTCATCTCCTGGTGGTCTCTCTGGAAAGGGTGTTCTCTAGCTCTTCTAGCAGGAGATGGGCACTTCCCCTCTACCCCTGTTGCCAGACTAACCTTACCTATCCTGCAGGGTCAGGTCGGCCTGGCTCTTTATCTGTTGTTCTCCTCTGAGTGGTTAGATTTTCATAGATCCCGTGCTTTGCTTTTGTCAGGATTTACCTGGATTATCAAAATCCTTTTCTTGTGCCAGTGAAGCCCAAGAAACAGTCCTAAGGAGAGAACCAGGAACTCAAACAGATCATATTTATCCTGAATGATCTGTCCAAAATGAAAATTCGTTTCTGAGGAGCCTCAAGATCTCTGAGAAGGGAAGTTTCACCAACTCTGTCATGTAGGGGCATGAATGCTGATTCTGTGTCAATTGTCCTACTTTCCCAGCTAGTAATTCTCTACCTCAGAAAGCCCACTCTCAACCGTTTCTTCTTTCAAAGGCAGTTGCTCTTAGAGTCTGCACATGGCACTTGGGGCCTGCTGGTCATTGGCTTCTGCCCTCTGTACCTTGGATCTAACAGCTGCGGGGCATCAAGCTGAGCACGTCTCTTGATCTAGGACTTAATATAGTTTGGGGCACATGGTAAGCAATAATCACTTCTTTAGTTGATCCAAGTGTTGGATCTTTCTTAATTATTCTACTACCTCAATTTACTTGTTCTAAGATTTGTCCCCCCCCCCCATTTTAATATCTCTTAAGGTGGCACTCACCTTGCACTTGATGACATATACTAGTTTAACTGACAGCATTTCTCTTTTTTAGTCGAACATAAACTATAGTGCATCTTACACTTGATGAAAGCTAGGATGCAATTAAATACTCTATTATGGTTACGATTCTGATATTTGAAATCCTCCGGTAGCTCCCTGTGCCCCCACAGTGTAGTACCTCACCTCCTTGCCATAGTATACAAACCCTCTCACCCCCAGTGTTAACCCCGGGGCTCAGCCTCCATCCCCAGGTGATGCTGCCAGATCAGCTGTCGGTTGTCATGAACTTGCTGTAGTTTCCCGAATGCACACTGCTGCCTCCTGGTCCTTTGAAACTTGAAACACTCATCCTCATTCTTCGCTTTGCCCTTGTCTATCACCTCCCCTGAAAATCTGTTCCTAAGTGGCTTTACCCAGCTCCCACCTACCGTTGGCATTCTATTATCTCCCTGTGGTAAAGCCTGTCACACTGCATCATGGACATGCCCGTTGTCCCCCTGAGAAGAGAAAAAGGACAATGAGGGCCCCCAGCATTTGCACCTCTAGTGCAGAGCCCCATGCCTGGCTTGCAGGACATGCCAGATCATGAAGACAAACGGAGATCATCCTCTGGCTAATACCAGCAATTTTTTGCCTACCGCAGGATCTGGATCAATAAAGAGCAGCCAGTTATGATTGCTGTTTTTCTAGGGATTTTTACCCCATATATTTCCCAGGTCTTTACTCTTTTTGTAGCACTTTAATTCAGGCTTCAACCACTTCCTAGTCAGATCAGGTGAAATCATTTTCCTTCCCATACCCTCGATGTATTTCACATCTAGTAATTCTTTTTTTAAAGATCTTATTTACCCATTTGACAGACAGATCACAAGTAGGTAGAGAGGGAGGCAGAGAGGGAGGGGGGAAGCAGGCTCCCCACTGAGCAGAGAGCCCGATGTGGGGCTCCTTCCCAGGACCCTGAAATCATGACCTGAGCCGAAGGCAGAGGCCTAAACCACTGAGCCACCCAGGAGCCCCCATATCTGGTAATTTTTAACCAACGTGGATTTGCTGCATCAAATAGTTCCTTCTTCTTCAAATATAAATATATAAATAAAGTGATCAAGTCACTCGCATGTCTTAGGAGAATGTCATACCTTTAGTAGTAAACTTGAAATCTTGGCCATTGGTTTTGATTTTTGTTTTGGTTAGATTTGGTTCGGTTTTTTTCATTTTAAAAATCGCTCCAGCCCTTGGCTCTGTCTGACCTGATTGCTTTCAGCTGTTTCTGTAACAAAATTGTCCCGGCAGCGAAAACTCTCATTGTTTACAGTGGGGCCCCCTTCTGAACACTCTGTTAATAAAAAGCTTTTTTTTTTTTTTTTTTTTGTATTTGTTTTTCGGCTATGGTAAATGTGGAACAACAATGAGGTATTTCAAAGAGGTGAACCACAGATAAATTTCTCTAAGGGTGGGGTGAGGGTTACTCAAAAAGGAACTTGACAAGGCTTTTAAAGATATGGACAATCATTATAACATAACGTGACTGATTGTTACTGTGCTCTTAACTGGGCAAACACTTGTTGGCTTCCAAGAAAGACTAACATAGTTGAGATGGTTCTAGCGGCCTTCTAGCACAGGGTCTCATGAGGCAGGGATTCTAGCCACTGGCTGTGCAAGGCATGAGGCCTGTTAGTGATTCTATTTTTTCCTCTGCAGAATAGGTCTTTCTACATTCCAGGTCCTTTCTACCCCAATAAATAATGCGGCGATTCTCTCAGTGAGTTGTGCTATTGGTTTAAACAGCCAACTGTCTCTTTAAAAGGACTTTTGTTTAAATTCCTTTAATAAAAAAGTCCTTTAAAAAATATTTTTTATTTTTTATTTTTAAATCCCTTATGTTTACTCTGATCATGGAACTTTGTCATTTTGACCATCACTGCTGATTAAAATATTCTTCATCATTACCACCTACTGCTCTCCTCTCCTGGTGGTCTGTCCGGAAGGGTCTTCTCTAGCTCTTCTAGCAGGAGATGGGCACTTCCCCTCTACCCCTGTTGCCAGACTAACCTGACCTATCCTGCAGGGTCAGGTCGGCCTGGCCCTTTATCTGTTGCTCTCCTCTGAGTGGTTAGTTTTTCATAGATCCTGTGCTTTGCTTTTGTCAGGATTTACACTGGATTATCAAAACCCTTTTCTTGTGCCAGTGAAGCCTAAGAAACAGTCCGGATGAGAGAACCAGGAACTCAAACAGATCATATTTATCCTGAATGTTCTGTCCAAAATGAAAAATTCGTTTCTGAGGAGCCTCAAGATCTCTGAGAAGGGAAGTTTCACCAACTCTGTCATGTAGGGGCATCAATTCCGATTCAGTGTCAATTGTCCTACTTTCCCAGCTAGTAATTCTCTACCTCAGAAAGCCCACTCTCAACCGTTTCCTCTTTCAAAGGCAGTTGCTCTTAGAGTCTGCACATGGCACTTGGGGCCTGCTGGTCGTTGGCTACTGCCCTCTGTACCTTGGGTCTAACAGCTGCGGGGCATCAAGATAAGCACGTCTCTTGTTCTCGGACTTAAAAAAGTTTGGGGCACATGGTAAGCAATAATCACTTCTTTAGTTGATCCAAGTGTTGGATCTTTCTTAATTATTCTACTACCTCAATTTACTTCTTCTAAGATTTGTCCCCCCGCCCCATTTTAATATCTGTTATGGTGGCTCTCACCTTGCACTTGATGACATATCCTAGTTTAACTGACAGCATTTCTCTTTCTTAGTCGAACATAAACTATAGTGCCTCTTACACTTGATGAAAGCTAGGATGCAATTAAATACTCTATTATGGTTACGATTCTGATATTTGAAATCCTCCGGGGGCTCCCTGTGCCCCCACAGTGTAGTACCTCACCTCCTCGCCATAGTATACAAACCCTCTCACCCCCAGTGTTAACCCCGGGGCTCAGCCTCCATCCCCAGGTGATGCTGCCAGATGAGCTGTCGGTTGTCATGAACTTGCTGTAGTTTCCCGAATGCACTGTGCTGCCTCCTGGCCCTTTGAAACTTGAAACACTCATCCTCATTCTTCGCTTTGCCCTTGTCTATCACCTCCCCTGAAAATCTGTTCCTAAGTGGCTTTACCCAGCTCCCACCTACCCTTGGCAGTCTATTATCTCCCTGTGGTAAAGCCTGTCACACTGCATCATGGACATGCCCGTTGTCCCCCTGAGAAGAGAAAAGGGACAATGAGGGCCCCCAGCATTTGCAGCCCTAGTGCAGAGCCCCATGCCTAGCTTGCAGGACATGCCAGATCATGAAGACAAACGGAGATCATCCTCTGGCTAACACCAGCTCTTCTTTGCCTACCGCAGGATCTGGATCAATAAAGAGCAGCCAGTTATTATTGCTGGTTTTCTAGGGATTTTTACCCCATATATTTCCCAGGTATTTACTCTTTTTGTAGCACTTTAATTTAGGTTTCAACCACTTCCTAGTCAGATCAGGTGAAATCATTTTCCTTCCCATACCCTCGATGTATTTCACATCTAGTAAATCTTTTTTTAAATATCTTATTTACCCATTTGACAGACAGACCACAAGTAGGTAGAGAGGGAGGCAGAGAGGGAGGGGGGAAGCAGGCTCCCCGCTGAGCAGAGAGCCCGATGTGGGGCTCCATCCCAGGACCCTGAAATCATGACCTGAGCCGAAGGCAGAGGCCTAAACCACTGAGCCACCCAGGAGCCCCCATATCTGGTAATTTTTAACCAACGTGGATTTGCTGCATCAAATAGTTCCTTCTTCTTCAAATATAAATATATAAATAAAGTGATCAAGTCACTCGCATGTCTTAGGAGAATGTCATACCTTTAGTAGCAAACTTGAAATCTTGGCCATTGATTTTGATTTTTGTTTTGGTTATATTTGGTTCGGTTTTTGTCATTTTAAAAATACCTCCAGCCCTTGGCTCTGTCTGACCTGATTGCTTTCAGCTGTTTCTGTAACAAAATTGTCCCGGCAGAGAAAACACTCATTGTTTACAGTGGGGCCCCCTTCTGAACACTCTGTTAATAAAAAGCTTTTTTTTTTTTTTTTGTATTTGTTTTTTGGCTATGGTAACTGTGGAACAACAATGAGGTATTTCAAAGAGGTGAACCACAGATAAATTTCTCTAAGGGTGGGGTGAGGGTTACTCAAAAAGGAACTTGACAAGGCTTTTAAAGAATTCGACAATCATTATAACATAATGTGACTGATTGTTACCGTGCTCTTAACTGGGCAAACACTTGTTGGCTTCCAAGAAAAACTAACATAGTTGAAATGGTTCAGCGGCCTCCTAGCACAGGGTCTGATGGGGCGGTATTCTAGCCACTGGCTGTGCAAGGCATGAGGCCTGTTAGTGATTCTATTTTTTCCTCTGCAAAATGGGTCTTTCTACATTCCAGGTCTTTTCTACCCCAACAAATAATGCGGCGATTCTCTCAGTGAGTTGTACTTTTATTTAAACAGCCAACTGACTCTTCCAAAGGTCTTTTGTTTAAATTCCTTTTAAAAAAAAGTCCTTTCAAAAAATTTTTCATTTATTTATTTTTTTAAATCCCATAAGTTTACCCTGATCATGGAACTTTGTCATTTTGACCATCACTGCTGATTAAAATATTCTTCATCATTAGCACCTACTGCTCTCCTCTCCTGGTGGTCTGTCCGGAAGGGGTCTTCTCTAGCTCTTCTAGCAGGAGATGGGCACTTCCCATATACCCCTGTTGCCAGACTAACCTTACCTATCCTGCAAGGTCAGGTCGGCCTGGCCCTTTATCTGTTGCTCTCCTCTGAGTGGTTAATTTTTCATAGAAACCGTGCTTTGCTTTTGTCAGGATTTACACTGGATTATCAAAACCCTTTTCTTGTGCCAGTGAAGCCTAAGAAACAGTCCGGATGAGAGAACCAGGAACTCAAACAGATCATATTTATCCTGAAAGGTCTGTCCAAAATGAAAAATTCGTTTCTGAGGAGACTCAAGATCTCTGAGAAGGGAAGTTTCACCAACTCTGTCATGTAGGGGCATCAATTCCGATTCTGTGTCAATTGTCGTACTTTCCCAACTAGTAATTCTCTACCTCAGAAAGCCCACTCTCAACCGTTTCCTCTTTCAAAGGCAGTTGCTCTTAGAGTCTGCACATGGCACTTGGGGCCTGCTGGTCGTTGGCTACTGCCCTCTGTACCTTGGGTCTAACAGCTGCGGGGCATCAAGATAAGCACGTCTCTTGTTCTCGGACTTAAAAAAGTTTGGGGCACATGGTAAGCAATAATCACTTCTTTAGTTGATCCAAGTGTTGGATCTTTCTTAATTATTCTACTACCTCAATTTATTTCTTCTAAGATTTGTCCCCCCGCCCCATTTTAATATCTGTTATGGTGGCTCTCACCTTGCACTTGATGACATATCCTAGTTTAACTGACAGCATTTCTCTTTCTTAGTCGAACATAAACTATAGTGCCTCTTACACTTGATGAAAGCTAGGATGCAATTAAATACTCTATTATGGTTACGATTCTGATATTTGAAATCCTCCGGTAGCTCCCTGTGCCCCCACAGTGTAGTACCTCACCTCCTCGCCATAGTATACAAACCCTCTCACCCCCAGTGTTAACCCCGGGGCTCAGCCTCCATCCCCAGGTGATGCTGCCAGATGAGCTGTCGGTTGTCATGAACTTGCTGTAGTTTCCCGAATGCACTGTGCTGCCTCCTGTCCCTTTGAAACTTGAAACACTCATCCTCATTCTTCGCTTTGCCCTTGTCTATCACCTCCCCTGAAAATCTCTTCCTAAGTGGCTTTTCCCAGCTCCCACCTACCCTTGGCAGTCTATTATCTCCCTGTGGTAAAGCCTGTCAACCTGCATCATGGACATGCCCGTTGTCCCCCTGAGAAGAGAAAAAGGACAATGAGTTCCCCCAGCATTTGCAGCCCTAGTGCAGAGCCCCATGCCGGGCTTGCAGGACATGCCAGATCATGAAGACAAACGGAGATCATCCTCTGGCTAAAACCAGCTCTTCTTTGCCTACCGCAGGATCTGGATCAATAAAGAGCAGCCAGTTATTATTGCTGGTTTTCTAGGGATTTTTACCCCATATAGTTCCCAGGTCTTTACTCTTTTTGTAGCACTTTAATTCAGGCTTCAACCACTTCCTAGTCAGATCAGGTCAAATCATTTTCCTTCCCATACCCTTGATGTATTTCACATCTAGTAATTCTTTTTTTAAAGATCTTATTTACCCATTTGACAGACAAATCACAAGTAGGTAGAGAGGGAGGCAGAGAGAGAGGGGGGAAGCAGGCTACCTGCTGAGCAGACAGCCCGATGTGGGGCTCCATCCCAGGACCCTGAAATCATGACCTGAGCCGAAGGCAGAGGCCTAAACCACTGAGCCACCCAGGAGCCCCCATATCTGGTAATTTTTAACCAACGTGGATATGCTGCATCAAATAGTTCCTTCTTCTTCCAATATAAATATATAAATAAAGTGATCAGGTCACTCGCATGTCTTAGGAAAATGTCATACCTTTAGTAGCAAACTTGAAATCTTGGCCATTGGTTTTGATTTTTGTTTTGGTTAGATTTGGTTCGGTTTTTGTCATTTTAAAAATCCCTCCAGCCCTTGGCTCTGTCTGACCTGATTGCTTTCAGCTGTTTCTGTAACAAAATTGTCCCGGCAGAGAAAACACTCATTGTTTACAGTTGGGCCCCCTTCTGAACACTCTGTTAATAAAAAGCTTTTTTTTTTTTTTTTTGTATTTGTTTTTCGGCTATGGTAACTGTGGAACAACAATGAGGTATTTCAAAGAGGTGAACCACAGATAAATTTCTCTAAGGGTGGGGTGAGGGTTACTCAAAAAGGAACTTGACAAGGCTTTTAAAGATATCGACAATCATTATAACATAACGTGACTGATTGTTACCGTGCTCTTAAATGGGCAAACACTTGTTGGCTTCCAAGAAAGACTAACATAGTTGAGATGGTTCTAGCGGCCTTCTAGGACAGGGTCTCATGAGGCAGGGATTCTAGCCACTGGCTGTGCAAGGCATGAGGCCTGTTAGTGATTCTAATTTTTTCTCTGCAGAATGGGTCTTTCTACATTTCAGGTCATTTCTACCCCAACAAATAATGCGGCGAATCTCTCAGTGAGTTGTATATTTGGTTTAAACAGCCAACTGTCTCTTAAAAAGGTCTTTTGTTTAAATTCCTTTTAAAAAAAAGTCCTTTAAAAAATTTTTTTTTTATTTTTTATTTTTAAATCCCATATGTTTACTCTGATCATGGAACTTTGTCATTTTGACCATCACTGCTGATTAAAATATTCTTCATCATTACCACCTACTGCTCTCCTCTCATGGTGGTCTGTCCGGAAGGGTCTTCTCTAGCTCTTCTAGCAGGAGATGGGCACTTCCCCTCTACCCCTGTTGCCAGACTAACCTTACCTATCCTGCAGGGTCAGGTCGGCCTGGCCCTTTATCTGTTGCTCTCCTCTGAGTGGTTAGTTTTTCATAGATCCCGTGCTTTGCTTTTGTCAGGATTTACACTGGATTATCAAAACCCTTTTCTTGTGCCAGTGAAGCCTAAGAAACAGTCCAGATGAGAGAACCAGGAACTCAAACAGATCATATTTATCCTGAATGTTCTGTCCAAAATGAAAAATTCGTTTCTGAGGAGCCTCAAGATCTCTGAGAAGGGAAGTTTCTCAACAGTGTCATGTAGGGGCATCAATTCTGATTCTGTGTCAATTGTCCTACTTTCCCAGCTAGTAATTCTCTACCTCAGAAAGCCCACTCTCAACCGTTTCCTCTTTCAAAGGCAGTTGCTCTTAGAGTCTGCACATGGCACTTGGGGCCTGCTGGTCGTTGATACTGCCCTCTGTACCTTGGGTCTAACAGCTGCGGGGCATAAAGATGAGCACGTGTCTTGTTCTCGGACTTAATATAGTTTGGGGCACATGGTAAGCAATAATCACTTCTTTAGTTGATCCAAGTGTTGGATCTTTCTTAATTATTCTACTACCTCAATTTACTTGTTCTAAGATTTGTCCCCCCCCCATTTTAATATCTGTTAAGGTGGCTCTCACCTTGCACTTGATGACATATACTAGTTTAACTGACAGCATTTCTCTTTCTTAGTCGAACATAAACTATAGTGCATCTTACCCTTGATGAAAGCTAGAATGCCATTAAATACACTATTATGGTTACGATTCTGATATTTGAAATCCTCCGTTAGCTCCCTGTGCCTCCACAGTGTAGTACCTCACCTCCTTGCCATAGTATACAAACCCTCTCACCCCCAGTGTTAACCCCGGGGCTCAGACTCCATCCCCAGGTGATGCTGCCAGATCAGCTGTCGGTTGTCATGAACTTGCTGTAGTTTCCCAAATGCACTGTGCTGCCTCCTGGCCCTTTGAAACTTGAAACACTCATCCTCATTCTTCGCTTTGCCCTTGTCTATCACCTCCCCTGAAAATCTGTTCCTAAGTGGCTTTTCCCAGCTCCCACCTACCCTTGGCAGTCTATTATCTCCCTGTGGTAAAGCCTGTCACACTGCATCATGGACATGCCCGTTGTCCCCCTGAGAAGAGAAAAGGGACAATGAGGGCCCCCAGCATTTGCAGCCCTAGTGCAGAGCCCCATGCCTGGCTTGCAGGACATGCCAGATCATGAAGACAAACGGAGATCATCCTCTGGCTAAAACCAGCACTTCTTTGCCTACCGCAGGATCTGGATCAATAAAGAGCAGCCAGTTATGATTGCTGTTTTCCTAGGGATTTTTACCCCATATATTTCCCAGGTCTTTACTCATTTGTAGCACTTTAATTCAGGCTTCAACCACTTCCTAGTCAGATCAGGTGAAATCATTTTCCTTCCCATACCCTCGATGTATTTCACATCTAGTAATTCTTTTTTTAAAGATCTTATTTACCCATTTGACAGACAGATCACAAGTAGGTAGAGAGGGAGGCAGAGAGAGAGGGGGAAAGCAGGCTCCCCGCTGAGCAGAGAGCCCGATGTGGGGCTCCATCCCAGGACCCTGAAATCATGACCTGAGCCGAAGGCAGAGGCCTAAACCACTGAGCCACCCAGGAGCCCCCATATCTGTTAATTTTTAACCAACGTGGATTTACTTCATCAAAAGTTCCTTCTTCTTCAAATATAAATATATAAATAAAGTGATCAAGTCACTCGCATGTCTTAGGAGAATGTCATACCTTTAGTAGCAAACTTGAAATCTTGGCCATTGGTTTTGATTTTTGTTTTGGTTAGATTTGGTTCGGTTTTTGTCATTTTAAAAATCCCTCCAGCCCTTGGCTCTGTCTGACCTGATTGCTTTCAGCTGTTTCTGTAACAAAATTGTCCCGGCAGCGAAAACTCTCATTGTTTACAGTGGCGCCCCTTCTGAACACTCTGTTAATAAAAAGTTTTTTTGTTTTTGTTTTTGTTTTTCGGCTATGGTAAATGTGGAACAACAATGAGGTATTTCAAAGAGGTGAACCACAGATAAATTTCTCTAAGGGTGGGTGAAGGTTACTCAAAAAGGAACTTGACAAGGCTTTTAAAGATATCGACAATCATTATAACATAACGTGACTGATTGTTACCGTGCTCTTAACTGGGCAAACACTTGTTGGCTTCCAAGAAAGACTAACATAGTTGAGATAGTTCTAGCGGCCTTCTAGCACAGGGTCTCATGAGGCAGGGATTCTAGCCACTGGCTGTGCAAGGCATGAGGCCTGTTAGTGATTCTATTTTTTCCTCTGCAGAATAGGTCTTTCTACATTCCAGGTCCTTTCTACCCCAATAAATAATGCGGCGATTCTCTCAGTGAGTTGTGCTATTGGTTTAAACAGCCAACTGTCTCTTTAAAAGGACTTTTGTTTATATTCCTTTAAAAAAAAGTCCTTTCAAAGAAATCTTTTTTCTTTATTTTTTATTTTTTATCCCATATGTTTACTCTGATCGTGGCACTTTGTCATTTTGACCTTCTCTGCTGATTAAAATATTCTTCATCATCAGCACATACTGCTCTCCTCTCCTGGTGGTCTCTCTGGAAAGGGTCTTCTCTAGCTCTTCTAGCAGGAGATGGGCACTTCCCCTCTACCCCTGTTGACAGACTAACCTTACCTATCCTGCAGGGTCAGGTCGGCCTGGCTTTTATCTGTTGTTCTCCTCTGAGTGGTTAGATTTTCATAGATCCCGTGCTTTGCTTTTGTCAATATTTACCTGGATTATCAAAATCCTTTTCTTGTGCCAGTGAAACCTAAGAAACAGTCCTAATGAGAGAACCAGGAACTCAAACAGATCATATTTATCCTGAATGTTCTGTCCAAAATGAAAAATTCGTTTCTGAGGAGCCTCAAGATCTCTGAGAAGGGAAGTTTCACCAACTCTGTCATGTAGGGGCATGAATTCTGATTCTGTGTCAATTGTCCTACTTTCCCAGCTAGTAATTCTCTACCTCAGAAAGCCCACTCTCTACCGTTTCCTCTTTCAAAGGCAGTTGCGCTTAGAGTCTGCACATGGCACTTGGGGCCTGCTGGTCATTGGCTACTGCCCTCTGTACCTTGGGTCTAACAGCTGCGGGGCATCAAGATGAGCACGTCTCTTGTTCTAGGACGTAATATAGTTTGGGGCACATGGTAATCAATAATCACTTCTTTAGTTGATCCAAGTGTTGGATCTTTCTTAATTATTCTACTACCTCAATTTACTTGTTCTAAGGTTTGTCCCCCCCCCCATTTTAATATCTGTTAAGGTGGCACTCACCTAGAACTTGATGACATGTCCTAGTTTAACGGACAGCATTTCTCTTTTTTAGTCGAACATAAACTATAGTGCATCTTACCCTTGATGAAAGCTAGGATGCAATTAAATACTCTATTATGGTTACGATTCTGATATTTGAAATCCTCCGGGGGCCCCCTGTGCCCCCACAGTGTAGTACCTCACCTCCTCGCCATAGTATACAAACCCTCTCACCCCCAGTGTTAACCCCGGGGCTCAGCCTCCATCCCCAGGTGATGCTGCCAGATCAGCTGTCGGTTGTCATGAACTTGCTGTAGTTTCCCGAATGCACTGTGCTGCCTCCTGGCCCTTTGAAACTTGAAACACTCATCCTCATTCTTCGCTTTGCCCTTGTCTATCACCTCCCCTGAAAATCTGTTCCTAAGTGGCTTTACCCAGCTCCCACCTACCCTTGGCAGTCTATTATCTCCCTGTGGTAAAGCCTGTCACACTGCATCATGGACATGCCCGTTGTCCCCCTGAGAAGAGAAAAGGGACAATGAGGGCCCCCAGCATTTGCAGCCCTAGTGCAGAGACCCATGCCTAGATTGCAGGAAATGCCAGATCATGAAGACAAACGGAGATCATCCTCTGGCTAACACCAGCTCTTCTTTGCCTACCGCAGGATCTGGATCAATAAAGAGCAGCCAGTTATTATTGCTGGTTTTCTAGGGATTTTTACCCCATATATTTCCCAGGTATTTACTCTTTTTGTAGCACTTTAATTCAGGTTTCAACCACTTCCTAGTCAGATCAGGTGAAATCATTTTCCTTCCCATACCCTTGATGTATTTCACATCTAGTAAATCTTTTTTTAAATATCTTATTTACCCATTTGACAGACAGACCACAAGTAGGTAGAGAAGGAGGCAGAGAGGGAGGGGGGAAGCAGGCTCCCCGCTGAGCAGAGAGCCCGATGTGGGGCTCCATCCCAGGACCCTGAAATCATGACCTGAGCCGAAGGCAGAGGCCTAAACCACTGAGCCACCCAGGAGCCCCCATATCTGGTAATTTTTAACCAACGTGGATTTGCTGCATCAAATAGTTCCTTCTTCTTCAAATATAAATATATAAATAAAGTGATCAAGTCACTCGCATGTCTTAGGAGAATGTCATACCTTTAGTAGCAAACTTGAAATCTTGGCCATTGGTTTTGATTTTTGTTTTGGTTAGATTTGGTTCGGTTTTTGTCATTTTAAAAATACCTCCAGCCCTTGGCTCTGTCTTACCTGATTGCTTTCAGCTGTTTCTGCAACAAAATTGTCCTGGCAGCGAAAACTCTCATTGTTTACAGTGGCGCCCCCTTCTGAACACTTTGTTAATAAGAAGCTTTTTTTAATTTTTGTTTTTGTTTTTCGGCTATGGTAAATGTGGAACAACAATGAGGTATTTCAAAGTGGTGAAACACAGATAAATTTCTCTAAGGGTGGGGGAGGGTTACTCAAAAAGGAACTTGACAAGGCTTTTAAAGATATCGACAATCATTATAACATAACGTGACTGATTGTTACCGTGCTCTTAACTGGGCAAACACTTGTTGGCTTCCAAGAAAGACTAACATAGTTGAGATGGTTCTAGCGGCCTTCTAGCACAGGGTCTCATGAGGCAGGGATTCTAGCCACTGGCTGTGCAAGGCATGAGGCCTGTTAGTGATTCTATTTTTTCCTCTGCAGAATAGGTCTTTCTACATTCCAGGTCCTTTCTACCCCAATAATAATGCGGCGATTCTCTCAGTGAGTTGTGCTATCGGTTTAAACAGCCAACTGTCTCTTTAAAAGGTCTTTTGTTTAAATTCTTTTAATAAAAAAGTCCTTTAAAAAATATTTTTTATTTTTTATTTTTAAATCCCATATGTTTACTCTGATCATGGAACTTTGTCATTTTGACCATCACTGCTGATTAAAGTATTCTTCATCATTAGCACCTACTGCTCTCCTCTCCTGGTGGTCTGTCCGGAAGGGTCTTCTCTAGCTCTTCTAGCAGGAGATGGGCACTTCCCCTCTACCCCTGTTGCCAGACTAACCTTACCTATCCTGCAGGGTCAGGTCGGCCTGGCCCTTTATCTGTTGCTCTCCTCTGAGTGGTTAGTTTTTCATAGATCCCGTGCTTTGCTTTTGTCAGGATTTACACTGGATTATCAAAACCCTTTTCTTGTGCCAGTGAAGCCTAAGAAACAGTCCAGATGAGAGAACCAGGAACTCAAACAGATCATATTTATCCTGAATGTTCTGTCCAAAATGAAAAATTCGTTTCTGAGGAGCCTCAAGATCTCTGAGAAGGGAAGTTTCTCAACAGTGTCATGTAGGGGCATCAATTCTGATTCTGTGTCAATTGTCCTACTTTCCCAGCTAGTAATTCTCTACCTCAGAAAGCCCACTCTCAACCGTTTCCTCTTTCAAAGGCAGTTGCTCTTAGAGTCTGCACATGGCACTTGGGGCCTGCTGGTCGTTGATACTGCCCTCTGTACCTTGGGTCTAACAGCTGCGGGGCATAAAGATGAGCACGTGTCTTGTTCTCGGACTTAATATAGTTTGGGGCACATGGTAAGCAATAATCACTTCTTTAGTTGATCCAAGTGTTGGATCTTTCTTAATTATTCTACTACCTCAATTTACTTGTTCTAAGATTTGTCCCCCCCCCATTTTAATATCTGTTAAGGTGGCTCTCACCTTGCACTTGATGACATATACTAGTTTAACTGACAGCATTTCTCTTTCTTAGTCGAACATAAACTATAGTGCATCTTACCCTTGATGAAAGCTAGAATGCAATTAAATACACTATTATGGTTACGATTCTGATATTTGAAATCCTCCGTTAGCTCCCTGTGCCTCCACAGTGTAGTACCTCACCTCCTTGCCATAGTATACAAACCCTCTCACCCCCAGTGTTAACCCCGGGGCTCAGACTCCATCCCCAGGTGATGCTGCCAGATCAGCTGTCGGTTGTCATGAACTTGCTGTAGTTTCCCAAATGCACTGTGCTGCCTCCTGGCCCTTTGAAACTTGAAACACTCATCCTCATTCTTCGCTTTGCCCTTGTCTATCACCTCCCCTGAAAATCTGTTCCTAAGTGGCTTTTCCCAGCTCCCACCTACCCTTGGCAGTCTATTATCTCCCTGTGGTAAAGCCTGTCACACTGCATCATGGACATGCCCGTTGTCCCCCTGAGAAGAGAAAAAGGACAATGAGGGCCCCCAGCATTTGCAGCTCTAGTGCCGAGCCCCATGCCTGGCTTGCAGGACATGCCAGATCATGAAGACAAACGGAGATCATCCTCTGGCTACAACCAGCACTTTTTGCCTACCGCAGGTTCTGGATCAATAAAGAGCAGCCAGTTATGATTGCTGTTTTTCTAGGGATTTTTACCCCATATATTTCCCAGGTTTTTACTCTTTTTGTAGCTCTTTAATTCAGGCTTCAACCACTTCCTAGTCAGATCAGGTGAATTCATTTTCCTTCCCATACCCTCGATGTATTTCACATCTAGTAATTCTTTTTTTAAAGATCTTATTTACCCATTTGACAGACAGATCACAAGTAGGTAGAGAGGGAGGCAGAGAGGGAGGGGGGAAGCAGGCTCCCCACAGAGCAGAGAGCCCGATGTGGGGCTCCATCCCAGGACCCTGAAATCATGACCTGAGCCGAAGGCAGAGGCCTAAACCACTGAGCCACCTAGGAGCCCCCATATCTGGTAATTTTTAACCAATGTGGATTTGCTGCATCAAATAGTTCCTTCTTCTTCAAATATAAATATATAAATAAAGTGATCAAGTCACTCCCATGTTTTAGGAGAATGTCATACCTTTAGTAGCAAACTTGAAATCTTGGCCATTGGTTTTGATTTTTGTTTTGGTTAGATTTGGTTCGGTTTTTGTCATTTTAAAAATCCCTCCAGCCCTTGGCTCTGTCTGACCTGATTGCTTTCAGCTGTTTCTGTAACAAAATTGTCCCGGCAGAGAAAACACTCATTGTTTACAGTGGGGCCCCCTTCTGAACACTCTGTTAATAAAAAGCTTTTTTTTTTTTTTGTATTTGTTTTTCGGCTATGGTAAATGTGGAACAACAATGAGGTATTTCAAGAGGTGAACCACAGATATATTTCTCTAAGTGTGGGGTGAGGGTTACTCAAAAAGGAACTTGACAAGGCTTTTAAAGATATCGACAATCATTATAACATAACGTGACTGATTGTTACCGTGCTCTTAAATGGGCAAACACTTGTTGGCTTCTAAGAAAAACTAACATAGTTGAAATGGTTCAGTGGCCTTCTAGCACAGGGTCTGATGGGGCGGTATTCTAGCCACTGGCTGTGCAAGGCATGAGGCCAGTTAGTGATTCCATTTTTTCCTCTGCAGAATGGGTCTTTCTACATTCCAGGTCTTTTCTACCACAACAAATAATGCGGCGATTCTCTCAGTGAGTTGTACTTTTGGTTTAAACAGCCAACTGACTCTTCCAAAGGTCTTTTGTTTAAATTCCTTTTTAAAAAAAGTCCTTTCAAAAATTTTTTTATTTATTTATTTTTTTAAATCCCATAAGTTTACCCTGATCATGGAACTTTGTCATTTTGACCATCACTGCTGATTAAAATATTCTTCATCATTAGCACCTACTGCTCCCCTCTCCTGGTGGTCTGTCCGGAAGGGGTCTTCTCTAGCTCTTCTAGCAGGAGATGGGCACTTCCCATATACCCCTTTTGCCAGACTAACCTTACCTATCCTGCAAGGTCAGGTCGGCCTGGCCCTTTATCTGTTGCTCTCCTCTGAGTGGTTAATTTTTCATAGAAACCGTGCTTTGCTTTTGTCAGGATTTACACTGGATTATCAAAACCCTTTTCTTGTGCCAGTGAAGCTTAAGAAACAGTCCGGATGAGAGAACCAGGAACTCAAACAGATCATATTTATCCTGAAAGGTCTGTCCAAAATGAAAAATTCGTTTTTGAGGAGCCTCAAGATCTCTGAGAAGGGAAGTTTCACCAACTCTGTCATGTAAGGGCATCAATTCCGATTCAGTGTCAATTGTCCTACTTTCCCAGGTAGTAATTCTCTACCTCAGAAAGCCCACTCTCAAACGTTTCCTCTTTCAAAGGCAGTTGCTCTTAGAGTTCGCACATGGCACTTGGGGCCTGCTGGTCGTTGGCTACTGCCCTCTGTACCTTGGGTCTAACAGCTGCGGGGCATCAAGATGAGCACGTCTCTTGTTCTAGGACTTAATATAGTTTGGGGCACATGGTAAGCAATAATCACTTCTTTAGTTGATCCAAGTGTTGGATCTTTCTTAATTATTCTACTACCACAAGTTACTTGTTCTAAGATTCCCCCCGCCCATTTTAATATCTCTTAAGGTGGTACTCACCTTGCACTTGATGACATATCCTAGTTTAACTAACAGCATTTCCCTTTTTTGGTCGAACATAAACTATAGTGCATCTTACACTTGATGAAAGCTAGGATGCAATTAAATACTCTATTATGGTTACGATTCTGATATTTGAAATCCTCCGGTAGCTCCCTGTGCCCCCACAGTGTAGTACCTCACCTCCTCACCATAGTATACAAACCTTCTCACCCCCATTGTTAACCCCGGGGCTCAGCCTCCTTCCCAGGTGATGCTGCCAGATCAGCTGTTGGTTGTCATGAACTTGCTGTAGTTTCCCAAATGCACTGTGCTACCTCCTGGCCCTTTGAAACTTGACACACTCATCCTCATTCTTCGCTTTGCCCTTGTCTATCACCTCCCCTGAAAATCTGTTCCTAAGTGGCTTTTCCTAGCTCCCACCTACCCTTTGCAGTCTATTATCTCCCTGTGGTAAAGCCTGTCAACCTGCATCATGGACATGCCCGTTGTCCCCCTGAGAAGAGAAAAGGGACAATGAGTTCCCCCAGCATTTGCAGCTCTAGTGCAGAGCCCCATGCCTGGCTTGCAGGACATGCCAGATCATGAAGACAAATGGAGATCATCCTCTGGCTAAAACCAGCTCTTCTTTGCCTACCGCACGATCTGGATCAATAAAGAGCAGCCAGTTATTATTGCTGGTGTTCTAGGGATTTTTACCCCATATATTCCCAGGTCTTTACACTCTTTGTAGCACTTTAATTCAGGCTTCAACCACTTCCTAATCAGATCAGGTGAAATCATTTTCCTTCCATACCCTTGATGTATTTCACATCTAGTAATTCTTTTCTTAAAGATCTTATTTACCCATTTGAAAGACAGATCACAAGTAGGTAGAGAGGGAGGCAGAGAGGGAGGGGGGAAGCAGGCTCCCCGCTGAGCAGAGAGCCCGATGTGGGGCTCCATCCCAGGACCCTGAAATCATGACCTGAGCCGAAGGCAGAGGCCTAAACCACTGAGCCACCCAGGAGCCCCCATAACTGGTAATTTTTAACCAACGTGGATTTGCTGCATCAAATAGTTCCTTCTTCTTCAAATATAAATATATAAATAAAGTGATCAAGTCACTCGCATGTCTTAGGAGAATGTCATACCTTTAGTAGTAAACTTGAAATCTTGGCCATTGGTTTTGATTTTTGTTTTGGTTAGATTTGGTCGGTTATTGTCATTTTAAAAATACCTCCAGCCCTTGGCTCTGTCTGACCTGATTGCTTTCAGCTGTTTCTGCAACAAAATTGTCCTGGCAGCGAAAACTCTCATTGTTTACAGTGGCGCCCTCTTCTGAACACTTTGTTAATAAGAAGCATTTTTTAATTTTTGTTTTTGTTTTTCGGCTATGGTAAATGTGGAACAACAATGAGGTATTTCAAAGAGGTGAACCACAGATAAATTTCTCTAAGGGTGGGTGAAGGTTACTCAAAAAGGAACTTGACAAGGCTTTTAAAGATATCGACAATCATTATAACATAACGTGACTGATTGTTACCGTGCTCTTAACTGGGCAAACACTTGTTGGCTTCCAAGAAAGACTAACATAGTTGAGATGGTTCTAGCGGCCTTCTAGCACAGGGTCTCATGAGGCAGGGATTCTAGCCACTGGCTGTGCAAGGCATGAGGCCTGTTAGTGATTCTATTTTTTCTCTGCAGAATAGATCTTTCTACATTCCAGGTCCTTTCTACCCCAATAAATAATGCGGCGATTCTCTCAGTGAGATGTGCTATTGGTTTAAACAGCCAACTGTCTCTTTAAAAGGACTTTTGTTTAAATTCCTTTAATAAAAAAGTCCTTTAAAAAATATTTTTTATTTTTTATTTTTAAATCCCATATGTTTACTCTGATCATGGAACTTTGTCATTTTGACCATTGCTGCTTATTCAAATATTCTTCATCATTAGCACCTACTGCTCTCCTCTCCTGGTTCTCTGTCCGGAAGGGTCTTCTCTAGCTCTTCTAGCAGGAGATGGGCACTTCCCCTCTACCCCTGTTGCCAGACTAACCTTACCTATCCTGCAGGGTCAGGTCGGCCTGGCCCTTTATCTGTTGCTCTCCTCTGAGTGGTTAGTTTTTCATAGATCCTGTGCTTTGCTTTTGTCAGGATTTACACTGGATTATCAAAACCCTTCTCTTGTGCCAGTGAAGCTTAAGAAACAGTCCGGATGAGAGAACCAGGAACTCAAACAGATCATATTTATCCTGAATGTTCTTTCCAAAATGAAAAATTCGTTTCTGAGGAGCCTCAAGATCTCTGAGAAGGGAAGTTTCACCAACTCTGTCATGTAGGGGCATCAATTCCGATTCTGTGTCAATTGTCCTACTTTCCCAGCTAGTAATTCTCTACCTCAGAAAGCCCACTCTCAACCGTTTCCTCTTTCAAAGGCAGTTGCTCTTAGAGTCTGCACATGGCACTTGGAACCTGCTGGTCGTTGGCTACTGCCCTCTGTACCTTGGGTCTAACAGCTGCGGGGCAGCAAGATGAGCACGTCTCTTGTTCTCGGACTTAAAAAAGTTTGGGGCACATGGTAAGCAATAATCACTTCTTTAGTTGATCCAAGTGTTGGATCTTTCTTAATTATTTTACTACCACAATTTACTTGTTCTAAGATTTATCCCCCCCCATTTTAATATCTGTTAAGGTGGCACTCACCTTGCACTTGATGACATATACTAGTTTAACTAACAGCATTTCTCTTTCTTAGTCGAACATAAACTATAGTGCATCTTACACTTGATGAAAGCTAGGATGCAATTAAATACTCTATTATGGTTACGATTCTGATATTTGAAATCCTCCGGGGGCTCCCTGTGCCCCCACAGTGTAGTACCTCACCTCCTCGCCATAGTATACAAACCTTCTCACCCCCAGTGTTAATCCGGGGGCTCAGCCTCCATCCCCAGGTGATGCTGCCAGATCAGCTGTCAGTTGTCATGAACTTCCTGTAGTTTCCCGAATGCACTGTGCTGCCTCCTGTCCCTTTGAAACTTGAAACACTCATCCTCATTTTTCGCTTTGCCCTTGTCTATCACCTCCCCTGAAAATCTGTTCCTAAGTGTCTTTACCCAGCTCCCACCTTCCCTTGGTAGTCTATTATCTCCCTGTGGTAAAGCCTGTCAACCTGCATCATGGACATGCCCGTTGTCCCCCTGAGAAGAGAAAAGGGACAATGAGGGCCTCCAGCATTTGCACCTCTAGTGCCGAGCCCCATGCCTGGCTTGCAGGACATGCCAGATCATGAAGACAAACGGAGATCATCCTCTGGCTAACACCAGCTCTTCTTCGCCTACCACAGGATCTGGATCAATAAAGAGCAGCCAGTTATTATTGCTGTTTTTCTAGGGATTTTTACCCCATATATTTCCCAGGCCTTTACTCTTTTTATCGCACTTTAATTCAGGCTTCAAGCACTTCCTAGTCAGATCAGGTGAAATCATTTTCCCTCCCATACCCTGGATGTATTTCACATCTAGTAATTCTTGTTTTAAAAATCTTATTTACCCATTTGACAGACAGACCACAAGTAGTTAGAGAGGGAGGCGGAGAGAGAGGGGGGAAGCAGGCTCCCCACAGAGCAGAGAGCCCGATGTGGGGCTCCATCTCAGGACCCTGAAATCATGACCTGAGCTGAAGGCAGAGGCCTAAATCACTGAGCCACCCAGGAGCCCCCATATCTGGTAATTTTTAACCAACGTGGATTTGCTGCATCAAATAGTTCCTGCTTCTTCAAATATAAATATATAAATAAAGTGATCAAGTCACTCGCATGTCTTAGGAGAATGTCATACCTTTAGTAGCAAACTTGAAATCTTGGCCATTGGTTTTGATTTTTGTTTTGGTTAGATTTGGTTCGGTTTTTGTCATTTTAAAAATACCTCCAGCCCTTGGCTCTGTCTGACTTGATTGCTTTCAGCTCTTTCTGCAACAAAATTGTCCTGGCAGCGAAAACTCTCATTGTTTACAGTGGCGCCCCCTTCTGAACACTTTGTTAATAAGAAGCTTTTTTTAATTTTTGTTTTTGTTTTTCGGCTATGGTAAATGTGGAACAACAATGAGGTATTTCAAAGAGGTGAAACACAGATAAATTTCTCTAAGGGTGGGTGAAGGTTACTCCAAAAGGAACTTGACAAAACTTTTAAAGATATCGACAATCATTATAACATAACGTGACTGATTGTTACCGTGCTCTTAACTGGGCAAACACTTGTTGGCTTCCAAGAAAGACTAACATAGTTGAGATGGTTCTAGCGGCCTTCTAGCACAGGGTCTCATGAGGCAGGGATTCTAGCCACTGGCTGTGCAAGGCATGAGGCCTGTTAGTGATTCTATTTTTTCCTCTGCAGAATACGTCTTTCTACAATCCAGGTTCTTTCTACCCCAATAAATAATGCGGCGATTCTCTCAGTGAGTTGTGCTATTGGTTTAAACAGCCAACTGTCTCTTTTAAAGGACTTTTGTTTAAATTCCTTTAATAAAAAAGTCCTTTAAAAATATTTTTTATTTTTTATTTTTAAATCCCATATGTTTACTCTGATCATGGAACTTTGTCATTTTGACCATCACTGCTCATTAAAATATTCTTCATCATTAGCACCTACTGCTCTCCTCTCCTGGTGGTCTGTCCGGAAGGGTCTTCTCTAGCTCTTCTAGCAGGAGATGGGCACTTCCCCTCAACCCCTGTTGCCAGACTAACCTTACCTATCCTGCAGGGTCAGGTCGGCCTGGCCCTTTATCTGTTGCTCTCCTCTGAGTGGTTAGTTTTTCATAGAACCCGTGCTATGCTTTTGTCAGGATTTACACTGGATTATCAAAACCATACTCTTGTGCCAGTGAAGCCTAAGAAACAGTCCGGATGAGAGAACCAGGAACTCAAACAGATCATATTTATCCTGAATGTTCTGTCCAAAATGAAAAATTCGTTTCTGAGGAGCCTCAAGATCTCTGAGAAGGGAAGTTTCACCAACTCTGTCATGTAGTGGCATCAATTCCGATTCAGTGTCAATTGTCCTACTTTCCCAGCTAGTAATTCTCTACCTCAGAAAGCCCACTCTCATCCGTTTCCTCTTTCAAAGGCAGTTGCTCTTAGAGTCTGCACATGGCACTTGGGGCCTGCTGGTCGTTGGCTACTGCCCTCTGTACCTTGGGTCTAACAGCTGCGGGGCATCAAGATAAGCACGTCTCTGGTTCTCGGACTTAAAAAAGTTTGGGGCACATGGTAAGCAATAATCACTTCTTTAGTTGATCCAAGTGTTGGATCTTTCTTAATTATTCTACTACCTCAATTTACTTCTTCTAAGATTTGTCCCCCCGCCCCATTTTAATATCTGTTATGGTGGCTCTCACCTTGCACTTGATGACATATCCTAGTTTAACTGACAGCATTTCTCTTTCTTAGTCGAACATAAACTATAGTGCACCTTACCCTTGATGAAAGCTAGGATGCAATTAAATACTCTATTATGGTTACGATTCTGATATTTGAAATCCTCCGGTAGCTCCCTGTGCCCCCACAGTGTAGTACCTCACCTCCTTGCCATAGTATACAAACCTTCTCACCCCCAGTGTTAATCCCGGGGCTCAGCCTCCATCCCCAGGTGATGCTGCCATATCAGCTGTCGCTTGTCATGAACTTGCTGTAGTTTCCCGAATGCACTGTGCTGCCTCCTGGCCCTTTGAAACTTGAAACACTCATCCTCATTCTTCGCTTTGCCCTGTTCTATCACCTCCCCTGAAAATCTCTTCCTAAGTGGCTTTTCCCAGCTCCCACCTACCCTTGGCAGTCTATTATCTCCCTGTGGTAAAGCCTGTCAACCTGCATCATGGACATGCCCGTTGTCCCCCTGAGAAGAGAAAAAGGACAATGAGTTCCCCCAGCATTTGCAGCTCTAGTGCAGAGCCCCATGCCTGGCTTGCAGGACATGCCAGATCATGAAGACAAACGGAGATCATCCTCTGGCTAAAACCAGCTCTTCTTTGCCTACCGCAGGATCTGGATCAATAAAGAGCAGCCAGTTATGATTGCTGGTTTTCTAGGGATTTTTACCCCATATAGTTCCCAGGTCTTTACTCTTTTTGTAGCACTTTAATTCAGGCTTCAACCACTTCCTAGTCAGATCAGGTGAAATCATTTTCCTTCCCATACCCTCGATGTATTTCACATCTAGTAATTCTTTTTTTAAAGATCTTATTTACCCATTTGACAGACAAATCACAAGTAGGTAGAGAGGGAGGCAGAGAGAGAGGGGGGAAGCAGGCTACCTGCTGAGCAGACAGCCCGATGTGGGGCTCCATCCCAGGACCCTGAAATCATGACCTGAGCCGAAGGCAGAGGCCTAAACCACTGAGCCACCCAGGAGCCCCCATATCTGGTAATTTTTAACCAACGTGGATATGCTGCATCAAATAGTTCCTTCTTCTTCCAATATAAATATATAAATAAAGTGATCAGGTCACTCGCATGTCTTAGGAAAATGTCATACCTTTAGTAGCAAACTTGAAATCTTGGCCATTGGTTTTGATTTTTGTTTTGGTTAGATTTGGTTCGGTTTTTGTCATTTTAAAAATCCCTCCAGCCCTTGGCTCTGTCTGACCTGATTGCTTTCAGCTGTTTCTGTAACAAAATTGTCCCGGCAGAGAAAACACTCATTGTTTACAGTTGGGCCCCCTTCTGAACACTCTGTTAATAAAAAGCTTTTTTTTTTTTTTTTGTATTTGTTTTTCGGCTATGGTAACTGTGGAACAACAATGAGGTATTTCAAAGAGGTGAACCACAGATAAATTTCTCTAAGGGTGGGGTGAGGGTTACTCAAAAAGGAACTTGACAAGGCTTTTAAAGATATCGACAATCATTATAACATAACGTGACTGATTGTTACCGTGCTCTTAACTGGGCAAACACTTGTTGGCTTCCAAGAAAAACTAACATAGTTGAAATGGTTCAGCTGCCTCCTAGCACAGGGTCTGATGGGGCGGTATTCTAGCCACTGGCTGTGCAAGGCATGAGGCCTGTTAGTGATTCTATTTTTTCCTCTGCAAAATGGGTCTTTCTACATTCCAGGTCTTTTCTACCCCAGCAAATAATGCGGCGATTCTCTCAGTGAGTTGTACTTTTATTTAAACAGCCAACTGACTCTTCCAAAGGTCTTTTGTTTAAATCCTTTTTAAAAAAAGTCCTTTCAAAAAATTTTTTATTTATTTATTTTTTTAAATCCCATAAGTTTACCCTGATCATGGAACTTTGTCATTTTGACCATCACTGCTGATTAAAATATTCTTCACCATTAGCAACTACTGCTCTCCTCTCCTGGTGGTCTGTCCGGAAGGGGTCTTCTCTAGCTCTTCTAGCAGGAGATGGGCACTTCCCATATACCCCTGTTGCCAGACTAACCTTACCTATCCTGCAAGGTCAGGTCGGCCTGGCCCTTTATCTGTTGCTCTCCTCTGAGTGGTTAATTTTTCATAGAAACCGTGCTTTGCTTTTGTCAGGATTTACACTGGATTATCAAAACCCTTTTCTTGTGCCAGTGAAGCTTAAGAAACAGTCCGGATGAGAGAACCAGGAACTCAAACAGATCATATTTATCCTGAATGTTCTGTCCAAAATGAAAAATTCGTTTCTGAGGAGCCTCAAGATCTCTGAGAAGGGAAGTTTCACCAACTCTGTCATGTAGGGGCATCAATTCCGATTCTGTGTCAATTGTCCAACTTTCCCAGCTAGTAATTCTCTACCTCAGAAAGCCCACTCTCAACCGTTTCCTCTTTCAAAGGCAGTTGCTCTTAGAGTCTGCACATGGCACTTGGGGCCTGCTGGTCGTTGGCTACTGCCCTCTGTACCTTGGGTCTAACAGCTGCGGGGCATCAAGATGAGCACGTCTCTTGTTCTAGGACTTAATATAGTTTGGGGCACATGGTAAGCAATAATCACTTCTTTAGTTGATCCAAGTGTTGGATCTTTCTTAATTATTCTACTACCACAATTTACTTGTTCTAAGATTTATCCCCCCCCCATTTTAATATCTCTTAAGGTGGCACTCACCTTGCACTTGATGACATATCCTAGTTTAACTGACAGCATTTCTCTTTCTTAGTCGAACATAAACTATAGTGCACCTTACCCTTGATGAAAGCTAGGATGCAATTAAATACTCTATTATGGTTACGATTCTGATATTTGAAATCCTCCGGGGGCTCCCTGTGCCCCCACAGTGTAGTACCTCACCTCCTCGCCATAGTATACAAACCTTCTCACCCCCAGTGTTAACCCTGGGGCTCAGCCTCCATCCCCAGGTGATGCTGCCAGATCAGCTGTCGGTTGTCATGAACTTGCTGTAGTTTCCCGAATGCACTGTGCTGCCTCCTGGCCCTTTGAAACTTGAAACACTCATCCTCATTCTTCGCTTTGCCCTTGTCTATCACCTCCCCTGAAAATCTGTTCCTAAGTGGCTTTACCCAGCTCCCACCTACCCTTGGCAGTCTATTATCTCCCTGTGGTAAAGCCTGTCACACTGCATCATGGACATGCCCGTTGTACCCCTGAGAAGAAAAAAAGGACAATGAGGGCCCCCAGCATTTGCACCTCTAGTGCAGAGCCCCATGCCTGGCTTGCAGGACATGCCAGATCATGAAGACAAACGGAGAGCATCCTCTGGCTAACACCAGCTCTTCTTTGCCTACCACAGGATCTGGATCAATAAAGAGCAGCCAGTTATGATTGCTGGTTTTCTAGGGATTTTTACCCCATATATTTCCCAGGTCTTTACTCTTTTTGTAGCACTTTAATTCAGGCTTCAAACACTTCCTAGTCAGATCAGGTGAAATCATTTTCCTTCCCATACCCTCGATGTATTTCACATCTAGTAATTCTTTTTTTAAAGATCTTATTTACCCATTTGACAGACAAATCACAAGTAGGTAGAGAGGGAGGCAGAGAGAGAGGGGGGAAGCAGGCTACCTGCTGAGCAGACAGCCCGATGTGGGGCTCCATCCCAGGACCCTGAAATCATGACCTGAGCCGAAGGCAGAGGCCTAAACCACTGAGCCACCCAGGAGCCCCCATATCTGGTAATTTTTAACCAACGTGGATATGCTGCATCAAATAGTTCCTTCTTCTTCCAATATAAATATATAAATAAAGTGATCAGGTCACTCGCATGTCTTAGGAAAATGTCATACCTTTAGTAGCAAACTTGAAATCTTGGCCATTGGTTTTGATTTTTGTTTTGGTTAGATTTGGTTCGGTTTTTGTCATTTTAAAAATCCCTCCAGCCCTTGGCTCTGTCTGACCTGATTGCTTTCAGCTGTTTCTGTAACAAAATTGTCCCGGCAGAGAAAACACTCATTGTTTACAGTTGGGCCCCCTTCTGAACACTTTGTTAATAAGAAGCTTTTTTTTTTTTTTGTATTTGTTTTTCGGCTATGGTAACTGTGGAGCAACAATGAGGTATTTCAAAGAGGTGAACCACAGATAAATTTCTCTAAGGGTGGGGTGAGGGTTACTCAAAAAGGAACTTGACAAGGCTTTTAAAGATATCGACAATCATTATAACATAACGTGACTGATTTTTACCGTGCTCTTAACTGGGCAAACACTTGTTGGCTTCCAAGAAAAACTAACATAGTTGAAATGGTTCAGGGGCCTCCTAGCACAGGGTCTGATGGGGCGGTATTCTAGCCACTGGCTGTGCAAGGCATCAGGCCTGTTAGTGATTCTATTTTTTCCTCTGCAAAATGGGTCTTTCTACATTCCAGGTCTTTTCTACCCCAGCAAATAATGCGGCGATTCTCTCAGTGACTTGTACTTTTATTTAAACAGCCAACTGACTCTTCCAAAGGTCTTTTGTTTAAATTCCTTTTAAAAAAAAGTCCTTTCAAAAAATTTTTTATTTATTTATTTTTTTAAATCCCATAAGTTTACCCTATTCATGGAACTTTGTCATTTTGACCATCACTGCTGATTAAAATATTCTTCATCATTAGCACCTACTGCTCTCCTCTCCTGGTGGTCTGTCCGGAAGGGGTCTTCTCTAGCTCTTCTAGCAGGAGATGGGCACTTCCCATATACCCCTGTTGCCAGACTAACCTTACCTATCCTGCAAGGTCAGGTCGGCCTGGCCCTTTATCTGTTGCTCTCCTCTGAGTGGTTAATTTTTCATAGAAACAGTGCTTTGCTTTTGTCAGGATTTACACTGGATTATCAAAACCCTTTTCTTGTGCCAGTGAAGCTTAAGAAACAGTCCGGATGAGAGAACCAGGAACTCAAACAGATCATATTTATCCTGAATGTTCTGTCCAAAATGAAAAATTCGTTTCTGAGGAGCCTCAAGATCTCTGAGAAGGGAAGTTTCACCAACTCTGTCATGTAGGGGCATCAATTCCGATTCTGTGTCAATTGTCCAACTTTCCCAGCTAGTAATTCTCTACCTCAGAAAGCCCACTCTCAACCGTTTCCTCTTTCAAAGGCAGTTGCTCTTAGAGTCTGCACATGGCACTTGGGGCCTGCTGGTCGTTGGCTACTGCCCTCTGTACCTTGGGTCTAACAGCTGCGGGGCATCAAGATGAGCACGTCTCTTGTTCTAGGACTTAATATAGTTTGGGGCACATGGTAAGCAATAATCACTTCTTTAGTTGATCCAAGTGTTGGATCTTTCTTAATTATTCTACTAGCACAATTTACTTGTTCTAAGATTTATCCCCCCCCCATTTTAATATCTCTTAAGGTGGCACTCACCTTGCACTTGATGACATATCCTAGTTTAACTGACAGCATTTCTCTTTCTTAGTCGAACATAAACTATAGTGCACCTTACCCTTGATGAAAGCTAGGATGCAATTAAATACTCTATTATGGTTACGATTCTGATATTTGAAATCCTCCGGGGGCTCCCTGTGCCCCCACAGTGTAGTACCTCACCTCCTCGCCATAGTATACAAACCTTCTCACCCCCAGTGTTAACCCTGGGGCTCAGCCTCCATCCCCAGGTGATGCTGCCAGATCAGCTGTCGGTTGTCATGAACTTGCTGTAGTTTCCCGAATGCACTGTGCTGCCTCCTGGCCCTTTGAAACTTGAAACACTCATCCTCATTCTTCGCTTTGCCCTTGTCTATCACCTCCCCTGAAAATCTGTTCCTAAGTGGCTTTACCCAGCTCCCACCTACCCTTGGCAGTCTATTATCTCCCTGTGGTAAAGCCTGTCACACTGCATCATGGACATGCCCGTTGTACCCCTGAGAAGAAAAAAAGGACAATGAGGGCCCCCAGCATTTGCACCTCTAGTGCAGAGCCCCATGCCTGGCTTGCAGGACATGCCAGATCATGAAGACAAACGGAGAGCATCCTCTGGCTAACACCAGCTCTTCTTTGCCTACCACAGGATCTGGATCAATAAAGAGCAGCCAGTTATGATTGCTGGTTTTCTAGGGATTTTTACCCCATATATTTCCCAGGTCTTTACTCTTTTTGTAGCACTTTAATTCAGGCTTCAAACACTTCCTAGTCAGATCAGGTGAAATCATTTTCCTTCCCATACCCTCGATGTATTTCACATCTAGTAATTCTTTTTTTAAAGATCTTATTTACCCATTTGACAGACAAATCACAAGTAGGTAGAGAGGGAGGCAGAGAGAGAGGGGGGAAGCAGGCTACCTGCTGAGCAGACAGCCCGATGTGGGGCTCCATCCCAGGACCCTGAAATCATGACCTGAGCCGAAGGCAGAGGCCTAAACCACTGAGCCACCCAGGAGCCCCCATATCTGGTAATTTTTAACCAACGTGGATATGCTGCATCAAATAGTTCCTTCTTCTTCCAATATAAATATATAAATAAAGTGATCAGGTCACTCGCATGTCTTAGGAAAATGTCATACCTTTAGTAGCAAACTTGAAATCTTGGCCATTGGTTTTGATTTTTGTTTTGGTTAGATTTGGTTCGGTTTTTGTCATTTTAAAAATCCCTCCAGCCCTTGGCTCTGTCTGACCTGATTGCTTTCAGCTGTTTCTGTAACAAAATTGTCCCGGCAGAGAAAACACTCATTGTTTACAGTTGGGCCCCCTTCTGAACACTTTGTTAATAAGAAGCTTTTTTTTTTTTTTTGTATTTGTTTTTCGGCTATGGTAACTGTGGAACAACAATGAGGTATTTCAAAGAGGTGAACCACAGATAAATTTCTCTAAGGGTGGGGTGAGGGTTACTCAAAAAGGAACTTGACAAGGCTTTTAAAGATATCGACAATCATTATAACATAACGTGACTGATTTTTACCGTGCTCTTAACTGGGCAAACACTTGTTGGCTTCCAAGAAAAACTAACATAGTTGAAATGGTTCAGGGGCCTCCTAGCACAGGGTCTGATGGGGCGGTATTCTAGCCACTGGCTGTGCAAGGCATCAGGCCTGTTAGTGATTCTATTTTTTCCTCTGCAAAATGGGTCTTTCTACATTCCAGGTCTTTTCTACCCCAGCAAATAATGCGGCGATTCTCTCAGTGACTTGTACTTTTATTTAAACAGCCAACTGACTCTTCCAAAGGTCTTTTGTTTAAATTCCTTTTAAAAAAAAGTCCTTTCAAAAAATTTTTTATTTATTTATTTTTTTAAATCCCATAAGTTTACCCTGATCATGGAACTTTGTCATTTTGACCATCACTGCTGATTAAAATATTCTTCATCATTAGCACCTACTGCTCTCCTCTCCTGGTGGTCTGTCCGGAAGGGGTCTTCTCTAGCTCTTCTAGCAGGAGATGGGCACTTCCCATATACCCCTGTTGCCAGACTAACCTTACCTATCCTGCAAGGTCAGGTCGGCCTGGCCCTTTATCTGTTGCTCTCCTCTGAGTGGTTAATTTTTCATAGAAACAGTGCTTTGCTTTTGTCAGGATTTACACTGGATTATCAAAACCCTTTTCTTGTGCCAGTGAAGCTTAAGAAACAGTCCGGATGAGAGAACCAGGAACTCAAACAGATCATATTTATCCTGAATGTTCTGTCCAAAATGAAAAATTCGTTTCTGAGGAGCCTCAAGATCTCTGAGAAGGGAAGTTTCACCAACTCTGTCATGTAGGGGCATCAATTCCGATTCTGTGTCAATTGTCCAACTTTCCCAGCTAGTAATTCTCTACCTCAGAAAGCCCACTCTCAACCGTTTCCTCTTTCAAAGGCAGTTGCTCTTAGAGTCTGCACATGGCACTTGGGGCCTGCTGGTCGTTGGCTACTGCCCTCTGTACCTTGGGTCTAACAGCTGCGGGGCATCAAGATGAGCACGTCTCTTGTTCTAGGACTTAATATAGTTTGGGGCACATGGTAAGCAATAATCACTTCTTTAGTTGATCCAAGTGTTGGATCTTTCTTAATTATTCTACTACCACAATTTACTTGTTCTAAGATTTATCCCCCCCCCCCATTTTAATATCTCTTAAGGTGGCACTCACCTTGCACTTGATGACATATCCTAGTTTAACTGAGAGCATTTCTCTTTCTTAGTCGAACATAAACTATAGTGCACCTTACCCTTGATGAAAGCTAGGATGCAATTAAATACTCTATTATGGTTACGATTCTGATATTTGAAATCCTCCGGGGGCTCCCTGTGCCCCCACAGTGTAGTACCTCACCTCCTCGCCATAGTATACAAACCTTCTCACCCCCAGTGTTAACCCTGGGGCTCAGCCTCCATCCCCAGGTGATGCTGCCAGATCAGCTGTCGGTTGTCATGAACTTGCTGTAGTTTCCCGAATGCACTGTGCTGCCTCCTGGCCCTTTGAAACTTGAAACACTCATCCTCATTCTTCGCTTTGCCCTTGTCTATCACCTCCCCTGAAAATCTGTTCCTAAGTGGCTTTACCCAGCTCCCACCTACCCTTGGCAGTCTATTATCTCCCTGTGGTAAAGCCTGTCACACTGCATCATGGACATGCCCGTTGTCCCCCTGAAAAGAGAAAAGGGACAATGAGGGCCCCCAGCATTTGCAGCCCTAGTGCAGAGCCCATGCCTGGTTTGCAGGACATGCCAGATCATGAAGACAAACGGAGATCATCCTCTGGCTAACACCAGCTCTTCTTTGCCTACCGCAGGATCTGGATCAATAAAGAGCAGCCAGTTATTATTGCTGGTTTTCTAGGTATTTTTACCCCATATATTTCCCAGGTATTTACTCTTTTTATCGCACTTTAATTCAGGTTTCAACCACTTCCTAGTCAGATCAGGTGAAGTCATTTTCCTTCCCATACCCTCGATGTATTTCACATCTTGTAATTCTTTTTTTAAAGATCTTATTTACCCATTTGACAGACAGACCACAAGTAGTTAGAGAGGGAGGCGGAGAGAGCCGGGGGAAGCAGGCTACCCACAGAACAGAGAGCCCGATGTGGGGCTCCATCTCCGGACCCTGAAATCATGACCTGAGCTGAAGGCAGAGGCCTAAACCACTGAGCCACCCAGGAGCCCCCATATCTGGTAATTTTTAACCAACGTGGATTTGCTGCATCAAATAGTTCCTTCTTCTTCAAATATAAATATATAAATAAAGTGATCAAGTCACTCGCATGTCTTAGGAGAATGTCATACCTTTAGTAGCAAACTTGAAATCTTGGCCATTGGTTTTGATTTTTGTTTTGGTTAGATTTGGTTCGGTTTTTGTCATTTTAAAAATCCCTCCAGCCCTTGGCTCTGTCTGACCTGATTGCTTTCAGCTCTTTCTGCAACAAAATTGTCCTGGCAGCGAAAACTCTCATTGTTTACAGTGGCGCCCCCTTCTGAACACTTTGTTAATAAGAAGCTTTTTTTAATTTTTGTTTTTGTTTTTCGGCTATGCTAAATGTGGAACAACAATGAGGTATTTCAAAGAGGTGAAACACAGATAAATTTCTCTAAGGGTGGGGGAGGGTTACTCAAAAAGGAACTTGACAAAACATTTAAAGATATCGACAATCATTATAACATAACGTGACTGATTGTTACCGTGCTCTTAACTGGGCAAACACTTGTTGGCTTCCAAAAAAGACTAACATAGTTGAGATGGTTCTAGCGGCCGTCTAGCACAGGGTCTCATGAGGCAGGGATTCTAGCCACTGGCTGTGCAAGGCATGAGGCCTGTTAGTGATTCTATTTTTTCCTCTGCAGAATAGGTCTTTCTACATTCCAGGTCCTTTCTACCCCAATAAATAATGCGGCGAATCTCTCAGTGAGTTGTGCTATTGGTTTAAACAGCCTACTGTCTCTTTAAAAGGACTTTTGTTTAAATTCCTTTATTAAAAAGTCCTATAAAAAATATCTTATATTTTTTATTTTTAAATCCCATATGTTTACTCTGATCATGGAACTTTGTCATTTTGACCATCACTGCTGATTAAAATATTCTTCATCATTAGCACCTACTGCTCTCCTCTCCTGGTGGTCTGTCTGAAGGGGTCTTCTCTAGCTCTTCTAGCAGGAGATGGGCACTTCCCCTCTATCCCTGTTGCCAGACTAACCTTACCTATCCTGCAGGGTCAGGTCGGCCTGGCCCTTTATCTGTTGCTCTCCTCTGAGTGGTTAGTTTTTCATAGATCCCGTGCTTTGCTTTTGTCAGGATTTACACTGGATTCTCAAAACCCTTCTCTTGTGCCAGTGAAGCCTAAGAAACAGTCCGGATGAAAGAACCAGGAACTCAAACAGATCATATTTATCCTGAATGTTGTGTCCAAAATGAAAAATTTGTTTCTGAGGAGCCTCAAGATCTCTGAGAAGGGAAGTTTCACCAACTCTGTCATGTAGGGGCATCAATTCCGATTCTGTGTCAATTGTCCTACTTTCCCAGCTAGTAATTCTCTACCTCAGAAAGCCCACTCTCAACCGTTTCCTCTTTCAAAGGCAGTTGCTCTTAGAGTCTGCACATGGCACTTGGGGCCTGCTGGTCGTTGGCTACTGCCCTCTGTACCTTGGGTCTAACAGCTGCAAGGCATCAAGATGAGCACGTCTCTTGTTCTCGGACTTAAAAAAGTTTGGGGCACATGGTAAGCAATAATCACTTCTTTAGTTGATCCAAGTGTTGGATCTTTCTTAATTATTTTACTACCAGAATTTACTTGTTCTAAGATTTATCCCCCCCCCATTTTAATATCTCTTAAGGTGGCATTCACATTTCACTTGATGACATATCCTAGTTTAACTGACAGCATTTCTCTTTCTTAGTCGAACATAAACTATAGTGCATCTTACACTTGATGAAAGCTAGGATGCAATTAAATACTCTATTATAGTTACGATTCTGATATTTGAAATACTCCGGGGGCTCCCCGTGCCCCCAGAGTGTAGTACCTCACCTCCTCGCCATAGTATTCAAACCCTCTCACCCCCAGTGTTAACCCTGGGGCTCAGCCTCCATCCCCAGGTGATGCTGCCAGATCAGCTGTCGGTTGTCATGAACTTGCTGTAGTTTCCCGAATGCACTGTGCTGCCTCCTGGCCCTTTGAAACTTGAAACACTCATCCTCATTCTTCGCTTTGCCCTTGACTATCACCTCCCCTGAAAATCTGTTCCTAAGTGGCTTTACCCAGCTCCCACCTACCCTTGGCAGTCTATTATCTCCCTGTGGTAAAGCCTGTCACACTGCATCATGGACATGCCCGTTGTCCCCCTGAGAAGAGAAAAGGGACAATGAGGGCCCCCAGCATTTGCAGCCCTAGTGCAGAGCCCATGCCTGGTTTGCAGAACATGCCAGATCATGAAGACAAACGGAGATCATCCTCTGGGTAACACCAGCTCTTCTTTGCCTACCGCAGGATCTGGATCAATAAAGAGCAGCCAGTTATTATTGCTGGTTTTCTAGGTATTTTTACCCCATATATTTCCCAGGTATTTACTCTTTTTATCGCACTTTAATTCAGGTTTCAACCACTTCCTAGTCAGATCAGGTGAAATCATTTTCCTTCCCATACCCTCGATGTATTTCACATCTAGTAATTCTTTTTTTAAAGATCTTATTTACCCATTTGACAGACAGACCACAAGTAGTTAGAGAGGGAGGCGGAGAGAGAGGGGGGAAGCAGGCTCCCCACAGAACAGAGAGCCTGATGTGGGGCTCCATCTCCGGACCCTGAAATCTTGACCTGAGCTGAAGGCAGAGGCCTAAACCACTGAGCCACCCAGGAGCCCCCATATCTGGTAATTTTTAACCAACGTGGATTTGCTGCATCAAATAGTTCCTTCTTCTTCAAATATAAATATATAAATAAAGTGATCAAGTCACTCGCATGTCTTAGGAGAATGTCATACCTTTAGTAGCAAACTTGAAATCTTGGCCATTGGTTTTGATTTTTGTTTTGGTTAGATTTGGTTCGGTTTTTGTCATTTTAAAAATCCCTCCAGCCCTTGGCTCTGTCTGACCTGATTGCTTTCAGCTGTTTCTGCAACAAAATTGTCCTGGCAGCGAAAACTCTCATTGTTTACAGTGGCGCCCCCTTCTGAACACTTTGTTAATAAGAAGCTTTTTTTAATTTTTGTTTTTGTTTTTCGGCTATGGTAAATGTGGAACAACAATGAGGTATTTCAAAGAGGTGAAACACAGATAAATTTCTCTAAGGGTGGGGGAGGGTTACTCAAAAAGGAACTTGACAAAACTTTTAAAGATATCGACAATCATTATAACATAAAGTGACTGATTATTACCGTGCTCTTAACTGGGCAAACACTTGTTGGCTTCCAAGAAAGACTAACATAGTTGAGATTGTTCTAGCGGCCTTCTAGCACAGGGTCTCATGAGGCAGGGATTCTAGCCACTGGCTGTGCAAGGCATGAGGCCTGTTAGTGATTCTATTTTTTCCTCTGCAGAATAGGTCTTTCTACATTCCAGGTCCTTTCTACCCCAATAAATAATGCGGCGATTCTCTCAGTGAGTTGTGCTATTGGTTTAAACAGCCTACTGTCTCTTTAAAGGACTTTTGTTTAAATTCCTTTAATAAAAAAGTCCTTTAAAAATATTTTTTATTTTTTATTTTTAAATCCCATATGTTTACTCTGATCATGGAACTTTGTCATTTTGACCATCACTGCTCATTAAAATATTCTTCATCATTAGCACCTACTGCTCTCCTCTCCTGGTGGTCTGTCCGGAAGGGTCTTCTCTAGCTCTTCTAGCAGGAGATGGGCACTTCCCCTCTATCCCTGTTGCCAGACTAACCTTACCTATCCTGCAGGGTCAGGTCGGCCTGGCCCTTTATCTGTTGCTCTCCTCTGAGTGGTTAGTTTTTCATAGATCCCGTGCTTTGCATTTGTCAGGATTTACACTGGATTATCAAAACCCTTCTCTTGTGCCAGTGAAGCCTAAGAAACAGTCCAGATGAGAGAACCAGGAACTCAAACAGATCATATTTATCCTGAATGTTGTGTCCAAAATGAAAAATTCGTTTCTGAGGAGCCTCAAGATCTCTGAGAAGGGAAGTTTCACCAACTCTGTCATGTAGGGGCATCAATTCCGATTCAGTGTCAATTGTCCTACTTTCCCAGCTAGTAATTCTCTACCTCAGAAAGCCCACTCTCAACCGTTTCCTCTTTCAAAGGCAGTTGCTCTTAGAGTGTGCACATGGCACTTGGGGCCTGCTGGTCGTTGGCTACTGCCCTCTGTACCTTGGGTCTAACAGCTGCGGGGCATCAAGATGAGCACATCTCTTGTTCTCGGACTTAAAATAGTTTGGGGCACATGGTAAGCAATAATCACTTCTTTAGTTGACCCAGTGTTGGATCTTTCTTAATTATTTTACTACCACAATTTACTTGTTCTAAGATTTCCCCCCCCCTTTTAATATCTCTTAAGGTGGCACTCACCTTGCACTTGATGACATATCCTAGTTTAACTGACAGCATTTCTCTTTCTTAGTCGAACATAAACTATAGTGCATCTTACCCTTGATGAAAGCTAGGATGCAATTAAATACTCTATTATGGTTACGATTCTGATATTTGAAATCCTCCGGTAGCTCCCTGTGCCCCCACAGTGTAGTACCTCACCTCCTTGCCATAGTATACAAACCCTCTCACCCCCAGTGTTAACCCCGGGGCTCAGCCTCCATCCCCAGGTGATGCTGCCAGATGAGCTGTCGGTTGTCATGAACTTGCTGTAGTTTCCCGAATGCACTGTGCTGCCTCCTGGCCCTTTGAAACTTGAAACACTCATCCTCATTCTTCGCTTTGCCCTTGTCTATCACCTCCCCTGAAAATCTGTTCCTAAGTGGCTTTTCCCAGCTCCCACCTACCCTTGGCAGTCTATTATCTCCCTGTGCTAAAGCCTGTCACACTGCATCATGGACATGCCCGTTGTCCCCCTGAGAAGAGAAAAAGGACAATGAGGGCCCCCAGCATTTGCACCTCTAGTGCAGAGCCCCATGCCTGGCGTGCAGGACATGCCAGATCATGAAGACAAACGGAGATCATCCTCTGGCTAAAACCAGCTCTTCTTTGCCTACCGCAGGATCTGGATCAATAAAGAGCAGCAGTTATTATTGCTGGTTTTCTAGGGATTTTTACCCCATATATTTCCCAGGTCTTTACTCTTTTTGTAGCACTTTAATTCAGGCTTCAACCACTTCCTAGTCAGATCAGGTGAAATCATTTTCCTTCCCATACCCTCGATGTATTTCACATCTAGTAATTCTTTTTTTAAAGATCTTATTTACCCATTTGACAGACAGATCACAAGTAGGTAGAGAGGGAGGCAGAGAGAGAGGGGGGAAGCAGGCTCCCTGCTGAGCAGACAGCCTGATGTGGGGCTCCATCCCAGTTCCCTGAAATCATGACCTGAGCCGAAGGCAGAGGCCTAAACCACTGAGCCACCCAGGAGCCCCCATATCTGGTAATTTTTAACCAACGTGGATATGCTGCATCAATTAGTTCCTTCTTCTTCAAATATTAATATATAAATAAAGTGATCAGGTCACTCGCATGTCTTAGGAGAATGTCATAACTTTACTAGCAAACTTGAAATCTTGGCCATTGGTTTTGATTTTTGTTTTGGTTAGATTTGTTTCGGTTTTTGTCATTTTAAAAATCCCTCCATCCCTTGGCTCTCTGACCTGATTGCTTTCAGCTGTTTCTGCAACAAAATTGTCCTGGCAGCAAAAACTCTCATTGTTTACAGTGGCGCCCCCTTCTGAACACTTTGTTAATAAGAAGCATTTTTTAATTTTTTTTTTTTCTTTTTCGGCTATGGTAAATGTGGAACAACAATGAGGTATTTCAAAGAGGTGAAACACAGATAAATTTCTCTAAGGGTGGGGGAGGGTTACTCAAAAAGGAACTTGACAAAACTTTTAAAGATATCGACAATCATTATAACATAACGTGACTGATTGTTACCGTGCTCTTAACTGGGCAAACACTTGTTGGCTTCCAAGAAAGACTAACATAGTTGAGATGGTTCTAGCGGCCTTCTAGCACAGGGTCTCATGAGGCAGGGATTCTAGCCACTGGCTGTGCAAGGCATGAGGCCTGTTAGTGATTCTAATTTTTCCTCTGCAGAATGGGTCTTTCTACATTTCAGGTCCTTTCTACCCCAACAAATAATGCGGCGAATCTCTCAGTGAGTTGTATATTTGGTTTAAACAGCCAACTGTCTCTTAAAAAGGTCTTTTGATTAAATTCCTTTTAAAAAAATGTCCTTTAAAAAATTTTTTTTTATTTTTTATTTTTAAATCCCATATGTTTACTCTGACCATGGAATTTGTCATTTTGACCATCACTGCTGATTAAAATATTCTTCATCATTAGCACCTACTGCTCTCCTCTCCTGGTGGTCTGTCCGGAAGGGTCTTCTCTAGCTCTTCTAGCAGGAGATGGGCACTTCCCCTCTACCCCTGTTGCCAGACTAACCTTACCTATCCTGCAGGGTCAGGTCGGCCTGGCCCTTTATCTGTTGCTCTCCTCTGAGTGGTTAGTTTTTCATAGATCCCGTGCTTTGCTTTTGTCAGGATTTACACTGGATTATCAAAACCCTTCTCTTGTGCCAGTGAAGCCTAAGAAACAGTCCAGATGAGAGAAACAGGAACTCAAACAGATCATATTTATCCTGAATGTTCTGTCCAAAATGAAAAATTTGTTTCTGAGGAGCCTCACGATCTCTGAGAAGGGAAGTTTCACCAACTCTGTCATGTAGGGGCATCAATTCCGATTCTGTGTCAATTGTCCTACTTTCCCAGCTAGTAATTCTCTACCTCAGAAAGCCCACTCTCAACCGTTTCCTCTTTCAAAGGCAGTTACTGTTAGAGTCTGCACATGGCACTTGGGGCCTGCTGGTCGTTTCCTACTGCCCTCTGTACCTTGGGTCTAACAGCTGCGGGGCATCAAGATGAGCACGTCTCTTGTTCTCGGACTTAAAATAGTTTGGGACACATGGTAAGCAATAATCACTTCTTTAGTTGATCCAAGTGTTGGATCTTTCTTAATTATTTTACTACCACAATTTACTTGTTCTAAGATTTATCCCCCCCCCCATTTTAATATGTCTTAAGGTGGCACTCACCTTGCACTTGATGACATATCCTAGTTTAACTGACAGCATTTCTCTTTCTTAGTCGAACATAAACTATAGTGCATCTTACACTTGATGAAAGCTAGGATGCAATTAAATACTCTATTATGGTTACGATTCTGATATTTGAAATATTCCGGGGGCTCCCCGTGCCCCCACAGTGTAGTACCTCACCTCCTCGCCATAGTATACAAACCCTCTCACCCCCAGTGTTAACCCCAGGGCTCAGCCTCCATCCCCAGGTGATGCCGCCAGATGAGCTGTCGGTTGTCATGAACTTGCTGTAGTTTCCCGAATGCACTGTGCTGCCTCCTGGCCCTTTGAAACTTGAAACACTCATCCTCATTCTTCGCTTTGCCCTTGTCTATCACCTCCCCTGAAAATCTGTTCCTAAGTGGCTTTTCCTAGCTCCCACCTACCCTTTGCAGTCTATTATCTCCCTGTGGTAAAGCCTGTCAACCTGCATCATGGACATGCCCGTTGTCCCCCTGAGAAGAGAAAAGGGACAATGAGTTCCCCCAGCATTTGCAGCTCTAGTGCAGAGCCCCATGCCTGGCTTGCAGGACATGCCAGATCATGAAGACAAATGGAGATCATCCTCTGGCTAAAACCAGCTCTTCTTTGCCTACCGCACGATCTGGATCAATAAAGAGCAGCCAGTTATTATTGCTGGTGTTCTAGGGATTTTTACCCCATATATTCCCAGGTCTTTACACTCTTTGTAGCACTTTAATTCAGGCTTCAACCACTTCCTAATCAGATCAGGTGAAATCATTTTCCTTCCATACCCTTGATGTATTTCACATCTAGTAATTCTTTTCTTAAAGATCTTATTTACCCATTTGAAAGACAGATCACAAGTAGGTAGAGAGGGAGGCAGAGAGGGAGGGGGGAAGCAGGCTCCCCGCTGAGCAGAGAGCCCGATGTGGGGCTCCATCCCAGGACCCTGAAATCATGACCTGAGCCGAAGGCAGAGGCCTAAACCACTGAGCCACCCAGGAGCCCCCATAACTGGTAATTTTTAACCAACGTGGATTTGCTGCATCAAATAGTTCCTTCTTCTTCAAATATAAATATATAAATAAAGTGATCAAGTCACTCGCATGTCTTAGGAGAATGTCATACCTTTAGTAGTAAACTTGAAATCTTGGCCATTGGTTTTGATTTTTGTTTTGGTTAGATTTGGTCGGTTATTGTCATTTTAAAAATACCTCCAGCCCTTGGCTCTGTCTGACCTGATTGCTTTCAGCTGTTTCTGCAACAAAATTGTCCTGGCAGCGAAAACTCTCATTGTTTACAGTGGCGCCCTCTTCTGAACACTTTGTTAATAAGAAGCATTTTTTAATTTTTGTTTTTGTTTTTCGGCTATGGTAAATGTGGAACAACAATGAGGTATTTCAAAGAGGTGAACCACAGATAAATTTCTCTAAGGGTGGGTGAAGGTTACTCAAAAAGGAACTTGACAAGGCTTTTAAAGATATCGACAATCATTATAACATAACGTGACTGATTGTTACCGTGCTCTTAACTGGGCAAACACTTGTTGGCTTCCAAGAAAGACTAACATAGTTGAGATGGTTCTAGCGGCCTTCTAGCACAGGGTCTCATGAGGCAGGGATTCTAGCCACTGGCTGTGCAAGGCATGAGGCCTGTTAGTGATTCTATTTTTTCTCTGCAGAATAGATCTTTCTACATTCCAGGTCCTTTCTACCCCAATAAATAATGCGGCGATTCTCTCAGTGAGATGTGCTATTGGTTTAAACAGCCAACTGTCTCTTTAAAAGGACTTTTGTTTAAATTCCTTTAATAAAAAAGTCCTTTAAAAAATATTTTTTATTTTTTATTTTTAAATCCCATATGTTTACTCTGATCATGGAACTTTGTCATTTTGACCATTGCTGCTTATTCAAATATTCTTCATCATTAGCACCTACTGCTCTCCTCTCCTGGTTCTCTGTCCGGAAGGGTCTTCTCTAGCTCTTCTAGCAGGAGATGGGCACTTCCCCTCTACCCCTGTTGCCAGACTAACCTTACCTATCCTGCAGGGTCAGGTCGGCCTGGCCCTTTATCTGTTGCTCTCCTCTGAGTGGTTAGTTTTTCATAGATCCTGTGCTTTGCTTTTGTCAGGATTTACACTGGATTATCAAAACCCTTCTCTTGTGCCAGTGAAGCTTAAGAAACAGTCCGGATGAGAGAACCAGGAACTCAAACAGATCATATTTATCCTGAATGTTCTTTCCAAAATGAAAAATTCGTTTCTGAGGAGCCTCAAGATCTCTGAGAAGGGAAGTTTCACCAACTCTGTCATGTAGGGGCATCAATTCCGATTCTGTGTCAATTGTCCTACTTTCCCAGCTAGTAATTCTCTACCTCAGAAAGCCCACTCTCAACCGTTTCCTCTTTCAAAGGCAGTTGCTCTTAGAGTCTGCACATGGCACTTGGAACCTGCTGGTCGTTGGCTACTGCCCTCTGTACCTTGGGTCTAACAGCTGCGGGGCAGCAAGATGAGCACGTCTCTTGTTCTCGGACTTAAAAAAGTTTGGGGCACATGGTAAGCAATAATCACTTCTTTAGTTGATCCAAGTGTTGGATCTTTCTTAATTATTTTACTACCACAATTTACTTGTTCTAAGATTTATCCCCCCCCATTTTAATATCTGTTAAGGTGGCACTCACCTTGCACTTGATGACATATACTAGTTTAACTAACAGCATTTCTCTTTCTTAGTCGAACATAAACTATAGTGCATCTTACACTTGATGAAAGCTAGGATGCAATTAAATACTCTATTATGGTTACGATTCTGATATTTGAAATCCTCCGGGGGCTCCCTGTGCCCCCACAGTGTAGTACCTCACCTCCTCGCCATAGTATACAAACCTTCTCACCCCCAGTGTTAATCCGGGGGCTCAGCCTCCATCCCCAGGTGATGCTGCCAGATCAGCTGTCAGTTGTCATGAACTTCCTGTAGTTTCCCGAATGCACTGTGCTGCCTCCTGTCCCTTTGAAACTTGAAACACTCATCCTCATTTTTCGCTTTGCCCTTGTCTATCACCTCCCCTGAAAATCTGTTCCTAAGTGTCTTTACCCAGCTCCCACCTTCCCTTGGTAGTCTATTATCTCCCTGTGGTAAAGCCTGTCAACCTGCATCATGGACATGCCCGTTGTCCCCCTGAGAAGAGAAAAGGGACAATGAGGGCCTCCAGCATTTGCACCTCTAGTGCCGAGCCCCATGCCTGGCTTGCAGGACATGCCAGATCATGAAGACAAACGGAGATCATCCTCTGGCTAACACCAGCTCTTCTTCGCCTACCACAGGATCTGGATCAATAAAGAGCAGCCAGTTATTATTGCTGTTTTTCTAGGGATTTTTACCCCATATATTTCCCAGGCCTTTACTCTTTTTATCGCACTTTAATTCAGGCTTCAAGCACTTCCTAGTCAGATCAGGTGAAATCATTTTCCCTCCCATACCCTGGATGTATTTCACATCTAGTAATTCTTGTTTTAAAAATCTTATTTACCCATTTGACAGACAGACCACAAGTAGTTAGAGAGGGAGGCGGAGAGAGAGGGGGGAAGCAGGCTCCCCACAGAGCAGAGAGCCCGATGTGGGGCTCCATCTCAGGACCCTGAAATCATGACCTGAGCTGAAGGCAGAGGCCTAAATCACTGAGCCACCCAGGAGCCCCCATATCTGGTAATTTTTAACCAACGTGGATTTGCTGCATCAAATAGTTCCTGCTTCTTCAAATATAAATATATAAATAAAGTGATCAAGTCACTCGCATGTCTTAGGAGAATGTCATACCTTTAGTAGCAAACTTGAAATCTTGGCCATTGGTTTTGATTTTTGTTTTGGTTAGATTTGGTTCGGTTTTTGTCATTTTAAAAATACCTCCAGCCCTTGGCTCTGTCTGACTTGATTGCTTTCAGCTCTTTCTGCAACAAAATTGTCCTGGCAGCGAAAACTCTCATTGTTTACAGTGGCGCCCCCTTCTGAACACTTTGTTAATAAGAAGCTTTTTTTAATTTTTGTTTTTGTTTTTCGGCTATGGTAAATGTGGAACAACAATGAGGTATTTCAAAGAGGTGAAACACAGATAAATTTCTCTAAGGGTGGGTGAAGGTTACTCCAAAAGGAACTTGACAAAACTTTTAAAGATATCGACAATCATTATAACATAACGTGACTGATTGTTACCGTGCTCTTAACTGGGCAAACACTTGTTGGCTTCCAAGAAAGACTAACATAGTTGAGATGGTTCTAGCGGCCTTCTAGCACAGGGTCTCATGAGGCAGGGATTCTAGCCACTGGCTGTGCAAGGCATGAGGCCTGTTAGTGATTCTATTTTTTCCTCTGCAGAATACGTCTTTCTACAATCCAGGTTCTTTCTACCCCAATAAATAATGCGGCGATTCTCTCAGTGAGTTGTGCTATTGGTTTAAACAGCCAACTGTCTCTTTTAAAGGACTTTTGTTTAAATTCCTTTAATAAAAAAGTCCTTTAAAAATATTTTTTATTTTTTATTTTTAAATCCCATATGTTTACTCTGATCATGGAACTTTGTCATTTTGACCATCACTGCTCATTAAAATATTCTTCATCATTAGCACCTACTGCTCTCCTCTCCTGGTGGTCTGTCCGGAAGGGTCTTCTCTAGCTCTTCTAGCAGGAGATGGGCACTTCCCCTCAACCCCTGTTGCCAACTAACCTTACCTATCCTGCAGGGTCAGGTCGGCCTGGCCCTTTATCTGTTGCTCTCCTCTGAGTGGTTAGTTTTTCATAGAACCCGTGCTATGCTTTTGTCAGGATTTACACTGGATTATCAAAACCCTACTCTTGTGCCAGTGAAGCCTAAGAAACAGTCCGGATGAGAGAACCAGGAACTCAAACAGATCATATTTATCCTGAATGTTCTGTCCAAAATGAAAAATTCGTTTCTGAGGAGCCTCAAGATCTCTGAGAAGGGAAGTTTCACCAACTCTGTCATGTAGTGGCATCAATTCCGATTCAGTGTCAATTGTCCTACTTTCCCAGCTAGTAATTCTCTACCTCAGAAAGCCCACTCTCATCCGTTTCCTCTTTCAAAGGCAGTTGCTCTTAGAGTCTGCACATGGCACTTGGGGCCTGCTGGTCGTTGGCTACTGCCCTCTGTACCTTGGGTCTAACAGCTGCGGGGCATCAAGATAAGCACGTCTCTGGTTCTCGGACTTAAAAAAGTTTGGGGCACATGGTAAGCAATAATCACTTCTTTAGTTGATCCAAGTGTTGGATCTTTCTTAATTATTCTACTACCTCAATTTACTTCTTCTAAGATTTGTCCCCCCGCCCCATTTTAATATCTGTTATGGTGGCTCTCACCTTGCACTTGATGACATATCCTAGTTTAACTGACAGCATTTCTCTTTCTTAGTCGAACATAAACTATAGTGCACCTTACCCTTGATGAAAGCTAGGATGCAATTAAATACTCTATTATGGTTACGATTCTGATATTTGAAATCCTCCGGTAGCTCCCTGTGCCCCCACAGTGTAGTACCTCACCTCCTTGCCATAGTATACAAACCTTCTCACCCCCAGTGTTAATCCCGGGGCTCAGCCTCCATCCCCAGGTGATGCTGCCATATCAGCTGTCGCTTGTCATGAACTTGCTGTAGTTTCCCGAATGCACTGTGCTGCCTCCTGGCCCTTTGAAACTTGAAACACTCATCCTCATTCTTCGCTTTGCCCTGTTCTATCACCTCCCCTGAAAATCTCTTCCTAAGTGGCTTTTCCCAGCTCCCACCTACCCTTGGCAGTCTATTATCTCCCTGTGGTAAAGCCTGTCAACCTGCATCATGGACATGCCCGTTGTCCCCCTGAGAAGAGAAAAAGGACAATGAGTTCCCCCAGCATTTGCAGCTCTAGTGCAGAGCCCCATGCCTGGCTTGCAGGACATGCCAGATCATGAAGACAAACGGAGATCATCCTCTGGCTAAAACCAGCTCTTCTTTGCCTACCGCAGGATCTGGATCAATAAAGAGCAGCCAGTTATGATTGCTGGTTTTCTAGGGATTTTTACCCCATATAGTTCCCAGGTCTTTACTCTTTTTGTAGCACTTTAATTCAGGCTTCAACCACTTCCTAGTCAGATCAGGTGAAATCATTTTCCTTCCCATACCCTCGATGTATTTCACATCTAGTAATTCTTTTTTTAAAGATCTTATTTACCCATTTGACAGACAAATCACAAGTAGGTAGAGAGGGAGGCAGAGAGAGAGGGGGGAAGCAGGCTACCTGCTGAGCAGACAGCCCGATGTGGGGCTCCATCCCAGGACCCTGAAATCATGACCTGAGCCGAAGGCAGAGGCCTAAACCACTGAGCCACCCAGGAGCCCCCATATCTGGTAATTTTTAACCAACGTGGATATGCTGCATCAAATAGTTCCTTCTTCTTCCAATATAAATATATAAATAAAGTGATCAGGTCACTCGCATGTCTTAGGAAAATGTCATACCTTTAGTAGCAAACTTGAAATCTTGGCCATTGGTTTTGATTTTTGTTTTGGTTAGATTTGGTTCGGTTTTTGTCATTTTAAAAATCCCTCCAGCCCTTGGCTCTGTCTGACCTGATTGCTTTCAGCTGTTTCTGTAACAAAATTGTCCCGGCAGAGAAAACACTCATTGTTTACAGTTGGGCCCCCTTCTGAACACTCTGTTAATAAAAAGCTTTTTTTTTTTTTTTTGTATTTGTTTTTCGGCTATGGTAACTGTGGAACAACAATGAGGTATTTCAAAGAGGTGAACCACAGATAAATTTCTCTAAGGGTGGGGTGAGGGTTACTCAAAAAGGAACTTGACAAGGCTTTTAAAGATATCGACAATCATTATAACATAACGTGACTGATTGTTACCGTTCTCTTAACTGGGCAAACACTTGTTGGCTTCCAAGAAAAACTAACATAGTTGAAATGGTTCAGCTGCCTCCTAGCACAGGGTCTGATGGGGCGGTATTCTAGCCACTGGCTGTGCAAGGCATGAGGCCTGTTAGTGATTCTATTTTTTCCTCTGCAAAATGGGTCTTTCTACATTCCAGGTCTTTTCTACCCCAGCAAATAATGCGGCGATTCTCTCAGTGAGTTGTACTTTTATTTAAACAGCCAACTGACTCTTCCAAAGGTCTTTTGTTTAAATCCTTTTTAAAAAAAGTCCTTTCAAAAAATTTTTTATTTATTTATTTTTTTAAATCCCATAAGTTTACCCTGATCATGGAACTTTGTCATTTTGACCATCACTGCTGATTAAAATATTCTTCACCATTAGCAACTACTGCTCTCCTCTCCTGGTGGTCTGTCCGGAAGGGGTCTTCTCTAGCTCTTCTAGCAGGAGATGGGCACTTCCCATATACCCCTGTTGCCAGACTAACCTTACCTATCCTGCAAGGTCAGGTCGGCCTGGCCCTTTATCTGTTGCTCTCCTCTGAGTGGTTAATTTTTCATAGAAACCGTGCTTTGCTTTTGTCAGGATTTACACTGGATTATCAAAACCCTTTTCTTGTGCCAGTGAAGCTTAAGAAACAGTCCGGATGAGAGAACCAGGAACTCAAACAGATCATATTTATCCTGAATGTTCTGTCCAAAATGAAAAATTCGTTTCTGAGGAGCCTCAAGATCTCTGAGAAGGGAAGTTTCACCAACTCTGTCATGTAGGGGCATCAATTCCGATTCTGTGTCAATTGTCCAACTTTCCCAGCTAGTAATTCTCTACCTCAGAAAGCCCACTCTCAACCGTTTCCTCTTTCAAAGGCAGTTGCTCTTAGAGTCTGCACATGGCACTTGGGGCCTGCTGGTCGTTGGCTACTGCCCTCTGTACCTTGGGTCTAACAGCTGCGGGGCATCAAGATGAGCACGTCTCTTGTTCTAGGACTTAATATAGTTTGGGGCACATGGTAAGCAATAATCACTTCTTTAGTTGATCCAAGTGTTGGATCTTTCTTAATTATTCTACTACCACAATTTACTTGTTCTAAGATTTATCCCCCCCCCATTTTAATATCTCTTAAGGTGGCACTCACCTTGCACTTGATGACATATCCTAGTTTAACTGACAGCATTTCTCTTTCTTAGTCGAACATAAACTATAGTGCACCTTACCCTTGATGAAAGCTAGGATGCAATTAAATACTCTATTATGGTTACGATTCTGATATTTGAAATCCTCCGGGGGCTCCCTGTGCCCCCACAGTGTAGTACCTCACCTCCTCGCCATAGTATACAAACCTTCTCACCCCCAGTGTTAACCCTGGGGCTCAGCCTCCATCCCCAGGTGATGCTGCCAGATCAGCTGTCGGTTGTCATGAACTTGCTGTAGTTTCCCGAATGCACTGTGCTGCCTCCTGGCCCTTTGAAACTTGAAACACTCATCCTCATTCTTCGCTTTGCCCTTGTCTATCACCTCCCCTGAAAATCTGTTCCTAAGTGGCTTTACCCAGCTCCCACCTACCCTTGGCAGTCTATTATCTCCCTGTGGTAAAGCCTGTCACACTGCATCATGGACATGCCCGTTGTACCCCTGAGAAGAAAAAAAGGACAATGAGGGCCCCCAGCATTTGCACCTCTAGTGCAGAGCCCCATGCCTGGCTTGCAGGACATGCCAGATCATGAAGACAAACGGAGAGCATCCTCTGGCTAACACCAGCTCTTCTTTGCCTACCACAGGATCTGGATCAATAAAGAGCAGCCAGTTATGATTGCTGGTTTTCTAGGGATTTTTACCCCATATATTTCCCAGGTCTTTACTCTTTTTGTAGCACTTTAATTCAGGCTTCAAACACTTCCTAGTCAGATCAGGTGAAATCATTTTCCTTCCCATACCCTCGATGTATTTCACATCTAGTAATTCTTTTTTTAAAGATCTTATTTACCCATTTGACAGACAAATCACAAGTAGGTAGAGAGGGAGGCAGAGAGAGAGGGGGGAAGCAGGCTACCTGCTGAGCAGACAGCCCGATGTGGGGCTCCATCCCAGGACCCTGAAATCATGACCTGAGCCGAAGGCAGAGGCCTAAACCACTGAGCCACCCAGGAGCCCCCATATCTGGTAATTTTTAACCAACGTGGATATGCTGCATCAAATAGTTCCTTCTTCTTCCAATATAAATATATAAATAAAGTGATCAGGTCACTCGCATGTCTTAGGAAAATGTCATACCTTTAGTAGCAAACTTGAAATCTTGGCCATTGGTTTTGATTTTTGTTTTGGTTAGATTTGGTTCGGTTTTTGTCATTTTAAAAATCCCTCCAGCCCTTGGCTCTGTCTGACCTGATTGCTTTCAGCTGTTTCTGTAACAAAATTGTCCCGGCAGAGAAAACACTCATTGTTTACAGTTGGGCCCCCTTCTGAACACTTTGTTAATAAGAAGCTTTTTTTTTTTTTTTGTATTTGTTTTTCGGCTATGGTAACTGTGGAGCAACAATGAGGTATTTCAAAGAGGTGAACCACAGATAAATTTCTCTAAGGGTGGGGTGAGGGTTACTCAAAAAGGAACTTGACAAGGCTTTTAAAGATATCGACAATCATTATAACATAACGTGACTGATTTTTACCGTGCTCTTAACTGGGCAAACACTTGTTGGCTTCCAAGAAAAACTAACATAGTTGAAATGGTTCAGGGGCCTCCTAGCACAGGGTCTGATGGGGCGGTATTCTAGCCACTGGCTGTGCAAGGCATCAGGCCTGTTAGTGATTCTATTTTTTCCTCTGCAAAATGGGTCTTTCTACATTCCAGGTCTTTTCTACCCCAGCAAATAATGCGGCGATTCTCTCAGTGACTTGTACTTTTATTTAAACAGCCAACTGACTCTTCCAAAGGTCTTTTGTTTAAATTCCTTTTAAAAAAAAGTCCTTTCAAAAAATTTTTTATTTATTTATTTTTTTAAATCCCATAAGTTTACCCTGATCATGGAACTTTGTCATTTTGACCATCACTGCTGATTAAAATATTCTTCATCATTAGCACCTACTGCTCTCCTCTCCTGGTGGTCTGTCCGGAAGGGGTCTTCTCTAGCTCTTCTAGCAGGAGATGGGCACTTCCCATATACCCCTGTTGCCAGACTAACCTTACCTATCCTGCAAGGTCAGGTCGGCCTGGCCCTTTATCTGTTGCTCTCCTCTGAGTGGTTAATTTTTCATAGAAACAGTGCTTTGCTTTTGTCAGGATTTACACTGGATTATCAAAACCCTTTTCTTGTGCCAGTGAAGCTTAAGAAACAGTCCGGATGAGAGAACCAGGAACTCAAACAGATCATATTTATCCTGAATGTTCTGTCCAAAATGAAAAATTCGTTTCTGAGGAGCCTCAAGATCTCTGAGAAGGGAAGTTTCACCAACTCTGTCATGTAGGGGCATCAATTCCGATTCTGTGTCAATTGTCCAACTTTCCCAGCTAGTAATTCTCTACCTCAGAAAGCCCACTCTCAACCGTTTCCTCTTTCAAAGGCAGTTGCTCTTAGAGTCTGCACATGGCACTTGGGGCCTGCTGGTCGTTGGCTACTGCCCTCTGTACCTTGGGTCTAACAGCTGCGGGGCATCAAGATGAGCACGTCTCTTGTTCTAGGACTTAATATAGTTTGGGGCACATGGTAAGCAATAATCACTTCTTTAGTTGATCCAAGTGTTGGATCTTTCTTAATTATTCTACTAGCACAATTTACTTGTTCTAAGATTTATCCCCCCCCCATTTTAATATCTCTTAAGGTGGCACTCACCTTGCACTTGATGACATATCCTAGTTTAACTGACAGCATTTCTCTTTCTTAGTCGAACATAAACTATAGTGCACCTTACCCTTGATGAAAGCTAGGATGCAATTAAATACTCTATTATGGTTACGATTCTGATATTTGAAATCCTCCGGGGGCTCCCTGTGCCCCCACAGTGTAGTACCTCACCTCCTCGCCATAGTATACAAACCTTCTCACCCCCAGTGTTAACCCTGGGGCTCAGCCTCCATCCCCAGGTGATGCTGCCAGATCAGCTGTCGGTTGTCATGAACTTGCTGTAGTTTCCCGAATGCACTGTGCTGCCTCCTGGCCCTTTGAAACTTGAAACACTCATCCTCATTCTTCGCTTTGCCCTTGTCTATCACCTCCCCTGAAAATCTGTTCCTAAGTGGCTTTACCCAGCTCCCACCTACCCTTGGCAGTCTATTATCTCCCTGTGGTAAAGCCTGTCACACTGCATCATGGACATGCCCGTTGTACCCCTGAGAAGAAAAAAAGGACAATGAGGGCCCCCAGCATTTGCACCTCTAGTGCAGAGCCCCATGCCTGGCTTGCAGGACATGCCAGATCATGAAGACAAACGGAGAGCATCCTCTGGCTAACACCAGCTCTTCTTTGCCTACCACAGGATCTGGATCAATAAAGAGCAGCCAGTTATGATTGCTGGTTTTCTAGGGATTTTTACCCCATATATTTCCCAGGTCTTTACTCTTTTTGTAGCACTTTAATTCAGGCTTCAAACACTTCCTAGTCAGATCAGGTGAAATCATTTTCCTTCCCATACCCTCGATGTATTTCACATCTAGTAATTCTTTTTTTAAAGATCTTATTTACCCATTTGACAGACAAATCACAAGTAGGTAGAGAGGGAGGCAGAGAGAGAGGGGGGAAGCAGGCTACCTGCTGAGCAGACAGCCCGATGTGGGGCTCCATCCCAGGACCCTGAAATCATGACCTGAGCCGAAGGCAGAGGCCTAAACCACTGAGCCACCCAGGAGCCCCCATATCTGGTAATTTTTAACCAACGTGGATATGCTGCATCAAATAGTTCCTTCTTCTTCCAATATAAATATATAAATAAAGTGATCAGGTCACTCGCATGTCTTAGGAAAATGTCATACCTTTAGTAGCAAACTTGAAATCTTGGCCATTGGTTTTGATTTTTGTTTTGGTTAGATTTGGTTCGGTTTTTGTCATTTTAAAAATCCCTCCAGCCCTTGGCTCTGTCTGACCTGATTGCTTTCAGCTGTTTCTGTAACAAAATTGTCCCGGCAGAGAAAACACTCATTGTTTACAGTTGGGCCCCCTTCTGAACACTTTGTTAATAAGAAGCTTTTTTTTTTTTTTTGTATTTGTTTTTCGGCTATGGTAACTGTGGAACAACAATGAGGTATTTCAAAGAGGTGAACCACAGATAAATTTCTCTAAGGGTGGGGTGAGGGTTACTCAAAAAGGAACTTGACAAGGCTTTTAAAGATATCGACAATCATTATAACATAACGTGACTGATTTTTACCGTGCTCTTAACTGGGCAAACACTTGTTGGCTTCCAAGAAAAACTAACATAGTTGAAATGGTTCAGGGGCCTCCTAGCACAGGGTCTGATGGGGCGGTATTCTAGCCACTGGCTGTGCAAGGCATCAGGCCTGTTAGTGATTCTATTTTTTCCTCTGCAAAATGGGTCTTTCTACATTCCAGGTCTTTTCTACCCCAGCAAATAATGCGGCGATTCTCTCAGTGACTTGTACTTTTATTTAAACAGCCAACTGACTCTTCCAAAGGTCTTTTGTTTAAATTCCTTTTAAAAAAAAGTCCTTTCAAAAAATTTTTTATTTATTTATTTTTTTAAATCCCATAAGTTTACCCTGATCATGGAACTTTGTCATTTTGACCATCACTGCTGATTAAAATATTCTTCATCATTAGCACCTACTGCTCTCCTCTCCTGGTGGTCTGTCCGGAAGGGGTCTTCTCTAGCTCTTCTAGCAGGAGATGGGCACTTCCCATATACCCCTGTTGCCAGACTAACCTTACCTATCCTGCAAGGTCAGGTCGGCCTGGCCCTTTATCTGTTGCTCTCCTCTGAGTGGTTAATTTTTCATAGAAACAGTGCTTTGCTTTTGTCAGGATTTACACTGGATTATCAAAACCCTTTTCTTGTGCCAGTGAAGCTTAAGAAACAGTCCGGATGAGAGAACCAGGAACTCAAACAGATCATATTTATCCTGAATGTTCTGTCCAAAATGAAAAATTCGTTTCTGAGGAGCCTCAAGATCTCTGAGAAGGGAAGTTTCACCAACTCTGTCATGTAGGGGCATCAATTCCGATTCTGTGTCAATTGTCCAACTTTCCCAGCTAGTAATTCTCTACCTCAGAAAGCCCACTCTCAACCGTTTCCTCTTTCAAAGGCAGTTGCTCTTAGAGTCTGCACATGGCACTTGGGGCCTGCTGGTCGTTGGCTACTGCCCTCTGTACCTTGGGTCTAACAGCTGCGGGGCATCAAGATGAGCACGTCTCTTGTTCTAGGACTTAATATAGTTTGGGGCACATGGTAAGCAATAATCACTTCTTTAGTTGATCCAAGTGTTGGATCTTTCTTAATTATTCTACTACCACAATTTACTTGTTCTAAGATTTATCCCCCCCCCCCATTTTAATATCTCTTAAGGTGGCACTCACCTTGCACTTGATGACATATCCTAGTTTAACTGAGAGCATTTCTCTTTCTTAGTCGAACATAAACTATAGTGCACCTTACCCTTGATGAAAGCTAGGATGCAATTAAATACTCTATTATGGTTACGATTCTGATATTTGAAATCCTCCGGGGGCTCCCTGTGCCCCCACAGTGTAGTACCTCACCTCCTCGCCATAGTATACAAACCTTCTCACCCCCAGTGTTAACCCTGGGGCTCAGCCTCCATCCCCAGGTGATGCTGCCAGATCAGCTGTCGGTTGTCATGAACTTGCTGTAGTTTCCCGAATGCACTGTGCTGCCTCCTGGCCCTTTGAAACTTGAAACACTCATCCTCATTCTTCGCTTTGCCCTTGTCTATCACCTCCCCTGAAAATCTGTTCCTAAGTGGCTTTACCCAGCTCCCACCTACCCTTGGCAGTCTATTATCTCCCTGTGGTAAAGCCTGTCACACTGCATCATGGACATGCCCGTTGTCCCCCTGAAAAGAGAAAAGGGACAATGAGGGCCCCCAGCATTTGCAGCCCTAGTGCAGAGCCCATGCCTGGTTTGCAGGACATGCCAGATCATGAAGACAAACGGAGATCATCCTCTGGCTAACACCAGCTCTTCTTTGCCTACCGCAGGATCTGGATCAATAAAGAGCAGCCAGTTATTATTGCTGGTTTTCTAGGTATTTTTACCCCATATATTTCCCAGGTATTTACTCTTTTTATCGCACTTTAATTCAGGTTTCAACCACTTCCTAGTCAGATCAGGTGAAGTCATTTTCCTTCCCATACCCTCGATTTATTTCACATCTTGTAATTCTTTTTTTAAAGATCTTATTTACCCATTTGACAGACAGACCACAAGTAGTTAGAGAGGGAGGCGGAGAGAGCCGGGGGAAGCAGGCTACCCACAGAACAGAGAGCCCGATGTGGGGCTCCATCTCCGGACCCTGAAATCATGACCTGAGCTGAAGGCAGAGGCCTAAACCACTGAGCCACCCAGGAGCCCCCATATCTGGTAATTTTTAACCAACGTGGATTTGCTGCATCAAATAGTTCCTTCTTCTTCAAATATAAATATATAAATAAAGTGATCAAGTCACTCGCATGTCTTAGGAGAATGTCATACCTTTAGTAGCAAACTTGAAATCTTGGCCATTGGTTTTGATTTTTGTTTTGGTTAGATTTGGTTCGGTTTTTGTCATTTTAAAAATCCCTCCAGCCCTTGGCTCTGTCTGACCTGATTGCTTTCAGCTCTTTCTGCAACAAAATTGTCCTGGCAGCGAAAACTCTCATTGTTTACAGTGGCGCCCCCTTCTGAACACTTTGTTAATAAGAAGCTTTTTTTAATTTTTGTTTTTGTTTTTCGGCTATGCTAAATGTGGAACAACAATGAGGTATTTCAAAGAGGTGAAACACAGATAAATTTCTCTAAGGGTGGGGGAGGGTTACTCAAAAAGGAACTTGACAAAACATTTAAAGATATCGACAATCATTATAACATAACGTGACTGATTGTTACCGTGCTCTTAACTGGGCAAACACTTGTTGGCTTCCAAAAAAGACTAACATAGTTGAGATGGTTCTAGCGGCCGTCTAGCACAGGGTCTCATGAGGCAGGGATTCTAGCCACTGGCTGTGCAAGGCATGAGGCCTGTTAGTGATTCTATTTTTTCCTCTGCAGAATAGGTCTTTCTACATTCCAGGTCCTTTCTACCCCAATAAATAATGCGGCGAATCTCTCAGTGAGTTGTGCTATTGGTTTAAACAGCCTACTGTCTCTTTAAAAGGACTTTTGTTTAAATTCCTTTATTAAAAAGTCCTATAAAAAATATCTTATATTTTTTATTTTTAAATCCCATATGTTTACTCTGATCATGGAACTTTGTCATTTTGACCATCACTGCTGATTAAAATATTCTTCATCATTAGCACCTACTGCTCTCCTCTCCTGGTGGTCTGTCTGAAGGGGTCTTCTCTAGCTCTTCTAGCAGGAGATGGGCACTTCCCCTCTATCCCTGTTGCCAGACTAACCTTACCTATCCTGCAGGGTCAGGTCGGCCTGGCCCTTTATCTGTTGCTCTCCTCTGAGTGGTTAGTTTTTCATAGATCCCGTGCTTTGCTTTTGTCAGGATTTACACTGGATTCTCAAAACCCTTCTCTTGTGCCAGTGAAGCCTAAGAAACAGTCCGGATGAAAGAACCAGGAACTCAAACAGATCATATTTATCCTGAATGTTGTGTCCAAAATGAAAAATTTGTTTCTGAGGAGCCTCAAGATCTCTGAGAAGGGAAGTTTCACCAACTCTGTCATGTAGGGGCATCAATTCCGATTCTGTGTCAATTGTCCTACTTTCCCAGCTAGTAATTCTCTACCTCAGAAAGCCCACTCTCAACCGTTTCCTCTTTCAAAGGCAGTTGCTCTTAGAGTCTGCACATGGCACTTGGGGCCTGCTGGTCGTTGGCTACTGCCCTCTGTACCTTGGGTCTAACAGCTGCAAGGCATCAAGATGAGCACGTCTCTTGTTCTCGGACTTAAAAAAGTTTGGGGCACATGGTAAGCAATAATCACTTCTTTAGTTGATCCAAGTGTTGGATCTTTCTTAATTATTTTACTACCAGAATTTACTTGTTCTAAGATTTATCCCCCCCCCATTTTAATATCTCTTAAGGTGGCATTCACATTTCACTTGATGACATATCCTAGTTTAACTGACAGCATTTCTCTTTCTTAGTCGAACATAAACTATAGTGCATCTTACACTTGATGAAAGCTAGGATGCAATTAAATACTCTATTATAGTTACGATTCTGATATTTGAAATACTCCGGGGGCTCCCCGTGCCCCCAGAGTGTAGTACCTCACCTCCTCGCCATAGTATTCAAACCCTCTCACCCCCAGTGTTAACCCTGGGGCTCAGCCTCCATCCCCAGGTGATGCTGCCAGATCAGCTGTCGGTTGTCATGAACTTGCTGTAGTTTCCCGAATGCACTGTGCTGCCTCCTGGCCCTTTGAAACTTGAAACACTCATCCTCATTCTTCGCTTTGCCCTTGACTATCACCTCCCCTGAAAATCTGTTCCTAAGTGGCTTTACCCAGCTCCCACCTACCCTTGGCAGTCTATTATCTCCCTGTGGTAAAGCCTGTCACACTGCATCATGGACATGCCCGTTGTCCCCCTGAGAAGAGAAAAGGGACAATGAGGGCCCCCAGCATTTGCAGCCCTAGTGCAGAGCCCATGCCTGGTTTGCAGAACATGCCAGATCATGAAGACAAACGGAGATCATCCTCTGGGTAACACCAGCTCTTCTTTGCCTACCGCAGGATCTGGATCAATAAAGAGCAGCCAGTTATTATTGCTGGTTTTCTAGGTATTTTTACCCCATATATTTCCCAGGTATTTACTCTTTTTATCGCACTTTAATTCAGGTTTCAACCACTTCCTAGTCAGATCAGGTGAAATCATTTTCCTTCCCATACCCTCGATGTATTTCACATCTAGTAATTCTTTTTTTAAAGATCTTATTTACCCATTTGACAGACAGACCACAAGTAGTTAGAGAGGGAGGCGGAGAGAGAGGGGGGAAGCAGGCTCCCCACAGAACAGAGAGCCTGATGTGGGGCTCCATCTCCGGACCCTGAAATCTTGACCTGAGCTGAAGGCAGAGGCCTAAACCACTGAGCCACCCAGGAGCCCCCATATCTGGTAATTTTTAACCAACGTGGATTTGCTGCATCAAATAGTTCCTTCTTCTTCAAATATAAATATATAAATAAAGTGATCAAGTCACTCGCATGTCTTAGGAGAATGTCATACCTTTAGTAGCAAACTTGAAATCTTGGCCATTGGTTTTGATTTTTGTTTTGGTTAGATTTGGTTCGGTTTTTGTCATTTTAAAAATCCCTCCAGCCCTTGGCTCTGTCTGACCTGATTGCTTTCAGCTGTTTCTGCAACAAAATTGTCCTGGCAGCGAAAACTCTCATTGTTTACAGTGGCGCCCCCTTCTGAACACTTTGTTAATAAGAAGCTTTTTTTAATTTTTGTTTTTGTTTTTCGGCTATGGTAAATGTGGAACAACAATGAGGTATTTCAAAGAGGTGAAACACAGATAAATTTCTCTAAGGGTGGGGGAGGGTTACTCAAAAAGGAACTTGACAAAACTTTTAAAGATATCGACAATCATTATAACATAAAGTGACTGATTATTACCGTGCTCTTAACTGGGCAAACACTTGTTGGCTTCCAAGAAAGACTAACATAGTTGAGATTGTTCTAGCGGCCTTCTAGCACAGGGTCTCATGAGGCAGGGATTCTAGCCACTGGCTGTGCAAGGCATGAGGCCTGTTAGTGATTCTATTTTTTCCTCTGCAGAATAGGTCTTTCTACATTCCAGGTCCTTTCTACCCCAATAAATAATGCGGCGATTCTCTCAGTGAGTTGTGCTATTGGTTTAAACAGCCTACTGTCTCTTTAAAGGACTTTTGTTTAAATTCCTTTAATAAAAAAGTCCTTTAAAAATATTTTTTATTTTTTATTTTTAAATCCCATATGTTTACTCTGATCATGGAACTTTGTCATTTTGACCATCACTGCTCATTAAAATATTCTTCATCATTAGCACCTACTGCTCTCCTCTCCTGGTGGTCTGTCCGGAAGGGTCTTCTCTAGCTCTTCTAGCAGGAGATGGGCACTTCCCCTCTATCCCTGTTGCCAGACTAACCTTACCTATCCTGCAGGGTCAGGTCGGCCTGGCCCTTTATCTGTTGCTCTCCTCTGAGTGGTTAGTTTTTCATAGATCCCGTGCTTTGCATTTGTCAGGATTTACACTGGATTATCAAAACCCTTCTCTTGTGCCAGTGAAGCCTAAGAAACAGTCCAGATGAGAGAACCAGGAACTCAAACAGATCATATTTATCCTGAATGTTGTGTCCAAAATGAAAAATTCGTTTCTGAGGAGCCTCAAGATCTCTGAGAAGGGAAGTTTCACCAACTCTGTCATGTAGGGGCATCAATTCCGATTCAGTGTCAATTGTCCTACTTTCCCAGCTAGTAATTCTCTACCTCAGAAAGCCCACTCTCAACCGTTTCCTCTTTCAAAGGCAGTTGCTCTTAGAGTGTGCACATGGCACTTGGGGCCTGCTGGTCGTTGGCTACTGCCCTCTGTACCTTGGGTCTAACAGCTGCGGGGCATCAAGATGAGCACATCTCTTGTTCTCGGACTTAAAATAGTTTGGGGCACATGGTAAGCAATAATCACTTCTTTAGTTGACCCAGTGTTGGATCTTTCTTAATTATTTTACTACCACAATTTACTTGTTCTAAGATTTCCCCCCCCCTTTTAATATCTCTTAAGGTGGCACTCACCTTGCACTTGATGACATATCCTAGTTTAACTGACAGCATTTCTCTTTCTTAGTCGAACATAAACTATAGTGCATCTTACCCTTGATGAAAGCTAGGATGCAATTAAATACTCTATTATGGTTACGATTCTGATATTTGAAATCCTCCGGTAGCTCCCTGTGCCCCCACAGTGTAGTACCTCACCTCCTTGCCATAGTATACAAACCCTCTCACCCCCAGTGTTAACCCCGGGGCTCAGCCTCCATCCCCAGGTGATGCTGCCAGATGAGCTGTCGGTTGTCATGAACTTGCTGTAGTTTCCCGAATGCACTGTGCTGCCTCCTGGCCCTTTGAAACTTGAAACACTCATCCTCATTCTTCGCTTTGCCCTTGTCTATCACCTCCCCTGAAAATCTGTTCCTAAGTGGCTTTTCCCAGCTCCCACCTACCCTTGGCAGTCTATTATCTCCCTGTGCTAAAGCCTGTCACACTGCATCATGGACATGCCCGTTGTCCCCCTGAGAAGAGAAAAAGGACAATGAGGGCCCCCAGCATTTGCACCTCTAGTGCAGAGCCCCATGCCTGGCGTGCAGGACATGCCAGATCATGAAGACAAACGGAGATCATCCTCTGGCTAAAACCAGCTCTTCTTTGCCTACCGCAGGATCTGGATCAATAAAGAGCAGCAGTTATTATTGCTGGTTTTCTAGGGATTTTTACCCCATATATTTCCCAGGTCTTTACTCTTTTTGTAGCACTTTAATTCAGGCTTCAACCACTTCCTAGTCAGATCAGGTGAAATCATTTTCCTTCCCATACCCTCGATGTATTTCACATCTAGTAATTCTTTTTTTAAAGATCTTATTTACCCATTTGACAGACAGATCACAAGTAGGTAGAGAGGGAGGCAGAGAGAGAGGGGGGAAGCAGGCTCCCTGCTGAGCAGACAGCCTGATGTGGGGCTCCATCCCAGTTCCCTGAAATCATGACCTGAGCCGAAGGCAGAGGCCTAAACCACTGAGCCACCCAGGAGCCCCCATATCTGGTAATTTTTAACCAACGTGGATATGCTGCATCAATTAGTTCCTTCTTCTTCAAATATTAATATATAAATAAAGTGATCAGGTCACTCGCATGTCTTAGGAGAATGTCATAACTTTACTAGCAAACTTGAAATCTTGGCCATTGGTTTTGATTTTTGTTTTGGTTAGATTTGTTTCGGTTTTTGTCATTTTAAAAATCCCTCCATCCCTTGGCTCTCTGACCTGATTGCTTTCAGCTGTTTCTGCAACAAAATTGTCCTGGCAGCAAAAACTCTCATTGTTTACAGTGGCGCCCCCTTCTGAACACTTTGTTAATAAGAAGCATTTTTTAATTTTTTTTTTTTCTTTTTCGGCTATGGTAAATGTGGAACAACAATGAGGTATTTCAAAGAGGTGAAACACAGATAAATTTCTCTAAGGGTGGGGGAGGGTTACTCAAAAAGGAACTTGACAAAACTTTTAAAGATATCGACAATCATTATAACATAACGTGACTGATTGTTACCGTGCTCTTAACTGGGCAAACACTTGTTGGCTTCCAAGAAAGACTAACATAGTTGAGATGGTTCTAGCGGCCTTCTAGCACAGGGTCTCATGAGGCAGGGATTCTAGCCACTGGCTGTGCAAGGCATGAGGCCTGTTAGTGATTCTAATTTTTCCTCTGCAGAATGGGTCTTTCTACATTTCAGGTCCTTTCTACCCCAACAAATAATGCGGCGAATCTCTCAGTGAGTTGTATATTTGGTTTAAACAGCCAACTGTCTCTTAAAAAGGTCTTTTGATTAAATTCCTTTTAAAAAAATGTCCTTTAAAAAATTTTTTTTTATTTTTTATTTTTAAATCCCATATGTTTACTCTGACCATGGAATTTGTCATTTTGACCATCACTGCTGATTAAAATATTCTTCATCATTAGCACCTACTGCTCTCCTCTCCTGGTGGTCTGTCCGGAAGGGTCTTCTCTAGCTCTTCTAGCAGGAGATGGGCACTTCCCCTCTACCCCTGTTGCCAGACTAACCTTACCTATCCTGCAGGGTCAGGTCGGCCTGGCCCTTTATCTGTTGCTCTCCTCTGAGTGGTTAGTTTTTCATAGATCCCGTGCTTTGCTTTTGTCAGGATTTACACTGGATTATCAAAACCCTTCTCTTGTGCCAGTGAAGCCTAAGAAACAGTCCAGATGAGAGAAACAGGAACTCAAACAGATCATATTTATCCTGAATGTTCTGTCCAAAATGAAAAATTTGTTTCTGAGGAGCCTCACGATCTCTGAGAAGGGAAGTTTCACCAACTCTGTCATGTAGGGGCATCAATTCCGATTCTGTGTCAATTGTCCTACTTTCCCAGCTAGTAATTCTCTACCTCAGAAAGCCCACTCTCAACCGTTTCCTCTTTCAAAGGCAGTTACTGTTAGAGTCTGCACATGGCACTTGGGGCCTGCTGGTCGTTTCCTACTGCCCTCTGTACCTTGGGTCTAACAGCTGCGGGGCATCAAGATGAGCACGTCTCTTGTTCTCGGACTTAAAATAGTTTGGGACACATGGTAAGCAATAATCACTTCTTTAGTTGATCCAAGTGTTGGATCTTTCTTAATTATTTTACTACCACAATTTACTTGTTCTAAGATTTATCCCCCCCCCCCATTTTAATATGTCTTAAGGTGGCACTCACCTTGCACTTGATGACATATCCTAGTTTAACTGACAGCATTTCTCTTTCTTAGTCGAACATAAACTATAGTGCATCTTACACTTGATGAAAGCTAGGATGCAATTAAATACTCTATTATGGTTACGATTCTGATATTTGAAATATTCCGGGGGCTCCCCGTGCCCCCACAGTGTAGTACCTCACCTCCTCGCCATAGTATACAAACCCTCTCACCCCCAGTGTTAACCCCAGGGCTCAGCCTCCATCCCCAGGTGATGCCGCCAGATGAGCTGTCGGTTGTCATGAACTTGCTGTAGTTTCCCGAATGCACTGTGCTGCCTCCTGGCCCTTTGAAACTTGAAACACTCATCCTCATTCTTCGCTTTGCCCTTGTCTATCACCTCCCCTGAAAATCTGTTCCTAAGTGGCTTTTCCCAGCTCCCACCTACCCTTCGCAGTCTATTATCTCCCTGTGGTAAAGCCTGTCATACTGCATTATGGACATGCCCGTTGTCCCCCTGAGAAGAGAAAAGGGACAATGAGGGCCCCCAGCATTTGCAGCCCTAGTGCAGAGCCCCATGCCTGGCGTGCAGGACATGCCAGATCATGAAGACAAACGGAGATCATCCTCTGGCTAACACCAGCTCTTCCTTGCCTACCGCAGGATCTGGATCAATAAAGAGCAGCCAGTTATTATTGCTGTTTTTCTAGGGATTTTTACCCCATATATTTCCCAGGTATTTACTCTTTTTATCGCACTTTAATTCAGGTTTCAACCACTTCCTAGTCAGATCAGGTGAAATCATTTTCCTTCCCATACCCTCGATGTATTTCACATCTAGTAATTCTTTTTTTAAAGATCTTATTTACCCATTTGACAGACAGACCACAAGTAGTTAGAGAGGGATGCGGAGATAGAGGGGGGAAGCAGGCTCCCCACAGAACAGAGAGCCCGATATGGGGCTCCATCTCAGGACCCTGAAATCATGACCTGAGCTGAAGGCAGAGTCCTAAACCACTGAGCCACCCAGGAGCCCCCATATCTGGTAATTTTTAACCAACGTGGATTTGCTGCATCAAATAGTTCCTTCTTCTTCAAATATAAATATATAAATAAAGTGATCAAGTCACTCGCATGTCTTAGGAGTATGTCATACCTTTAGTAGCAAACTTGAAATCTTGGCCATTGGTTTTGATTTTTGTTTTGGTTAGATTTGGTTCGGTTTTTGTCATTTTAAAAATCCCTCCAGCCCTTGGCTCTGTCTGACCTGATTGCTTTCAGCTGTTTCTGCAACAAAATTGTCCTGGCAGCGAAAACTCTCATTGTTTACAGTGGCGCCGCCTTCTGAACACTTTGTTAATAAGATGCTTTTTTTAATTTTTGTTTTTGTTTTTCAGCTATGGTAAATGTGGAACAACAATGAGGTATTTCAAAGAGGTGAAACACAGATAAATTTCTCTAAGGGTGGGGGAGGGTTACTCAAAAAGGAACTTGACAAAACTTTTAAAGATATCGACAATCATTATAACATAACGTGACTGATTGTTACCCTGCTCTTAACTGGGCAAACACTTGTTGGCTTCCAAGAAAGACTAACATAGTTGAGATGGTTCTAGCGGCCTTCTAGCACAGGGTCTCATGAGGCAGGGATTCTAGCCACTGGCTGTGCAAGGCATGAGGCCTGTTAGTGATTCTATTTTTTCCTCTGCAGAATAGGTCTTTCTACATTCCAGGTCCTTTCTACCCCAATAAATAATGTGGCGATTCTCTCAGTGAGTTGTGCTATTGGTTTAAACAGCCAACTGTCTCTTTAAAAGGACTTTTGTTTAAATTCCTTTAATAAAAAAGTCCTATAAAAAATATTTTATATTTTTTATTTTTAAATCCCATATGTTTACTCTGATCATGGAACTTTGTCATTTTGACCATCACTGCTGATTCAAATATTCTTCATCATTAGCACCTACTGCTCTCCTCTCCTGGTGGTCTGTCCGGAAGGGTCTTCTCTAGCTCTTCTAGCAGGAGATGGGCACTTCCCCTCTACCCCTGTTGCCAGACTAACCTTACCTATCCTGCAGGGTCAGGTCGGCCTGGCCCTTTATCTGTTGCTCTCCTCTGAGTGGTTAGTTTTTCATAGAAACAGTGCTTTGCTTTTGTCAGGATTTACACTGGATTATCAAAACCCTTCTCTTGTGCCAGTGAAGCCTAAGAAACAGTCCGGATCAAATTTCCAGGAACTCAAACAGATCATATTTATCCTGAATGTTCTGTCCAAAATGAAAAATTCGTTTCTGAGGAGCCTCAAGATCTCTGAGAAGGGAAGTTTCACCAACTCTGTCATGTAGGGGCATCAATTCCGATTCAGTGTCAATTGTCCTACTTTCCCAGCTAGTAATTCTCTACCTCAGAAAGCCCACTCTCAACCGTTTCCTCTTTCAAAGGCAGTTGCTCTTAGAGTGTGCACATGGCACTTGGGGCCTGCTGGTCGTTGGCTACTGCCCTCTGTACCTTGGGTCTAACAGCTGCGGGGCATCAAGATGAGCACGTCTCTTGTTCTAGGACTTAATATAGTTTGGGGCACATGGTAAGCAATAATCACTTCTTTAGTTGATCCAAGTTTTGGATCTTTCTTAATTATTCTACTACCTCAATTTACTTGTTCTAAGATTTGTCCTCCCCCCATTTTAATATCTGTTAAGGTGGCTCTCACCTTGCACTTGATGACATATCCTACTTTAACTGACAGCATTTCTCTTTCTTAGTCGAACATAAACTATAGTGCATCTTACCCTTGATGAAAGCTAGGATGCAATTAAATACTCTATTATGGTTACGATTCTGATATTTGAAATCCTCCGGTAGCTCCCTGTGCCCCCACAGTGTAGTACCTCACCTCCTTGCCATAGTATACAAACTTTCTCACCCCCAGTGTTAACCCCGGGGCTCAGCCTCCATCCCCAGGTGATGCTTCCAGATGAGCTGTCGGTTGTCATGAACTTGCTGTAGTTTCCCTAATGCACTGTGCTGCCTCCTGGCCCTTTGAAACTTGAAACACTCATCCTCATTCTTCGCTTTGCCCTTGTCTATCACCTCCCCTGAAAATCTGTTCCTAAGTGGCTTTTCCCAGCTCCCACCTACCCTTGGCAGTCTATTATCTCCCTGTGGTAAAGCCTGTCACACTGCATCATGGACATGCCCGTTGTCCCCCTGAGAAGAGAAAAAGGACAATGAGGGCCCCCAGCATTTGCAGCTCTAGAGCAGAGCCCCATGCCTGCACTATGTGCAGAGCCCCATGCAGGAAATGCCAGATCATGAAGACAAACGGAGATCATCCTCTCGCTAAAACCAGACCTTCTTTGCCTACCGCAGGATCTGGATCAATAAAGAGCAGCAGTTATTATTGCTGGTTTTCTAGGGATTTTTACCCCATATATTTCCCAGGTCTTTACTCTTTTTGTAGCACTTTAATTCAGGCTTCAAACACTTCCTAGTCAGATCAGGTGAAATCATTTTCCTTCCCATACCCTCGATGTATTTCACATCTAGTAATTCTTTTTTTAAAGATCTTATTTACCCATTTGACAGACAAATCACAAGTAGGTAGAGAGGGAGGCAGAGAGAGAGGGGGGAAGCAGGCTCCCTGCTGAGCAGACAGCCCGATGTGGGGCTCCATCCCAGGACCCTGAAATCATGACCTGAGCCGAAGGCAGAGGCCTAAACCACTGAGCCACCCAGGAGCCCCCATATCTGGTAATTTTTAACCAACGTGGATATGCTGCATCAAATAGTTCCTTCTTCTTCAAATATTAATATATAAATAAAGTGATCAGGTCACTCGCATGTCTTAGGAGAATGTCATACCTTTAGTAGCAAACTTGAAATCTTGGCCATTGGCTTTGATTTTTGTTTTGGTTATATTTGGTTCGCTTTTTGTCATTTTAAAAATCCCTCCAGCCCTTGGCTCTGTCTGACCTGATTGCTTTCAGCTGTTTCTGCAACAAAATTGTCCTGGCAGCGAAAACTCTCATTGTTTACAGTGGCGCCCCCTTCTGAACACTTTGTTAATAAGAAGCATTTTTTAATTTTTTTATTTTTCTTTTTCGGCTATGGTAAATGTGGAACAACAATGAGGTATTTCAAAGAGGTGAAACACAGATAAATTTCTCTAAGGGTGGGTGAAGGTTACTCAAAAAGGAACTTGACCAGGCTTTTAAAGATATCGACAATCATTATAACATAACGTGACTGATTGTTACTGTGCTCTTAACTGGGCAAACACTTGTTGGCTTCCAAGAAAGACTAACATAGTTGAGATGGTTCTAGCGGCCTTCTAGCACAGGGTCTCATGAGTCAGGGATTCTAGCCACTGGCTGTGCAAGGCATGAGGCCTGTTAGTGATTCTAATTTTTTCTCTGCAGAATGGGTCTTTCTACATTTCAGGTCCTTTCTACCCCAACAAATAATGCGGCGATTCTCTCAGTGAGTTGTATATTTGGTTTAAACAGCCAACTGTCTCTTAAAAAGGTCTTTTGTTTAAATTCCTTTTAAAAAAATGTCCTTTAAAAAATTTTTTTTTATTTTTTATTTTTAAATCCCATATGTTTACTCTGATCATGGAACTTTGTCATTTTGACCATCACTGCTCATTAAAATATTCTTCATCATTAGCACCTACTGCTCTCCTCTCCTGGTGGTCTGTCCGGAAGGGTCTTCTCTAGCTCTTCTAGCAGGAGATGGGCACTTCCCCTCTACCCCTGTTGCCAGACTAACCTTACCTATCCTGCAGGGTCAGGTCGGCCTGGCCCTTTATCTGTTGCTCTCCTCTGAGTGGTTAGTTTTTCATAGATCCCGTGCTTTGCTTTTGTCAGGATTTACACTGGATTATCAAAACCCTTCTCTTGTGCCAGTGAAGCCTAAGAAACAGTCCGGATGAGAGAACCAGGAACTCAAACAGATCATATTTATCCTGAATGTTCTGTCCAAAATGAAAAATTCGTTTCTGTGGAGCCTCACGATCTCTGAGAAGGGAAGTTTCACCAACTCTGTCATGTAGGGGCATCAATTCCGATTCTGTGTCAATTGTCCTACTTTCCCAGCTAGTAATTCTCTACCTCATAAAGCCCACTCTCAACCGTTTCCTCTTTCAAAGGCAGTTGCTCTTAGAGTCTGCACATGGCACTTGGGGCCTGCTGGTCGTTTCCTACTGCCCTCTGTACCTTGGGTCTAACAGCTGCGGGGCATCAAGATGAGCACGTCTCTTGTTCTCGGACTTAAAATAGTTTGGGACACATGGTAAGCAATAATCACTTCTTTAGTTGAATCAAGTGTTGGATCTTTCTTAATTATTTTACTACCACAATTTACTTGTTCTAAGATTTATCCCCCCCCCATTTTAATATGTCTTAAGGTGGCACTCACCTTGCACTTGATGACATATCCTAGTTTAACTGACAGCATTTCTCTTTCTTAGTCGAACATAAACTATAGTGCATCTTACACTTGATGAAAGCTAGGATGCAATTAAATACTCTATTATGGTTACGATTCTATATTTGAAATATTCCAGGGGCTCCCCGTGCCCCACAGTGTAGTACCTCACCTCCTCGCCATAGTATACAAACCCTCTCACCCCCAGTGTTAACCCCAGGGCTCAGCCTCCATCCCCAGGTGATGCCGCCAGATCAGCTGTCGGTTGTCATGAACTTGCTGTAGTTTCCTGAATGCACTGTGCTGCCTCCTGGCCCTTTGAAACTTGAAACACTCATCCTCATTCTTCGCTTTGCCCTTGTCTATCACCTCCCCTGAAAATCTGTTCCTAAGTGGCTTTTCCCAGCTCCCACCTACCCTTGGCAGTCTATTATCTCCCTGTGGTAAAGCCTGTCACACTGCATCATGGACATGCCCGTTGTCCCCCTAAGAAGAGAAAAGGGACAATGAGGGCCCCCAGCATTTGCAGCCCTAGTGCAGAGCCCCATGCCTGGCTTGCAGGACATGCCAGATCATGAAGACAAACGGAGATCATCCTCTGGCTAACACTAGCCCTTCCTTGCCTACCGCAGGATCTGGATCAATAAAGAGCAGCAGGTTATTATTGCTGTTTTTCTAGGGATTTTTACCCCATATATTTCCCAGGTATTTACTCTTTTTATCGCACTTTAATTCAGGTTTCAACCACTTCCTAGTCAGATCAGGTGAAATCATTTTCCTTCCCATACCCTCGATGTATTTCACATCTAGTAATTCTTTTTTTAAAGATCTTATTTACCCATTTGACAGACAGACCACAAGTAGTTAGAGAGGGAGGCGGAGAGAGAGGGGGGAAGCAGGCTCCCCACAGAACAGAGAGCCCGATATGGGGCTCCATCTCAGGACCCTGAAATCAAGACCTGAGCTGAAGGCAGAGGCCTAAACCACTGAGCCACCCAGGAGCCCCCATATCTGGTAATTTTTAACCAACGTGGATTTGCTGCATCAAATAGTTCCTTCTTCTTCAAATATAAATATATAAATAAAGTGATCAAGTCACTCGCATGTCTTAGGAGTATGTCATACCTTTAGTAGCAAACTTGAAATCTTGGCCATTGGTTTTGATTTTTGTTTTGGTTAGATTTGGTTCGGTTTTTGTCATTTTAAAAATCCCTCCAGCCCTTGGCTCTGTCTGACCTGATTGCTTTCAGCTGTTTCTGCAACAAAATTGTCCTGGCAGCGAAAACTCTCATTGTTTACAGTGGCGCCCCCTTCTGAACACTTTGTTAATAAGAAGCTTTTTTTAATTTTTGTTTTAGTTTTTCAGCTATGGTAAATGTGGAACAACAATGAGGTATTTCAAAGAGGTGAAATACAGATAAATTTCTCTAAGGGTGGGGGAGGGTTACTCAAAAAGGAACTTGACAAAACTTTTAAAGATATCGACAATCATTATAACATAACGTGACTGATTGTTACCGTGCTCTTAACTGGGCAAACACTTGTTGGCTTCCAAGAAAGACTAACATAGTTGAGATGGTTCTAGCGGCCTTCTAGCACAGGGTCTCATGAGGCAGGGATTCTAGCCACTGGCTGTGCAAGGCATGAGGCCTGTTAGTGATTCTATTTTTTCCTCTGCAGAATAGGTCTTTCTACATTCCAGGTCCTTTCTACCCCAATAAATAATGCGGCGATTCTCTCAGTGAGCTGTGCTATTGGTTTAAACAGCCAACTGTCTCTTTAAAAGGACTTTTGTTTAAATTCCTTTAATAAAAAAGTCCTATAAAAAATATTTTAAATTTTTATTTTTAAATCCCATATGTTTACTCTGATCATGGAACTTTGTCATTTTGACCATCACTGCTGATTAAAATATTCTTCATCATTAGCACCTACTGCTCTCCTCTCCTGGTGGTCTGTCCGGAAGGGTCTTCTCTAGCTCTTCTAGCAGGAGTTGGGCACTTCCCATATACCCCTGTTGCCAGACTAACCTTACCTATCCTGCAGGGTCAGGTCGGCCTGGCCCTTTATCTGTTGCTCTCCTCTGATTGGTTAGTTTTTCATAGATCCCGTGCTTTGCTTTTGTCAGGATTTACACTGGATTATCAAAACCCTTCTCTTGTGCCAGTGAAGCCTAAGAAACAGTCCGGATGAGAGAACCAGGAACTCAAACAGATCATATTTATCCTGAATGTTCTGTCCAAAATGAAAAATTCGTTTCTGAGGAGCCTCAAGATCTCTGAGAAGGGAAGTTTCACCAACTCTGTCATGTAGGGGCATCAATTCCGATTCAGTGTCAATTGTCCTACTTTCCCAGCTAGTAATTCTCTACCTCAGAAAGCCCACTCTCAACTGTTTCCTCTTTCAAAGGCAGTTGCTCTTAGAGTGTGCACATGGCACTTGGGGCCTGCTGGTCGTTGGCTACTGCCCTCTGTACCTTGGGTCTAACAGCTGCGGGGCATCAAGATGAGCACGTCTCTTGTTCTCGGACTTAAAAAAGTTTGGGGCACATGGTAAGCAATAATCACTTCTTTAGTAGATCAAAGTGTTGGATCTTTCTTAATTATTTTACTACCACAATTTACTTATTCTAAGATTTATCCCCCCCCCATTTTAATATCTCTTAAGGTGGCATTCACCTTGCACTTGATGACATATCCTAGTTTAACTGACAGCATTTCTCTTTCTTAGTCGAACATAAACTATAGTGCATCTTACACTTGATGAAAGCTAGGATGCAATTAAATACTCTATTATGGTTACGATTCTGATATTTGAAATACTCCGGGGGCTCCCCGTGCCCCCACAGTGTAGTACCTCACCTCCTCGCCATAGTATTCAAACCCTCTCACCCCCAGTGTTAACCCTGGGGCTCAGCCTCCATCCCCAGGTGATGCTGCCAGATCAGCTGTCGGTTGTCATAAACTTGCTGTAGTTTCCCGAATGCACTGTGCTGCCTCCTGGCCCTTTGAAACTTGAAACACTCATCCTCATTCTTCGCTTTGCCCTTGACTATCACCTCCCCTGAAAATCTGTTCCTAAGTGGCTTTACCCAGCTCCCACCTACCCTTGGCAGTCTATTATCTCCCTGTGGTAAAGCCTGTCACACTGCATCATGGACATGCCCGTTGTCCCCCTGAGAAGAGAAAAGGGACAATGAGGGCCCCCAGCATTTGCAGCCCTAGTGCAGAGCCCATGCCTGGTTTGCAGGACATGCCAGATCATGAAGACAAACGGAGATCATCCTCTGGCTAACACCAGCTCTTCTTTGCCTACCGCAGGATCTGGATCAATAAAGAGCAGCCAGGTATTATTGCTGGTTTTCTAGGTATTTTTACCCCATATATTTCCCAGGTCTTTACTCTTTTTGTAGCACTTTAATTCAGGCTTCAACCACTTCCTAGTCAGATCAGGTGAAATCATTTTCCTTCCCATACCCTCGATGTATTTCACATCTAGTAATTCTTTTTTTAAAGATCTTATTTACCCATTTGACAGACAGATCACAAGTAGGTAGAGAGGGAGGCAGAGAGAGAGGGGGGAAGCAGGCTCCCTGCTGAGCAGACAGCCCGATGTGGGGCTCCATCCCAGGACCCTGAAATCATGACCTGAGCCGAAGGCAGAGGCCTAAACCACTGAGCCACCCAGGAGCCCCCATATCTGGTAATTTTTAACCAACGTGGATATGCTGCATCAAATAGTTCCTTCTTCTTCAAATATTAATATATAAATAAAGTGATCAGGTCACTCGCATGTCTTAGGAGAATGTCATACCTTTAGTAGCAAACTTGAAATCTTGGCCATTGGCTTTGATTTTTGTTTTGGTTAGATTTGGTTCGGTTTTTGTCATTTTAAAAATCACTCCAGCCCTTGGCTCTGTCTGACCTGATTGCTTTCAGCTGTTTCTGCAACAAAATTGTCCCAGCAGCGAAAACTCTCATTGTTTACAGTGGCGCCCCCTTCTGAACACTTTGTTAATAAGAAGCATTTTTTAATTTTTTTTTTTTCTTTTTCGGCTATGGTAAATGTGGAACAACAATGAGGTATTTCAAAGAGGTGAAACACAGATAAATTTCTCTAAGGGTGGGTGAAGGTTACTCAAAAAGGAACTTGACCAGGCTTTTAAAGATATCGACAATCATTATAACATAACGTGACTGATTGTTACCGTGCTCTTAACTGGGCAAACACTTGTTGGCTTCCAAGAAAGACTAACATAGTTGAGATGGTTCTAGCGGCCTTCTAGCACAGGGTCTCATGAGGCAGGGATTCTAGCCACTGGCTGTGCAAGGCATGAGGCCTGTTAGTGATTCTATTTTTTCCTCTGCAGAATAGGTCTTTCTACATTCCAGGTCCTTTCTACCCCAATAAATAATGCGGCGATTCTCTCAGTGAGTTGTGCTATTGGTTTAAACAGCCAACTGTCTCTTTAAAAGGACTTTTGTTTAAATTCCTTTAATAAAAAAGTCCTATAAAAAATATTTTAAATTTTTATTTTTAAATCCCATATGTTTACTCTGATCATGGAACTTTGTCATTTTGACCATCACTGCTGATTAAAATATTCTTCATCATTAGCACCTACTGCTCTCCTCTCCTGGTGGTCTGTCCGGAAGGGTCTTCTCTAGCTCTTCTAGCAGGAGTTGGGCACTTCCCATATACCCCTGTTGCCAGACTAACCTTACCTATCCTGCAGGGTCAGGTCGGCCTGGCCCTTTATCTGTTGCTCTCCTCTGATTGGTTAGTTTTTCATAGATCCCGTGCTTTGCTTTTGTCAGGATTTACACTGGATTATCAAAACCCTTCTCTTGTGCCAGTGAAGCCTAAGAAACAGTCCGGATGAGAGAACCAGGAACTCAAACAGATCATATTTATCCTGAATGTTCTGTCCAAAATGAAAAATTCGTTTCTGAGGAGCCTCAAGATCTCTGAGAAGGGAAGTTTCACCAACTCTGTCATGTAGGGGCATCAATTCCGATTCAGTGTCAATTGTCCTACTTTCCCAGCTAGTAATTCTCTACCTCAGAAAGCCCACTCTCAACCGTTTCCTCTTTCAAAGGCAGTTGCTCTTAGAGTGTGCACATGGCACTTGGGGCCTGCTGGTCGTTGGCTACTGCCCTCTGTACCTTGGGTCTAACAGCTGCGGGGCATCAAGATGAGCACGTCTCTTGTTCTCGGACTTAAAAAAGTTTGGGGCACATGGTAAGCAATAATCACTTCTTTAGTAGATCAAAGTGTTGGATCTTTCTTAATTATTTTACTACCACAATTTACTTATTCTAAGATTTATCCCCCCCCCATTTTAATATCTCTTAAGGTGGCATTCACCTTGCACTTGATGACATATCCTAGTTTAACTGACAGCATTTCTCTTTCTTAGTCGAACATAAACTATAGTGCATCTTACACTTGATGAAAGCTAGGATGCAATTAAATACTCTATTATGGTTACGATTCTGATATTTGAAATACTCCGGGGGCTCCCCGTGCCCCCACAGTGTAGTACCTCACCTCCTCGCCATAGTATTCAAACCCTCTCACCCCCAGTGTTAACCCTGGGGCTCAGCCTCCATCCCCAGGTGATGCTGCCAGATCAGCTGTCGGTTGTCATAAACTTGCTGTAGTTTCCCGAATGCACTGTGCTGCCTCCTGGCCCTTTGAAACTTGAAACACTCATCCTCATTCTTCGCTTTGCCCTTGACTATCACCTCCCCTGAAAATCTGTTCCTAAGTGGCTTTACCCAGCTCCCACCTACCCTTGGCAGTCTATTATCTCCCTGTGGTAAAGCCTGTCACACTGCATCATGGACATGCCCGTTGTCCCCCTGAGAAGAGAAAAGGGACAGTGAGGGCCCCCAGCATTTGCAGCCCTAGTGCAGAGCCCATGCCTGGTTTGCAGGACATGCCAGATCATGAAGACAAACGGAGATCATCCTCTGGCTAACACCAGCTCTTCTTTGCCTACCGCAGGATCTGGATCAATAAAGAGCAGCCAGGTATTATTGCTGGTTTTCTAGGTATTTTTACCCCATATATTTCCCAGGTCTTTACTCTTTTTGTAGCACTTTAATTCAGGCTTCAACCACTTCCTAGTCAGATCAGGTGAAATCATTTTCCTTCCCATACCCTCGATGTATTTCACATCTAGTAATTCTTTTTTTAAAGATCTTATTTACCCATTTGACAGACAGATCACAAGTAGGTAGAGAGGGAGGCAGAGAGAGAGGGGGGAAGCAGGCTCCCTGCTGAGCAGACAGCCCGATGTGGGGCTCCATCCCAGGACCCTGAAATCATGACCTGAGCCGAAGGCAGAGGCCTAAACCACTGAGCCACCCAGGAGCCCCCATATCTGGTAATTTTTAACCAACGTGGATATGCTGCATCAAATAGTTCCTTCTTCTTCAAATATTAATATATAAATAAAGTGATCAGGTCACTCGCATGTCTTAGGAGAATGTCATACCTTTAGTAGCAAACTTGAAATCTTGGCCATTGGCTTTGATTTTTGTTTTGGTTAGATTTGGTTCGGTTTTTGTCATTTTAAAAATCACTCCAGCCCTTGGCTCTGTCTGACCTGATTGCTTTCAGCTGTTTCTGCAACAAAATTGTCCCAGCAGCGAAAACTCTCATTGTTTACAGTGGCGCCCCCTTCTGAACACTTTGTTAATAAGAAGCATTTTTTAATTTTTTTTTTTTCTTTTTCGGCTATGGTAAATGTGGAACAACAATGAGGTATTTCAAAGAGGTGAAACACAGATAAATTTCTCTAAGGGTGGGTGAAGGTTACTCAAAAAGGAACTTGACCAGGCTTTTAAAGATATCGACAATCATTATAACATAACGTGACTGATTGTTACCGTGCTCTTAACTGGGCAAACACTTGTTGGCTTCCAAGAAAGACTAACATAGTTGAGATGGTTCTAGCGGCCTTCTAGCACAGGGTCTCATGAGGCAGGGATTCTAGCCACTGGCTGTGCAAGGCATGAGGCCTGTTAGTGATTCTATTTTTTCCTCTGCAGAATAGGTCTTTCTACATTCCAGGTCCTTTCTACCCCAATAAATAATGCGGCGATTCTCTCAGTGAGTTGTGCTATTGGTTTAAACAGCCAACTGTCTCTTTAAAAGGACTTTTGTTTAAATTCCTTTAATAAAAAAGTCCTATAAAAAATATTTTATATTTTTCCTTTTTAAATCCCATATGTTTACTCTGATCATGGAACTTTGTCATTTTGACCATCACTGCTGATTCAAATATTCTTCATCATTAGCACCTACTGCTCTCCTCTCCTGGTGGTCTCTCCGGAAGGGTCTTCTCTAGCTCTTCTAGCAGGAGATGGGCACTTCCCCTCTACCCCTGTTGCCAGACTAACCTTACCTATCCTGCAGGGTCAGGTCGGCCTGGCCCTTTATCTGTTGCTCTCCTCTGAGTGGTTAGTTTTTCATAGATCCCGTGCTTTGCTTTTGTCAGGATTTACACTGGATTATAAAAACCCTTCTCTTGTGCCAGTGAAGCCTAAGAAACAGTCCGGATGAAAGATCCAGGAACTCAAACAGATCATATTTATCCTGAATGTTCTGTCCAAAATGAAAAATTCGTTTCTGAGGAGCCTCAAGATCTCTGAGAAGGGAAGTTTCACCAACTCTGTCATGTAGGGGCATCAATTCCGATTCAGTGTCAATTGTCCTACTTTCCCAGCTAGTAATTCTCTACCTCAGAAAGCCCACTCTCAACCGGTTCCTCTTTCAAAGGCAGTTGCTCTTAGAGTGTGCACATGGCACTTGGGGCCTGCTGGTCGTTGGCTACTGCCCTCTGTACCTTGGGTCTAACAGCTGCGGGGCATCAAGATGAGCACGTCTCTTGTTCTAGGACTTAATATAGTTTGGGACACATGGTAAGCAATAATCACTTCTTTAGTTGATCCAAGTTTTGGATCTTTCTTAATTATTCTACTACCTCAATTTACTTGTTCTAAGATTTGTCCTCCCCCTATTTTAATATCTGGTAAGGTGGCTCTCACCTTGCACTTGATGACATATCCTACTTTAACTGACAGCATTTCTCTTTCTTAGTCGAACATAAACTATAGTGCATCTTACCCTTGATGAAAGCTAGGATGCAATTAAATACTCTATTATGGTTACGATTCTGATATTTGAAATCCTCCGGTAGCTCCCTGTGCCCCCACAGTGTAGTACCTCACCTCCTTGCCATAGTATACAAACTTTCTCACCCCCAGTGTTAACCCCGGGACTCAGCCTCCATCCCCAGGTGATGCTGCCAGATGAGCTGTCGGTTGTCATGAACTTGCTGTAGTTTCCCTAATGCACTGTGCTGCCTCCTGTCCCTTTGAAACTTGAAACACTCATCCTCATTCTTCGCTTTGCCCTTGTCTATCACCTCCCCTGAAAATCTGTTCCTAAGTGGCTTTTCCCAGCTCCCACCGACCCTTGGCAGTCTATTATCTCCCTGTGGTAAAGCCTGTCACACTGCATCATGGACATGCCTGTTGTCCCCCTGAGAAGAGAAAAAGGACAATGAGGGCCCCCAGCATTTGCAGCTCTAGAGCAGAGCCCCATGCCTGCACTATGTGCAGAGCCCCATGCAGGAAATGCCAGATCATGAAGACAAACGGAGATCATCCTCTCGCTAAAACCAGACCTTCTTTGCCTACCGCAGGATCTGGATCAATAAAGAGCAGCAGTTATTATTGCTGGTTTTCTAGGGATTTTTACCCCATATATTTCCCAGGTCTTTACTCTTTTTGTAGCACTTTAATTCAGGCTTCAACCACTTCCTAGTCAGATCAGGTGAAATCATTTTCCTTCCCATACCCTCGATGTATTTCACATCTAGTAATTCTTTTTTTAAAGATCTTATTTACCCATTTGACAGACAGATCACAAGTAGGTAGAGAGGGAGGCAGAGAGAGAGGGGGGAAGCAGGCTCCCTGCTGAGCAGACAGCCCGATGTGGGGCTCCATCCCAGGACCCTGAAATCATGACCTGAGCCGAAGGCAGAGGCCTAAACCACTGAGCCACCCAGGAGCCCCCATATCTGGTAATTTTTAACCAACGTGGATATGCTGCATCAAATAGTTCCTTCTTCTTCAAATATTAATATATAAATAAAGTGATCAGGTCACTCGCATGTCTTAGGAGAATGTCATACCTTTAGTAGCAAACTTGAAATCTTGGCCATTGGCTTTGATTTTTGTTTTGGTTAGATTTGGTTCGGTTTTTGTCATTTTAAAAATCACTCCAGCCCTTGGCTCTGTCTGACCTGATTGCTTTCAGCTGTTTCTGCAACAAAATTGTCCCAGCAGCGAAAACTCTCATTGTTTACAGTGGCGCCCCCTTCTGAACACTTTGTTAATAAGAAGCATTTTTTAATTTTTTTTTTTCTTTTTCGGCTATGGTAAATGTGGAACAACAATGAGGTATTTCAAAGAGGTGAAACACAGATAAATTTCTCTAAGGGTGGGTGAAGGTTACTCAAAAAGGAACTTGACCAGGCTTTTAAAGATATCGACAATCATTATAACATAACGTGACTGATTGTTACCGTGCTCTTAACTGGGCAAACACTTGTTGGCTTCCAAGAAAGACTAACATAGTTGAGATGGTTCTAGCGGCCTTCTAGCACAGGGTCTCATGAGGCAGGGATTCTAGCCACTGGCTGTGCAAGGCATGAGGCCTGTTAGTGATTCTATTTTTTCCTCTGCAGAATAGGTCTTTCTACATTCCAGGTCCTTTCTACCCCAATAAATAATGCGGCGATTCTCTCAGTGAGTTGTGCTATTGGTTTAAACAGCCAACTGTCTCTTTAAAAGGACTTTTGTTTAAATTCCTTTAATAAAAAAGTCCTATAAAAAATATTTTTTATTTTTCATTTTTAAATCCCATATGTTTACTCTGATCATGGAACTTTGTCATTTTGACCATCACTGCTGATTCAAATATTCTTCATCATTAGCACCTACTGCTCTCCTCTCCTGGTGGTCTCTCCGGAAGGGTCTTCTCTAGCTCTTCTAGCAGGAGATGGGCACTTCCCCTCTACCCCTGTTGCCAGACTAACCTTACCTATCCTGCAGGGTCAGGTCGGCCTGGCCCTTTATCTGTTGCTCTCCTCTGAGTGGTTAGTTTTTCATAGATCCCGTGCTTTGCTTTTGTCAGGATTTACACTGGATTATCAAAACCCTTCTCTTGTGCCAGTGAAGCCTAAGAAACAGTCCGGATGAGAGAACCAGGAACTCAAACAGATCATATTTATCCTGAATGTTCTGTCCAAAATGAAAAATTCGTTTCTGAGGAGCCTCAAGTTCTCTGAGAAGGGAAGTTTCACCAACTCTGTCATGTAGGGGCATCAATTCCGATTCTGTGTCAATTGTCCTACTTTCCCAGCTAGTAATTCTCTACCTCAGAAAGCCCACTCTCAACCGTTTCCTCTTTCAAAGGCAGTTGCTCTTTGAGTGTGCACATGGCACTTGGGGGCTGCTGGTCGTTGGCTACTGCCCTCTGTACCTTGGGTCTAACAGCTGCGGGGCATCAAGATGAGCACGTCTCTTGTTCTAGGACTTAATATAGTTTGGGGCACATGGTAAGCAATAATCACTTCTTTAGTTGATCCAAGTGTTGGATCTTTCTTAATTATTCTACTACCTCAATTTACTTGTTCTAATATTTGTCCTCCTCCCATTTTAATATCTGTTAAGGTGGCTCTCACCTTGCACTTGATGACATATCCTACTTTAACTGACAGCATTTCTCTTTCTTAGTCGAACATAAACTATAGTGCATCTTACCCTTGATGAAAGCTAGGATGCAATTAAATACTCTATTATGGTTACGATTCTGATATTTGAAATCCTCCGGTAGCTCCCTGTGCCCCCACAGTGTAGTACCTCACCTCCTTGCCATAGTATACAAACCCTCTCACCCCCAGTGTTAACCCCGGGGCTCAGCCTCCATCCCCAGGTGATGCTGCCAGATGAGCTGTCGGTTGTCATGAACTTGCTGTAGTTTCCCGAATGCACTGTGCTGCCTCCTGGCCCTTTGAAACTTGAAACACTCATCCTCATTCTTCGCTTTGCCCTTGTCTATCACCTCCCCTGAAAATCTGTTCCTAAGTGGCTTTACCCAGCTCCCACCTACCCTTGGCAGTCTATTATCTCCCTGTGGTAAAGCCTGTCACACTGCATCATGGACATGCCCGTTGTCCCCCTGAGAAGAGAAAAGGGACAATGAGGGCCCCCAGCATTTGCAGCCCTAGTGCAGAGCCCCATGCCTGGCTTGCAGGAAATGCCAGATCATGAAGACAAACGGAGATCATCCTCTGGCTAACACCAGCTCTTCTTTGCCTACCGCAGGATCTGGATCAATAAAGAGCAGCCAGTTATTATTGCTGGTTTTCTAGGGATTTTTACCCCATATATTTCCCAAGTATTTACTCTTTTTATCGCACTTTAATTCAGGCTTCAACCACTTCCTAGTCAGATCAGGTGAAATCATTTTCCTTCCCATACCCTCAATGTATTTCACATCTAGTAATTCTTTTTTTAAAGATCTTATTTACCCATTTGACAGACAGACCACAAGTAGTTAGAGAGGGAGGCGGAGAGAGAGGGGGGAAGCAGGCTACCTGCTGAGCAGACAGCCCGATGTGGGGCTCCATCCCAGGACCCTGAAATCATGACCTGAGCTGAAGGCAGAGGCCTAAACCACTGAGCCACCCAGGAGCCCCCATATCTGGTAATTTTTAACCAACGTGGATTTGCTGCATCAAATAGTTCCTTCTTCTTCAAATATAAATATATAAATAAAGTGATCAAGTCACTCGCATGTCTTAGGAGAATGTCATACCTTTAGTAGCAAACTTGAAATCTTGGCCATTGGATTTGATTTTTGTTTTGGTTAGATTTGGTTCGGTTTTTGTCATTTTAAAAATCCCTCCAGCCCTTGGCTCTGTCTGACCTGATTGCTTTCAGCTGTTTCTGCAACAAAATTGTCCTGGCAGCGAAAACTCTCATTGTTTACAGTGGCGCCCCCTTCTGAACACTTTGTTAATAAGAAGCTTTTTTTAATTTTTGTTTTTGTTTTTCAGCTATGGTAAATGTGGAACAACAATGAGGTATTTCAAAGAGGTGAAACACAGATAAATTTCTCTAAGGGTGGGGGAGGGTTACTCAAAAAGGAACTTGACAAAACTTTTAAATATATCGACAATCATTATAACATAACGTGACTGATTGTTACCGTGATCTTAATTGGGCAAACACTTGTTGGCTTCCAAGAAAGACTAACATAGTGGAGATGGTTCTAGCGGCCTTCTAGCACAGGGTCTCATGAGGCAGGGATTCTAGCCACTGGCTGTGCAAGGCATGAGGCCTGTTAGTGATTCTATTTTTTCCTCTGCAGAATAGGTCTTTCTACATTCCAGGTCCTTTCTACCCCAATAAATAATGCGGCGATTCTCTCAGTGAGTTGTGCTATTGGTTTAAACAGCCAACTGTCTCTTTAAAAGGACTTTTGTTTAAATTCCTTTAATAAAAAGTCCTATAAAAATATTTTATATTTTTTATTTTTAAATCCCATATGTTTCCTCTGATCATGGAACTTTGTCATTTTGACCATCACTGCTCATTAAAATATTCTTCCTCATTAGCACCTACTGCTCTCCTCTCCTGGTGGTCTGTCCGGAAGGGTCTTCTCTAGCTCTTCTAGCAGGAGATGGGCACTTCCCCTCTACCCCTTTTGCCAGACTAACCTTACCTATCCTGCAGGGTCAGGTCGGCTTGGCCCTTTATCTGTTGCTCTCCTCTGAGTGGTTAGTTTTTCATAGATCCCGTGCTTTGCTTTTGTCAGGATTTACACTGGATTATCAAAACCCTTCTCTTGTGCCAGTGAAGCCTAAGAAACAGTCCGGATGAAAGATCCAGGAACTCAAACAGATCATATTTATCCTGAATGTTCTTTCCAAAATGAAAAATTCGTTTCTGAGGAGCCTCAAGATCTCTGAGAAGGGAAGTTTCACCAACTCTGTCATGTAGGGGCATCAATTCCGATTCTGTGTCAATTGTCCTACTTTCCCAGCTAGTAATTCTCTACCTCAGAAAGCCCACTCTCAACCGTTTCTTCTTTCAAAGGCAGTTGCTCTTAGTGTGTGTCATGGCACTTGGGGCCTGCTGGTCGTTGGCTACTGCCCTCTGTACCTTGGGTCTAACAGCTGCGGGGCATCAAGATGAGCACGTCTCTTGTTCTAGGACTTAATATAGTTTGGGGCACATGGTAAGCAATAATCACTTCTTTAGTTGATCCAAGTGTTGGATCTTTCTTAATTATTCTACTACCTCAATTTACTTGTTCTAATATTTGTCCCCCCCCGCATTTTAATATCTGTTAAGGTGGCTCTCACCTTGCACTTGATGACATATCCTACTTTAACTGACAGCATTTTTTTTTCTTAGTCGAACATAAACTATAGTGCATCTTACCCTTGATGAAAGCTAGGATGCAATTAAATACTCTATTATGGTTACGATTCTGATATTTGAAATCCTCCGGTAGCTCCCTGTGCCCCCACAGTGTAGTACCTCACCTCCTTGCCATAGTATACAAACCCTCTCACCCCCAGTGTTAACCCCGGGGCTCAGCCTCCATCCCCAGGTGATGCTGCCAGATGAGCGTCGGTTGTCATGAACTTGCTGTAGTTTCCCGAATGCACTGTGCTGCCTCCTGGCCCTTTGAAACTTGAAACACTCATCCTCATTCTTCGCTTTGCCCTTGTCTATCACCTCCCCTGAAAATCTGTTCCTAAGTGGCTTTTCCCAGCTCCCACCTACCCTTGGCAGTCTATTATCTCCCTGTGGTAAAGCCTGTCACACTGCATCATGGACATGCCCGTTGTCCCCCTGAGAAGAGAAAAAGGACAATGGGGGCCCCCAGCATTTGCAGCTCTAAAGCAGAGCCCCATGCCTGCACTATGTGCAGAGCCCCATGCAGGAAATGCCAGATCATGAAGACAAACGGAGATCATCCTCTGGCTAAAACCAGCTCTTCTTTGCCTACCGCAGGATCTGGATCAATAAAGAGCAGCAGTTATTATTGCTGGTTTTCTAGGGATTTTTACCCCATATATTTCCCAGGTCTTTACTCTTTTTGTAGCACTTTAATTCAGGCTTCAACCACTTCCTAGTCAGATCAGGTGAAATCATTTTCCTTCCCATACCCTCGATGTATTTCACATCTAGTAATTCTTTTTTTAAAGATCTTATTTACCCATTTGACAGACAGATCACAAGTAGGTAGAGAGGGAGGCAGAGAGAGAGGGGGGAAGCAGGCTCCTGCTGAGCAGACAGCCCGATGTGGGGCTCTATCCCAGGACCCTGAAATCATGACCTGAGCCGAAGGCAGAGGCCTAAACCACTGAGCCACCCAGGAGCCCCCATATCTGGTAATTTTTAACCAACGTGGATATGCTGCATCAAATAGTTCCTTCTTCTTCAAATATTAATATATAAATAAAGTGATCAGGTCACTCGCATGTCTTAGGAGAATGTCATACCTTTAGTAGCAAACTTGAAATCTTGGCCATTGGCTTTGATTTTTGTTTTGGTTAGATTTGGTTCGGTTTTTGTCATTTTAAAAATCACTCCAGCCCTTGGCTCTGTCTGACCTGATTGCTTTCAGCTGTTTCTGCAACAAAATTGTCCCAGCAGCGAAAACTCTCATTGTTTACAGTGGCGCCCCCTTCTGAACACTTTGTTAATAAGAAGCATTTTTTAATTTTTTTTTTTTCTTTTTCGGCTATGGTAAATGTGGAACAACAATGAGGTATTTCAAAGAGGTGAAACACAGATAAATTTCTCTAAGGGTGGGTGAAGGTTACTCAAAAAGGAACTTGACCAGGCTTTTAAAGATATCGACAATCATTATAACATAACGTGACTGATTGTTACCGTGCTCTTAACTGGGCAAACACTTGTTGGCTTCCAAGAAAGACTAACATAGTTGAGATGGTTCTAGCGGCCTTCTAGCACAGGGTCTCATGAGGCAGGGATTCTAGCCACTGGCTGTGCAAGGCATGAGGCCTGTTAGTGATTCTATTTTTTCCTCTGCAGAATAGGTCTTTCTACATTCCAGGTCCTTTCTACCCCAATAAATAATGCGGCGATTCTCTCAGTGAGTTGTGCTATTGGTTTAAACAGCCAACTGTCTCTTTAAAAGGACTTTTGTTTAAATTCCTTTAATAAAAAAGTCCTATAAAAAATATTTTATATTTTTCATTTTTAAATCCCATATGTTTACTCTGATCATGGAACTTTGTCATTTTGACCATCACTGCTGATTCAAATATTCTTCATCATTAGCACCTACTGCTCTCCTCTCCTGGTGGTCTCTCCGGAAGGGTCTTCTCTAGCTCTTCTAGCAGGAGATGGGCACTTCCCCTCTACCCCTGTTGCCAGACTAACCTTACCTATCCTGCAGGGTCAGGTCGGCCTGGCCCTTTATCTGTTGCTCTCCTCTGAGTGGTTAGTTTTTCATAGATCCCGTGCTTTGCTTTTGTCAGGATTTACACTGGATTATCAAAACCCTTCTCTTGTGCCAGTGAAGCCTAAGAAACAGTCCGGATGAGAGAACCAGGAACTCAAACAGATCATATTTATCCTGAATGTTGTGTCCAAAATGAAAAATTCGTTTCTGAGGAGCCTCAAGTTCTCTGAGAAGGGAAGTTTCACCAACTCTGTCATGTAGGGGCATCAATTCCGATTCTGTGTCAATTGTCCTACTTTCCCAGCTAGTAATTCTCTACCTCAGAAAGCCCACTCTCAACCGTTTCCTCTTTCAAAGGCAGTTGCTCTTTGAGTATGCACATGGCACTTGGGGCCTGCTGGTCGTTGGCTACTGCCCTCTGTACCTTGGGTCTAACAGCTGCGGGGCATCAAGATGAGCACGTCTCTTGTTCTAGGACTTAATATAGTTTGGGGCACATGGTAAGCAATAATCACTTCTTTAGTTGATCCAAGTGTTGGATCTTTCTTAATTATTCTACTACCTCAATTTACTTGTTCTAATATTTGTCCTCCCCCCATTTTAATATCTGTTAAGGTGGCTCTCACCTTGCACTTGATGACATATCCTACTTTAACTGACAGCATTTCTCTTTCTTAGTCGAACATAAACTATAGTGCATCTTACCCTTGATGAAAGCTAGGATGCAATTAAATACTCTATTATGGTTACGATTCTGATATTTGAAATCCTCCGGTAGCTCCCTGTGCCCCCACAGTGTAGTACCTCACCTCCTTGCCATAGTATACAAACCCTCTCACCCCCAGTGTTAACCCCGGGGCTCAGCCTCCATCCCCAGGTGATGCTGCCAGATGAGCGTCGGTTGTCATGAACTTGCTGTAGTTTCCCGAATGCACTGTGCTGCCTCCTGGCCCTTTGAAACTTGAAACACTCATCCTCATTCTTCGCTTTGCCCTTGTCTATCACCTCCCCTGAAAATCTGTTCCTAAGTGGCTTTACCCAGCTCCCACCTACCCTTGGCAGTCTATTATCTCCCTGTGGTAAAGCCTGTCACACTGCATCATGGACATGCCCGTTGTCCCCCTGAGAAGAGAAAAGGGACAATGAGGGCCCCCAGCATTTGCAGCCCTAGTGCAGAGCCCCATGCCTGGCTTGCAGGAAATGCCAGATCATGAAGACAAACGGAGATCATCCTCTGGCTAACACCAGCTCTTCTTTGCCTACCGCAGGATCTGGATCAATAAAGAGCAGCCAGTTATTATTGCTGGTTTTCTAGGGATTTTTACCCCATATATTTCCCAAGTATTTACTCTTTTTATCGCACTTTAATTCAGGGTTCAACCACTTCCTAGTCAGATCAGGTGAAATCATTTTCCTTCCCATACCCTCAATGTATTTCACATCTAGTAATTCTTTTTTTAAAGATCTTATTTACCCATTTGACAGACAGACCACAAGTAGTTAGAGAGGGAGGCGGAGAGAGAGGGGGGAAGCAGGCTACCTGCTGAGCAGACAGCCCGATGTGGGGCTCCATCCCAGGACCCTGAAATCATGACCTGAGCTGAAGGCAGAGGCCTAAACCACTGAGCCACCCAGGAGCCCCCATATCTGGTAATTTTTAACCAACGTGGATTTGCTGCATCAAATAGTTCCTTCTTCTTCAAATATAAATATATAAATAAAGTGATCAAGTCACTCGCATGTCTTAGGAGAATGTCATACCTTTAGTAGCAAACTTGAAATCTTGGCCATTGGATTTGATTTTTGTTTTGGTTAGATTTGGTTCGGTTTTTGTCATTTTAAAAATCCCTCCAGCCCTTGGCTCTGTCTGACCTGATTGCTTTCAGCTGTTTCTGCAACAAAATTGTCCTGGCAGCGAAAACTCTCATTGTTTACAGTGGCGCCCCCTTCTGAACACTTTGTTAATAAGAAGCTTTTTTTAATTTTTGTTTTTGTTTTTCAGCTATGGTAAATGTGGAACAACAATGAGGTATTTCAAAGAGGTGAAACACAGATAAATTTCTCTAAGGGTGGGGGAGGGTTACTCAAAAAGGAACTTGACAAAACTTTTAAATATATCGACAATCATTATAACATATCGTGACTGATTGTTACCGTGATCTTAATTGGGCAAACACTTGTTGGCTTCCAAGAAAGACTAACATAGTGGAGATGGTTCTAGCGGCCTTCTAGCACAGGGTCTCATGAGGCAGGGATTCTAGCCACTGGCTGTGCAAGGCATGAGGCCTGTTAGTGATTCTATTTTTTCCTCTGCAGAATAGGTCTTTCTACATTCCAGGTCCTTTCTACCCCAATAAATAATGCGGCGATTCTCTCAGTGAGTTGTGCTATTGGTTTAAACAGCCAACTGTCTCTTTAAAAGGACTTTTGTTTAAATTCCTTTAATAAAAAGTCCTATAAAAATATTTTATATTTTTTATTTTTAAATCCCATATGTTTCCTCTGATCATGGAACTTTGTCATTTTGACCATCACTGCTCATTAAAATATTCTTCCTCATTAGCACCTACTGCTCTCCTCTCCTGGTGGTCTGTCCGGAAGGGTCTTCTCTAGCTCTTCTAGCAGGAGATGGGCACTTCCCCTCTACCCCTTTTGCCAGACTAACCTTACCTATCCTGCAGGGTCAGGTCGGCTTGGCCCTTTATCTGTTGCTCTCCTCTGAGTGGTTAGTTTTTCATAGATCCCGTGCTTTGCTTTTGTCAGGATTTACACTGGATTATCAAAACCCTTCTCTTGTGCCAGTGAAGCCTAAGAAACAGTCCGGATGAAAGATCCAGGAACTCAAACAGATCATATTTATCCTGAATGTTCTTTCCAAAATGAAAAATTCGTTTCTGAGGAGCCTCAAGATCTCTGAGAAGGGAAGTTTCACCAACTCTGTCATGTAGCGGCATCAATTCCGATTCTGTGTCAATTGTCCTACTTTCCCAGCTAGTAATTCTCTACCTCAGAAAGCCCACTCTCAACCGTTTCTTCTTTCAAAGGCAGTTGCTCTTAGTGTGTGTCATGGCACTTGGGGCCTGCTGGTCGTTGGCTACTGCCCTCTGTACCTTGGGTCTAACAGCTGCGGGGCATCAAGATGAGCACGTCTCTTGTTCTAGGACTTAATATAGTTTGGGGCACATGGTAAGCAATAATCACTTCTTTAGTTGATCCAAGTGTTGGATCTTTCTTAATTATTCTACTACCTCAATTTACTTGTTCTAATATTTGTCCCCCCCCCGCATTTTAATATCTGTTAAGGTGGCTCTCACCTTGCACTTGATGACATATCCTACTTTAACTGACAGCATTTCTCTTTCTTAGTCGAACATAAACTATAGTGCATCTTACCCTTGATGAAAGCTAGGATGCAATTAAATACTCTATTATGGTTACGATTCTGATATTTGAAATCCTCCGGTAGCTCCCTGTGCCCCCACAGTGTAGTACCTCACCTCCTTGCCATAGTATACAAACCCTCTCACCCCCAGTGTTAACCCCGGGGCTCAGCCTCCATCCCCAGGTGATGCTGCCAGATGAGCGTCGGTTGTCATGAACTTGCTGTAGTTTCCCGAATGCACTGTGCTGCCTCCTGGCCCTTTGAAACTTGAAACACTCATCCTCATTCTTCGCTTTGCCCTTGTCTATCACCTCCCCTGAAAATCTGTTCCTAAGTGGCTTTTCCCAGCTCCCACCTACCCTTGGCAGTCTATTATCTCCCTGTGGTAAAGCCTGTCACACTGCATCATGGACATGCCCGTTGTCCCCCTGAGAAGAGAAAAAGGACAATGGGGGCCCCCAGCATTTGCAGCTCTAAAGCAGAGCCCCATGCCTGCACTATGTGCAGAGCCCCATGCAGGAAATGCCAGATCATGAAGACAAACGGAGATCATCCTCTGGCTAAAACCAGCTCTTCTTTGCCTACCGCAGGATCTGGATCAATAAAGAGCAGCAGTTATTATTGCTGGTTTTCTAGGGATTTTTACCCCATATATTTCCCAGGTCTTTACTCTTTTTGTAGCACTTTAATTCAGGCTTCAACCACTTCCTAGTCAGATCAGGTGAAATCATTTTCCTTCCCATACCCTCGATGTATTTCACATCTAGTAATTCTTTTTTTAAAGATCTTATTTACCCATTTGACAGACAGACCACAAGTAGGTAGAGAGGGAGGCAGAGAGAGAGGGGGGAAGCAGGCTCCTGCTGAGCAGACAGCCCGATGTGGGGCTCTATCCCAGGACCCTGAAATCATGACCTGAGCCGAAGGCAGAGGCCTAAACCACTGAGCCACCCAGGAGCCCCCATATCTGGTAATTTTTAACCAACGTGGATATGCTGCATCAAATAGTTCCTTCTTCTTCAAATATTAATATATAAATAAAGTGATCAGGTCACTCGCATGTCTTAGAAGAATGTCATACCTTTAGTAGCAAACTTGAAATCTTGGCCATTGGCTTTGATTTTTGTTTTGGTTAGATTTGGTTCGGTTTTTGTCATTTTAAAAATCCCTCCAGCCCTTGGCTCTGTCTGACCTGATTGCTTTCAGCTGTTTCTGCAACAAAATTGTCCCAGCAGCGAAAACTCTCATTGTTTACAGTGGCACCCCCTTCTGAACACTTTGTTAATAAGAAGCATTTTTTAATTTTTTTTTTTTTTGTTTTTCGGCTATGGTAAATGTGGAACAACAATGAGGTATTTCAAAGAGGTGAACCACAGATAAATTTCTCTAAGGGTGGGTGAAGGTTACTCAAAAAGGAACTTGACCAGGCTTTTAAAGATATCGACAATCATTATAACATAACGTGACTGATTGTTACCGTGCTCTTAACTGGGCAAACACTTGTTGGCTTCCGGAAAGACTAACATAGTTAAGATGGTTCTAGCGGCCTTCTAGCACAGGGTCTCATGAGGCAGGGATTCTAGCCACTGGCTGTGCAAGGCATGAGGCCTGTTAGTGATTCTAATTTTTTCTCTGCAGAATGGGTCTTTCTACATTTCAGGTCCTTTCTACCCCAACAAATAATGCGGCGAATCTCTCAGTGAGTTGTATATTTGGTTTAAACAGCCAACTGTCTCTTAAAAAGGTCTTTTGTTTAAATTCCTTTTAAAAAAATGTCCTTTAAAAAATTTTTTTTTATTTTTTATTTTTAAATCCCATATGTTTACTCTGATCATGGAACTTTGTCATTTTGACCATCACTGCTGATTAAAATATTCTTCATCATTAGCACCTACTGCTCTCCTCTCCTGGTGGTCTGTCCGGAAGGGTCTTCTCTAGCTCTTCTAGCAGGAGATGGGCACTTCCCCTCTACCCCTGTTGCCAGACTAACCTTACCTATCCTGCAGGGTCAGGTCGGCCTGGCCCTTTATCTGTTGCTCTCCTCTGAGTGGTTAGTTTTTCATAGATCCCGTGCTTTGCTTTTGTCAGGATTTACACTGGATTATCAAAACCCTACTCTTGTGCCAGTGAAGCCTAAGAAACAGTCCGGATGAGAGAACCAGGAACTCAAACAGATCATATTTATCCTGAATGTTCTGTCCAAAATGAAAAATTCGTTTCTGAGGAGCCTCACGAACTCTGAGAAGGGAAGTTTCACCAACTCTGTCATGTAGGGGCATCAATTCCGATTCTGTGTCAATTGTCCTACTTTCCCAGCTAGTAATTCTCTACCTCAGAAAGCCCACTCTCAACCGTTTCCTCTTTCAAAGGCAGTTGCTCTTAGAGTGTGCACATGGCACTTGGGGCCTGCTGGTCGTTGGCTACTGCCCTCTGTACCTTGGGTCTAACAGCTGCGGGGCATCAAGATGAGCACGTCTCTTGTTCTAGGACTTAATATAGTTTGGGACACATGGTAAGCAATAATCACTTCTTTAGTTGATCCAAGTGTTGGATCTTTCTTAATTATTCTACTACCTCAATTTACTTGTTCTAAGATTTGTCCCACCCCCCCATTTTAATATCTGTTAAGGTGGCTCTCACCTTGCACTTGATGACATATCCTACTTTAACTGACAGCATTTCTCTTTCTTAGTCGAACATAAACTATAGTGCATCTTACCCTTGATGAAAGCTAGGATGCAATTAAATACTCTATTATGGTTACGATTCTGATATTTGAAATCCTCCAGTAGCTCCCTGTGCCCCCACAGTGTAGTATCTCACCTCCTTGCCATAGTATACAAACCCTCTCACCCCCAGTGTTAACCCCGGGGCTCAGCCTCCATCCCCAGGTGATGCTGCCAGATCAGCTGTCGGTTGTCATGAACTTGCTGTAGTTTCCCGAATGCACTGTGCTGCCTCCTGGCCCTTTGAAACTTGAAACACTCATCCTCATTCTTCGCTTTGCCCTTGTCTATCACCTCCCCTGAAAATCTGTTCCTAAGTGGCTTTACCCAGCTCCCACCTACCCTTGGCAGTCTATTATCTCCCTGTGGTAAAGCCTGTCACACTGCATCATGGACATGCCCGTTGTCACCCTGAGAAGAGAAAAGGGACAATGAGGGCCCCCAGCATTTGCAGCCCTAGTGCAGAGCCCCATGCCTGGCTTGCAGGACATGCCAGATCATGAAGACAAACGGAGATCATCGTCTGGCTAACACCAGCTCTTCTTTGCCTACCGCAGGATCTGGATCAATAAAGAGCAGCCAGTTATTATTGCTGGTTTTCTAGGGATTTTTACCCCATATATTTCCCAGGTATTTACTCTTTTTATCGCACTTTAATTCAGGCTTCAACCACTTCCTAGTCAGATCAGGTGAAATCATTTTCCTTCCATTACCCTCAATGTATTTCACATCTAGTAATTCTTTTTTTAAAGATCTTATTTACCCATTTGTCAGACAGACCACAAGTAGTTAGAGAGGGAGGCAGAGAGAGAGGGGGGACGCAGGCTACTTGCTGAGCAGACAGCCCGATGTGGGGCTCCATCCCAGGACACTGAAATCATGACCTGAGCTGAAGGTAGAGGCCTAAACCACTGAGCCACCCAGGAGCCCCCATATCTGGTAATTTTTAACCAACGTGGATTTGCTGCATCAAATAGTTCCTTCTTCTTCAAATATTAATATATAAATAAAGTGATCAAGTCACTCGCATGTCTTAGGAGAATGTCATACCTTTAGTAGCAAACTTGAAATCTTGGCCATTGGTTTTGATTTTTGTTTTGGTTAGATTTGGTTCGGTTTTTGTCATTTTAAAAATCCCTCCAGCCCTTGGCTCTGTCTGACCTGATTGCTTTCAGCTGTTTCTGCAACAAAATTGTCCTGGCAGCGAAAACTCTCATTGTTTACAGTGGCGCCCCCTTCTGAACACTTTGTTAATAAGAAGCTTTTTTTAATTTTTGTTTTTGTTTTTCAGCTATGGTAAATGTGGAACAACAATGAGGTATTTCAAAGAGGTGAACCACAGATAAATTTCTCTAAGGGTGGGGGAGGGTTACTCAAAAAGGAACTTGACCAGGCTTTTAAAGATATCGACAATCATTATAACATAACGTGACTGATTGTTACCGTGCTCTTAACTGGGCAAACACTTGTTGGCTTCCAAGAAAGACTAACATAGTTGAGATGGTTCTAGCGGCCTTCTAGCACAGGGTCTCATGAGGCAGGGATTCTAGCCACTGGCTGTGCAAGGCATGAGGCCTGTTAGTGATTCTATTTTTTCCTCTGCAGAATAGGTCTTTCTACATTCCAGGTCCTTTCTACCCCAATAAATAATGCGGCGATTCTCTCAGTGAGTTGTGCTATTGGTTTAAACAGCCAACTGTCTCTTTAAAAGGACTTTTGTTTAAATTCCTTTAATAAAAAAGTCCTATAAAAAATATTTTATATTTTTTATTTTTAAATCCCATAAGTTTACTCTGATCATGGAACTTTGTCATTTTGACCATCACTGCTGATTAAAATATTCTTCATCATTAGCACCTACTGCTCTCCTCTCCTGGTGGTCTGTCCGGAAGGGTCTTCTCTAGCTCTTCTAGCAGGAGATGGGCACTTCCCCTCTACCCCTGTTGCCAGACTAACCTTACCTATCCTGCAGGGTCAGGTCGGCCTGGCCCTTTATCTGTTGCTCTCCTCTGAGTGGTTAGTTTTTCATAGATCCCGTGCTTTGCTTTTGTCAGGATTTACACTGGATTATCAAAACCCTTCTCTTGTGCCAGTGAAGCCTAAGAAACAGTCCGGATGAGAGAACCAGGAACTCAAACAGATCATATTTATCCTGAATGTTCTGTCCAAAATGAAAAATTCGTTTCTGAGGAGCCTCAAGATCTCTGAGAAGGGAAGTTTCACCAACTCTGTCATGTAGGGGCATCAATTTCGATTCTGTGTCAATTGTCCTACTTTCCCAGCTAGTAATTCTCTACCTCAGAAAGCCCACTCTCAACCGTTTCCTCTTTCAAAGGCAGTTGCTCTTAGAGTCTGCACATGGCACTTGGGGCCTGCTGGTCGTTGGCTACTGCCCTCTGTACCTTGGGTCTAACAGCTGCGGGGCATCAAGATGAGCACGTCTCTTGTTCTAGGACTTAATATAGTTTGGGGCACATGGTAAGCAATAATCACTTCTTTAGTTGATCCAAGTGTTGGATCTTTCTTAATTATTCTACTACCTCAATTTACTTGTTCTAAGATTTATCCCCCCCCATTTTAATATCTCTTATTGTGGCACTCACCTTGCACTTGATGACATATCCTAGTTTAATGACAGCATTTCTCTTTCTTAGTCGAACATAAACTATAGTGCATCTTACACTTAATGAAAGCTAGAATGCAATTAAATACTCTATTATGGTTACGATTCTGATATATGAAATCCTCCGGGGGCTCCCTGTGCCCCCACAGTGTAGTACCTCACCTCCTCGCCATAGTATACAAACCCTCTCACCCCCAGTGTTAACCCCGGGGCTCAGCCTCCATCACCAGGTATGCTGCCAGATCAGCTGTCGGTTGTCATGAACTTGCTGTAGTTTCCCGAATGCACTGTGCTGCCTCCTGGCCCTTTGAATCTTGAAACACTCATCCTCATTCTTCGCTTTGCCCTTGTCTATCACCTCCCCTGAAAATCTGTTCCTAAGTGGCTTTACCCAGCTCCAACCTACCCTTGGCAGTCTATTATCTCCCTGTGGTAAAGCCTGTCACACTGCATCATGGACATGCCCGTTGTCCCCCTGAGAAGAGAGAAGGGACAATGAGGGCCCCCAGCATTTGCAGCCCTAGTGCAGAGCCCCATGCCTGGCTTGCAGGACATGCCAGATCATGAAGACAAACGGAGATCATCCTCTGGCTAACACCAGCTCTTCTTTGCCTACCGCAGGATCTGGATCAATAAAGAGCAGCCAGTTATTATTGCTGGTTTTCTAGGGATTTTTACCCCATATATTTCCCAGGTATTTACTCTTTTTATCGCACTTTAATTCAGGCTTCAACCACTTCCTAGTCAGATCAGGTGAAATCATTTTCCTTCCATTACCCTCAATGTATTTCACATCTAGTAATTCTTTTTTTAAAGATCTTATTTACCCATTTGACAAAAAGAACACAAGTAGTTAGAGAGGGAGGCAGAGAGAGAGGGGGGAAGCAGGCTACCTGCTGAGCAGACAGCCCGATGTGGGGCTCCATCCCAGGACACTGAAATCATGACCTGAGCTGAAGGCAGAGGCCTAAACCACTGAGCCACCCAGGAGCCCCCATATCTGGTAATTTTTAACCAACGTGGATTTGCTGCATCAAATAGTTCCTTCTTCTTCAAATATAAATATATAAATAAAGTAATCAAGTCACTCGCATGTCTTAGGAGAATGTCATACCTTTAGTACAAACTTGAAATCTTGGCCATTGGTTTTGATTTTTGTTTTGGTTAGATTTGGTTCGGTTTTTGTCATTTTAAAAATCCCTCCAGCCCTTGGCTCTGTCTGACCTGATTGCTTTCAGCTGTTTCTGTAAATCTTACCCTGACCCTAACAGTGACCCGACCCTGACCTTAACACTGAACCTGACCCTGACTGTGAGCCTGACCCTAACTCTAACCCTAAACGTAACCCTTACCCTGACACTAACACGGGCCCTGACCCAAAACCTAACGCTGAACCTAACCCTAAAACTAACCCCTAACATTATCACTGACCCTGACTTTAACCCGGTCTAACCCTAACCCTCAACCTACCTCTAACCCTAACCCTAACCCCACTTTAACAATAATCCTGACCCTCTCCCTGAACCTGATCATAACCCTAACTCTGAACTTTGCCTATGTGAGACCTTAACCTTAAACCTGACCCTGGCTTTGACCTTAACACTGACCCTAACCCTGACTGTAAACCTAACTCTCACCCAATCCATGATCCTGACAGAATCATAACACTAAAGCTAACCCTGATCCTGAACCTACACATAAAACAGAACCTAAACTTAAAGCTGACCTTACCATAACCATGAACCTAACCCTGAACCTGAACCTAACCCTGACACTAAACCTGTCCCAAACCTAACCCTGACCCTGACATGAACCTTGCCCCCAAACCTAAACTTGAACCTGACCCTAAATCTGACCATGACCCTGAACTTGAACCTAAACATAACCATCACACACTGACCCTGACCCTGACTCTGACCATAACCTTAACCGTGACCCTACTGTGAGCCTGACCCTAAACCTAACCATGAACCTAACCCTAACCCTGACCCCTACCCTAAGCCTTACGCTAACCCTGACCCCAATGACGTCTAACCCTAACCCTGATCCTAAGTCTTTCTTAACCCTAACCCTAACACTAACCTAGTCTATACCCAGCTCTGTTCTCTCCAGTGAGGACAACAGCTGCACCCAGGTCTCCCAGGAGCTTGGGGGAGGCTGTATGGGGGTCATTGGATTGGCACTGCATTAAGTGGAGGGTGAGCCTTGAGCAGTTTGGGGACCGGTGGCTCAGGGAGCTCTGGTGAAGCAGGAAGTTTGGTAAGGAGCCCCCAGGCAGTGTTGAACTCACTTACCTGACGACAGAACCCAACAGAATTGGAACCTTTGTATCCAGGCATGCCATTACAGAGAAAACCCCCCATCCAAGCTCATTTCAAAGCAAATCCTAAGGGAAGCGACATGTTCTTCTGCTGTACTGAAGCCGAGAGGATGCAGGGAGAAGAGAGCTCGCCCGCCAGACACATCCCCTCCATGGCAGTTCATATCAGGTTTCCCCAACGCCCAAGGCCCTTTGGCTAAAAAAATCAAAAGGTGACACCAGGGGGCTCAGAGACAGAGAGTCCCACACCTTATGATCAACCAGTGTAGACCTAGGTCTCCTCCAGATCTGTGTGTGTGTGTGTGTGTGTGTGTGTGTGTGCCCCTGGGTGTCCGTGTGTCTGTGTGTAAAGAGGACCTTGCCATGCCATCGTGGGTGGAGATGCAAAAAGCAGGATCAGGCTGGTGAGGGTTTAGATGTCTGGTGGGCAAGTTATGTTCACACCCCGGTTTAAGGCTGGTTAAGGTGGATCGGGTGGAGGGTCTACACCCTTCTGCCCAGGGTTTATCCTGAGACCCTGAACGGATGGGTCCATGACCCAGGAGCGGGGCTAACCCTAACAGTAACCACTAATCCTGACCCTGACACTGACTATGAGCCTTCCCCAAACCCTAACCCAAACCTTGACCCTGACCCTGACCCTATCTGTGAATCTGACCGGAACCCTAAACCTAAACCTAAGCCTGACACTGGCCCTGATGTGGACCCTGAACCTAAACCTAACATTGATATTACTGTAACCAAGACTCATAACTAACCATGACCCTGACCATGACCCTAATCCTAACCCTGACGCTGACATAACCCTGACCCTAACCCTACCCATGACCGTGACTGTGAGCCTGACCCTAACCCTAAACCTAAATGTATCTCTAACCATGACCCTAATACGGACCCTGAACCTAAACCTAACGCTGAACCTGACCCTAACACTAACCCCTAACCTAAACCAAATCCTAACCCTGACCTTACGTTGTCTAACGCTAACCCTAACCATAAACCTACTTCTAACTCTAACTCTAACCCCAATCCAAAACGCTACCGACAAACCTAACTGTGACACTGAACCGAACATTGACCCTATACCAAAGCCTGACCCTAAACCTGACCCTGGCCCTGACCTTCACCTGACCCTGACCCTTATCCTAACCATGACACTAACACTGACCACTACACAATCCTGTCCCTGACCCGAATGTGGACTTTAAACCAATACCTATACCTGACCCTAAACCTGACACTGGTGCTAAACTTCACCATGACCCTCACCCAGACCATGACCATAAATCTAACCCTGACGCTAACAGTGATGCCGACCCTGACCTGAACACTAAACCTGACCCTGACTGTGAGTCTGACCCTAACACTAACCCTAAATGTAACCCTGACCCTGACACTAACACGGGCCCTCCCCAGAATCCTATCGCTGGTCCCAACCCTAACACTAACCACTAACCCTACCACAGACCCTGATCCTAACAAGCTCTAACCCTAAACGTCAACCAAACGCTAACCCTAACACTAACCCTAACTTTAACAATAACCCTGACCCTATACCTGACTATGATCATAACCCTAACCCTGAACTTTGCCTATACAAGACCCTGACCCTATACGTGACCCTGGCCCTGAGCCTAAACCTAACCATGACCCTAACACTGACCACTACATAACCCTGTCGCTGACCTGAATGTGGACTTTAAACCAATACCTGATCCAGACCGTAAACCTGACACTGGCCCAAGACTTCACCCTGACCCTGAACCATACCATGACCATAAATCTAACCCTGACCCTGGCTGTGACCCTGACCCTGACCTGAACACTAAACCTGACCCTGACTGTGAGCCTGACCCTAACTCTAACCCTAAATGCAACCCTGACCCTGACACTAACACGGGCCCTCCCCAGAATCCTATTGCTGAACCCAACCCTAACACTATCCCTAACCCTACCACGGACCCTGATCCTAACAAGTTCTAACCCGAACCGTCAACCAAACGCTAACCCTAGCACTAACCCTAAACTTTAACTTTAACTTTGACCCTATACTTGACTATGATCATAACCCTATCTCTGAACTTTGCCTATACCAGACCCTGACCCTATACCTGATCCTGGCCCTGAGCCGAAACCTAACCATGACCCTAACACTAACAACGATATAACCCTGTCGCTGACCCAAATGTGGACATTAAAACAATACCTGATCGTGTCCGTAAACCTGACACTGGCCCTAGACTTGCCCCTGACCCTGACCCAGGCAAACACCAGAAACGTAACCCTGACCCTAACAGTGACCCTGACCCTGACCCTAACCATAACCCTGACTGAATGTGAGCCTGACCCTAACTCTAACCCTAAACGTAACCCTGACCCTGACACTAACACAGGCCCTGACCCGAAACCTAATGCTGAACCTAACCCTAAAACTAACCCCTAACATTATCACTGACACTGACCCTAACCTGGTCTAACCCTAATCCTCAACCTACCTAGCCTTAACTCTAACCCCACTTTAACAATAATCCTGACCCTCTACCTGACCCTGATCATAACCCTATCTCTGAACTTTGCCTATGTCAGACCTTAAACTTAAACCTTACCCTGGCCTTGACCTTAACACTGACCCTAACCCTGAATGTACACCTAACTCTGAACCAATCCAAGATCCTGAACAGAATCGTAACCCTAAAGCTAACCCTGATTCTGAACCTACTCATAAAACAGATCCTAAACATAAAGCTGACCTTACCATAACCATGAACCTAAGCCTGACCCTGACCCTAACCCTGACACTAAACCTGTCCCAAACCTAACCCTAACCCTGACATGAACCTTGCCCCCAAACCAAAACTTGAACCTGACCCTAAATCTGACCATGACCCTGAACCTGACCCTAAACCTAACCGTCACCCTAACACTGACCCTGACCCTGACTCTGACCGTTACGCTAACCGTGACCCTACTGTGAGCCTGACCCTAAACCTAACCATGAACCTAACCCTAACCCTGACCCCTACCCTAAGCCTTAAGCTAACCCTGACCCCAACGACGTCTAAACCTAACCCTGACCCTAAGTCTTTCTTAACCCTAACCCTAACACTAACCTAGTCTAAACCCAGCTCTGTTGCCTCCAGCGGGGACAACAGCTGCACCCAGGCCTCCCAAGGGCTGGGTGGAGTCTGAATGGGGGTCACTGGATGGGCACTGCATTGAGTGGAGTGTGAGCCTGAGCAGCTTGCGCACCGGTGGCTCAGGGAGCTCTGGTACAGCAGGAAGTTCGGTAAGGAGCCCCCAGGCAGTGGTGACCTCACTTCCCTGACGACAGAGCCCAACGGAATTGGAACCCACGTATCCAGGCAACCCATTACAGAGAAAAACCCCCTGCCCAGCTCATTTCTAGGCACATCCTAAAAGAAGCAACATGTTCTTCTGCTGTACTGAAGCCGAGAGGATGCAGGGAGAAGAGAGCTCGCCTGCCAGACACGTCGCCTCCCTTCAGGTCATATCATGTTTCCCCAATGCCTCAGACCCTTTGGCTAATAAAATCAAAAGGTGACACCAGGGGGCTCAGAGTCAGAGAATCCCACGACTTCTGATCCACGGGTGTAGCCCTAGGTCTCTTACCCATTTCTGTGTGTGTGTGTGTGTGTGTGTGCCTCTCGGTGTCTGTGTGTAAAGAGGACCTTGCCATGCCATCGTGGGAGGAGATGCCCCAAGCAGGATCAGGCTGATGAGGGTTTAGATGTCTGGTGGGCAAGTTATGTTCACACACCAGTTTAAGGCTGGTTAAGTGGGATCGGGTGGAGGGTCTACACCCTTCTGCACAGGGTTTCTCCTGAGACCCTGAACGGATGGGTCCATGACCCAGAAGCGGGGCTAACCCTAACAGTAACCACTAACCCAAACCCTGACACTGACTGTGAGCCTGCCCCAAACCCTAACCCATACGCTGACACTGAACCTGACCCTGACACATTATGCCCAGCCAATGCTTAAGTACGAAGAGGGCACAAACTCGCATTGTGACCCTCAGCGTGAGTCCTGTCCTCTAGTAAGTCCTCTCAGTGGCTGGACCATTAGACGTCATAATGGGCTTGCCATGCCCCTAGGCCCCAAGTTTTAACCAGCTTTCTGGTTGTCCCCTCGCCCCTCCCCAGGGCTCTGCTCTGGAAACTCTCTTTTGGTGGGACACCTGAGGTAAAAACAAAACAAAACCAACTCCTCCCATCTCAAAGAATAACCCCAAACTCTTCGGATCGGGCCAAATGCCCAGAGAGGAAGACTCGTCCATGGCCCATGAGGCCACCCGGACATTCCACGGCCATCAGTGACACAATATCCAGAGACAAAATCTTGAGCAAGCGTCTCACACTTGCCCCCTTTTTCATATCGTGAAGAGTTCTCCTCACTGTCTGTAGATCAGTCCTGCAATACCTACGACCCGAAACCTAAGCCGAGTTTGTGTTTTCAGACAACTGTCCCCACAGCCCTGGCCCACAAAACCTACAGGCACAGGTTCTTGGAGCCAAACCTGAGGACTGTACCTGGGAATTCTGCCCATTCCATTGGCCACAAACCTAGAAATAGGATGATAAACCTCCAAAGTGCCCGGGGCCATCCCAATAGTGTTGACTGCCCAGGAAAAACAAGGGCGGTCTGACACCAGCTGAGCATCTACCTGCACTTAGACCCGTGGACAGATGTCCCCAGAGGTAAATTGCAGTGAGCAGGCCCCTAGATCCTAATCGGATCCATTGCTTTGTTGTCCAGGCCTCTCTCCTCAGAGGCCTGGATTCCAATAGCAGCATATGGCTGTTTCTTGAGGCACCCATCAGAAGAAATCTCGTCTCCACGTGGGAATCTTGCACGTTGGAGCTGAGTCAAAGCCTCTGGTTAGGAGAACCCTTCAGGGACCCTGTGCCACTGCCTCATTCCAAGTTCTCCATGGACACAAACCTACATTAGGACCCATCCACAAGAGAGTCCATTTCAACTCAACCCTCTCAGTTTCTCCCCCAGATCCAGCAGATCTATCCTGTCTTGTCACTAGGACACAAGAGGAATGAGAGTCGGGCTTTCCAGCCATCCATCATTAGAACCCTACTCGGAATCGATCCGTATGGGAAGTCCTGGAGCCAACCAACAGGTCTCAATCGCCATGCAGAAGAATCTTTACGGTTTGGAGCATCTCACAACTCCATCGTGGGAAAAATTCCATGGCCTCGTGATCCACCACCTCTTCATGAAGAGGGCCATAAGGGACAAATACTCCAACCTAAGCCATTGTCAGATCCTCACCTGATTTCAGATGCACGAGATCTTGTTTCATCTGCAGAGCGTACCTGCCATGCCCTTGCCCAGATCCTAAGGTTGCTTGTGTTCTCAGACTTCTGTCCTCAACTCCTGGCCCACAAGCCCTCCAGTTTGGCAATTCCAGAACTAAAATGCAGCCCTCTGCCTGCCCTCCAGAAGAAAAAACATTGCCCTCTGGGGCTAACCAGAAACCCCTGAAATATATGGGGGAAATATCCCTAGAAAAACAGCTATAATAACTGGCTGCTCTTTATTGATCCAGATCCTGCGGTAGGCAAAGAAGAGCTGGTTTTAGCCAGAGGATGATCTCCGTTTGTCTTCATGATCTGGCATTTCCTGCAAGCCAGGCATGGGGCTCTGCACTAGAGCTGATAATGCTTGGGGGCCCTCACTGTCCCTTTTCTCTTCTCAGGAGGACAACGGTCATGTCCATGGTGCAGTGTGACAGGCTTTACCACAGGGAGATAAAATACTGCCAAGGGTAGGTTGGAGCTGGGAAAAGCCACTTAGGAACAGATTTTCAGGGGAGGTGATAGACAAGGGCAAAGCGAAGAATGAGGATGAGTGTGTCAAGTTTCAAAGTGCCAGGAGGCAGCACAGTGCATTTGGGAAACTACAGCAAGTTCATGACAACCGACAGCTGATCGGGCAGCATCACCTGGGGATGGAGGCTGAGCCCCGGGGATAACACTGGGGGTGAGATGGTTTGTATACGATGGCGAGCAGGTGAGGTACTACACTGAGGGGGCACAGGGAGCTACCGGAGGATTTCATATATCAGAATCGTAACCATAATAGTGTATTTAACTGCATCCGAGCTTTCATCAAGGGTAAGATGCACTAAAGTTTATGTTCGACTAAGAAAGAGAAATGCTGTCAGTTAAACTAGGATATGTCATCAAGTGCAATGTGAGTGCCACCTTAAGAGATATTAAAATGGGGGGGGGCAAATCTTAGAAAAGTAAATTGTGGTACTAGAATAATTAAGGAAAGTTCTAACACTTGGATCAACTAAAAAAGTGATTATTTCTTACCATGTGCCCCAAACTCTATTAAGTCTTAGAACAAGAGACGTTCTCATCTTGATGCGGCGCAGCTGTTAGACCCAAAGTACAGAGCGCAATATCCAACGACCAGCAGGCCCCAGGTGCCATGTGAAGACTCTAAGAGCAACTGCCTTTGAGAGAGGAAACGGTTGAGAGTGGGCTTTCTGAGGTAGAGAATTACTAGCTGGGAAAGTAGGACAATTGACACAGAATCGGAATTGATGCCCCTACATGACAGAGTTGGTGAAACTTCCCTCCTCAGAGATCTTGAGGCTCCACAGAAATGTATTTTTCATTTTGGACAGAACATTCAGGATAAATATGATCTGTTCGAGTTCCTGGTTCTCTCATCAGGACTATTTCTTAGGCTTCACTGGCACAAGAAAAGGGTTTTGATAGTCCATGGTAAATCCTGACAAAAGGAAAGCATGGGATCTATGAAAAACTAACCACTCAGAAGAGAACAACAGATAAAAGGCCCGAACGACCTGACCCTGCAGGATAGGTAAGGCTGGTCCGGCAACAGGGGTAGAGGGGAAGTGCCCATCTCCTGCTAGAAGAGCTAGAGAAGTCCCCTTCCGGAGAGACGACCAGGAGAGGAGAGCAGTAGGTGCTGATGATGAATATTTTATCAGCTGAGAATGTCATAATGACAAAGTTCCACGATCAGAGTAAACATATGGGATTAAAAAATAAAAAATAAAAAAAAGATTTTTTTTAAAAACACTTTTTTTTAAGGAATTTATACAAAAGTGCTTTTTAAGAGACATTTGGCTGTTTAAACCAAAAGTACATCTCACTGAGAGAATCGCCGCATTATTTATTGGGGTAGAAAGGACCTGGAATTAGAAAGACCCATTCTGCAGAGGAAAAAATAGAATCACTAACAGGCCTCATGCCTTGCACAGCCAGTGGCTAGAATCCCTGCCTCATGAGACCCTGTGCTAGAAGGCCGCTAGAACCATCTCAACTATGTTAATCTTTCTTGGAAGCCAACAAGTGTTTGCCCAGTTAAGAGCACGGTAACAATCAGTCACATTATGTTATAATGACTGTCGATATCTTTAAAAGACTTGTCAAGTTCCTTTTTGAGTAACCCTCACCCTACCCTTAGAGAAATTTATCTGTCGTTCACCTTTTTGAAATTCCTCATTGTTGTTCCACATTTATCATAGCCAAAAAAAAAAAAAAAAAAAAGCTTTTTATTAACAAAGTGTTCAGAAGGGGGCGCCACTGTAAACAATGAGAGTTTTCGCTGCCTGAACGATTTTGTTGCAGAAACAGCTGAAAGCAATCAGGTCACACAGAGCCCAGGGCTGGAGGCATTTTTAAAATTACAAAAACCGAACCAAATCTAACCAAAACAAAAATGAAAAATCAAAACCAATGGCCAAGATTTCAAGTTTGCTACTAAAGGCATGACATTCTCCTAAGACATGCGAGTGACTTGATCAATATATTTATATATTTATATTTGAAGAAGAAGGAACTATTTGATGCAGCAAATCCACGTTGATTAAAAATTACCAGATATGGGGTCTCCTGCGTGGCTCAGTGGTTTAGGCCTCTGCCTTCGGCTCAGGTCATGATTTCAGGGTCCTGGGATGGAGCCCCACATCGGGCTCTCTGCTCAGCGGGGAGCCTGCTTCCCCCCTCTCACTCTGCCTCCCTCTCTACCTACTTGTGATCTGTCTGTCAAATGGGTAAATAAGATCTTTAAAAAAAGAATTACTAGGTGTGAAATACATCGAGGGTATGGGAAGGAAAAGAGATATTAAAGAGATATTAAAATGGGTGGGTGGAAAAATCTTAGAACTATAAATTGTGGTCCTAGATTAATTAAAAAAATGTTACAAGAACACTTGGATCAACAAAAAAATTGATTATTGCTTACCATGTGCCCCAAACTTTATTGTCTCCAAAAATTTTATATCATTTGATAGGTCAGATATATATAAAATTACATTTAAAGTTTTAAAAATATCATCAAATATTTTCATTTAAATGCAAATTTGAAAAAAAATCTACTTTTCCAAACACGACTTTTTATCCTATTTTTTTTGAATTTTGTTGACAACTGATAAAATGTTTAGCGAGACTATAAATGTTTGATCGAAAAAAATGATTAATAGATGTAGGTTCAAATGATTATGTTCCATTAAAAATGATTTAGTATTTGATGAACATCTGTTTGGTAATATGTTGTATCCAGATATAGTAAATTAATGACATATATAAAATTATAGGGAAATGACACCTTCCGTTCCATTATGAGTAGAGCTTTTAAAATGCTATTTGTCACAACCTGTCATCTTGTCATTATGTAGCATTATGTAACATTTAAAAAATGTATACTCTTCACTTTGAAGTGTTTTAGAAATCTAAAATATGACTTTCTATTTTTTGTGTTTCCATATTCCTTTATTGCCAGTTTGAACAAATCCACATGCTTTGATTCAAAGGTAATAAATTCCTCTTATTTGGAAAAATGATGTTTATTTTTGTTCTCTCACCCTTAGCAGGTGGTTTCATTTTAGCACACTTCAGAGTTATAATTTCATGCTTATTAAAAACATTTATTATGATCTACGTAGATGAATGAAACTTTTATTTATTAAAATATTTGCCAACAAAAATCTGTTATTTTTATAAATGTATTTCCTTTGAAGGGTTATTTTAGAGCATTCAGAGAGGATCTAGGAGTGTGGTATTATGCAATTTTTAAGTAGGTATGAAATGGTTATTTATATGATTGTTTCTTTAAGGCTTATGTATATTGTCCATTATATGCTATAAAATATTTTGAAAGTAAATTTAAGGTATGTTTTACATAGTTTATTTTTTGGAAAAAAATATTGAAATGACTTATGAAATTCAGTATACTCTCAACATTATTTTTTTCTGAAATTTACAAATTGTCTACTGAAACTATTATATGGCAGATATTTTCCAAAGTGGTGGTATCATGATATATGCCAACAACAGTTTAGATTTTTTGTTGCTTCTCCATCTAGCTCAGACGAAGCACAATTAGCCTTTATAATTTTAGCCATTCTAATAGATATGTAAGCATGTATCATTATGATTTTAATTCGTATTTCTTTAATGTCTAAATGTTGAGAAATTTGTCATGTGCTTATAAGCCATCCATATCCTTTTGGTGACATGTCTCTGCAATAATTTTCTTCACATGTAAAATTGGATACTCTGTTTGGTTATTAGTAAGGTTTTTTATTTTTATTCATTTTTTTTAATAATCAGAGTAGATGTCCATTATCAGATATATAATTTGCAAATCCCTTCTCCATCTTTACGGTTTCTCAATGGAGCTTTGATAGCTGTGTCTTTCAAGAAAGTGCTACTTCTTTCCTGGTACACGGAGGAATGACTAGAACATTATCAATGTTGACCTTTGCAAAGAAAATCATGGCTTAAGATATATGTAGTCTGAGGTTGTTGGGAGTGTTCTGTAATATCAAGCATATTTAGTTAGTTGATAATTTTGTTCAAGTCTTACATATCTTACCAATTTGATGACCATTTGTCTATATAATCTTAAAATAAAGGTGTTGAAATTTTTTTCCATTTCTCTTCTAAGGTAGAAGTTATGATTTTTGTTCTTAGTTTTTCCCTATATATCCCCAAATCTGTTATTAAGTATTAAAAGTCAAGAATTATTATACTCCCTGAGGAATTCATCCTTTTACTATTCTGTAATTTTGACTTGATCTTTATGTCTGATAATGAAATTTGCTTTAAAATCACTTTTCATTATCTTGATATAACCACCAAAGTTATAGTGTGATTAGTGTAATATAGCATATTTTTTCTTTTACTTTTTAAAGCACTTCTATATTTAATCCTGACAAAAAAAACAAAACAGCTTTTTAGCTCTGGAAGCACATTTCTAAATTATCTTTTTTTTTTTAAATGAAGCAGTAGCAATTTTTGTTAAGAGACCTAAACTGAAAGTAGGTTTAGAAATTTATTTATTTATTTACTTATTTATTTATTTATTTAAGAAAAGATTTTATTTTGTTTATTGACAGCAAGAGAGAGAAAGAGAGAGAGAGAGAGAGTGGAAGCGCACAAGCGGGGGGAATCACGTGCAAAGGGAGAGGAAGAAGCAAGCTCCTTGGGGTGCAAGTAGTCCCATGCAGGGCTGGAGCCCTGTACACTGGAATCATGACCTCAGCCAAAGGCAAACATCTGCTTAAACAACTGAGTCATCCAGGCACCCCTAGAAAATTTTTTTAAAAAAAGACCTTTTAAAAACATTTTGTTTATTTCTTTTTTTAAAATATTTTATTTATTTGAGAGACAGAGAGATAGGAAGAGGAACTATAAGCAGGGAAGAGTGAAAAGGAGAAGCAGGTTTCCCACTGAGCAGAGAGCCTGATGTGGGGCTCCATCCCAGGACCCTGGGATCATGACCTGAAAAGAAGGGACACTTATGGAGGAAGCCGCCCAGACACCTCTTTTCTTTGTTTTTAATATATGGCAACTGATGCTTCCCAGCCACGAGGAGCATATTACCCATTGATTAAGTCTTTGATAACAACCTATTTAAAAAGGTGTGTAAATATATACTTACTCAGATTTATACACTTTGTGTTTTCTTCATAGTTTGGGGCTGGACCCCATAGTCACAACACTGCTTTCAGCCTTTGCCTTCCCATCTTTTGATACCAGATATTTGGTCAGCAAAGCAAATTAGTATCAAAATTCATAAGCCCTTGGCACCATATCTCTGGAGAAGGGGTTGCTCTTAGCCAAGGCCCACAGCAGTTGACCTTCCCTCACTAGTGCTATAGCCCAAAAGACTAGGTCCCTGCCACCAGAACTCAGTCTTACATGTTATGCTAAGCAGACAAAACCAAAACAGGAAAGCTCCAACAGCTTTGACTGGCATGCCTCATCTCCCACTCCCTCGACGTCCAGGCAGTACCAGATGCCAGGGAGGGGTCTTGGTCCAACATATGGGCGGGAAGGAAGTAGCCACGAGCAAGTACCTGCCTCTCTGTGCCTTTCTTTCATGAGCAGGTTGTAAGGAGGAGGAAGAGGAAGGGGAAGAGAGGTGAACTTCAAGGGGTGAAGGCCTCAGGTAGGCAGCTGGCTCCTGCCAGTAGGAAAGGGACAAAGGAGAAGGCAGTGAGTCTTGCAGGAAGGGTGGGGGATAAGGGTTACAGCTTATGATGGAATCTGGACAGGAGTAATAGGGATACTAGTCATTTGAGTCCACCATTGGCAAGCTGGGCTGGGTGTCAAGGGCAGATAGGCCTCCCTGGGCAACGGCACATGAGAGAAGGTGGAATTCTTCTCTGAGGAGCAGGTTGAGCTTCAGGTGTTGGGAAAGCATAGACAGTATTGTTCCAGGGCCAAGGACAGGTCCAGGTACTCCTGGTTGGAGGTCAAGGCCACAGTATGATCCAGGTCTTCTACCAGCAGCTTGAAGGCACCACATGCCAGCCACCCCTCATTATTGTGTATAACTCTCTGGTGCACTTATTGGCTTATCCATCAAATGACTCCTTCAGCAGCTTGAAAGCCACCTCCACAGGCACTCCAGGATATGGGAGGCTTCCAGATTGAAGATTTTGCACAGGATCACCCCAAAAGACCAGAATTCACTCTGGTGGATGTAGCTCTGGTCAAACATGGCCTTAGGGACCATCCACTTCACAGGCAGTCCACTGTTGGTTGTCTTTTTATAGTAACTGATGTGGTGATATCTCTGGCAAGGCTGAAGTCTGAGATCTTCATCATGTTGTCCTTTGTCACCAGCACTTCCCTGGTGGCCAGGTCTTGGTGTATGCACTTCTTGGAGGCAAGGTACTCCATGCCTCAGGCTACCTGATAGGCACAGGATACCAGGTCCTTGGAGGAGAGTTGCTCTGCTGCATTGCGGCTGATATTGTAACAGTACTCCAGGTCAGGAGGCCTCTGGGCCTGCAGGTACTCCTGTATGTTGTCTTTGGAGGCATATTCCATGAGAGTGTACGAAGGACCATCCTGTGTGCAGGACCCAGCAGGTTGATGGTGTCCTTGTGCTGTCCAATCATCTTCATCATCTCCATTTCTGAGATTAGGTTTAACAGGTCTTTCTCTGTTGCATCTGACTTCAACATCTTCACAGACACTTTAGTCAAATGGTTGGATTTGTCTTTGTCCATCCCAATGGCCTCCTCCAACACCACCTGCCCAAAGTAGGCCTGTCTTAGGGGTCTGCCTAAACTGCCTACAACCAGCCTGTCTCAAGGCAGTTATGAACTCTAGATTATCCTCAAAAACATTAAACCTCAAGCTAAAAATTCTATTCACTAGGTCTCTCTCGCAGTTCTAATTTTCTTATCTTTCATCATTTATCTTTTTCCTAATTCTTATTTTCAGTATAGTTTATTTTGCTTCCAGGTGTTTCCACTGGTTTCTGTATGCTGTTTCATAGGGAAGAATTATCCTGCCATAAAATTATTTCTTGAGCATTCATTACATCTCTCAGTTAAAATGGGTTCTTTTATGGTATTGATTCATTTGAGTTTTCTCAAAATGGGAAGAATTTTCAAAATGGTGTTTTCCTCAAGGTTCAGAGTATGTCTTAGCCTCATCTTTAAGCTTTTTGAAATTCACTTTACAAATTCTTGTCCCTCTTTTTATCTTTTTAAAATAAAATGTTTTATTTTTACTATTTTTTTATTTGAGTATAGTGATAGTCAGTGTTACATTGGTTTCAGGTTTTCAATATCTCCATACATTATTCTATGATCACTACAAATATAGCCACCATCTGTCACCATATAACACTATTATAATATCATTGATTATATTCTCTACACTGTCCCAGATCTCTTTTTAAAATCTCTAATTTTTATGTTTTCTGTTATTCCAATTTTCAACCATCATTTTACATGGTTACTTTAATAAAATATGCCTGATTACACACTCATTGCTGAAAACCATAGCATTTGATTTATAGTAGTCTTCTTCTTCCTCTTTTTTTTAAATTAACATATAATGTATTATTAGCCCCAGGGGTACAGGTCTGTGAATCGCCAGGTTTACACACTTCACAGCACTCACCACAGCACATACCCTCCCCAATGTTCATAACCCCACCACCCTCTCCCTACCCTCCCCACCCCCCGGCAACTCTCAGTTTGTTTTGTGAGATTAAGAGTCTCTTATGGTTTGTCTCCCTCCTGATCCCATCTTGTTTCATTTACTCTTTTCCTGTCCCCCAAGCACCCACATTGCACCTCCATTTCCTCATATCAGAGAGATCATATGATAGTGTCTTTCTCTGGTTGACTTATTTTGCTAAGCATAATACCCTCTAGTTCCATCCATGTCATCGCAAATGGCAAGATTTCATTTCTTTTGATGGCTGCATAGTATTCCATCGTATATATATATACCATTCATTTGTTGATGGACATCTAGGTTCTTTCCATAGTTTGGCTATTGTGGATATTGCTGCTATAAACATTTGGTGCACGTGCCCCTTTGGATCATATACTAGTCTTCTTTACCTCTATCAGAAGCCCAGGAAGCTTTATTTATTTATTTACTCACACAAACACATGATACAACACAACGTTTTTTGTTGTTCAAATGTATTATAATGTCTTACCGCTTAACACTATGCTTACTGTTCTCTTTCACTGTCTGACTAAATCCTCATCATCACTATGCCATTTAATGACAAAGAACAATTGAACTCAGAGTTCTCTCCATATCAGGGAATGAAGACTCCACCCTTCTGTTTGTGCAGGTAAAATAAATGTTGATATTGTCTGTCCTGCACATACCCCATCCTGTTCACCGGAATATTCACCATCAAAATATATACAAAATAAAAACCATACCTCACCACTTCTATTACCACCCAGCATGCTAAAAACACCATCATATGTTCCTGAATTATTGACTTGATTGATAGCCCCACTTCCACACATACTGCACTCCTTTCTCCCTGCAAATTTATTTTGGTACAGCAACTTAACCTAAAAATCAAGTCAGATGATTTTATTCTGCTGTTGAAAGTCTTTTGGTATCTTCCCCTTTCACATTAAATAAAAACTGAAGGCATTTCAATGTACTAGAAGGTACAATACGTTCTTCCTCTCTCCACCACTATGAACTCCTCATTGGCCTCCTTGCTTTTCCTCAAAAGTAACAGACAAGCTGTTCACACAAAGTCTATATACTTACTTGCTCTGCCTAGAGCAATCTTTTCCTTTAATATTTGTATAACACCCTCCTTCACTTCCTGGGTCTTTGTGCAAATAACATCTCCTAAATGAGATATAACCACCCAACACAAAATAAAATTAACTTTCATCCCAGCATTCTCCAATGGCTTTTACCTTTCTTGTATTTCTTTGTAACACTTATCACCATCAACCATCAATCATTATTCTATTACTGGTTTATTTCCTTATTTGAGACAGAGAGAGAGAGAATTGGGAGGGTGCGCAGAGGAAGAAGAAAACACCCCACTGCCTAGAAAGCCTGCTGGGGAGTTACATCCCAGGACCCTGAGATCATGACCCAAGCCAGAGGCAGTCACTCAATGGACTGAGCCACCGAAGCGCCCCTCTATTATTGGTTTATTTCACTATTATATTTCAAAAGAATGTAAGCTCTTTGTGGTCAGCTATTTTATATGTTTTATTAATTGAAGTATTCTCAGAAAGGTAGCTGGCAGATTGTAAGGGATCACTAAACTGTATTTTGTTGTTATTATTGGGCTCCTTTATGGGCTTTACCTCTTATGCTAGAAGTCTATCCTTCAGATGTAAGCAATAAGAATAGAACCCTGCTGCCGGGTTCAAATGAGTAAAAGGCCTGTATTAAGTGGATATTTTAAAAGCTAAATGAATGGCTTAATAGTTGTATATAGGGAGAAAGGGAACATATTTTCCACAGTTTAGAAGTGGAGTTCTTTTATAGAGTTCTTGTACAAGCCTACACTATTGAACGATAATGGGCAGTTGTACATTACAATTATACAAACACTTTGGTATTTATATCATTTTTTTGTAATTCATGACTGGATCATTTGATTCCTTAGGAGCATTACAGCATTTCAACTTTTCACGTTCAATAAACTTATTGGGGTTGCTACCTTTTTTATTCAAATGGAGAAATAGTCATGATTTAATCTAAATAAAGTGTTATTGATTGTGTTGTTTTCTAGGAATGAGTCGCACATGCTAGTTTAAAAGTTTTGTTAAATTCCCAAGTCTGTCACCGATAAAAGCCTTTTGTAGATTAGTAACTTGATCAAAACAGAAAAGTTATGTAACACTCAACTGTTATACTATCTTTGTTTCCATCTTGAATTGTAATAACGCCCATCTTAACTCTATTTAAGACAAGTCATCGACAGATGGCTTTCTGGCATTGATGGCATGATATGAAATCTAGTATAACTAAAAGTTTTTGGTTTTAGTAGCATATAAATCAATTTAGAAAAATATATGTATTTGAATATAAGATAAAGTTTTAAATTATTTGGCAATAGTAAACTAAACTTTTTTTTGTAAATTTTTATTTTCTAAAATTTCATTGAGCTCTTTTGCATATTGAAACAAGTTACAAAAAGTTAAGGTTTATTTACCCCAATTCAAAATTATTAGGAATATAATCATAGAGGTTGAAGTATTTAAAATATTGAGCCCAAAATATTTTATTAGGTAAATTCATGAATGCTGAGCATTCACTGTTAAAATATACTAATACTATTGATAGACTGGTAGAAGCCTAAAATCAAATATTTATTAAATATTTATATCCATATCTTTTCATGGCTTGGTAATTCATTTCTCTAGCATTAAATAATATTCCATTGTTTGCATGTACTACACTTTATTTGACCTTTCACCTGTGGAATGATATCCTGGTTGCTTCCAAGCTTTTGTCAGTTATGAATAAAACTACTATAGACCTCTTTGTGGGTATAGATTTCATCTTCTTTGGATAAATACCAAGAACTGCTACTGCTGAATCATCTGGCAAGAATATGTTTAGTTTTGTAAGAAACTGCCAAGTTGTTTTCCATTCTTTATTCTCAATAGACATGGAAGAACATTCCTGTTGCTCCACATCCTCACCAACATTTCGTGTTCTGTTTTCAGTGTTCTGAATTCTGGGTATGTACGGGTGTCTCTTTTTTGTTTTAATTTGCATTATCCTGATGACATATGATGTGAAGCATCTTTTTATATGCTTATTTGCCATCTGTAATATTTTCTTTTGTGAGGTATCTGCTAAGGTCTTTGGCTCATTTTTAATCAGGTTTTTCCCCCATTGTTGAGTTTTAAGGGGTCTTTGTGTATTTTTGATTAACAGTCCTTTGCCAGATGTGTATTTTGCAAATTTTTTCTCATAGTATGTGCTTTGCCTTTTCATTCTCTCGGTATTGTGTTTCACAGAGTAGACATTTTAAAATTCAGTGCTTGTGCTTTTGTAGCTAAAGTTATTGCCAAAACCAAGGTCATTTAAATTTTCTTCTATATTACCTTCTATATGTTTCCTGTTTAGGTTTATAATCCAATCTGAGTTAATTTTTGTGAAGAGTGTATGATATCTGCCTGGATTTATTTTATTTTATTATTTTATTTTATATTTTTACATTTAGCTTCACCATTACTCCAGAACCATTTGTTTAAAAGATTGTATTTTGCTCTCTTGTATTGCTTTTGCTTTTATATTAAATATAAAATATAATTGATAATATATATTCAGTTCCTTTAATCTAGTCTTTCTGTGGTATTACAATATCTTGCTTACAATTATCATTATGGTCAACTTTTTTTAAAAGATTTTATTTATTTATTTGACAGAGAGGGATCACAAATAGGCAGAGAGACAGACAGAGAGAGAGATGAGGAGAAGCAGGCTCCCTGCTGAGCAGAGAGCCCAATGCAGGACTCGATCCCAGGCCCCTGGGATCATGACCTGAGCTGAAGGTAGAGGCTTAACCCACTGAGCCACCCAGGCGCCCCATCGTTATGGTAAACTTTGAAGTCAGTCCTCAGTCTTTGTTCTCCTTCAACACTATGTTGACTATTGTGAGTCTTTGCCTCTTCATATAAACTTTAAAGTAAGTTTGTTAATATTAAAAAACAAAGAACTTGCTGGAATGCATTAATTGTATAGATAAACTTGGAAACCAGTGACCTCTTGAGCTTAGCAGGAGATAGACCATGGTCATCAGTTGTCACAGTGGTGCCTCTGGCAGAACCTTTTGCAAATCCCTAGGTAAAACGAGACCTCAAGGATCTGAGAGATGTCTAAGAAGTACTTGATACATCCCTTGGGTATGGTTTATTGAAGTGTCCACCTGTCTGAAAGCTGGGGAATCTAGATAAGGGAGGGAAAATTAGTTATGATAAAACATATCAACAAACATGAATAAATTTTGTAAAACTAATTGTCATGGCTCATATACAGTATGAGCAACAGAGGGACAATCAAAAGGAAAGCATCAGTTATGTTTATTGTGAAATTTTTTTATTCAAAATAAAGCAATGTGAGGGGAACACACTATGAGAAAATTACCATTTTTTAAATGGTAAATATCTTACCAAATGGAATAGGTTTTATATTCTAAGTAGTATATTGAACAGTAAAACATTGGGGTGCCTGGGTGGCTCAGTGGTTTGGGCTGCTGCCTTTGGCTCGGGTCATGATCTCAGGGTCCTGGGATTGAGCCCTGCATCGGGCTCCCTGCTCCGCAGGAAGCCTGCTTCCCTCTCTCTCTCTCTCTCTGCCTGCCTCTCTGCCTACTTGTGATCTCCGTCTTTCAAATAAATAAATAAAATCTTTTAAAAAAAAGAAAAGAAAATTAAAACATTAAAAAATAAAATTTTAATTTAAAAAATTATGTAATTTTTAAAAAAGGTTAAAAATAGCAGAACCATTTTTCTTATAATTGGAAAATACATTGTATATATATCTATCAAAAATAACTTGTCATGGGGGCGCCTGGGTGGCCCAGTGGGTTAAAGCCTCTGCCTTCGGCAGGTCATGATCCCAGGATTTTTGGATCGAGTCCCACATTGAGCTCTCAGCTCAGCAGGGTTCCTGCTTCTTCCTCTCTCTCTGCCTGACTCTGCCTACTTGTGATCTCTGTCAAATAAATAAATAAAATCTTTTATAAAAAAATTTAAAAAAATAACTTGTCATGTCTGGAATCAGGAGCATATGGAAAAAAATAATATCTGAGGACAATACTTCTGCCGTTTTGTGCCTTGTTAATATTTTTAAACAGTCAGGCAACTTTTAGCTTTATTGAAATACCTGCTAAGATACCAGCAGTGCCTTTTGGAGCCCTATGACTATAAAAATTAATTGCAAATATTCAAAATGTTTACTATGGTGTCACTATTTAGGGCCACCACCAAGTATGTTTCAGAAGTAAGCATAACTGTTACTCTTCCATAAGGCAAAAGGGCATATTTTCAGGAGTTCCATCTGCTGTACCAGGAGGTGAATCAAGTAATGATTTTGTCTATAAAATAATTCACTTTTCAATCTAACATTCCTTATTCCACATTATAATAATAAAAACCAGGAGGAGACTAAAACAAACAAACAACTACAACTACAACAACCAGCTTTTCCTTCAGTGGAAAAGTAAATAGAACCTTATGAGTAGCCTGAAATTTATTTTTAAATATTTTTAAGATAAACGTTTTTGTTAGAAAACCATATATTTTATATTACTAAGAAGTAACAGGCAAAGTTTTATTAACTTCTAAAAAGTCTAGTTACTTCTATTTATCTATTAACTCATCTCTTTTTGAAGTAGAACATGATCACACCTATTGTATCTACCCAAGTTTGTATGCTTTGGTTATTTTATGTTTGCTATTTCCTTCCTTAATTTTTACAATATTTAATACATACTAGTATCTTTAAGTCCATCTATGGTTTCACAGAATTTGTTTGAACTTCATAAAAATGTACCATACTTTTTGCACTGCCCTTGTTTTACTTCTCTATTAACTTTCCAAGATTTATTCACTTTAGAGTGTGTAGCTATCATTTATTTTTATTCCTCCATAATGCTATGTTTACAAATTTGTATTTATCTGTACTTTTAAAATTATCTTAATTATAAACCATTTCTCATCTCACGTAACACTCATGTTACTTCTATACTTATCAGATATTATGTAACTGAAAACCACAACTCAGCAACAATATAGCACCATTTTTCAAAATTAAATGGCTTACCAGAATTCTTTAATTCTATCCTTTATTTGTATTAGATGACCCTTTATTCTGGTATTTGGCATTTTTCATATGGAGGAAAGCTTATAAGTTGATATTCCATAAATAGAAGGATTTATTATGATTGATTAATTATTTTCATTTAGAATGCATAGAATATGGTTGATTTACTATTTCTTTCTTACTCTCTGCCTGGAACATAGTGCTATCTATGTAATAGCCACTAAAATATTAAGTTAATCACCTAGACTTTAAACTGCATATTAATAGGAATAACATACAGAACTCTTCTCAGATTGGGACACCTGGGTGGCTCAGTCAGTTAAACGCCTGAGCCTTTAGCTCAGGTCATGATCTTAGGGTCCTGGGACTCAGTTCTGCAACAGAATCCCTGCTTAGCCGGGAGTTTGCTTCTCCCTCACCCTGCTGCTCCCCCTGCTTGTGCTCTCTCTCACTCACAAATAAATAAAATTAAAAAAACAAATTCTTCTCAGATAGCTAATATAGAATATCGTCTTTGTATTCATCAAAGGGAAAGTGCCATATAATAATGAAATTCAGACTACTTCAAATTCATTTTTTAACCAGTAAGAAAGTACTGGAAACAAGCCAAAAATGTCTTTAATGAATCAAAGAAATAGATTGATTTTCAATATCTTAATGTTTCTAAAATAAATTGCAAGATTTTTATACTAGATATCAGTGTAAATATTCATTATACAAGGATATTCTAAAAACAAACGTGAGAAAACTTCTTGTCATATATGATGACAAAAACGAGTTTGACAAAAGTCAGTTTGGGTAAAACTTACAACACCTACCACCTGAAACTCTTGTTCTATAATTTAATTATTTTAATTTACAAAAATACAAAAATAATATATCAGAGTAAGTCTATTGATAGCTTTGAAGGTATGCTCTGGTTGTGCACTGTTTACTATTGAAAGGGGAATCAAATATGTGATGCTTATGGTGTGACTATATTAAAATTCAACAAGTTCAGAAGCATGCGAGGAATAGAATAAAGACAAAAGATGACCCTTACTTATCCTAAAGATAGACAATGGTATATATGTGCTAGTTGGGGAGAGAATCCAGTCAGTAGATGGAGGATGTGGTATTGGAAAAAAAAAAAGACACAACGTTTTGGTTGAACGCTTAGCACTATATTTAACAAAAGTGAAATTGTGAGTTAATAGCCTTGAATAAAATCCAAAAAATATTTTCAATTCATTGAAGATTATTTAGGAAAAACTTGAAAAATACAACTTGATAAGGATTCCAATAAAAGATTCATAAGCAATACAAGTTTCAGAATTTTTAGTATATTTTCCCTAAAAAGCCATTTGATTTAAATTAAAAAGAATTCTATTTACCTGCCACTTAAATAAGAGGAAATTATTTGGTTTTGTAATACGTCAATAAAATAAATTAACATATCTTTAGAAAACAGATATGCACACTAATTTAAAAATAATAGTGCTTAAGCTGTTCAGCAAACATTTGTAAAATTCCTTGCCATCAGCTAGCTCTGGAGTTCTGCTAGGTGAGTAAGGCCATGTATGTTACTGCTCAGAGTACTGACGCAAAGCAATTGTCCCCTTCACATCCATTTTTTGCTGTTGATAGGTCATGCTATGTTGTTTAGAGATACATAGATGGCCCTACATGAAGGCCTTTTTTTGTGTGTATACGGGTGACTGTGATTTAACTTTCAAATAAGATGGCTCCTGATTTACAATGATTCAACTTACAATATATTTGGCAAAGATGTGAAAGTGAAAGTGATTCAGTAGAAACTGTACTTTGAATTTTGAATTTGGGTCTTTATAAAAAGGGCCAGTGACATGTGGTATGGTGCCGTCTTGTGATGCTGGGCAGGGGCAGTGAGCCACAGCTCCCAGTCAGCTAAAAGATTACAGGGGTGAACACCTGATATTCTTACAACCATTCTATATATAACCATTCATCTTTTTTTTAGTGTAATATTTAATAAATTGCATGTGATATTTGATACTTTGTTATAAAATAGGCTTTGCTTAAGATGATTTTGCCCAAATGCAGGCAAATGTAAGTGTTCTGAGTATGTTTAAATAAGCTTAAGGTAAGCTATGATATTTGATAGTTTAGGGGTATTAAATGAATTTTCAGTTTTTTATGTGTTTCTCTGTACATAGCCCCCTTGTAAGCTGAGGAACATCTCTATATGTATATGTAACCTTGGTATGGCTTACATATTATTGGCATGAAACATCTAGAACAGTACGTGTGCCTTATAATTGTCTACAACATCCAACAAGTTTCTTGAAAACTTGTGCCAAAGGGGTTATGTCTTTAAGGATTCTTATTTCAGAAGGGTTCTCTCAAACGTAAGATTTTTCAGAAGTTAAGTGAAAATCTGACCAAACTAAACATTTTTCCATTTTCCCTAGTGAGCAAAGATAGCTAAAATCTATCTGCCATTTTCAACACTGTACTCAACGATTGTAATTCTAATTTAAGAACAGATGATTTATATCAAAACCACATGTTGGCCTAATCTTATACAATATTCATAAATCTCACTCAGAGCCTTGGACATTTTTTTTAAAGATTTTATTTTTTATTTGATAGAGAGAGATCAGAAGTAGATGGAGAGGCAGGCAGAGAGAGAGAGAGAGAGCGAAGCAGGCTCCCTGCCAAACAGAGAGCCCGATGTGGGACTCGATCCCAGGACCCTGAGATCATGACCTGAGCCGAAGGCAGCGGCTTAACCCACTGAGCCACCCTGGCGCCCCGCCTTGGACATTTTTATTTGTTGAGTCTATATGATACTACGGACATTCATCTTTTTTGACCTCATAGCTTCATGTATGTCTATACTTTTGAAAATACATGCATCATAGTTCCATTGTTAAATGTCTGGGTTATAAAATGTGCTATGCTATCAAAATGGTAATAAGAACATACAAATGACCTGATGTAATGAACTGGACCAGATTGCCAGATATCACATTTCATACCAGAAAGATTCAGTGCTAAGTTTTAAAATGGCCAGCTATACTTCGACTGAATTATAACTCATTTAACTTCTTTCTTTGTGTACAGTATTATACATTAGTCAGTATGATAGTAAATAAGTACTTTGGACAGATGTAAATATGCTGTAATAAAAAATGTTTTTCTTCTTTCTTTTAGTCCTTTTTACTTGTAAGACTAGCCACAAATACCATGCCTCCCCCCAAATAATTTGCAATCCAAATTTATCTCTAAATGAATTTATTGCACAGAAAAAAATATATATATATACACTTACAGTAGACATGTTTAAAAATAGTTACACAACAGCAGGGCCCTAAATGTAAGCAGTATAGTTTCTTTGTTTTGTTTTGTTTTGTTTTTTTCTTAAAAAAAAAAAGAGGTTATGTGAAATATTGGAATTTTATTTCAAGGCCTAGTATTTCAAGACAGTTAACCACACTTACAGTGTCAACATCCTCTTGTTGGCAGTATGATTTTATTGGCTCCATGGAATAACAGCAAGAATTTACTATTGCTTCTTTCTTTTATTACACACACAGAAAAAAAAATTGACACATTTGCTCAAGACCATCCAGAATCATTTTAACCTATCAAAATTGATGGGAGGCCTTCACTGCCAAAGTCACTGCTGGGTTTTCACAATCATTGCAGACAATCTGCTACTCCCATTATGATAAAGGAGAGAAGAGTCATAATCAGGGAAGAAAGCTAGATTAATACTTGTAATTATCATTGAATTATTTAGCCTGCTATAGGATTATTATTATTAGTGTCATTTGATAATTTTCTCTCATTTTATTAAACACAACTGTGAGTAATTACCCTACCTAATATTTCTCTGTATTGGCTGACTAGCTAGCAAACATTCATGAAAATATCCATTAGCCACACACATAAAATGCTGCATTATGATGCTGTTGAATCAGAACATACCACTACCTGATCCTGTAGCTCTTTGAGGATTTGCAAATCAATTAATTCTATGTTTCTTGGATTTTTCTCCTACAATTAGAAAATTTATAATACAGGCCATGAATATTATTAGTTTTACCATTTTAAACCAGCAATCACACTTTGATTTTTACAACAAAAGCAGAAATATAAACACACACATTTGGGTCAGTTTTCTGTTAGTCTGTCTGGACTTCAAAATTCTATTCCTCAAGATAATGCACACCAAAGTTCTGGATTAAACAAGAAATTAGATGGCACCTGAACACTTGGTTTCATATTCTCAAAAGGACTATGCAACCTATTTCTTACATTATGACATTGTTTTACAAAGATCCACACTTTTATAATGTACTAACATTATTTTTAATCATGATTAAAAATCAAACATAAAAATTTCTACTTTTTGCTTTTGCCCCCTCCATTTAGAACTTATTTATAGCCTGATAATTCAAAGGTCCCTATGTTTATGAAAATCTGGACAGAAATTGCTCTAAGATCCCATTCAGAACTTGATATTAATCTAAGTCTTTTGGCTCCATTTATCCTGAGAGCAAAGAGTAGGACAAAGGATTTGAGTACTGTTAGTTTATCTGGGAGATTATCCAAGGTAGAAAAGAATGGGAAAGTGATACAGTGAAGAAACAACTTTGTCAAAGAGGTACATTGTTGATATAATTGTTGTGGATAGAAAATGAAGGCTTGATTTTATTGAAAGGTCCTGAGAAACTTCTTTAAGTTGTCCTCATGAAGACCTGAAAACTGACAATTTTATCTATGGCTCTTATTTCCACTTCACTGAGAGCTGTCCTCAGAGGACATTAACTCTCCTACACTTTTGGGTTGTGTTGGAGACATTCTAAAATGAGAGAGAGAACATGAGATGCTATCAGTGTTAAGTAACTGCAATTTCCCATGGAACTATCCACCACAGGTTTGGCTATAATCAAGTGTTGGGCCTTGATATCAGAGGGATTTGAGGCAGTATCATTTTAGGTTAATCATTATATCTGAAATTTCCAAAAACTTCAACTGATGAAACTTTGATTATGAATCTATAAATATAACAATAAATCTACAGTATTCAAATTATTATCATAGAAATACACAGACAAAGCATCAATTGATTAATACTTAAATGTTACAAAATACTGAACTGAAAGGATTTGGTCATAGAACAATGTGTAAGAAGTAGAACTTAGGTTTAGGTTAGAACTCAGGATGCATTTGAGACTCAGTTAAGAAATTGAATGGAGGGACGCCTGGGTGGCTCAGTGGGTTAAGCCACTGTCTTCGGCTCAGGTCATGATCCCAGGGTCCTGGGACCGAGCCCCAAGTCGGGCTCTCTACTCAGCAGGGAGCCTGCTTCCTCCTCTCTCTCTGCCTGCCTCTCTGCCTGCTTGTCATCTCTCTCTGTCAAATAAATAAATAAAATCTTTAAAAAAAAAGAAATTGAATGGATGTCTGACTACCTTATAGGTTTTCTAAAAATCAGTGACTTTGTGTTCACGTGTGGCTATGCAGGAATTTTTAACTTTCTCTAAGAAGTTATTAGATTTGATTATATAATGGCAGTAAAGGATGGGGAAAAGCAAATTACAAACCCCATAAAGACAAAGACACTGAGTATGAGAAAAGAGTAATAGATAAGAAGAATCAATGCATTTGAGGAAAATGGGAATTGAAATACACAATGATTGCTGATTTTTTTAGATGGAGAAAACAAAACTAGCTTGCAAGAAGGAAATAACAGAAGACATGTTGTGATGTGATACAGAATCCTGGACAAGGCAGTAACGTGGAATAAAGGAGTAGGGAGAGCATATCAGGTAATTTGGATAGGAAGGAGTTAGGAGATAATTGCTTGATAAATTTTATATGGCCCACTTAAATGCACAGATTTCTCTTCTTTAATTTATATGGAGAACAGGGTGTCCTTTCTCTTCCCTTTCAGAGCACCAGAGGTGTACTCTTTCAGACTGAAAACCTGAAAAGCTCAGGACTCAGTTGCTTAAGCACAGCTGAGAGGACATATTTCAATTAAGATTTACATTTTGCTGTAGGTAGTAGACTTTCAAAAGTGGTTTAACCATATTTTTTCATTTAACAAGAAGACTACAGAGAGTGTTTTCTGGTGTTGGTTCAGCGTCTTAAGAAAGTGAAGTGAACTATCTTAGAGGTTTTCATGGCTTTTTATTCACAGTTGCAAAAATTGCTGTTGGAGTTCTCACTATTAAGCCCACATTTCTGGCAGAAAGATAGAGGTAAAGAGAATGATATATTGTACGACTGATACTTTGTCATGTGGTTACAATATAAATAGAAAAGAGACAATAAAATATTTGATGTTGTTTTAAGTTTCCTTGTTGTCAATCCCTCAGTGCTTTCTGAGATTCAAGGAAAAAGTAAATGGATATTGACCTGGCAACTATCAACACCTGTCAGTCTCTCTTGGATAACCAATATCTCTATAATCTCTTCTTCCCAGTAAAAAAAAAATAAAATATATTCATAACCCACACTGTGCCATATCAAGTTACTGCACCAAGATAAAATTACAATGATTTTAAGTTGTTCCAAATGGACAGAATACCCTTCCTTATGATATCATGTCTTATAAGATAGATAATTGGCTTGCTACCAATATACCCAGATGTGACTGTGGAAGAGACAGGAAAAAAATAATAATATTTATTTATTCCTTGGGTTGACTCTGTTTACACAGATGCATTAGTATTAGAAAAGGTTGGTTTCGGACATTGGAATGAATTTACTTAATGGGTCTCTATGTAATTCTGTTGGAGGAAATTTTTTATTTCTACAAAAATTATTAGAATTCTATCTTATTCTCTTTTGTTAATTTCCACATGTTAACAAAGCCAACGTTTTTTCTAGCAGACAAGATCTTAAATCCTAACAAAACTCAATTTTTTCCTTTTTTTTTTAAGTTTGAGAGCCTCATGTTCTCTCATGCTGCTTTAAATACAACTCAAAAAAAAAGGAGCTAAATGGGGCAGTAAGACCAGACTTTTTATTTTATTTTATTTATCTTATTTTTAATTAAAAAATTAAAGATTGTATTTATTTATTTGAGAGAGAGAGAGAGCATGAGTAGGGCAGGGGGAGGTAGCTGCAGAGAGAGACTGAGAAGTATACTTCCTAATGAGCAAAAAGCCCGATATGGAGCTCGATCCCAGGATCCTGACTGAGATCATGACCAGAGACAAAGGCAGATACATGTGCAAAATCCCTTTTTTTCTGGGGAGCAATACTTTACAAGAGATGTTTGAAAAAGTACTGGGGAATCCACTTTAATAGGAGATACAAAAATTTAATTGACTTTTGTAAAGCTACAGGGATCCAAATGATGGGAATCCCAGCCCGTTTAGGTTGTGGACCACAGAGTATTCCTCTCTGTAATATTTTATTTTCTTCCATGTCTATGAACTCCAGTCCAAGTTCACTGATCTCTTTTTAGATAGTGGAAAACATGGCAAAGAATACCAATGAGTGCCCAATATACTACATTTATTATATCATTTCTAACATATAGAAGTGTGTTATCAAGGCTGGTTCTGTGAACGAACATAGTTACGTTAAAGTGTGTTTTGTTCTCCAAGAAATTAAATGCATGATTATCACACAATTATAAAATACTTGTGTCAAGAATTTTTATTCAAAAATTAATAAGAAGCAGATATTAAAACTAGTTCACATGGTTATTTGGGATATAAGCAGAGTTGTGCAGCAGAAGTGCTCTGGGCCCATAATTTGGGTTATAGAATTTATGTTTTCTAATGAAATATCACTAACTTGCATTATTGTTAACAAGAATCTTGTGCATTACCATCAGTTTTCTACATTATAACCTCTTGCTCTACAGTTTGTAAATAACTTTGTCAATAGCAAGCTAGTAAACAGGGTGACTCCAATGGATTGAGATAATCTCCAGAGTTTCTGCTACATAATGCCCAGGACTCCATTGAAAGGACACCTAAGAATTTATTTTGCCCAAAAATTTGATCATTTTTTTCACTGTCCTTACCTATTTTCCAAACCTAGTCCTTTTGCTTCACCTTTCAGTCTATGGACAACCCTGTATCTGACTGACTTGTTAATTCTGGGAATGTCTTGCAGATTAATTTGCTTGCCAGAGGTGGTTCCTCTAATTGATGTCTAAGAACCCTAATTAGTTAAGAAAACTTTTTTTAACATTTTCATTGCTATTTATTATTATTATTATTATTATTATTGCTAATATCTCTATTATAAATAATTCACAAGGGCATCTTTCTGACAAAAGACAAAGAGCTGGCTACTAGTAGAAAAAGTACATTTGACTCTGTCAGTGAAAGTGGTAAAGGGATTTGAGAAAATAAGGCAAAGTACTGGAATTTTGTGTTAAAACTTTAAATATTATAGACACATTTACTTAATTTCTAATACTGTTGTTGCTTATAATTAAATAAGATGTTTTCCATGAACCACGCATTACAGCAAATATATTGTTTATACAGATTAAATTTTCATCAAAAGGGACGCCTGGGCGGCTCAGTTGGTTAAGCAGCTGCCTTTGGCTCAGGTCATGATCCCAGCATCCTGGGATCGAGTCCCACATTGGGCTCCTTGCTCGGCCGGGAGCCTGCTTCTCCCTCTGCCTCTGCCTGCCATTCTGTCTGCCTGTGCTTGCTCTCTCGCCCACTCTCTCTGATAAAGAAATAAAATCTTAAAATAAATAAATAAATTTTCATCAAAAAATAGTAAGTGTATTTTATTGTAGGATCATGATCAGCATTTTGCAGATGAGAAAAGTGAAATTTAGAAAAGTATGTCTCTTCAAATCCCTCATACAATATCTGGCCTAGATAGAAGGATATACTATCACAATTGAGGAAGATAATTGAGATTACTTAAAATGATAAACTTTACTGTATAGGGTTTTTAAAAGTTTGCCACAGATTCAGATTCTTTTAAAATATATATCTATTTTGTGTAAAGAGAATGCACTGAGAAGTAAAAAGAAAGTGATATATCAGTGCTACCAACTAATGGCTGTAATATCATCACCTTATTTATGAACAATGAAACAGTGTGCAATATTTAAATAAATTTAAATAAATTCCTATTTATTTTATATATTTATAAATTTAAATAAATTCCTATTTATTTATTATTAAAGAAATTCCTCTAACGAACAGTATGTTTTGAAGGTTGCTAGCAGGAAAGTGCTGTACTACATGGAAGTAATCAGAAAATGTGATCTAAAAGTCTGCTTTCAAGGGCGCCTGGGTGGCTCAGTGGGTTAAAATTCTGCTTTCAAGAAGCTATAACAGTAAGTACTGAGCTTTAGCTATTATATGCTATGGATAAATAACTGAAATCTACATTTGAAACTAATGGTACACTATATGTTAACTAATTGAATTTTAAAAAGTTAATTAAAATAAACCACTCTTTTATAAAACTATATTCCCAACAGGCTCTTATGCTTTAAAATACTCACTTTGTAATGAGAGTCATTACTTTTGTCTAGACAATTCTTACACCACTGTTTATCCCTTCCCTGCTTTATCCCTTCCCAGTATCAATAAAGGCTCACTTGGGTTACCTAGAAGCCATGAGAAAGCTTGTAATAGATCTGGCTGGTTTTCACCAGCAATTTGACCACCATGTGCACAGGGAAGTCTATTGATAAAGGCTTTATTGCAATAAGTTGCAAATACATGGATGATTTTGAATTCTCTTTCTTGAGGTCTTGTTTCATGATAATAAATTTAGGGTGGCTACTGAAATGGATGTTATTAACATATTTTCATAGTTATAAGTACATGGAATTGTAAAATAGATTAATGAATGTGGCATTACTGACAACCGTCCTCATTTTGAAATCAAATTACAGTGTACTGAGCTGAGGAGGCAAAGCAGATTTGGGATTATGAGTGGAATAATTTAAAAAAGTCTTAGGGGTATGATCAGACTATTGGGTAATTCAGTAGAAAAATGTCAACTGATTGAGATTCTGTGTTCCCTGATTTCAGAGAGAAGTTAAGATAAATAACACGAGGAGAATAGGAAGCCAAACATAAGTGATATTTTTGTGCCAGAGTGTGTATAAATCTGTTTATCTTCTTGCTTTACCACTAAGGTTGCTCCTAGAGGAGAGTTTAAATATGTGTTGGAGCTAATCTCTGTGGATTACACAAGAAACCACATCCTACAGCTCTCCCTGAAACACTGCGTATGATTTCAATGTAATTTGGTTTTTGCATTTTTAGAAATAACAAAATACTTTGCAAACTCATCTCCTTTATTACCACCACAAGTGAGTCAGCTGACTCCACATTTTATCACAATGACAGTCACAGAGGAATGGAGGAATGAGTAGAGTTATCAATATATGTGCTTTAAAGAAGTATGACAGGGTAGCAGCTATTTCCAGGAACCAAAACATGGGTCAGCAGCTGTGCAGGAAAAGTGATGGAATAAATGACTCATTTTAGAGGAGTTCAATAACATATTAGTTCTATAATGGATCTTCAGCACCCAATTACACGCTTTGATCTAAAGATAAGGATTTACAGTTAAGATCCCATTTATGATTTGACTGGTAGGGTCTGAATCATTTTTACTATTGTTTTGACTATTACTTGAAACCTATAGTAGTACTTGGGATATGTGTTGTGTATTCTGTGCTATTTTTAGATTAGATAACTTCTGTCTCGAACTCCTGTTAATTTGTTGCTTTTGTTTATTTGATAGTGCTTTCAGTAAATGGATATATCTGAAAAATTGCAAAGCCACTTTTAAAATAAGTTATTATGATATATAGCATGGAATTGCACATTCCTCCTTGAAATCCGACAGAGCTTCACCATATCCTTAACAACTTGGGAAAAACATGCTATTATTTTTCTTTATAGAATTTCTCCTGTTAGGCTGTGATGGTTGTCATCAGCAGTAACTCCTCTGAAGGCTTTGTCAAAAGAGTTGAAAAAATTGGAAAGGTTTGAATGAAGCTGTTTGCTGAATATAAAGAAAAGAGTATTGAAGTACAATTCACACTCTTACTTCTCCTTCTATGCTTTCAGATGTTTGACATTTGAAAATTTTGCTTCTAGAAGAGATGCCCTATATAATTCTTACTTTAAGGAGCAAGTTGCTTTTATAATTTTTTTATTATTCTACCATTCAAGTATTTCCATTTAAATTAAATTCTATACCATTTAAAAACAATCAAAAGTGCAGCCAGTATTCAATTCCTTGGCTAAATAATTTTAGAAAGCTTTGTGTTATTGAAACTACAGGGTTTTTCTGTAGTTTTAACTCTTTCTTTCTGTGATTTTTCCCATTAGTCACGTAAGTGACTGCAATATTACAGACATTGAGGATAAAGAAGGACTGAATAGAACAATCCTTGGCCTCATGAAGTTGAGAATCTAGCAAGGGAGTCAAACAATTCAATCATTCAGAGACAATGTCTGGCCTAAAATGAGCACAACAAAACCCCAGCCCAGAGGAATCATTTTAATGGGAGAGATAGATAATAGGTAAGCCAACTTTAAAAAGAAAAAAATTGTACTGGTTTTTCTTTAATAGTGATGCATATTTGAACTAAATAAGCACATTTTAATAAGAGCAGTGATTGAGAAGAGGTTTTGTAACTGAGTGGTCCGAAAGGGCCTCCCTGAAAAAGTCTGTTTTGAACAGATTTCTGAATAATATCAGCCAGGAAGCTGCGTAAAAATCTCAGGAATGGGTGATTTTTCCAGTCAAAAAACTGTAAAGGCTCCAAAGTCACAATACAGCTGTAAGTTTCTCTAATAAAGTAACTTCTGACAAAGAATGAGAAGAAATAACTAACCCAGGTTTGAAAGAAAAGGGACAGACTTTCTATGGAATTCATATTTAATTAAAGCTCTAAAGGACAAAAATACAATAGAGCAAAATTCTGGTCCCGCTGATATACCTAATGAAAGTTCATAAACAAGGTGTGGGTAGCAAAGAGTATGTGGGAATGTTGGTAAGAACAGTGGGGAAGAGTCATCCCTGAACATGTTCTTAAATAAAGCAATTCTTGTGTTGTTTTAAAGGGTAACTTGGAGTTTGCCTAAGTGATTAGAGAAGGATGCCTCAGCTTATGGAAGTTCAAAGCCATAAAAATGTGATAAACTACTGCAGATATTTTCATGTATATTTGTTGTTGCTTCTAGTAATGGTGATCTAAAAACTCCTACTTAAGACAACTAAAAATCCAGACAAAATAGCTTTTAAAATTAAAAATATCAGTATGATTATAAAAATTAAGTGTGGGATTACTGTGCCAAAATACGAAATACAATCAGAGCCTAGAGATATATGCCCTGAAGCCATTTTAGCTATGAGAGCATTTGAAACTGCTAAAACACACTGAGCTGTGTTGTTAATAGACTCTTGATACTAGAGAAACAACATTCATAATCCAGCAGCAATCAAATTTGAGGACTTTGGTACAACCCAAATTTAAGTTGAGATCCCCAAAGCACAAGGAGAAGCAGATATAAGACTAGAGCCTACCTTGCCTTCTGTGTAAACTGAGAAAGTCAGTCACTGAATTTGGAGTATGATTGTCTTGTAGAGTCTCAGATATAAGAGAAAATCCTGCCAAGGAGGACCATACCATTATTATAGCTCTTAATTATCCCTACTCAATAAGAGTTTCAAATATAATGTCTTGAACATAGCAAAATGTAACAAAGCGCACAAAGAAAAACCATTAACAAGATTTGATAGACAAAATGGGATTAAGTATGATGTTAAAATGATCAATAAAGATTGTAAAATGGCTTGAGTACTCTGCTCAAAGAAATGAGAGGGGAAGCAAATTGAACAAAAAACTGAAACTAAAAATGATATTGAGAAAGGTTTTATAAATGAACCAAATGGATACTCTAGAACTTTAAAGATATGACAGCCAATTTAAGATACCCCAGGGGTGCCTGGGTGGCTCACTTAATTAAACCTCCAATTCTTTTTCCTTTTTTTTTAACACCATAATTTTATTTTATTTCTTTCATTTTGGCTCAGGTCATGATGTCAGGGTTGTGAAATAGAGCCCAGAGTTGGGCTCTGTGCTGAGCCTGGAGCCTGCTTAAGATTCTTTTCCCTTCTTTTTCTATCCCTCCCTGCGCTTTCACTTGCTCGCTCTCTCTTGCTTGCAAATAAATAGATAGATAGATAATAGACATAGCAAAATAAAAGCAGATTATGAAAATAAATATAAAGATTTTGAAATGAAAACAAGTTCTAAATAAAATAGAGAAGACCTACACAGCTAAAAGTTCATTCAGAAAATCTACTATTAAAGAAGTCAGTATGACACATGTTAAGATATCAAAAGATTGGAGCATGTACTTTACAGAAAGGGTAATCCAAATGGCCACTCATATATGAAAACTGTTTATCTTTATTATGAATCTGGAATTAAATTAAACTAAAAATGAATTTAAACCTAAAATGACATACTATTACACACTTACCATATTGGGCAACAGTAAAATTGTCTTGCAAGAATGTGAAAGAATGAAAGTGCCCATAATAAAAACATTTGATGTAAGTTGGACAATATTTAGAAAACTTAAAAATAAAAATAAAGATTTGGTCCATTCCTAGAAATACAACATGGAACTAAATGAATATTTTCACCAGGATATGCAAACAGATGATTATAGCTATTTCATTCATAACGGCAGATCAGTAGTGGTCTATTTGCACAATGTTACATTAAATAAAAGAGAATATTAACAAACTAGGAGGAGGGGCTAGGTTGTTATCATAAACAGATCTTCTATGGTGCTGATTATGTTCTATTTCTCAAAATCTTTAAGTTAAAAAAGTTTTCAAATTTATATCTAGATAGATAGATGATAGATGGACAGATATCCCAGAAGCTGCAATGCTAGTCTAAGACCAGGCTTTAAAGGGCTTTTCTATACTCTACTAAATACTTGAAACCATTCGTTATATCATAGCTCAGTGTTCAAATCTCCATTTGTTTCCTCAGTTTCCTAATATTTATCTTAAGGTGACCTGATGCAGACTTTTGATCACCTTTGTCTAAATATTTCTATTTTAACAAAGTCCTTTTTAATACTCAGAGACTAAAACTTAGAAAAATACTCTGATTGTTATCTCACTAGAGTGGAAAATATATGGTTACCCATTAACTAATGATATCCATGTCTACATTAGATCCATGACATTTTTAATTCTTGGGAGCTTTTGGTTAAATGAATTTTTTAAGCTTCCTTTAAATGAAGCTTTAAGCCATCACCACATGAATAAAATTAAAGAACTAAATGAAAACAAGCCAAGTATTTACAGAGTAATAGAATGTGCAGTGGAAAGAGTACAATTCTGAAATCATAAAGCCTAAATTAGTGTGATGCATCTTTACTAGCCATGTAATCATAAACCAGTTATCTAAATGTGTTAGCCTCAGTTTTTTCACCCATGAAATGGTGATGATAATACTTACTATGCAGAGTTGTTGTGTGGATGTGATGAAGCATGGAGCATGAGAGTCTCATATTCCATGCTAAAATGATAGCTATTTTATACTTATAATAATTCTAATAATAGTAATTAAATTGTTCAAAATGGTAATATTCATTTATATTGAGGCATTGTATTGACTATTCATAGACACATTTACCAAAATAAATTTCATTTTACGTTACCTCCTCTGAGGATATGTATTCCCTAATTCAATATGAATCTTATTATGAATAATAATTATCATGATAAATATGCTGATTTTTCTTCTATTTATTTTTAGGGAAGTATCCTTTACTGTTGAACATAAAGAAACTTAAGCAAGTCTGTCTTATTCAAAATTTGCATGCTGCTTTCTTATGAAACTAGATTATAGAGTTGTATGAAATAAATTCATGCAGTTAAGACATTTATGTTTGGAAAACTGGGTGGTCAGTTTAGTATTTCAAAAGAAGATTTTAAATTTAAACCTTAAAACTGAGCTCTTTCAGCCTTATTTATAGACCATCCTTCATGCTTCATAAGTACTCCTTTATTGTAAACTAAGTAATAGTTTTTGTCACAGTGTATATAACTAAAATGGATTTTGTATTCTATTATTTCAGAGTTAGTTGCAGTTTCTACTTCCTTACTTCCTTTTTTGAAAAATAGATTAATTCTACAAAAAGTTTTTGCCAGCTTTATTGAAAAAAAATCGACATATTATAATTTGTAAATTTAAGAAATGATTTCTTATAACATTGCAAACTTTTAACATTGTGTAAATTTTGTACAATTTGATAAATCGGTATACATCTTTATTGCAATATAATCTACATAAAAATGTTAATACATCTACTATCTCGTATAGTTGCCACTGTTTTTTATGCATGTATCGTAAGGAATTTTAAGATCTACTCTCTTAGCAACTTCTATGTATATAGTATAGTAGAGATAAACTTCAGAGGTCTTGTGGGTTTTGTTCCAGGCTGCCTCAATAAAGTGATTATCTCAATAAACTAAGTCAAATTATTATTATTATTTTTTTTGGTTTCCCAGTGCATATAAAAAATTATGTTTCCCAGTGCATATAAAAAATAAACACTATACTGTACTGTTCAAAAGCATTATGTTTTTAAAGAAAAACAATGTATGTGACAAAGAGACACAAAATGAACAAATGGTGTTAGAAAAATGGTGGCAGCAGACCTCTTTTATACAAATTGATATAAACTTTCAACTAGTAAGAATGTGATATATGCAAAATTTAATGAAGGGAAGCACAATAAAAAAGTATGTATATATTATTAACTATGATCATCATGCTGTACATTAGATCCCCAGAACTTTTTCGTATTATAGTTGCAAGTTTGCACCCTTTGACCACCTTACTCCACCCCAGGTTCACCCCTTGTCAACTCAACTCTACGTTTCCATTAGTTTGCCTTTTCCTCAGATTCTGTATGTAAGGGATATCATAATACATAAATTTAAAAAATATATAAAATCTTTGAAATATTTCACTTAGTATAACACCTTCAAGATCCATCCATGCTGTTGTAAATGGCAGTATTTCTTAATTTTTCATGGGTAAGTAGTATTCCATAGTATATATTTACCATACTTATTTTATTCATTCATCCATTAATGGATACTAAAGTTATTTCCATCTGTTGCTTAGAGTTAATAATTTTATAATAAACATAAGAGTGCAGATATGTTTTTGAACAGTGACTTCCTTTCCTTTAGATATATCCCTAGAAGAGGGATTACTGAATCATATGGTAATTTTACTTTTAATAATATGAATAATCTCCATACTGTTTTCCATACAAATTTATATCCCTATCACAGTGCATAAGTTCCCCATTTTCTCCAATATTTACCAAAATTTGTTAGTTTCAATTTCTGGTAGTATATATTCTAATAGGTAGTAATATCTTGCTGTGTTTTTCAGAGGTAAACAACAACAACATCATAATGACTTTGCCCTGAGTTTTTTACGTTGAGCACTTTTTAATGCTCCTGTTGGTCATTTATATAACTTTTTTGAAAAAAAAAAAGTCTATTGAGATCCTTTTGCTATTTTTTTAATTATATATTTTTTCTGTTTGTATCTGTTGGTTATTAACCTCTTTTCAGATATAAGATTTGTAAGTATTCTCTTCCATTCTGTGTATTGTGTTTTCATTCTCTCTCTCTTTTTTTGGCAATGCAGAAACTTTAGTTTGATGTAATACGATTTATTTATTTTTGCTTTTTTTGCTTGTGTTTTTGGTCTGGTATCCAAAAAACTATTGGCAAGACCAATGTCAAGGAGAATTTTTCCTATGTTTTCCTTTAGGAAATGTAGTTTCATGCATCACCTTTAAGTCTTTAATCTATTTCAAGTTAAGACTTATGAGTGATATAAGGTTCCAGTTTCATACAGTTTATGTGACTATTCAGTTTTAAATATCATTTATTGAACAGACTATCTTAACCCATTACATATGTTGGCCCCTGTCAAATATTAGGTGACTGTATGAAAGGATTTATTTCTGTTCTACTTGTTTATTGGTCTGTTTTTATGCCAGTATACTTTATTGTTTTGAGCATGAGGGCTTTGTAGTATAGTTTCAAATCAAGAAGTGTAATTTCTCTTCTTCATTCTTTCTCAGAACTGCTTTGATTATTTGTTGTCTTTTATGGTCTCATATAAATTTTAGGATTTTTTACTTACTTCTGTAAAAAAATAATATTGGATTTTTTTAAAGATTTTTAATTTATTTATTTGACAGAGAGAGAATGACAAGCAGGCAGAGAGGCAGGCAGACAGAGAAGAGGAAGCAGGCTTCCTGCTGAGCAGAGAGCCTGATGCGGGGCTCGATCCCAGAACCCGGGAATCATGACCTGAGCCGAAGGCAGCGGCTTAACCCACTGAGCCACCCAGGCACCCCTAACATTGGATTTTTGATAGGAATTGGATTTACAGATGGTTTTCGGTAGTATGGATATTTTAACAATGTTAATTCTTACCATTCATAAATATGAGCTATCTTTCCATTTGTGTCTCCTTCAATTTTTTTATCAATGTCATAGTTTTATCTTCTTAGTTAAATCTATTCCTAAGTATTTTATTATTTTTGATGCTATTGTGAATTAGATTGTTTTCTTTATTTTTTCAGGTAGTTCATCATTAGAGTGTTAAAATGCTCCTGTCTTGTGCTTACTTTGGCTTACTTTGGATGACATGAAAAACAGGGAAGCATTCCATATTTAAAAAAATGAAACGAAACAAAGTTCTTGTCTTTTATATATTGTTCTTGTATTTGGCGGCTTTACTAAATTTGTTTATTCAAAATTTTTTTGTGACGTTTTTAGGATTTTTTAACATGTAAGTTCATGTTATCAAAAAAAAAAAAGAAAATTTTACTACTTCCTTTTTTTGGAGTCTCTTATTTCCTTGTGTTCCTTGTTTCTCTGGCTAGGACATCCAGTACTATGTCAAATGAGAGTAGTGAAAGTGGACACACTTGTCTTTTTTCTGATCTTTAAGGGGAAAACTTTCAAACTTTTTTGATTGAATATGAGATGAGCTCTGGGCTTGCAATATGTGGTTTTTCTTTAATGGATTTTTAAAATTATTTTTTTAAAAATTTTTATAAACATATAATGTGTTTTTATCCCTAGGGGTATAGGTCTGTGAATCACCAGGTTTACACATTTCACAGCACTCACCATCACTCACCATAGCACCTGCCCTCCCCAATGTCCATACCCCCACCATCCTCTCCCAACACACCTCCCCCCAGCAACCCTCAGTCTGTTTTGTGAGATTCAGTCTTTTATGGTTTGTCTCCCTCCCAATCCCATCTTCTTTTATTTTTCTTTTTGTACTCCCGAAACCGCCTATGTTGCATCTCTACTTCATCATATCAGGGAGATCATAAGATAGTTGTCTTTCTCAGATTGATTTATATCGCCAAGCACAATACCCTCTAGTTCCATCCACGTCATCACAAATAGCAGGATTTCATTTCTTTTGATGGCTGCATAGTATTCCATTGTACATATATACCACATCTTATTTATTGATTCATCTATTGAAGGACATTTAGGTTCTTTCCATAGTTTAACTATTGTGGACATTGCTGCTATAAACATTTAGGTGCATGTACCCCTTCAGAATGCCACGTTTGTATCTGTAGGGTATATACCCAGTACTACAATCACTGGGTCATAGGCTAGTTCTATTTTCAGCTTTTTGAGGCACCTCCACGCTGTTTTCCAGAGTGGTTGCACCAGCTTGCATTCCCACGTACAGTGTAGGAGGGTTGCCCTTTCTCCACATCCTCGCCAGCATCTGTCATTGACTGACTTGTTCATTTTAGCCATTCTGAAAGGTGTGAGGTGGTATCTCATTCTGGTTTTGATTTGTATTTCCCTGATGCCGAGTGATGTGGAGCATTTTTTCATGTGTCTGTTGGCCATTTGGATGTATTCTTTGCAGAAATGTCTGTTCATGTCCTCTGCCCATTTCTTCATTGGATTATTTGTTCTTAGGGTGTTGAGTTTGATAAGCTCTTTATAGATTTTGGATAGATACTGGCCCTTTATCTGGTATGTCATTTGAAAATATCTTCTCCCAGTTAACTTCTGACAGTCATTTTTTGGCTTTGTTAACTGTTTCCTTTGCTGGGCAAAACCTTTTTGATCTGATGAAATCCCAAGAGTTCATTCTTGCCCTTGCTTCCCTTGCCTTTGGCGATGTTCCTAGGAAGAAGTTGCTGCTGCTGAGGTCAAAGAGGTTGCTACCTGTTCTCTCCTCAAAGATTTTGATGGATTCCTTTCTCACATTATGCTTCTTCATCCATTTCCAGTCTATTTTCATGTATGGTGTAAGGAAATGGTCCAATTTCATTTTTCTGCATGTGGCTTTCAGTTTTCCCGACTCTAAGGCCAGAGGCTCCTTCTCTACTGCTGTGCCTTCTCCCATGTACTCCTGGGGAACGCGGTGACAGACGTGTGCGACCATACTTCTCTCTCAGACAGAGGGGATGCTAGGGAAAAGAGTATTTTGTTCCATGCGGGTATCTTCCACCGTGCTGCGGAGACTAGCTCAGGCAAGCAGCAGCAGCATCCACAAACCCAATTCTGATTTCCCAACGAATGCTGTGCTTTCCCAGGAGAGATGCCCAGGCAAAGAGGCTTTCGCTGTATGCGGGTTTCTCCCACCGCGAGACTGGGCTCAGGCAAGCAGCAGAAGCCCGCAGATCATTTCTCAGCGAATGCTGTGCTTTTGCAGAGGCTGTGCTTGGAGCGAACAGCACTTCGCCGCTGCTTCCTCAGCAAGGCTTCAGTCGCGTCAGGCAGAAGAGCTGCGGGAGAGCTGGTGCCTCTTGGGCCTTGCTTTCCCGAGCTCCAAGATCGAACTCGGGGTTCATCTTGCTAAGCCGAACTAAGCAGACACAGTCACAGCCCTGCAGCAGCTTGCGTGGCCTAGCATGGCACTCTATGCCTATTACCACCTTTTGGGGTAGGTAAGGCTTTGAATTTTACTCCGGTGCTCAGGAAGACTCAGGGTCTAGGCCAGTGCTTTCAGCACAGGAGAGAGGTTGCGACAGGATCCCTGCAAACGGCCCGTGCCTTGGATGGGGAACTGTGGGGGACAGTCTCCACTCCTTCCCCGGCACACCCCCTTCAACCTACATCGCTGCCACATCTTGGTGGAAGACGGCATCTGACTGCCCGTTTCTCCATGGGGTTGTTTCTCCGAGTTGTGGGTATGGCACCTGGTGTCAAGCCCAAATCTGCCCTTGGGACAGGTGGCCAAGGAGATGCTGTCCCCTTGGAACCAGAGGCACAAGGTTGGCCTGCCTTCTGCTCAGACTCCTTCTTCAGAGGATAGCACGTGCCCCTGCCATAGTCGTCCCCTCATGTCTCCTTAGCAGCCAGGCTTCCATCTCTCCGCACAGGGAGCGGGTGACACTTGTCTTGCCACCGGCCTGCTGTTCGTGCCACGGCAGGCTATCCTGCTTCCCGAGCGTTTCCCGACCCCAAGGCCAAGGGCTCCTTCTCTTCTCCGGGGGCGGCGTGCTGCGCCATCCCCACACTTGCTCCTGGGGAGCGCGGTGACACACATCTGCAACCACGCTTCTCTTTCAGGCTGAAGGGATGCTAGGGCAAAGAGTATTTGGCTCCATGCGGGTATTTTCCACCGTGCTGCGGGGACTAGCTCAGGCATGTAGCAGCAGCATCCCCAAACCCAACTCAGATTTCCCAACAAATGCTGTGATTTCCCAGGGTAGATGACAAGGCAAAGAGGCTTTCGCTGTATGCGGGTATCTCCAGCCACGAGACTGGGCTCAGGCAAGCAGCCGTAGCCCGCAGAACATTTCTCAGCGAATGCTGTGCTTTCTCAGAGTCTTTGGCTTGGAGCGAACAGCACTTCGCCGCTGCTTCCTCAGCAAGGCTTCAGTCGCGTCAGGGAAGCAGAGCTGCGGGAGAGCTGGTGCCTTTTGGGCCTTGCTTTCCCGGGCTCCATGTTCGCCTCCTGGATTCGCCCTGCCAGGCCGAATTAAGCAGACCCAGCCACAACCCTGCAGTAGCGTGTGGAGCCTAGGATGGCACCCTATGCACACTACCATCTCCCGGTGTAGGCATCGCTTGGCCTTTTACTCTGGCGCTCAGGCGTTCTCGCGGACTAGCCCAGTGCTTTCCCACAGGAAAGGAGACGTGACAGGATCCCTGCACACCGCCCGTGCACTGAATAGGGAGCTTTCGGGGACTGTCCTCACCCCATCACCCTAAACCTCATGCCTCCTCCAAGCTTCCACATCCTGAAGGAAGACGGCATCTGACTCCCTGTTATTTCAGGGAGCTGTTTCTGCGAGTTCAGCGTAGGCGCCTGGTGGCTTGCGCATGTCTGCCCCAGGGACATGTGGCCAAGGAGCTGCTGTCTCCTTGGGCCCAGAGGCTCAGGACAGGCATGCTTTCTGCCCAGACTCCTTTCTAAGAGTGGAGAACGTGCCCTGCCCTACTCATCCACTCCTCTTTAGCAGACAGGTTTCCGTCTCTCTGCACAGGGAGCGGGTGACACTTGTATCGCCACCGGCCGCTGTGCCTGCCAGGGCCGGCTCTCCTGTTTTACAACCGATTCCAGACCAGAAAGCCAACGGCTCCTGCTCTTCTCCCTGGGCACCGTGCTGCACCTTCCACAGACATGCTCCTGGGGAGCGCAGTGATAGACGTGTCCCTTTCCTTAAGGCTCTTTCCACAGGCGCATCGGCGCTTCTCTCAGGCAGGGGGTGATAGGGCAAAGAGGATTTCGCTCCAAGCGGGTGCCTTCCACCGTGCTGCAAGACTAGCTCAGGCATTACGCCGCAGCATCACACACATCCGATTCTGATTTACCAACAAAAGCTGTGCTTTCCCAGAGGGGATGCCCGGGCAAAGGGGTTTCGCTCTATGCGGGTTTCTCCCACCACGAGACTGGGCTCAGGCAAGCAGCGGAAGAGACCACAGAAACGACCTTGATTTCCCAGCGACTGCTATGCTTTCCCAGAGGTATTCAACTTGGCGCGAACCGCACTACGCTGTTGCTTCCTCAGCAAGGCTTTGATCATTCGCTCTGTCGCGGCAGGAAAGAAGAACCGCGGGAGAGCTGGTGCCTCTTGGGCCTTGCTTTCCCGGGCTCCAAGGTAACACCCGGGTTTCAACTTGCTAAGCCGAACTAAGCAGACACAGTCACAGCCCTGCAGCAGCTTGCGTGGCCTAGCATGGCACTCTATGCCTATTACCATCTCCAGTGGTAGGTAAGGCTTTGCCTTTTGCTCTGGCGCTCAGGCAGACTCGGGGTCTAGGCCTGTGCCTTCAGCACAGGAGAGAGGTGGGACAGGATCTCTGCAAACGGCCCGTGCACTAGGATGGGTAACTATGGGGGACAGTCTCCACTCCTTCCCCGGCACACCCCTTCCACCCACATCGCTGCCACATCTTGGTGGAAGATGGCATCTGACTGCCCGTTTCTCCATGGGATTGTTGCTGCGAGTTGCGGATATGGCACCTGGTGGCAAGCCCAAGTCTGCCCTTGGGACAGGTGGCCAAGGAGATGCTGTCCCCTTGGTACCAGAGGCATAGGAAAGGCCTGCTTTCTGCCCAGACTCCTTCCTCAGAGTGGAGCTCACGCCCCTGCCCTAGGTCGTCCCCTCATGGCTCCTTAGCAGCCAGAATCCATCTCTCCGCACAGGGAGCGGGAGACACTTGTCTTGCCACCGGCCTGCTGTTCGTGCCACGGCATGCTATCCTGCTTCCCGAGCGTTTCCCGACCCCAAGGCCAAGGGCTCCTTCTCTTCTCCGGGGGCGGCGTGCTGCGCCTTCCCCACACTTGCTCCTGGGGAGCGCGGTGACAGACATGTGCAACCACGCTTCTCTCTCAGGCTGAAGGGATGCTAGGGCAAAGAGTATTTCGCTCCATGCGGGTATTTTCCACCGTGCTGCGGGTACTAGCTCAGGAAAGCAGCAGCAGCATCCCCAAACCCAACTCAGATTTCCCAACAAATGCTGTCATTTCCCAGGGTAGATGACAAGGCAAAGAGGCTTTCGCTGTATGCGGGTATCTCCAGCCGCGAGACTGGGCTCAGGCAAGCAGCCGTAGCCCGCAGAACATTTCTCAGCGAATGCTGTGCTTTCTCAGAGTCTTTGGCTTGGAGCGAACAGCACTTCGCCGCTGCTTCCTCAGCAAGGCTTCAGTCGCGTCAGGGAAGCAGAGCTGCGGGAGAGCTGCTGCCTTTTGGGCCTTGCTTTCCCGGGCTCCATGTTCGCCTCCTGGATTCGCCCTGACAGGCCGAATTAAGCAGACACAGCCAGAACCCTGCAGTAGCGTGTGGAGCCTAGGACGGCACCCTATGCACACTACCATCTCCCGGTGTAGGCATCGCTTGGCTTTTTACTCTGGCGCTCAGGCGTTCTCGCGGACTAGCCCAGTGCTTTCCCCAAAGGAAAGTAGACGTGACAGGATCCCTGCACACCGCCCGTGCACTGAATAGGGAGCTTTCGGGGACTGTCCTCACCCCATCACCCTAAACCTCATGCCACCTCCAAGCATCCACATCCTGAAGAAAGATGGCATCTGACTTCCTGTTATTTCAGGGAGCTGTTTCTGCGAGTTCAGCGTAGGCTCCTGGTGGCTTGCGCATGTCTGCCCCAGGGACATGTGGCCAAGGAGCTGCTGTCTCCTTGGGCCCAGAGGCTCAGGACAGGCATGCTTTCTGCCCAGACTCCTTTCTAAGAGTGGAGAACGTGCCCTGCCCTACTCATCCACTCCTCTTTAGCAGACAGGTTTCCGTCTCTCTGCACAGGGAGCGGGTGACACTTGTATCGCCACTGGCCGCTGTGCCTGCCAGGGCCGGCTCTCCTGTTTTACAACCGATTCCAGACCAGAAAGCCAACGGCTCCTGCTCTTCTCCCTGGGCACCGTGCTGCACCTTCCACAGACATGCTCCTGGGGAGCGCAGTGTTAGACGTGTCCCTTTCCTTAAGGCTCTTTCCACCGGCGCAACCGCGCTTCTCTCAGGCAGAGGGGTGATAGGGCAAAGAGGATTTCGCTCCAAGTGGGTGCCTTCCACCGTGCTGCAAGACTAGCTCAGGCATTACGCCGCAGCATCACACACATCCGATTCTGATTTCCCAACAAAAGCTTTGCTTTTTCAGAGGGGATGCCCGGGCAAAGGGGTTTCGCTCTATGCGGGTTTCTCCCACCACGAGACTGGGCTCAGGCAAGCAGCGGAAGAGACCACAGAAACGACCCTGATTTCCCAGCGACTGCTATGCTTTCCCAGAGGTTTTCAACTTGGCGCGAACCGCACTACGCTGCTGCTTCCTCAGCAAGGCTTTGATCATTCGCTCTGTCGCGGCAGGAAAGAAGGACCTCGGGAGAGCTGGTGCCTCTTGGGCCTTGCTTTCCCGGGCTCCAAGGTAACACCCGGGTTTCAACTTGCTAAGCCGAACTAAGCAGACACAGTCACAGCCCTGCATCAGCTTGCGTGGCCTAGCATGGCATTCTATGCCTATTACCATCTCCAGTGGTAGGTAAGGCTTTGCCTTTTGCTCCGGCGCTCAGGCAGACTCGTGGTCTAGGCCTGTGCCTTCAGCACAGGAGAGAGGAGGCGAAAGAATCCCTGCACACAGCTCGTGAAATTGGATCGGGAACTGTGGGGGACAGTCCCCACTCCTTCCCCTGCACACCCGCTGCCACCCATATCGCTGCCACATCTTGGTGGAAGACGGCATCTGACTGTCCGTTTCTCCATGGGGTTGTTTCTACGAGTTTCGGTTATCGCACCTGGTGGCAAGCTCAAGTCTGCCATTGGGACAGGTGGCCAAGGAGATGCTGTCCCCTTGGGACCAGAGGCACAGGAAAGGTCTGCCTTCTGCCCAGACTCCTTCCTCAGAATGGAGCTCACGCCCCTGCCCTAGTCGTCCCCTCATGTTTCCTTAGCAGCCAGGCTTCCATCTCTCCGCACAGGGAGCGGGTGACACTTGTCTTGCCACCGGCCTGCTGTTCGTGCCACGGCAGGCTATCCTACTTCCCGAGTGTTTCCCGACCCCAAGGCCAAGGACTCCTTCTCTTCTCCGGGAGCGGCGTGCTGCGCCTTCCCCACACTTGATCTTGGGTAGCGTGGTGACAGACGTGTGCAACCACACTTCTCTCTCAGGCAGAGGGGTGCTAGGGCAAAGAGTATTTCGCTCCATGCGGTATCTTCCACAGTGCTGCGGGGACTAGCTCAGGCAAGCAGCAGCAGTATCCCCAAACCCAACTCAGATACCCCAACGAATGCTGTGATTTACCAGAGTAGATGACAAGCAAAGATGCTTTCACTGTATGCGGGTATCTCCAGCCGCGAGACTGGGCTCAGGCAAGCAGCAGTAGCACGCAGAACATTTCTCAGCGAATGCTGTGCTTTCTCAGAGGCTTTGGCTTGGGGCGAACAGCACTTCGCCACTGCTTCCTCAGCAAGGCTTCAGTCGCGTCAGGGAAGCAGAGCTGCGGGAGAGCTGGAGCCTTTTGGGCCTTGCTTTCCAGGGCTCCATGTTCGCCTCCTGGGTTCCCCCTGCCAGGCCATATTAAGCAGACACAGCCACAACCCTGCAGTAGCGTGTGGAGCCTAGGATGGCACCCTATGCACACTACCATCTCCCGGTGTAGGCATCGCTTGGCCTTTTACTCTGGCGCTCAGGCGTTCTCGCGGACTAGCCCAGTGCTTTCCCCACAGGAAGGAGACGTGACAGGATCCCTGCACACCGCCCGTGCACTGAATAGGGAGCTTTCGGGGACTGTCCTCACCCCATCCCCTTAAACCCCATGCCTCCTCCAAGCTTCCACATCCTGAAGGAAGACGGCATCTGACTCCCTGTTATTTCAGGGAGCTGTTTCTGCGAGTTCAGCGTAGGCTCCTGGTGGCTAGCGCATGTCTGCCCCAGGGAGAGGTGGCCAAGGAGCTGCTGTCTCCTGGGTCCAGAGGCTCAGGACAGGCATGCTTTCTGCCCAGACTCCTTTCTAAGAGTGGAGCACGCGCCCTGCCCTACTCATCCCCTCCTCTCTCCGTAGCAGACAGGCTACTGTTTCTCTGCACAGGGATCGGGTGACACTTGTATTGCCACCGGCCGCTGTGCCTGCCAGGGCCGGCTCTCCTGTTTCGCAACCGTTTCCAGATCAGAAATCCAACGCCTCCTGCTCTTCTCCCTGGGCAGCGTGCTACACCTTCCACAGACATGCTCCTGGGGAGCGCAGTGATAGACGTGTCCCTTTCCTTAAGGCTCTTTCCACAGGCGCAACCGCGCTTTTCTCAGGCAGAGGGGTGCTAGGGCAAAGAGGATTTCGCTCCATGCGGGTATCTCTTACCATGCTGCGGAGACTAGCTCAGGCATTAAGCTGCAGCAACACACCCATCCGATTCTGATTTCCCAACGAATGCTGTGCTTTCCCAGATGGGATGCCCGGGCAAAGAGATTTCGCTGTTTGCCGGTTTCTCCCACCGCGAGACTGGGCTCAGGCAAGCAGCAGAAGAGACCGCAGAACCGACTCTGATTTCCCAGCGACTGCTATGCTTTCCCAGAGGTTTCCAACTTGGCGCAAAACGCACTATGCTGCTGCTTTCTCAGCAAGGCTTTGGTCGTTCGCTCTGTCGCGGCAGGGAAGAAGAACCGCGGGAGAGCTGGTGCCTCTTGGGCCTTGCTTCCCGGGCTCCAAGTTCGCGCCCGGGGTTCACCTTGTTAAGCCGAACTAAGCAGATACAGTCACAGCCCTGCAGCAGCTTGCGTGGCCTAGCATGGCATTCTATGCCTATTACCATCTCCTGGGATAGGTAAGGCTTTGCCTTTTGCTCCGGCGCTCAGGCAGACTCGGTTTCTAGGCTAGTGCCTTCAGCACAGGAGAGAGGAGGCGACAGGATCCCTGCAACAGGCCCGTCCACTTGGATGGGGAACTGTGGGGGACAGTCTCCACTCCTTCCCCGCACACCCCCTGCCACCCACATCGCTGCCACATCTTGGTGGAAGACGGCATCTGACTGCCCGTTTCTCCATAAGGTTGTTTCTCCGAGTTGTGGCTATGGCACCTGGTGTCAAACCCAAATCTGCCCTTGGGACAGGTGGCCAAGGAGATGCTGTCCCCTTGGAACCAGAGGCACAAGACTGGCCTGCCTTCTGCCCAGTCTCCTTCTTCAGAGGATAGCACATGCCCCTGCCCTAGTCATCCCCTCATGTCTCCTTAGCAGCCAGGCTTCCATCTCTCCGCCCAGGGAGCGGGTGACACTTGTCTTGCCACCGGCCTGCTGTTCGTGCCACGGCAGGCTATCCTACTTCCCGAGTGTTTCCCGACCCCAAGGCCAAGGACTCCTTCTCTTCTCCGGGAGCGGCGTGCTGCGCCTTCCCCACACTTGATCTTGGGGAGCGTGATGACAGACGTGTGCAACCACACTTCTCTCTCAGGCAGAGGGGTGCTAGGGCAAAGAGTATTTCGCTCCATGCGGTATCTTCCACAGTGCTGCGGGGACTAGCTCAGGCAAGCAGCAGCAGTATCCCCAAACCCAACTCAGATACCCCAACGAATGCTGTGATTTACCAGAGTACATGACAAGCAAAGATGCTTTCACTGTATGCGGGTATCTCCAGCCGCGAGACTGGGCTCAGGCAAGCAGCAGTAGCACGCAGAACATTTCTCAGCGAATGCTGTGCTTTCTCAGAGGCTTTGGCTTGGGGCGAACAGCACTTCGCCACTGCTTCCTCAGCAAGGCTTCAGTCGCGTCAGGGAAGCAGAGCTGCGGGAGAGCTGGTGCCTTTTGGGCCTTGCTTTCCCGGGCTCCATGTTCGCCTTCTGGGTTCCCCCTGCCAGGCCATATTAAGCAGACACAGCCACAACCCTGCAGTAGCGTGTGGAGCCTAGGATGGCACCCTATGCACACTACCATCTCCCGGTGTAGGCATCGCTTGGCTTTTTACTCTGGCGCTCAGGCGTTCTCGCGGACTAGCCCAGTGCTTTCCCCACAGGAAAAGTAGACGTGACAGGATCCCTGCACACCGCCTGTGCACTGAATAGGGAGCTTTCGGGGACTGTCCTCACCCCATCACCCTAAACCTCATGCCTCCTCCAAGCTTCCACATCCTGAAGGAAGACGGCATCTGACTCCCTGTTATTTCAGGGAGCTGTTTCTGCGAGTTCAGCGTAGGCTCCTGGTGGCTTGCGCATGTCTGCCCCAGGGACATGTGGCCAAGGAGCTGCTGTCTCCTTGGGCCCAGAGGCTCAGGACAGGCATGCTTTCTGCCCAGACTCCTTTCTAAGAGTGGAGAACGTGCCCTGCCCTACTCATCCACTCCTCTTTAGCAGACAGGTTTCCGTCTCTCTGCACAGGGAGCGGGTGACACTTGTATCGCCACCGGCCGCTGTGCCTGCCAGGGCCGGCTCTCCTGTTTTACAACCGATTCCAGACCAGAAAGCCAACGGCTCCTGCTCTTCTCCCTGGGCACCGTGCTGCACCTTCCACAGACATGCTCCTGGGGAGCGCAGTGATAGACGTGTCCCTTTCCTTAAGGCTCTTTCCACCGGCGCAACCGCGCTTCTCTCAGGCAGAGGGGTGATAGGGCAAAGAGGATTTCGCTCCAAGCGGGTGCCTTCCACCGTGCTGCAAGACTAGCTCAGGCATTACGCCGCAGCATCACACACATCCGATTCTGATTTACCAACAAAAGCTGTGCTTTCCCAGAGGGGATGCCCGGGCAAAGGGGTTTCGCTCTATGCGGGTTTCTCCCACCACGAGACTGGGCTCAGGCAAGCAGCGGAAGAGACCACAGAAACGACCCTGATTTCCCAGCGACTGCTATGCTTTCCCAGAGGTTTTCAACTTGGCGCGAACCGCACTACGCTGCTGCTTCCTCAGCAAGGCTTTGATCATTCGCTCTGTCGCGGCAGGAAAGAAGAACCGCGGGAGAGCTGGTGCCTCTTGGGCCTTGCTTTCCTGGGCTCCAAGGTAACACCCGGGTTTCAACTTGCTAAGCCGAACTAAGCAGACACAGTCACAGCCCTGCAGCAGCTTGCGTGGCCTAGCATGGCACTCTATGCCTATTACCATCTCCAGTGGTAGGTAAGGCTTTGCCTTTTGCTCTGGCGCTCAGGCAGACTCGGGGTCTAGGCCTGTGCCTTCAGCACAGGAGAGAGGTGGGACAGGATTTCTGCAAACGGCCCGTGCACTAGGATGGGTAACTATGGGGGACAGTCTCCACTCCTTCCCCGGCACACCCCCTCCACCCACATCGCTGCCACATCTTGGTGGAAGATGGCATCTGACTGCCCGTTTCTCTATGGGATTGTTGCTGCGAGTTGCGGGTATGGCACCTGGTGGCAAGCCCAAGTCTGCCCTTGGGACAGGTGGCCAAAGAGATGCTGTCCCCTTGGTACCAGAGGCATAGGAAAGGCCTGCTTTCTGCCCAGACTCCTTCCTCAGAGTGGAGCTCACGCCCCTGCCCTAGGTCGTCCCCTCATGGCTCCTTAGCAGCCAGAATCCATCTCTCCGCACAGGGAGCGGGTGACACTTGTCTTGCCACCGGCCTGCTGTTCGTGCCACGGCATGCTATCCTGCTTCCCGAGCGTTTCCAGACCCCAAGGCCAAGGGCTCCTTCTCTTCTCCGGGGGCGGCGTGCTGCGCCTTCCACACACTTGCTCCTGGGGAGCGCGGTGACAGACATGTGCAACCACGCTTCTCTCTCAGGCTGAAGGGATGCTAGGGCAAAGAGTATTTCGCTCCATGCGGGTATTTTCCACCGTGCTGCGGGGACTAGCTCAGGAAAGCAGCAGCAGCATCCCCAAACCCAACTCAGATTTCCCAACAAATGCTGTCATTTCCCAGGGTAGATGACAAGGCAAAGAGGCTTTCGCTGTATGCGGGTATCTCCAGCCGCGAGACTGGGCTCAGGCAAGCAGCCGTAGCCCGCAGAACATTTCTCAGCGAATGCTGTGCTTTCTCAGAGTCTTTGGCTTGGAGCGAACAGCACTTCGCCGCTGCTTCCTCAGCAAGGCTTCAGTCGCGTCAGGGAAGCAGAGCTGCGGGAGAGCTGGTGCCTTTTGGGCCTTGCTTTCCGGGCTCCATGTTCGCCTCCTGGATTCGCCCTGCCAGGCCGAATTAAGCAGACCCAGCCACAACCCTGCAGTAGCGTGTGGAGCCTAGGATGGCACCCTATGCACACTACCATCTCCCGGTGTAGGCATCGCTTGGCCTTTTACTCTGGCGCTCAGGCGTTCTCGCGGACTAGCACAGTGCTTTCCCACAGGAAAGGAGACGTGACATGATCCCTGCACACCGCCCGTGCACTGAATAGGGAGCTTTCGGGACTGTCCTCTCCCCATCACCCTAAACCTCATGCCTCCTCCAAGCTTCCACATCCTGAAGGAAGACGGCATCTGACTCCCTGTTATTTCAGGGAGCTGTTTCTGCGAGTTCAGCGTAGGCTCCTGGTGGCTTGCGCATGTCTGCCCCAGGGACAGGTGGCCAAGGAGCTTCTGTCTCCTTGGGCCAAGAGGCTCAGGACAGGCATGCTTTCTGCCCAGACTCCTTTCTAAGAGTGGAGCATGCGCCCTGCCCTACTCATCTACTCCTCTGTAGCAGAAGGCTTCCGTCTCTCTGCACAGGGAGCGGGTGACTCTTGTATTGCCACCGGCCGCTGTGCCTGCCAGGGCCGGCTCTCCTGTTTTACAACCGATTCCAGACCAGAAAGCCAACGGCTCCTGCTCTTCTCCCTCGGCACCGTGCTGCACCTTCCACAGACATGCTCCTGGGGAGCACAGTGATAGACGTGTCCCTTTCCTTAAGGCTCTTTCCACCGGCGCAACCGCGCTTCTCTCAGGCTGAGGGGTGATAGGCAAAGAGGATTTCGCTCCAAGCGGGTGCCTTCCACCGTGCTGCAAGACTAGCTCAGGCATTACGCCGCAGCATCACACACATCCGATTCTGATTTACCAACAAAAGCTGTGCTTTTTCAGAGGGGATGTCTGGGCAAAGGGGTTTTGCTCTATGCGGGTTTCTCCCACCACGAGACTGGGCTCAGGCAAGCAGCGGAAGAGACCACAGAAACGACCCTGATTTCCCAGCGACTGCTATGCTTTCCCAGAGGTTTTCAACTTGGCGCGAACCGCACTACGCTGCTGCTTCCTCAGCAAGGCTTTGATCATTCGCTCTGTCGCGGCAGGAAAGAAGAACCGCGGGAGAGCTGGTGCCTCTTGGGCCTTGCTTTCCCGGGCTCCAAGGTAACACCCGGGTTTCAACTTGCTAAGCCGAACTAAGCAGACACAGTCACAGCCCTGCAGCAGCTTGCGTGGCCTAGCATGGCACTCTATGCCTATTACCATCTCCAGTGGTAGGTAAGGCTTTGCCTTTTGCTCTGGCGCTCAGGCAGACTCGGGGTCTAGGCCTGTGCCTTCAGCACAGGAGAGAGGTGGGACAGGATCTCTGCAAAGGGCCCGTGCACTAGGATGGGTAACTATGGGGGACAGTCTCAACTCCTTCCCCGGCACACCCCCTCCACCCACATCGCTGCCACATCTTGGTGGAAGATGGCATCTGACTGCCCGTTTCTCCATGGGATTGTTGCTGCGAGTTGCGGATATGGCACCTGGTGGCAAGCCCAAGTCTGCCCTTAGGACAGGTGGCCAAGGAGATGCTGTCCCCTTGGTACCAGAGGCATAGGAAAGGCCTGCTTTCTGCCCAGACTCCTTCCTCAGAGTGGAGCTCACGCCCCTGCCCTAGGTCGTCCCCTCATGGCTCCTTAGCAGCCAGAATCCATCTCTCCGCACAGGGAGCAGGTGACACTTGTCTTGCCACCGGCCTGCTGTTCGTGCCACGGCATGCTATCCTGCTTCCCGAGCGTTTCCCGACCCCAAGGCCAAGGGCTCCTTCTCTTCTCCGGGGGCGGCGTGCTGCGCCTTCCCCACATTTGCTCCTGGGGAGCGCGGTGACAGACATGTGCAACCACGCTTCTCTCTCAGGCTGAAGGGATGCTAGGGCAAAGAGTATTTCGCTCCATGCGGGTATTTTCCACCGTGCTGCGGGGACTAGCTCAGGAAAGCAGCAGCAGCATCCCCAAACCCAACTCAGATTTCCCAACAAATGCTGTCATTGCCCAGGGTAGATGACAAGGCAAAGAGGCTTTCGCTGTATGCGGTTATCTCCTGCCGCGAGACTGGGCTCAGGCAAGCAGCCGTAGCCCGCAGAATATTTCTCAGCGAATGCTGTGCTTTCTCAGAGTCTTTGGCTTGGAGCGAACAGCACTTCGCCGCTGCTTCCTCAGCAAGGCTTCAGTCGCGTCAGGGAAGCAGAGCTGCGGGAGAGCTGGTGCCTTTTGGGCCTTGCTTTCCCGGGCTCCATGTTCGCCTCCTGGATTCGCCCTGACAGGCCGAATTAAGCAGACACAGCCACAACCCTGCAGTAGCGTGTGGAGCCTAGGATGGCACCCTATGCACACTACCATCTCCCGGTGTAGGCATCGCTTGGCCTTTTACTCTGGCGCTCAGGCGTTCTCGCGGACTAGCCCAGTGCTTTCCCACAGGAAAGGAGACGTGACATGATCCCTGCACACCGCCCGTGCACTGAATAGGGAGCTTTCGGGGACTTTCCTCACCCCATCACCCTAAACCTCATGCCTCCTCCAAGCTTCCACATCCTGAAGGAAGACGGCATCTGACTCCCTGTTATTTCAGGGAGCTGTTTCTGTGAGTTCAGCGTAGGCTCCTGGTGGCTTGCGCATGTCTGCCCCAGGGACAGGTGGCCAAGGAGCTGCTGTCTCCTTGGGCCCAGAGGCTCAGGACAGGCATGCTTTCTGCCCAGACTCCTTTCTAAGAGTGGAGCACGCGCCCTGCCCTACTCATCCACTCCTCTGTAGCGAAGGCTTCCGTCTCTTTGCACAGGGAGCGGGTGACTCTTGTATTGCCACCGGCTGCTGTGCCTGCCAGGGCCGGCTCTCCTGTTTTACAACCGATTCCAGACCAGAAAGCCAACGGCTCCTGCTCTTCTCCCTGGGCACCGTGCTGCACCTTCCACAGACATGCTCCTGGGGAGCGCAGTGATAGACGTGTCCCTTTCCTTAAGGCTCTTTCCACCGGCGCAACCGCGCTTCTCTCAGGCAGAGGGGTGAGAGGGCAAAGAGGATTTCGCTCCAAGCGGGTGCCTTCCACCGTGCTGCAAGACTAGCTCAGGCATTACGCCGCAGCATCACACACATCCGATTCTGATTTACCAACAAAAGCTGTGCTTTCCCAGAGGGGATGCCCGGGCAAAGGGGTTTCGCTCTATGCGGGTTTCTCCCACCACGAGACTGGGCTCAGGCAAGCAGCGGAAGAGACCACAGAAACGACCCTGATTTCCCAGCGACTGCTATGCTTTCCCAGAGGTTTTCAACTTGGCGCGAACCGCACTACGCTGCTGCTTCCTCAGCAAGGCTTTGATCATTCGCTCTGTCGCGGCAGGAAAGAAGAACCGCGGGAGAGCTGGTGCCTCTTGGGCCTTGCTTTCCCGGGCTCCAAGGTAACACCCGGGTTTCAACTTGCTAAGCCGAACTAAGCAGACACAGTCACAGCCCTGCAGCAGCTTGCGTGGCCTAGCATGGCATTCTATGCCTATTACCATCTCCAGTGGTAGGTAAGGCTTTGCCTTTTGCTCCGGCGCTCAGGCAGACTCGTGGTCTAGGCCTGTGCCTTCAGCACAGGAGAGAGGAGGCGACAGAATCCTTGCACACAGCTCGTGAAATTGGATCGGGAACTGTGGGGGACAGTCCCCACTCCTTCCCCTGCACACCCGCTGCCACCCATATCGCTGCCACATCTTGGTGGAAGACGGCATCTGACTCTCCGTTTCTCCATGGGGTTGTTTCTACGAGTTTCGGTTATCGCACCTGGTGGCAAGCTCAAGTCTGCCATTGGGACAGGTGGCCAAGGAGATGCTGTCCCCTTGGGACCAGAGGCACAGGAAAGGTCTGCCTTCTGCCCAGACTCCTTCCTCAGAATGGTGCTCACGCCCCTGCCCTAGTCGTCCCCTCATGTTTCCTTAGCAGCCAGGCTTCCATCTCTCCGCACAGGGAGCGTGTGACACTTGTCTTGCCACCGGCCTGCTGTTCGTGCCACGGCAGGCTATCCTACTTCCCGAGTGTTTCCCGACCCCAAGGCCAAGGACTCCTTCTCTTCTCCGGGAGCGGCGTGCTGCGCCTTCCCCACACTTGATCTTGGGGAGCGTGGTGACAGACGTGTGCAACCACACTTCTCTCTCAGGCAGAGGGGTGCTAGGGCAAAGAGTATTTCGCTCCATGCGGTATCTTCCACAGTGCTGCAGGGACTAGCTCAGGCAAGCAGCAGCAGTATCCCCAAACCCAACTCAGATACCCCAACGAATGCTGTGATTTACCAGAGTAGATGACAAGCAAAGATGCTTTCACTGTATGCGGGTATCTCCAGCCGCGAGACTGGGCTCAGGCAAGCAGCAGTAGCCCGCAGAACATTTCTCAGCGAATGCTGTGCTTTCTCAGAGGCTTTGGCTTGGGGCGAACAGCACTTCGCCACTGCTTCCTCAGCAAGGCTTCAGTCGCGTCAGGGAAGCAGAGCTGCGGGAGAGCTGGTGCCTTTTGGGCCTTGCTTTCCCGGGCTCCATGTTCGCCTCCTGGGTTCCCCCTGCCAGGCCATATTAGCAGACACAGCCAGAACCCTGCAGTAGCGTGTGGAGCCTAGGATGGCACCCTATGCACACTACCATCTCCCGGTGTAGGCATCGCTTGGCCTTTTACTCTGGCGCTCAGGCGTTCTCGCGGACTAGCCCAGTGCTTTCCCCACAGGAAGGAGACGTGACAGGATCCCTGCACACCGCCCGTGCACTGAATAGGGAGTTTTCGGGGACTGTCCTCACCCCATCCCCTTAAACCCCATGCCTCCTCCAAGCTTCCACATCCTGAAGGAAGACGGCATCTGACTCCCTGTTATTTCAGGGAGCTGTTTCTGCGAGTTCAGCGTAGGCTCCTGGTGGCTAGCGCATGTCTTCCCCAGGGACAGGTGGCCAAGGAGCTGCTGTCTCCTTGGATCCAGAGGCTCAGGACAGGCATGCTTTCTGCCCAGACTCCTTTCTAAGAGTGGAGCACGCGCCCTGCCCTACTCATCCCCTCCTCTCTCCGTAGCAGACAGGCTACTGTTTCTCTGCACAGTGAGCGGGTGACACTTGTATTGCCACCGGCCGCTGTGCCTGCCAGGGCCGGCTCTCCTGTTTCGCAACCGTTTCCAGATCAGAAATCCAACGCCTCCTGCTCTTCTCCCTGCGCAGCGTGCTACACCTTCCACAGACATGCTCCTGGGGAGTGCAGTGATAGACGTGTCCCTTTCCTTAAGGCTCTTTCCACAGGCGCAACCGCGCTTTTCTCAGTCAGTGGGGTGCTAGGGCAAAGAGGATTTCGCTCCGTGCGGGTATCTCTTACCATGCTGCGGAGACTAGCTCAGGCATTAAGCTGCAGCATCACACACATCCGATTCTGATTTCCCAAAGAATGCTGTGCTTTCCCAGAGGGGATGCCCGGGCAAAGAGATTTTGCTGTTTGCCTGTTTCTCCCACCGCGAGACTGGGCTCAGGCAAGCAGCAGAAGAGACCGCAGAACCGACTCTGATTTCCCAGCGACTGCTATGCTTTCCCAGAGGTTTCCAACTTGGCGCGAAACGCACTATGCTGCTGCTTTCTCAGCAAGGCTTTGGTCGTTCGCTCTGTCGCGGCAGGGAAGAAGAACCGCGGGAGAGCTGGTGCCTCTTGGGCCTTGCTTCCCGGGCTCCAAGTTCGCGCCCGGGGTTCACCTTGTTAAGCCGAACTAAGCAGATACAGTCACAGCCCTGCAGCAGCTTGCGTGGCCTAGCATGGCATTCTATGCCTATTACCATCTCCTGGGATAGGTAAGGCTTTGCCTTTTGCTCCGGCGCTCAGGCAGACTCGGTTTCTAGGCTAGTGCCTTCAGCACAGGAGAGAGGAGGCGACAGGATCCCTGCAACAGGCCCGTGCACTTGGATGGGGAACTGTGGGGGACAGTCTCCACTCCTTCCCCGCACACCCCCTGCCACCCACATCGCTGCCACATCTTGGTGGAAGACGGCATCTGACTGTCCCGTTTCTCCATAAGGTTGTTTCTCCGAGTTGTGGCTATGGCACCTGGTGTCAAATCCAAATCTGCCCTTGGGACAGGTGGCCAAGGAGATGCTGTCCGCTTGGAACCAGAGGCACAAGACTGGCCTGCCTTCTGCCCAGTCTCCTTCTTCAGAGGATAGCACATGCCCCTGCCCTAGTCATCCCCTCATGTCTCCTTAGCAGCCAGGCTTCCATCTCTCCGCCCAGGGAGCGGGTGACACTTGTCTTGCCACCGGCCTGCTGTTCGTGCCATGGCAGGCTATCCTGCTTCCCGAGCATTCCCGGACCCCAAGAACAAGGGCTCCTTCTCTTCTCCGGGGGCGGCGTGCTGCGCCTTCCCCACACTTGCTCCTGGGGAGCGCGGTGACAGACATGTGCAACTACGCTTCTCTCTCAGGCTGAAGGGAAGCTAGGGCAAAGAGTATTTGGCTCCATGCGGGTATTTTCCACCGTGCTGCGGGGACTAGCTCAGGCATGTAGCAGCAGCATCCCCAAACCCAACTCAGATTTCCCAACAAATGCTGTCATTTCCCAGGGTAGATGACAAGGCAAAGAGGCTTTCGCTGTATGCGGGTATCTCCAGCCGCGAGACTGGGCTCAGGCAAGCAGCCGTAGCCCGCAGAACATTTCTCAGCGAATGCTGTGCTTTCTCAGAGTCTTTGGCTTGGAGCGAACAGCACTTCGCCGCTGCTTCCTCAGCAAGGCTTCAGTCGCGTCAGGGAAGCAGAGCTGCGGGAGAGCTGGTGCCTTTTGGGCCTTGCTTTCCCGGGCTCCATGTTCGCCTCCTGGATTCGCCCTGACAGGCCGAATTAAGCAGACACAGCCACAACCCTGCAGTAGCGTGTGGAGCCTAGGATGGCACCCTATGCACACTACCATCTCCCGGTTTAGGCATCGCTTGGCCTTTTACTCTGGCGCTCAGGCGTTCTCGCGGACTAGCCCAGTGCTTTCCCACAGGAAAGGAGACGTGACAGGATCCCTGCACACCGCCCGTGCACTGAATAGGGAGCTTTCGGGGACTGTCCTCACCCCATCACTCTAAACCTCATGCCTCCTCCAAGCTTCCACATCCTGAAGGAAGACGGCATCTGACTCCCTGTTATTTCAGGGAGCTGTTTCTGCGAGTTCAGCGTAGGCTCCTGGTGGCTTGCGCATGTCTGCCCCAGGGACAGGTGGCCAAGGAGCTGCTGTCTCCTTGGGCCCAGAGGCTCAGGACAGGCATGCTTTCTGCCCAGACTCCTTTCTAAGAGTGGAGCACGCGCCCTGCCCTACTCATCCACTCCTCTGTAGCAGAAGGCTTAAGTCTCTCTGCACAGGGAGCGGGTGACACTTGTATCGCCACCGGCCGCTGTGCCTGCCAGGGCGGCTCTCCTGTTTTACAACCGATTCCAGACCAGAAAGCCAACGGCTCCTGCTCTTCTCCCTGGGCACCGTGCTGCACCTTCCACAGACATGCTCCTGGGGAGCGCAGTGATAGACGTGTCCCTTTCCTTAAGGCTCTTTCCACCGGCGCAACCGCGCTTCTCTCAGGCAGAGGGGTGATAGGGCAAAGAGGATTTCGCTCCAAGCGGGTGCCTTCCACCGTGCTGCAAGACTAGCTCAGGCATTACGCCGCAGCATCACACACATCCGATTCTGATTTACCAACAAAAGCTGTGCTTTCCCAGAGGGGATGCCCGGGCAAAGGGGTTTCGCTCTATGCGGGTTTCTCCCACCACGAGACTGGGCTCAGGCAAGCAGCGGAAGAGACCACAGAAACGACCCTGATTTCCCAGCGACTGCTATGCTTTCCCAGAGGTTTTCAACTTGGCGCGAACCGCACTACGCTGCTGCTTCCTCAGCAAGGCTTTGATCATTCGCTCTGTCGCGGCAGGAAAGAAGAACCGCGGGAGAGCTGGTGCCTCTTGGGCCTTGCTTTCCCGGGCTCCAAGGTAACACCCGGGTTTCAACTTGCTAAGCCGAACTAAGCAGACACAGTCACAGCCCTGCAGCAGCTTGCGTGGCCTAGCATGGCACTCTATGCCTATTACCATCTCCAGTGGTAGGTAAGGCTTTGTCTTTTGCTCTGGCGCTCAGGCAGACTCGGGGTCTAGGCCTGTGCCTTCAGCACAGGAGAGAGGTGGGACAGGATCTCTGCAAAGGGCCCGTGCACTAGGATGGGTAACTATGGGGGACAGTCTCCACTCCTTCCCCGGCACACCCCCTCCACCCACATCGCTGCCACATCTTGGTGGAAGATGGCATCTGACTGCCCGTTTCTCCATGGGATTGTTGCTGCGAGTTGCGGATATGGCACTGGTGGCAAGCCCAAGTCTGCCCTTGGGACAGGTGGCCAAGGAGATGCTGTCCCCTTGGTACCAGAGGCATAGGAAAGGCCTGCTTTCTGCCCAGACTCCTTCCTCAGAGTGGAGCTCACGCCCCTGCCCTAGGTCGTCCCCTCATGGCTCCTTAGCAGCCAGAATCCATCTCTCCGCACAGGGAGCGGGTGACACTTGTCTTGCCACCGGCCTGCTGTTCGTGCCACGGCATGCTATCCTGCTTCCCGAGCGTTTCCCGACCCCAAGGCCAAGGGCTCCTTCTCTTCTCCGGGGGCGGCGTGCTGCGCCTTCCCCACACTTGCTCCTGGGGAGCGCGGTGACAGACATGTGCAACCACGCTTCTCTCTCAGGCTGAAGGGATGCTAGGGCAAAGAGTATTTCGCTCCATGCGGCTATTTTCCACCGTGCCGCGGGTACTAGCTCAGGAAAGCAGCAGCAGCATCCCCAAACCCAATTCAGATTTCCCAACAAATGCTGTCATTTCCCAGGGTAGATGACAAGGCAAAGAGGCTTTCGCTGTATGCGGGTATCTCCAGCCGCGAGACTGGGCTCAGGCAAGCAGCCGTAGCCCGCAGAACATTTCTCAGCGAATGCTGTGCTTTCTCAGAGTCTTTGGCTTGGAGCGAACAGCACTTCGCCGCTGCTTCCTCAGCAAGGCTTCAGTCGCGTCAGGGAAGCAGAGCTGCGGGAGAGCTGCTGCCTTTTGGGCCTTGCTTTCCCGGGCTCCATGTTCGCCTCCTGGATTCGCCCTGACAGGCCGAATTAAGCAGACACAGCCACAACCCTGCAGTAGCGTGTGGAGCCTAGGATGGCACCCTATGCACACTACCATCTCCCGGTGTAGGCATCGCTTGGCTTTTTACTCTGGCGCTCAGGCGTTCTCGCGGACTAGCCCAGTGCTTTCCCCAAAGGAAAGTAGACGTGACAGGATCCCTGCACACCGCCCGTGCACTGAATAGGGAGCTTTCGGGGACTGTCCTCACCCCATCACCCTAAACCTCATGCCACCTCCAAGCATCCACATCCTGAAGGAAGACGGCATCTGACTCCCTGTTATTTCAGGGAGCTGTTTCTGCGAGTTCAGCGTAGGCGCCTGGTGGCTTGCGCATGTCTGCCCCAGGGACATGTGGCCAAGGAGCTGCTGTCTCCTTGGGCCCAGAGGCTCAGGACAGGCATGCTTTCTGCCCAGACTCCTTTCTAAGAGTGGAGAACGTGCCCTGCCCTACTCATCCACTCCTCATTAGCAGACAGGTTTCCGTCTCTCTGCACAGGGAGCGGGTGACACTTGTATCGCCACCGGCCGCTGTGCCTGCCAGGGCCGGCTCTCCTGTTTTACAACCGATTCCAGACCAGAAAGCCAACGGCTCCTGCTCTTCTCCCTGGGCACCGTGCTGCACCTTCCACAGACATGCTCCTGGGGAGCGCAGTGATAGACGTGTCCCTTTCCTTAAGGCTCTTTCCACCGGCGCAACCGCGCTTCTCTCAGGCAGAGGGGTGAGAGGGCAAAGAGGATTTCGCTCCAAGCGGGTGCCTTCCACCGTGCTGCAAGACTAGCTCAGGCATTACGCCGCAGCATCACACACATCCGATTCTGATTTACCAACAAAAGCTGTGCTTTCCCAGAGGGGATGCCCGGGCAAAGGGGTTTCGCTCTATGCGGGTTTCTCCCACCACGAGACTGGGCTCAGGCAAGCAGCGGAAGAGACCACAGAAACGACCCTGATTTCCCAGCGACTGCTATGCTTTCCCAGAGGTTTTCAACTTGGCGCGAACCGCACTACGCTGCTGCTTCCTCAGCAAGGCTTTGATCATTCGCTCTGTCGCGGCAGGAAAGAAGAACCGCGGGAGAGCTGGTGCCTCTTGGGCCTTGCTTTCCCGGGCTCCAAGGTAACACCCGGGTTTCAACTTGCTAAGCCGAACTAAGCAGACACAGTCACAGCCCTGCAGCAGCTTGCGTGGCCTAGCATGGCACTCTATGCCTATTACCATCTCCAGTGGTAGGTAAGGCTTTGTCTTTTGCTCTGGCGCTCAGGCAGACTCGGGGTCTAGGCCTGTGCCTTCAGCACAGGAGAGAGGTGGGACAGGATCTCTGCAAAGGGCCCGTGCACTAGGATGGGTAACTATGGGGGACAGTCTCCACTCCTTCCCCGGCACACCCCCTCCACCCACATCGCTGCCACATCTTGGTGGAAGATGGCATCTGACTGCCCGTTTCTCCATGGGATTGTTGCTGCGAGTTGCGGATATGGCACTGGTGGCAAGCCCAAGTCTGCCCTTGGGACAGGTGGCCAAGGAGATGCTGTCCCCTTGGTACCAGAGGCATAGGAAAGGCCTGCTTTCTGCCCAGACTCCTTCCTCAGAGTGGAGCTCACGCCCCTGCCCTAGGTCGTCCCCTCATGGCTCCTTAGCAGCCAGAATCCATCTCTCCGCACAGGGAGCGGGTGACACTTGTCTTGCCACCGGCCTGCTGTTCGTGCCACGGCATGCTATCCTGCTTCCCGAGCGTTTCCCGACCCCAAGGCCAAGGGCTCCTTCTCTTCTCCGGGGGCGGCGTGCTGCGCCTTCCCCACACTTGCTCCTGGGGAGCGCGGTGACAGACATGTGCAACCACGCTTCTCTCTCAGGCTGAAGGGATGCTAGGGCAAAGAGTATTTCGCTCCATGCGGCTATTTTCCACCGTGCCGCGGGTACTAGCTCAGGAAAGCAGCAGCAGCATCCCCAAACCCAATTCAGATTTCCCAACAAATGCTGTCATTTCCCAGGGTAGATGACAAGGCAAAGAGGCTTTCGCTGTATGCGGGTATCTCCAGCCGCGAGACTGGGCTCAGGCAAGCAGCCGTAGCCCGCAGAACATTTCTCAGCGAATGCTGTGCTTTCTCAGAGTCTTTGGCTTGGAGCGAACAGCACTTCGCCGCTGCTTCCTCAGCAAGGCTTCAGTCGCGTCAGGGAAGCAGAGCTGCGGGAGAGCTGCTGCCTTTTGGGCCTTGCTTTCCCGGGCTCCATGTTCGCCTCCTGGATTCGCCCTGACAGGCCGAATTAAGCAGACACAGCCACAACCCTGCAGTAGCGTGTGGAGCCTAGGATGGCACCCTATGCACACTACCATCTCCCGGTGTAGGCATCGCTTGGCTTTTTACTCTGGCGCTCAGGCGTTCTCGCGGACTAGCCCAGTGCTTTCCCCACAGGAAAGTAGACGTGACAGGATCCCTGCACACCGCCCGTGCACTGAATAGGGAGCTTTCGGGGACTGTCCTCACCCCATCACCCTAAACCTCATGCCACCTCCAAGCATCCACATCCTGAAGGAAGACGGCATCTGACTCCCTGTTATTTCAGGGAGCTGTTTCTGCGAGTTCAGCGTAGGCGCCTGGTGGCTTGCGCATGTCTGCCCCAGGGACATGTGGCCAAGGAGCTGCTGTCTCCTTGGGCCCAGAGGCTCAGGACAGGCATGCTTTCTGCCCAGACTCCTTTCTAAGAGTGGAGAACGTGCCCTGCCCTACTCACCCACTCCTCTTTAGCAGACAGGTTTCCGTCTCTCTGCACAGGGAGCGGGTGACACTTGTATCGCCACCGGCCGCTGTGCCTGCCAGGGCCGGCTCTCCTGTTTTACAACCGATTCCAGACCAGAAAGCCAACGGCTCCTGCTCTTCTCCCTGGGCACCGTGCTGCACCTTCCACAGACATGCTCCTGGGGAGCGCAGTGATAGACGTGTCCCTTTCCTTAAGGCTCTTTCCACCGGCGCAACCGCGCTTCTCTCAGGCAGAGGGGTGAGAGGGCAAAGAGGATTTCGCTCCAAGCGGGTGCCTTCCACCATGCTGCAAGACTAGCTCAGGCATTACGCCGCAGCATCACACACATCCGATTCTGATTTACCAACAAAAGCTGTGCTTTCCCAGAGGGGATGCCCGGGCAAAGGGGTTTCGCTCTATGCGGGTTTCTCCCACCACGAGACTGGGCTCAGGCAAGCAGCGGAAGAGACCACAGAAACGACCCTGATTTCCCAGCGACTGCTATGCTTTCCCAGAGGTTTTCAACTTGGCGCGAACCGCACTACGCTGCTGCTTCCTCAGCAAGGCTTTGATCATTCGCTCTGTCGCGGCAGGAAAGAAGAACCGCGGGAGAGCTGGTGCCTCTTGGGCCTTGCTTTCCCGGGCTCCAAGGTAACACCCGGGTTTCAACTTGCTAAGCCGAACTAAGCAGACACAGTCACAGCCCTGCAGCAGCTTGCGTGGCCTAGCATGGCACTCTATGCCTATTACCATCTCCAGTGGTAGGTAAGGCTTTGTCTTTTGCTCTGGCGCTCAGGCAGACTCGGGGTCTAGGCCTGTGCCTTCAGCACAGGAGAGAGGTGGGACAGGATCTCTGCAAAGGGCCCGTGCACTAGGATGGGTAACTATGGGGGACAGTCTCCACTCCTTCCCCGGCACACCCCCTCCACCCACATCGCTGCCACATCTTGGTGGAAGATGGCATCTGACTGCCCGTTTCTCCATGGGATTGTTGCTGCGAGTTGCGGATATGGCACTGGTGGCAAGCCCAAGTCTGCCCTTGGGACAGGTGGCCAAGGAGATGCTGTCCCCTTGGTACCAGAGGCATAGGAAAGGCCTGCTTTCTGCCCAGACTCCTTCCTCAGAGTGGAGCTCACGCCCCTGCCCTAGGTCGTCCCCTCATGGCTCCTTAGCAGCCAGAATCCATCTCTCCGCACAGGGAGCGGGTGACACTTGTCTTGCCACCGGCCTGCTGTTCGTGCCACGGCATGCTATCCTGCTTCCCGAGCGTTTCCCGACCCCAAGGCCAAGGGCTCCTTCTCTTCTCCGGGGGCGGCGTGCTGCGCCTTCCCCACACTTGCTCCTGGGGAGCGCGGTGACAGACATGTGCAACCACGCTTCTCTCTCAGGCTGAAGGGATGCTAGGGCAAAGAGTATTTCGCTCCATGCGGCTATTTTCCACCGTGCCGTGGGTACTAGCTCAGGAAAGCAGCAGCAGCATCCCCAAACCCAATTCAGATTTCCCAACAAATGCTGTCATTTCCCAGGGTAGATGACAAGGCAAAGAGGCTTTCGCTGTATGCGGGTATCTCCAGCCGCGAGACTGGGCTCAGGCAAGCAGCCGTAGCCCGCAGAACATTTCTCAGCGAATGCTGTGCTTTCTCAGAGTCTTTGGCTTGGAGCGAACAGCACTTCGCCGCTGCTTCCTCAGCAAGGCTTCAGTCGCGTCAGGGAAGCAGAGCTGCGGGAGAGCTGCTGCCTTTTGGGCCTTGCTTTCCCGGGCTCCATGTTCGCCTCCTGGATTCGCCCTGACAGGCCGAATTAAGCAGACACAGCCACAACCCTGCAGTAGCGTGTGGAGCCTAGGATGGCACCCTATGCACACTACCATCTCCCGGTGTAGGCATCGCTTGGCTTTTTACTCTGGCGCTCAGGCGTTCTCGCGGACTAGCCCAGTGCTTTCCCCACAGGAAAGTAGACGTGACAGGATCCCTGCACACCGCCCGTGCACTGAATAGGGAGCTTTCGGGGACTGTCCTCACCCCATCACCCTAAACCTCATGCCACCTCCAAGCATCCACATCCTGAAGGAAGACGGCATCTGACTCCCTGTTATTTCAGGGAGCTGTTTCTGCGAGTTCAGCGTAGGCGCCTGGTGGCTTGCGCATGTCTGCCCCAGGGACATGTGGCCAAGGAGCTGCTGTCTCCTTGGGCCCAGAGGCTCAGGACAGGCATGCTTTCTGCCCAGACTCCTTTCTAAGAGTGGAGAACGTGCCCTGCCCTACTCATCCACTCCTCTTTAGCAGACAGGTTTCCGTCTCTCTGCACAGGGAGCGGGTGACACTTGTATCGCCACCGGCCGCTGTGCCTGCCAGGGCCGGCTCTCCTGTTTTACAACCGATTCCAGACCAGAAAGCCAACGGCTCCTGCTCTTCTCCCTGGGCACCGTGCTGCACCTTCCACAGACATGCTCCTGGGGAGCGCAGTGATAGACGTGTCCCTTTCCTTAAGGCTCTTTCCACCGGCGCAACCGCGCTTCTCTCAGGCAGAGGGGTGAGAGGGCAAAGAGGATTTCGCTCCAAGCGGGTGCCTTCCACCGTGCTGCAAGACTAGCTCAGGCATTACGCCGCAGCATCACACACATCCGATTCTGATTTACCAACAAAAGCTGTGCTTTCCCAGAGGGGATGCCCGGGCAAAGGGGTTTCGCTCTATGCGGGTTTCTCCCACCACGAGACTGGGCTCAGGCAAGCAGCGGAAGAGACCACAGAAACGACCCTGATTTCCCAGCGACTGCTATGCTTTCCCAGAGGTTTTCAACTTGGCGCGAACCGCACTACGCTGCTGCTTCCTCAGCAAGGCTTTGATCATTCGCTCTGTCGCGGCAGGAAAGAAGAACCGCGGGAGAGCTGGTGCCTCTTGGGCCTTGCTTTCCCGGGCTCCAAGGTAACACCCGGGTTTCAACTTGCTAAGCCGAACTAAGCAGACACAGTCACAGCCCTGCAGCAGCTTGCGTGGCCTAGCATGGCACTCTATGCCTATTACCATCTCCAGTGGTAGGTAAGGCTTTGTCTTTTGCTCTGGCGCTCAGGCAGACTCGGGGTCTAGGCCTGTGCCTTCAGCACAGGAGAGAGGTGGGACAGGATCTCTGCAAACGGCCCGTGCACTAGGATGGGTAACTATGGGGGACAGTCTCCACTCCTTCCCCGGCACACCCCCTCCACCCACATCGCTGCCACATCTTGGTGGAAGATGGCATCTGACTGCCCGTTTCTCCATGGGATTATTGCTGCGAGTTGCGGGTATGGCACCTGGTGGCAAGCCCAAGTCTGCCCTTGGGACAGGTGGCCAAGGAGATGCTGTCCCCTTGGTACCAGAGGCATAGGAAAGGCCTGCTTTCTGCCCAGACTCCTTCCTCAGAGTGGAGCTCACGCCCCTGCCCTAGGTCGTCCCCTCATGGCTCCTTAGCAGCCAGAATCCATCTCTCCGCACAGGGAGCGGGTGACACTTGTCTTGCCACCGGCCTGCTGTTCGTGCCACGGCATGCTATCCTGCTTCCCGAGCGTTTCCCGACCCCAAGGCCAAGGGCTCCTTCTCTTCTCCGGGGGCGGCGTGCTGCGCCTTCCCCACACTTGCTCCTGGGGAGCGCGGTGACAGACATGTGCAACCACGCTTCTCTCTCAGGCTGAAGGGATGCTAGGGCAAAGAGTATTTCGCTCCATGCGGCTATTTTCCACCGTGCCGCGGGTACTAGCTCAGGAAAGCAGCAGCAGCATCCCCAAACCCAATTCAGATTTCCCAACAAATGCTGTCATTTCCCAGGGTAGATGACAAGGCAAAGAGGCTTTCGCTGTATGCGGGTATCTCCAGCCGCGAGACTGGGCTCAGGCAAGCAGCCGTAGCCCGCAGAACATTTCTCAGCGAATGCTGTGCTTTCTCAGAGTCTTTGGCTTGGAGCGAACAGCACTTCGCCGCTGCTTCCTCAGCAAGGCTTCAGTCGCGTCAGGGAAGCAGAGCTGCGGGAGAGCTGCTGCCTTTTGGGCCTTGCTTTCCCGGGCTCCATGTTCGCCTCCTGGATTCGCCCTGACAGGCCGAATTAAGCAGACACAGCCACAACCCTGCAGTAGCGTGTGGAGCCTAGGATGGCACCCTATGCACACTACCATCTCCCGGTGTAGGCATCGCTTGGCTTTTTACTCTGGCGCTCAGGCGTTCTCGCGGACTAGCCCAGTGCTTTCCCCACAGGAAAGTAGACGTGACAGGATCCCTGCACACCGCCCGTGCACTGAATAGGGAGCTTTCGGGGACTGTCCTCACCCCATCACCCTAAACCTCATGCCACCTCCAAGCATCCACATCCTGAAGGAAGACGGCATCTGACTCCCTGTTATTTCAGGGAGCTGTTTCTGCGAGTTCAGCGTAGGCGCCTGGTGGCTTGCGCATGTCTGCCCCAGGGACATGTGGCCAAGGAGCTGCTGTCTCCTTGGGCCCAGAGGCTCAGGACAGGCATGCTTTCTGCCCAGACTCCTTTCTAAGAGTGGAGAACGTGCCCTGCCCTACTCATCCACTCCTCTTTAGCAGACAGGTTTCCGTCTCTCTGCACAGGGAGCGGGTGACACTTGTATCGCCACCGGCCGCTGTGCCTGCCAGGGCCGGCTCTCCTGTTTTACAACCGATTCCAGACCAGAAAGCCAACGGCTCCTGCTCTTCTCCCTGGGCACCGTGCTGCACCTTCCACAGACATGCTCCTGGGGAGCGCAGTGATAGACGTGTCCCTTTCCTTAAGGCTCTTTCCACCGGCGCAACCGCGCTTCTCTCAGGCAGAGGGGTGAGAGGGCAAAGAGGATTTCGCTCCAAGCGGGTGCCTTCCACCGTGCTGCAAGACTAGCTCAGGCATTACGCCGCAGCATCACACACATCCGATTCTGATTTACCAACAAAAGCTGTGCTTTCCCAGAGGGGATGCCCGGGCAAAGGGGTTTCGCTCTATGCGGGTTTCTCCCACCACGAGACTGGGCTCAGGCAAGCAGCGGAAGAGACCACAGAAACGACCCTGATTTCCCAGCGACTGCTATGCTTTCCCAGAGGTTTTCAACTTGGCGCGAACCGCACTACGCTGCTGCTTCCTCAGCAAGGCTTTGATCATTCGCTCTGTCGCGGCAGGAAAGAAGAACCGCGGGAGAGCTGGTGCCTCTTGGGCCTTGCTTTCCCGGGCTCCAAGGTAACACCCGGGTTTCAACTTGCTAAGCCGAACTAAGCAGACACAGTCACAGCCCTGCAGCAGCTTGCGTGGCCTAGCATGGCACTCTATGCCTATTACCATCTCCAGTGGTAGGTAAGGCTTTGTCTTTTGCTCTGGCGCTCAGGCAGACTCGGGGTCTAGGCCTGTGCCTTCAGCACAGGAGAGAGGTGGGACAGGATCTCTGCAAACGGCCCGTGCACTAGGATGGGTAACTATGGGGGACAGTCTCCACTCCTTCCCCGGCACACCCCCTCCACCCACATCGCTGCCACATCTTGGTGGAAGATGGCATCTGACTGCCCGTTTCTCCATGGGATTATTGCTGCGAGTTGCGGGTATGGCACCTGGTGGCAAGCCCAAGTCTGCCCTTGGGACAGGTGGCCAAGGAGATGCTGTCCCCTTGGTACCAGAGGCATAGGAAAGGCCTGCTTTCTGCCCAGACTCCTTCCTCAGAGTGGAGCTCACGCCCCTGCCCTAGGTCGTCCCCTCATGGCTCCTTAGCAGCCAGAATCCATCTCTCCGCACAGGGAGCGGGTGACACTTGTCTTGCCACCGGCCTGCTGTTCGTGCCACGGCATGCTATCCTGCTTCCCGAGCGTTTCCCGACCCCAAGGCCAAGGGCTCCTTCTCTTCTCCGGGGGCGGCGTGCTGCGCCTTCCCCACACTTGCTCCTGGGGAGCGCGGTGACAGACATGTGCAACCACGCTTCTCTCTCAGGCTGAAGGGATGCTAGGGCAAAGAGTATTTCGCTCCATGCGGCTATTTTCCACCGTGCCGCGGGTACTAGCTCAGGAAAGCAGCAGCAGCATCCCCAAACCCAATTCAGATTTCCCAACAAATGCTGTCATTTCCCAGGGTAGATGACAAGGCAAAGAGGCTTTCGCTGTATGCGGGTATCTCCAGCCGCGAGACTGGGCTCAGGCAAGCAGCCGTAGCCCGCAGAACATTTCTCAGCGAATGCTGTGCTTTCTCAGAGTCTTTGGCTTGGAGCGAACAGCACTTCGCCGCTGCTTCCTCAGCAAGGCTTCAGTCGCGTCAGGGAAGCAGAGCTGCGGGAGAGCTGCTGCCTTTTGGGCCTTGCTTTCCCGGGCTCCATGTTCGCCTCCTGGATTCGCCCTGACAGGCCGAATTAAGCAGACACAGCCACAACCCTGCAGTAGCGTGTGGAGCCTAGGATGGCACCCTATGCACACTACCATCTCCCGGTGTAGGCATCGCTTGGCTTTTTACTCTGGCGCTCAGGCGTTCTCGCGGACTAGCCCAGTGCTTTCCCCACAGGAAAGTAGACGTGACAGGATCCCTGCACACCGCCCGTGCACTGAATAGGGAGCTTTCGGGGACTGTCCTCACCCCATCACCCTAAACCTCATGCCACCTCCAAGCATCCACATCCTGAAGGAAGACGGCATCTGACTCCCTGTTATTTCAGGGAGCTGTTTCTGCGAGTTCAGCGTAGGCGCCTGGTGGCTTGCGCATGTCTGCCCCAGGGACATGTGGCCAAGGAGCTGCTGTCTCCTTGGGCCCAGAGGCTCAGGACAGGCATGCTTTCTGCCCAGACTCCTTTCTAAGAGTGGAGAACGTGCCCTGCCCTACTCATCCACTCCTCTTTAGCAGACAGGTTTCCGTCTCTCTGCACAGGGAGCGGGTGACACTTGTATCGCCACCGGCCGCTGTGCCTGCCAGGGCCGGCTCTCCTGTTTTACAACCGATTCCAGACCAGAAAGCCAACGGCTCCTGCTCTTCTCCCTGGGCACCGTGCTGCACCTTCCACAGACATGCTCCTGGGGAGCGCAGTGATAGACGTGTCCCTTTCCTTAAGGCTCTTTCCACCGGCGCAACCGCGCTTCTCTCAGGCAGAGGGGTGAGAGGGCAAAGAGGATTTCGCTCCAAGCGGGTGCCTTCCACCGTGCTGCAAGACTAGCTCAGGCATTACGCCGCAGCATCACACACATCCGATTCTGATTTACCAACAAAAGCTGTGCTTTCCCAGAGGGGATGCCCGGGCAAAGGGGTTTCGCTCTATGCGGGTTTCTCCCACCACGAGACTGGGCTCAGGCAAGCAGCGGAAGAGACCACAGAAACGACCCTGATTTCCCAGCGACTGCTATGCTTTCCCAGAGGTTTTCAACTTGGCGCGAACCGCACTACGCTGCTGCTTCCTCAGCAAGGCTTTGATCATTCGCTCTGTCGCGGCAGGAAAGAAGAACCGCGGGAGAGCTGGTGCCTCTTGGGCCTTGCTTTCCCGGGCTCCAAGGTAACACCCGGGTTTCAACTTGCTAAGCCGAACTAAGCAGACACAGTCACAGCCCTGCAGCAGCTTGCGTGGCCTAGCATGGCACTCTATGCCTATTACCATCTCCAGTGGTAGGTAAGGCTTTGTCTTTTGCTCTGGCGCTCAGGCAGACTCGGGGTCTAGGCCTGTGCCTTCAGCACAGGAGAGAGGTGGGACAGGATCTCTGCAAACGGCCCGTGCACTAGGATGGGTAACTATGGGGGACAGTCTCCACTCCTTCCCCGGCACACCCCCTCCACCCACATCGCTGCCACATCTTGGTGGAAGATGGCATCTGACTGCCCGTTTCTCCATGGGATTATTGCTGCGAGTTGCGGGTATGGCACCTGGTGGCAAGCCCAAGTCTGCCCTTGGGACAGGTGGCCAAGGAGATGCTGTCCCCTTGGTACCAGAGGCATAGGAAAGGCCTGCTTTCTGCCCAGACTCCTTCCTCAGAGTGGAGCTCACGCCCCTGCCCTAGGTCGTCCCCTCATGGCTCCTTAGCAGCCAGAATCCATCTCTCCGCACAGGGAGCGGGTGACACTTGTCTTGCCACCGGCCTGCTGTTCGTGCCACGGCATGCTATCCTGCTTCCCGAGCGTTTCCCGACCCCAAGGCCAAGGGCTCCTTCTCTTCTCCGGGGGCGGCGTGCTGCGCCTTCCCCACACTTGCTCCTGGGGAGCGCGGTGACAGACATGTGCAACCACGCTTCTCTCTCAGGCTGAAGGGATGCTAGGGCAAAGAGTATTTCGCTCCATGCGGCTATTTTCCACCGTGCCGTGGGTACTAGCTCAGGAAAGCAGCAGCAGCATCCCCAAACCCAATTCAGATTTCCCAACAAATGCTGTCATTTCCCAGGGTAGATGACAAGGCAAAGAGGCTTTCGCTGTATGCGGGTATCTCCAGCCGCGAGACTGGGCTCAGGCAAGCAGCCGTAGCCCGCAGAACATTTCTCAGCGAATGCTGTGCTTTCTCAGAGTCTTTGGCTTGGAGCGAACAGCACTTCGCCGCTGCTTCCTCAGCAAGGCTTCAGTCGCGTCAGGGAAGCAGAGCTGCGGGAGAGCTGCTGCCTTTTGGGCCTTGCTTTCCCGGGCTCCATGTTCGCCTCCTGGATTCGCCCTGACAGGCCGAATTAAGCAGACACAGCCACAACCCTGCAGTAGCGTGTGGAGCCTAGGATGGCACCCTATGCACACTACCATCTCCCGGTGTAGGCATCGCTTGGCTTTTTACTCTGGCGCTCAGGCGTTCTCGCGGACTAGCCCAGTGCTTTCCCCACAGGAAAGTAGACGTGACAGGATCCCTGCACACCGCCCGTGCACTGAATAGGGAGCTTTCGGGGACTGTCCTCACCCCATCACCCTAAACCTCATGCCACCTCCAAGCATCCACATCCTGAAGGAAGACGGCATCTGACTCCCTGTTATTTGAGGGAGCTGTTTCTGCGAGTTCAGCGTAGGCGCCTGGTGGCTTGCGCATGTCTGCCCCAGGGACATGTGGCCAAGGAGCTGCTGTCTCCTTGGGCCCAGAGGCTCAGGACAGGCATGCTTTCTGCCCAGACTCCTTTCTAAGAGTGGAGAACGTGCCCTGCCCTACTCATCCACTCCTCTTTAGCAGACAGGTTTCCGTCTCTCTGCACAGGGAGCGGGTGACACTTGTATCGCCACCGGCCGCTGTGCCTGCCAGGGCCGGCTCTCCTGTTTTACAACCGATTCCAGACCAGAAAGCCAACGGCTCCTGCTCTTCTCCCTGGGCACCGTGCTGCACCTTCCACAGACATGCTCCTGGGGAGCGCAGTGATAGACGTGTCCCTTTCCTTAAGGCTCTTTCCACCGGCGCAACCGCGCTTCTCTCAGGCAGAGGGGTGAGAGGGCAAAGAGGATTTCGCTCCAAGCGGGTGCCTTCCACCGTGCTGCAAGACTAGCTCAGGCATTACGCCGCAGCATCACACACATCCGATTCTGATTTACCAACAAAAGCTGTGCTTTCCCAGAGGGGATGCCCGGGCAAAGGGGTTTCGCTCTATGCGGGTTTCTCCCACCACGAGACTGGGCTCAGGCAAGCAGCGGAAGAGACCACAGAAACGACCCTGATTTCCCAGCGACTGCTATGCTTTCCCAGAGGTTTTCAACTTGGCGCGAACCGCACTACGCTGCTGCTTCCTCAGCAAGGCTTTGATCATTCGCTCTGTCGCGGCAGGAAAGAAGAACCGCGGGAGAGCTGGTGCCTCTTGGGCCTTGCTTTCCCGGGCTCCAAGGTAACACCCGGGTTTCAACTTGCTAAGCCGAACTAAGCAGACACAGTCACAGCCCTGCAGCAGCTTGCGTGGCCTAGCATGGCACTCTATGCCTATTACCATCTCCAGTGGTAGGTAAGGCTTTGCCTTTTGCTCTGGCGCTCAGGCAGACTCGGGGTCTAGGCCTGTGCCTTCAGCACAGGAGAGAGGTGGGACAGGATCTCTGCAAACGGCCCGTGCACTAGGATGGGTAACTATGGGGGACAGTCTCCACTCCTTCCCCGGCACACCCCCTCCACCCACATCGCTGCCACATCTTGGTGGAAGATGGCATCTGACTGCCCGTTTCTCCATGGGATTGTTGCTGCGAGTTGCGGGTATGGCACCTGGTGGCAAGCCCAAGTCTGCCCTTGGGACAGGTGGCCAAGGAGATGCTGTCCCCTTGGTACCAGAGGCATAGGAAAGGCCTGCTTTCTGCCCAGACTCCTTCCTCAGAGTGGAGCTCACGCCCGTGCCCTAGGTCGTCCCCTCATGGCTCCTTAGCAGCCAGAATCCATCTCTCCGCACAGGGAGCGGGTGACACTTGTCTTGCCACCGGCCTGCTGTTCGTGCCAGGGCATGCTATCCTGCTTCCCGAGCGTTTCCCGACCCCAAGGCCAAGGGCTCCTTCTCTTCTCCGGGGGCGGCGTGCTGCACCTTCCACACACTTGCTCCTGGGGAGCGCGGTGACAGACATGTGCAACCACGCTTCTCTCTCAGGCTGTAGGGATGCTAGGGCAAAGAGTATTTCTCTCCATGCAGGTATTTTCCACCGTGCCGCGGGTACTAGCTCAGGAAAGCAGCAGCAGCATCCCCAAACCCAACACAGATTTCCCAACAAATGCTGTCATTTCCCAGGGTAGATGACAAGGCAAAGATGCTTTCGCTGTATGCGGGTATCTCCAGCCGCGAGACTGGGCTCAGGCAAGCAGCCGTAGCCCGCAGAACATTTCTCAGCGAATGCTGTGCTTTCTCAGAGTCTTTGGCTTGGAGCGAACAGCACTTCGCCGCTGCTTCCTCAGCAAGGCTACAGTCGCGTCAGGGAAGCAGAGCTGCGGGAGAGCTGGTGCCTTTTGAGCCTTGCTTTCCCGGGCTCCATGTTCGCCTCCTGGATTCGCCCTGACAGGCCGAATTAAGCAGACACAGCCACAACCCTGCAGTAGCGTGTGGAGCCTAGGATGGCACCCTATGCACACTACCATCTCCCGGTGTAGGCATCGCTTGGCTTTTTACTCTGGCGCTCAGGCGTTCTCGCGGACTAGCCCAGTGCTTTCCCCACAGGAAAGTAGACGTGACAGGATCCCTGCACACCGCCCGTGCACTGAATAGGGAGCTTTCGGGGACTGTCCTCACCCCATCACCCTAAACCTCATGCCACCTCCAAGCATCCACATCCTGAAGGAAGACGGCATCTGACTCCCTGTTATTTCAGGGAGCTGTTTCTGCGAGTTCAGCGTAGGCGCCTGGTGGCTTGCGCATGTCTGCCCCAGGGACATGTGGCCAAGGAGCTGCTGTCTCCTTGGGCCCAGAGGCTCAGGACAGGCATGCTTTCTGCCCAGACTCCTTTCTAAGAGTGGAGAACGTGCCCTGCCCTACTCATCCACTCCTCTTTAGCAGACAGGTTTCCGTCTCTCTGCACAGGGAGCGGGTGACACTTGTATCGCCACCGGCCGCTGTGCCTGCCAGGGCCGGCTCTCCTGTTTTACAACCGATTCCAGACCAGAAAGCCAACGGCTCCTGCTCTTCTCCCTGGGCACCGTGCTGCACCTTCCACAGACATGCTCCTGGGGAGCGCAGTGATAGACGTGTCCCTTTCCTTAAGGCTCTTTCCACCGGCGCAACCGCGCTTCTCTCAGGCAGAGGGGTGAGAGGGCAAAGAGGATTTCGCTCCAAGCGGGTGCCTTCCACCGTGCTGCAAGACTAGCTCAGGCATTACGCCGCAGCATCACACACATCCGATTCTGATTTACCAACAAAAGCTGTGCTTTCCAAGAGGGGATGCCCGGGCAAAGGGGTTTCGCTCTATGCGGGTTTCTCCCACCACGAGACTGGGCTCAGGCAAGCAGCGGAAGAGACCACAGAAACGACCCTGATTTCCCAGCGACTGCTATGCTTTCCCAGAGGTTTTCAACTTGGCGCGAACCGCACTACGCTGCTGCTTCCTCAGCAAGGCTTTGATCATTCGCTCTGTCGCGGCAGGAAAGAAGAACCGCGGGAGAGCTGGTGCCTCTTGGGCCTTGCTTTCCCGGGCTCCAAGGTAACACCCGGGTTTCAACTTGCTAAGCCGAACTAAGCAGACACAGTCACAGCCCTGCAGCAGCTTGCGTGGCCTAGCATGGCACTCTATGCCTATTACCATCTCCAGTGGTAGGTAAGGCTTTGTCTTTTGCTCTGGCGCTCAGGCAGACTCGGGGTCTAGGCCTGTGCCTTCAGCACAGGAGAGAGGTGGGACAGGATCTCTGCAAAGGGCCCGTGCACTAGGATGGGTAACTATGGGGGACAGTCTCCACTCCTTCCCCGGCACACCCCCTCCACCCACATCGCTGCCACATCTTGGTGGAAGATGGCATCTGACTGCCCGTTTCTCCATGGGATTGTTGCTGCGAGTTGCGGATATGGCACTGGTGGCAAGCCCAAGTCTGCCCTTGGGACAGGTGGCCAAGGAGATGCTGTCCCCTTGGTACCAGAGGCATAGGAAAGGCCTGCTTTCTGCCCAGACTCCTTCCTCAGAGTGGAGCTCACGCCCCTGCCCTAGGTCGTCCCCTCATGGCTCCTTAGCAGCCAGAATCCATCTCTCCGCACAGGGAGCGGGTGACACTTGTCTTGCCACCGGCCTGCTGTTCGTGCCACGGCATGCTATCCTGCTTCCCGAGCGTTTCCCGACCCCAAGGCCAAGGGCTCCTTCTCTTCTCCGGGGGCGGCGTGCTGCGCCTTCCCCACACTTGCTCCTGGGGAGCGCGGTGACAGACATGTGCAACCACGCTTCTCTCTCAGGCTGAAGGGATGCTAGGGCAAAGAGTATTTCGCTCCATGCGGCTATTTTCCACCGTGCCGCGGGTACTAGCTCAGGAAAGCAGCAGCAGCATCCCCAAACCCAATTCAGATTTCCCAACAAATGCTGTCATTTCCCAGGGTAGATGACAAGGCAAAGAGGCTTTCGCTGTATGCGGGTATCTCCAGCCGCGAGACTGGACTCAGGCAAGCAGCCGTAGCCCGCAGAACATTTCTCAGCGAATGCTGTGCTTTCTCAGAGTCTTTGGCTTGGAGCGAACAGCACTTCGCCGCTGCTTCCTCAGCAAGGCTTCAGTCGCGTCAGGGAAGCAGAGCTGCGGGAGAGCTGCTGCCTTTTGGGCCTTGCTTTCCCGGGCTCCATGTTCGCCTCCTGGATTCGCCCTGACAGGCCGAATTAAGCAGACACAGCCACAACCCTGCAGTAGCGTGTGGAGCCTAGGATGGCACCCTATGCACACTACCATCTCCCGGTGTAGGCATCGCTTGGCTTTTTACTCTGGCGCTCAGGCGTTCTCGCGGACTAGCCCAGTGCTTTCCCCAAAGGAAAGTAGACGTGACAGGATCCCTGCACACCGCCCGTGCACTGAATAGGGAGCTTTCGGGGACTGTCCTCACCCCATCACCCTAAACCTCATGCCACCTCCAAGCATCCACATCCTGAAGGAAGACGGCATCTGACTCCCTGTTATTTCAGGGAGCTGTTTCTGCGAGTTCAGCGTAGGCGCCTGGTGGCTTGCGCATGTCTGCCCCAGGGACATGTGGCCAAGGAGCTGCTGTCTCCTTGGGCCCAGAGGCTCAGGACAGGCATGCTTTCTGCCCAGACTCCTTTCTAAGAGTGGAGAACGTGCCCTGCCCTACTCATCCACTCCTCTTTAGCAGACAGGTTTCCGTCTCTCTGCACAGGGAGCGGGTGACACTTGTATCGCCACCGGCCGCTGTGCCTGCCAGGGCCGGCTCTCCTGTTTTACAACCGATTCCAGACCAGAAAGCCAACGGCTCCTGCTCTTCTCCCTGGGCACCGTGCTGCACCTTCCACAGACATGCTCCTGGGGAGCGCAGTGATAGACGTGTCCCTTTCCTTAAGGCTCTTTCCACCGGCGCAACCGCGCTTCTCTCAGGCAGAGGGGTGAGAGGGCAAAGAGGATTTCGCTCCAAGCGGGTGCCTTCCACCGTGCTGCAAGACTAGCTCAGGCATTACGCCGCAGCATCACACACATCCGATTCTGATTTACCAACAAAAGCTGTGCTTTCCCAGAGGGGATGCCCGGGCAAAGGGGTTTCGCTCTATGCGGGTTTCTCCCACCACGAGACTGGGCTCAGGCAAGCAGCGGAAGAGACCACAGAAACGACCCTGATTTCCCAGCGACTGCTATGCTTTCCCAGAGGTTTTCAACTTGGCGCGAACCGCACTACGCTGCTGCTTCCTCAGCAAGGCTTTGATCATTCGCTCTGTCGCGGCAGGAAAGAAGAACCGCGGGAGAGCTGGTGCCTCTTGGGCCTTGCTTTCCCGGGCTCCAAGGTAACACCCGGGTTTCAACTTGCTAAGCCGAACTAAGCAGACACAGTCACAGCCCTGCAGCAGCTTGCGTGGCCTAGCATGGCACTCTATGCCTATTACCATCTCCAGTGGTAGGTAAGGCTTTGTCTTTTGCTCTGGCGCTCAGGCAGACTCGGGGTCTAGGCCTGTGCCTTCAGCACAGGAGAGAGGTGGGACAGGATCTCTGCAAAGGGCCCGTGCACTAGGATGGGTAACTATGGGGGACAGTCTCCACTCCTTCCCCGGCACACCCCCTCCACCCACATCGCTGCCACATCTTGGTGGAAGATGGCATCTGACTGCCCGTTTCTCCATGGGATTGTTGCTGCGAGTTGCGGATATGGCACTGGTGGCAAGCCCAAGTCTGCCCTTGGGACAGGTGGCCAAGGAGATGCTGTCCCCTTGGTACCAGAGGCATAGGAAAGGCCTGCTTTCTGCCCAGACTCCTTCCTCAGAGTGGAGCTCACGCCCCTGCCCTAGGTCGTCCCCTCATGGCTCCTTAGCAGCCAGAATCCATCTCTCCGCACAGGGAGCGGGTGACACTTGTCTTGCCACCGGCCTGCTGTTCGTGCCACGGCATGCTATCCTGCTTCCCGAGCGTTTCCCGACCCCAAGGCCAAGGGCTCCTTCTCTTCTCCGGGGGCGGCGTGCTGCGCCTTCCCCACACTTGCTCCTGGGGAGCGCGGTGACAGACATGTGCAACCACGCTTCTCTCTCAGGCTGAAGGGATGCTAGGGCAAAGAGTATTTCGCTCCATGCGGCTATTTTCCACCGTGCCGCGGGTACTAGCTCAGGAAAGCAGCAGCAGCATCCCCAAACCCAATTCAGATTTCCCAACAAATGCTGTCATTTCCCAGGGTAGATGACAAGGCAAAGAGGCTTTCGCTGTATGCGGGTATCTCCAGCCGCGAGACTGGGCTCAGGCAAGCAGCCGTAGCCCGCAGAACATTTCTCAGCGAATGCTGTGCTTTCTCAGAGTCTTTGGCTTGGAGCGAACAGCACTTCGCCGCTGCTTCCTCAGCAAGGCTTCAGTCGCGTCAGGGAAGCAGAGCTGCGGGAGAGCTGCTGCCTTTTGGGCCTTGCTTTCCCGGGCTCCATGTTCGCCTCCTGGATTCGCCCTGACAGGCCGAATTAAGCAGACACAGCCACAACCCTGCAGTAGCGTGTGGAGCCTAGGATGGCACCCTATGCACACTACCATCTCCCGGTGTAGGCATCGCTTGGCTTTTTACTCTGGCGCTCAGGCGTTCTCGCGGACTAGCCCAGTGCTTTCCCCAAAGGAAAGTAGACGTGACAGGATCCCTGCACACCGCCCGTGCACTGAATAGGGAGCTTTCGGGGACTGTCCTCACCCCATCACCCTAAACCTCATGCCACCTCCAAGCATCCACATCCTGAAGGAAGACGGCATCTGACTCCCTGTTATTTCAGGGAGCTGTTTCTGCGAGTTCAGCGTAGGCGCCTGGTGGCTTGCGCATGTCTGCCCCAGGGACATGTGGCCAAGGAGCTGCTGTCTCCTTGGGCCCAGAGGCTCAGGACAGGCATGCTTTCTGCCCAGACTCCTTTCTAAGAGTGGAGAACGTGCCCTGCCCTACTCATCCACTCCTCTTTAGCAGACAGGTTTCCGTCTCTCTGCACAGGGAGCGGGTGACACTTGTATCGCCACCGGCCGCTGTGCCTGCCAGGGCCGGCTCTCCTGTTTTACAACCGATTCCAGACCAGAAAGCCAACGGCTCCTGCTCTTCTCCCTGGGCACCGTGCTGCACCTTCCACAGACATGCTCCTGGGGAGCGCAGTGATAGACGTGTCCCTTTCCTTAAGGCTCTTTCCACCGGCGCAACCGCGCTTCTCTCAGGCAGAGGGGTGAGAGGGCAAAGAGGATTTCGCTCCAAGCGGGTGCCTTCCACCGTGCTGCAAGACTAGCTCAGGCATTACGCCGCAGCATCACACACATCCGATTCTGATTTACCAACAAAAGCTGTGCTTTCCCAGAGGGGATGCCCGGGCAAAGGGGTTTCGCTCTATGCGGGTTTCTCCCACCACGAGACTGGGCTCAGGCAAGCAGCGGAAGAGACCACAGAAACGACCCTGATTTCCCAGCGACTGCTATGCTTTCCCAGAGGTTTTCAACTTGGCGCGAACCGCACTACGCTGCTGCTTCCTCAGCAAGGCTTTGATCATTCGCTCTGTCGCGGCAGGAAAGAAGAACCGCGGGAGAGCTGGTGCCTCTTGGGCCTTGCTTTCCCGGGCTCCAAGGTAACACCCGGGTTTCAACTTGCTAAGCCGAACTAAGCAGACACAGTCACAGCCCTGCAGCAGCTTGCGTGGCCTAGCATGGCACTCTATGCCTATTACCATCTCCAGTGGTAGGTAAGGCTTTGTCTTTTGCTCTGGCGCTCAGGCAGACTCGGGGTCTAGGCCTGTGCCTTCAGCACAGGAGAGAGGTGGGACAGGATCTCTGCAAAGGGCCCGTGCACTAGGATGGGTAACTATGGGGGACAGTCTCCACTCCTTCCCCGGCACACCCCCTCCACCCACATCGCTGCCACATCTTGGTGGAAGATGGCATCTGACTGCCCGTTTCTCCATGGGATTGTTGCTGCGAGTTGCGGATATGGCACTGGTGGCAAGCCCAAGTCTGCCCTTGGGACAGGTGGCCAAGGAGATGCTGTCCCCTTGGTACCAGAGGCATAGGAAAGGCCTGCTTTCTGCCCAGACTCCTTCCTCAGAGTGGAGCTCACGCCCCTGCCCTAGGTCGTCCCCTCATGGCTCCTTAGCAGCCAGAATCCATCTCTCCGCACAGGGAGCGGGTGACACTTGTCTTGCCACCGGCCTGCTGTTCGTGCCACGGCATGCTATCCTGCTTCCCGAGCGTTTCCCGACCCCAAGGCCAAGGGCTCCTTCTCTTCTCCGGGGGCGGCGTGCTGCGCCTTCCCCACACTTGCTCCTGGGGAGCGCGGTGACAGACATGTGCAACCACGCTTCTCTCTCAGGCTGAAGGGATGCTAGGGCAAAGAGTATTTCGCTCCATGCGGCTATTTTCCACCGTGCCGTGGGTACTAGCTCAGGAAAGCAGCAGCAGCATCCCCAAACCCAATTCAGATTTCCCAACAAATGCTGTCATTTCCCAGGGTAGATGACAAGGCAAAGAGGCTTTCGCTGTATGCGGGTATCTCCAGCCGCGAGACTGGGCTCAGGCAAGCAGCCGTAGCCCGCAGAACATTTCTCAGCGAATGCTGTGCTTTCTCAGAGTCTTTGGCTTGGAGCGAACAGCACTTCGCCGCTGCTTCCTCAGCAAGGCTTCAGTCGCGTCAGGGAAGCAGAGCTGCGGGAGAGCTGCTGCCTTTTGGGCCTTGCTTTCCCGGGCTCCATGTTCGCCTCCTGGATTCGCCCTGACAGGCCGAATTAAGCAGACACAGCCACAACCCTGCAGTAGCGTGTGGAGCCTAGGATGGCACCCTATGCACACTACCATCTCCCGGTGTAGGCATCGCTTGGCTTTTTACTCTGGCGCTCAGGCGTTCTCGCGGACTAGCCCAGTGCTTTCCCCAAAGGAAAGTAGACGTGACAGGATCCCTGCACACCGCCCGTGCACTGAATAGGGAGCTTTCGGGGACTGTCCTCACCCCATCACCCTAAACCTCATGCCACCTCCAAGCATCCACATCCTGAAGGAAGACGGCATCTGACTCCCTGTTATTTCAGGGAGCTGTTTCTGCGAGTTCAGCGTAGGCGCCTGGTGGCTTGCGCATGTCTGCCCCAGGGACATGTGGCCAAGGAGCTGCTGTCTCCTTGGGCCCAGAGGCTCAGGACAGGCATGCTTTCTGCCCAGACTCCTTTCTAAGAGTGGAGAACGTGCCCTGCCCTACTCATCCACTCCTCTTTAGCAGACAGGTTTCCGTCTCTCTGCACAGGGAGCGGGTGACACTTGTATCGCCACCGGCCGCTGTGCCTGCCAGGGCCGGCTCTCCTGTTTTACAACCGATTCCAGACCAGAAAGCCAACGGCTCCTGCTCTTCTCCCTGGGCACCGTGCTGCACCTTCCACAGACATGCTCCTGGGGAGCGCAGTGATAGACGTGTCCCTTTCCTTAAGGCTCTTTCCACCGGCGCAACCGCGCTTCTCTCAGGCAGAGGGGTGAGAGGGCAAAGAGGATTTCGCTCCAAGCGGGTGCCTTCCACCGTGCTGCAAGACTAGCTCAGGCATTACGCCGCAGCATCACACACATCCGATTCTGATTTACCAACAAAAGCTGTGCTTTCCCAGAGGGGATGCCCGGGCAAAGGGGTTTCGCTCTATGCGGGTTTCTCCCACCACGAGACTGGGCTCAGGCAAGCAGCGGAAGAGACCACAGAAACGACCCTGATTTCCCAGCGACTGCTATGCTTTCCCAGAGGTTTTCAACTTGGCGCGAACCGCACTACGCTGCTGCTTCCTCAGCAAGGCTTTGATCATTCGCTCTGTCGCGGCAGGAAAGAAGAACCGCGGGAGAGCTGGTGCCTCTTGGGCCTTGCTTTCCCGGGCTCCAAGGTAACACCCGGGTTTCAACTTGCTAAGCCGAACTAAGCAGACACAGTCACAGCCCTGCAGCAGCTTGCGTGGCCTAGCATGGCACTCTATGCCTATTACCATCTCCAGTGGTAGGTAAGGCTTTGTCTTTTGCTCTGGCGCTCAGGCAGACTCGGGGTCTAGGCCTGTGCCTTCAGCACAGGAGAGAGGTGGGACAGGATCTCTGCAAAGGGCCCGTGCACTAGGATGGGTAACTATGGGGGACAGTCTCCACTCCTTCCCCGGCACACCCCCTCCACCCACATCGCTGCCACATCTTGGTGGAAGATGGCATCTGACTGCCCGTTTCTCCATGGGATTGTTGCTGCGAGTTGCGGGTATGGCACCTGGTGGCAAGCCCAAGTCTGCCCTTGGGACAGGTGGCCAAGGAGATGCTGTCCCCTTGGTACCAGAGGCATAGGAAAGGCCTGCTTTCTGCCCAGACTCCTTCCTCAGAGTGGAGCTCACGCCCCTGCCCTAGGTCGTCCCCTCATGGCTCCTTAGCAGCCAGAATCCATCTCTCCGCACAGGGAGCGGGTGACACTTGTCTTGCCACCGGCCTGCTGTTCGTGCCACGGCATGCTATCCTGCTTCCCGAGCGTTTCCCGACCCCAAGGCCAAGGGCTCCTTCTCTTCTCCGGGGGCGGCGTGCTGCGCCTTCCCCACACTTGCTCCTGGGGAGCGCGGTGACAGACATGTGCAACCACGCTTCTCTCTCAGGCTGAAGGGATGCTAGGGCAAAGAGTATTTCGCTCCATGCGGCTATTTTCCACCGTGCCGCGGGTACTAGCTCAGGAAAGCAGCAGCAGCATCCCCAAACCCAATTCAGATTTCCCAACAAATGCTGTCATTTCCCAGGGTAGATGACAAGGCAAAGAGGCTTTCGCTGTATGCGGGTATCTCCAGCCGCGAGACTGGGCTCAGGCAAGCAGCCGTAGCCCGCAGAACATTTCTCAGCGAATGCTGTGCTTTCTCAGAGTCTTTGGCTTGGAGCGAACAGCACTTCGCCGCTGCTTCCTCAGCAAGGCTTCAGTCGCGTCAGGGAAGCAGAGCTGCGGGAGAGCTGCTGCCTTTTGGGCCTTGCTTTCCCGGGCTCCATGTTCGCCTCCTGGATTCGCCCTGACAGGCCGCATTAAGCAGACACAGCCACAACCCTGCAGTAGCGTGTGGAGCCTAGGATGGCACCCTATGCACACTACCATCTCCCGGTGTAGGCATCGCTTGGCTTTTTACTCTGGCGCTCAGGCGTTCTCGCGGACTAGCCCAGTGCTTTCCCCACAGGAAAGTAGACGTGACAGGATCCCTGCACACCGCCCGTGCACTGAATAGGGAGCTTTCGGGGACTGTCCTCACCCCATCACCCTAAACCTCATGCCACCTCCAAGCATCCACATCCTGAAGGAAGACGGCATCTGACTCCCTGTTATTTCAGGGAGCTGTTTCTGCGAGTTCAGCGTAGGCGCCTGGTGGCTTGCGCATGTCTGCCCCAGGGACATGTGGCCAAGGAGCTGCTGTCTCCTTGGGCCCAGAGGCTCAGGACAGGCATGCTTTCTGCCCAGACTCCTTTCTAAGAGTGGAGAACGTGCCCTGCCCTACTCATCCACTCCTCTTTAGCAGACAGGTTTCCGTCTCTCTGCACAGGGAGCGGGTGACACTTGTATCGCCACCGGCCGCTGTGCCTGCCAGGGCCGGCTCTCCTGTTTTACAACCGATTCCAGACCAGAAAGCCAACGGCTCCTGCTCTTCTCCCTGGGCACCGTGCTGCACCTTCCACAGACATGCTCCTGGGGAGCGCAGTGATAGACGTGTCCCTTTCCTTAAGGCTCTTTCCACCGGCGCAACCGCGCTTCTCTCAGGCAGAGGGGTGAGAGGGCAAAGAGGATTTCGCTCCAAGCGGGTGCCTTCCACCATGCTGCAAGACTAGCTCAGGCATTACGCCGCAGCATCACACACATCCGATTCTGATTTACCAACAAAAGCTGTGCTTTCCCAGAGGGGATGCCCGGGCAAAGGGGTTTCGCTCTATGCGGGTTTCTCCCACCACGAGACTGGGCTCAGGCAAGCAGCGGAAGAGACCACAGAAACGACCCTGATTTCCCAGCGACTGCTATGCTTTCCCAGAGGTTTTCAACTTGGCGCGAACCGCACTACGCTGCTGCTTCCTCAGCAAGGCTTTGATCATTCGCTCTGTCGCGGCAGGAAAGAAGAACCGCGGGAGAGCTGGTGCCTCTTGGGCCTTGCTTTCCCGGGCTCCAAGGTAACACCCGGGTTTCAACTTGCTAAGCCGAACTAAGCAGACACAGTCACAGCCCTGCAGCAGCTTGCGTGGCCTAGCATGGCACTCTATGCCTATTACCATCTCCAGTGGTAGGTAAGGCTTTGCCTTTTGCTCTGGCGCTCAGGCAGACTCGGGGTCTAGGCCTGTGCCTTCAGCACAGGAGAGAGGTGGGACAGGATCTCTGCAAACGGCCCGTGCACTAGGATGGGTAACTATGGGGGACAGTCTCCACTCCTTCCCCGGCACACCCCCTCCACCCACATCGCTGCCACATCTTGGTGGAAGATGGCATCTGACTGCCCGTTTCTCCATGGGATTGTTGCTGCGAGTTGCGGGTATGGCACCTGGTGGCAAGCCCAAGTCTGCCCTTGGGACAGGTGGCCAAGGAGATGCTGTCCCCTTGGTACCAGAGGCATAGGAAAGGCCTGCTTTCTGCCCAGACTCCTTCCTCAGAGTGGAGCTCACGCCCGTGCCCTAGGTCGTCCCCTCATGGCTCCTTAGCAGCCAGAATCCATCTCTCCGCACAGGGAGCGGGTGACACTTGTCTTGCCACCGGCCTGCTGTTCGTGCCAGGGCATGCTATCCTGCTTCCCGAGCGTTTCCCGACCCCAAGGCCAAGGGCTCCTTCTCTTCTCCGGGGGCGGCGTGCTGCACCTTCCACACACTTGCTCCTGGGGAGCGCGGTGACAGACATGTGCAACCACGCTTCTCTCTCAGGCTGTAGGGATGCTAGGGCAAAGAGTATTTCTCTCCATGCAGGTATTTTCCACCGTGCCGCGGGTACTAGCTCAGGAAAGCAGCAGCAGCATCCCCAAACCCAACACAGATTTCCCAACAAATGCTGTCATTTCCCAGGGTAGATGACAAGGCAAAGATGCTTTCGCTGTATGCGGGTATCTCCAGCCGCGAGACTGGGCTCAGGCAAGCAGCCGTAGCCCGCAGAACATTTCTCAGCGAATGCTATGCTTTCTCAGAGTCTTTGGCTTGGAGCGAACAGCACTTCGCCGCTGCTTCCTCAGCAAGGCTACAGTCGCGTCAGGGAAGCAGAGCTGCGGGAGAGCTGGTGCCTTTTGAGCCTTGCTTTCCCGGGCTCCATGTTCGCCTCCTGGATTCGCCCTGACAGGCCGAATTAAGCAGACACAGCCACAACCCTGCAGTAGCGTGTGGAGCCTAGGATGGCACCCTATGCACACTACCATCTCCCGGTGTAGGCATCGCTTGGCTTTTTACTCTGGCGCTCAGGCGTTCTCGCGGACTAGCCCAGTGCTTTCCCCACAGGAAAGTAGACGTGACAGGATCCCTGCACACCGCCCGTGCACTGAATAGGGAGCTTTCGGGGACTGTCCTCACCCCATCACCCTAAACCTCATGCCACCTCCAAGCATCCACATCCTGAAGGAAGACGGCATCTGACTCCCTGTTATTTCAGGGAGCTGTTTCTGCGAGTTCAGCGTAGGCGCCTGGTGGCTTGCGCATGTCTGCCCCAGGGACATGTGGCCAAGGAGCTGCTGTCTCCTTGGGCCCAGAGGCTCAGGACAGGCATGCTTTCTGCCCAGACTCCTTTCTAAGAGTGAGAACGTGCCCTGCCCTACTCATCCACTCCTCTTTAGCAGACAGGTTTCCGTCTCTCTGCACAGGGAGCGGGTGACACTTGTATTGCCACCGGCCGCTGTGCCTGCCAGGGCCGGCTCTCCTGTTTTACAACCGATTCCAGACCAGAAAGCCAACGGCTTCTGTTCTTCTCCCTGGGCACCGTGCTGCACCTTCCACAGACATGCTCCTGGGGAGCGCAGTGATAGACGTGTCCCTTTCCTTAAGGCTCTTTCCACAGGCGCAACCGCACTTTTCTCTCAGGCAGAGGGGTGATAGGGCAAAGAGGATTTCGCTCCATTCGGGTGCCTTCCACCGTACTGCGGAGACTAGCTCAGGCATTAAGCTGCAGCATCACACACATCCGACTCTGATTTACCAACAAAAGCTGTGCTTTCCCAGAGGGGATGCCCGGGCAACGGGTTTTCGCTGTATGCGGGTTTCTACCACCGCGAGACTGGGCTCAGGCAAGCAGCGGAAGTGACCGCAGAAACGACTCTGATTTCCCAGCGACTGCTATGCTTTCCCAGAGGTTTTCAACTTGGCGGGAACCGCACTACGCTGCGGCTTCCTCAGCAAGGCTTTGATCGTTCGCTCTGTCGCGGCAGGGAAGAAGAATAGCGGGAGAGCTGGTGCCTCTTGGGCCTTGCTTTCCCGGGCTCCAAGGTAACACCCGGGTTTCAACTTGCTATGCCGAACTAAGCAGACACAGTCACAGCCCTGCAGCAGCTTGCGTGGCCTAGCATGGCACTCTATGCCTATTACCATCTCCAGTGGTAGGTAAGGCTTTGCCTTTTGCTCCGGCGCTCAGGCAGACTCGTTGTCTAGGCCTGTGCCTTCAGCACAGGAAATAGGAGGCGACAGAATCCCTGCACACAGCTCGTGAAATTGGATCGGGAACTGTGGGGGACAGTCCCCACTCCTTCCCCTGCACACCCGCTGCCACCCATATCGCTGCCACATCTTGGTGGAAGACGGCATCTGACTCTCCGTTTCTCCATGGGGTTGTTTCTACGAGTTTCGGTTATCGCACCTGGTGGCAAGCTCAAGTCTGCCATTGGGACAGGTGGCCAAGGAGATGCTGTCCCCTTGGGACCAGAGGCACAGGAAAGGTCTGCCTTCTGCCCAGACTCCTTCCTCAGAGTGGAGCTCACGCCCCTGCCCTAGTAGTCCCCTCATGTCTCCTTAGCAGCCAGGCTTCCATCTCTCCGCACAGGGAGCGGGTGACACTTGTCTTGCCACCGGCCTGCTGTTCGTGCCACGGCAGGCTATCCTACTTCCCGAGTGTTTCCCGACCCCAAGGCCAAGGACTCCTTCTCTTCTCCGGGAGCGGCGTGCTGCGCCTTCCCCACACTAGATTTTGGGGAGCGTGGTGACAGACGTTTGCAACCACACTTCTCTTTCAGGCAGAGGGGTGCTAGGGCAAAGAGTATTTCGCTCCATGCGGTATCTTCCACAGTGCTGCGGGGACTAGCTCAGGCAAGCAGCAGCAGTATCCCCAAACCCAACTCAGATACCCCAACGAATGCTGTGATTTACCAGAGTAGATGACAAGCAAAGATGCTTTCACTGTATGCGGGTATCTCCAGCCGCGAGACTGGGCTCAGGCAAGCAGCAGTAGCCCGCAGAACATTTCTCAGCGAATGCTGTGCTTTCTCAGAGGCTTTGGCTTGGGGCGAACAGCACTTCGCCACTGCTTCCTCAGCAAGGCTTCAGTCGCGTCAGGGAAGCAGAGCTGCGGGAGAGCTGGTGCCTTTTGGGCCTTGCTTTCCCGGGCTCCATGTTCGCCTCCTGGGTTCCCCCTGCCAGGCCATATTAGCAGACACAGCCAGAACCCTGCAGTAGCGTGTGGACCCTAGGATGGCACCCTATGCCTACTACCATCTCCCGGTGTAGGCATCGCTTGGCCTTTTACTCTGGCGCTCAGGCGTTCTCGCGGACTAGCCCAGTGCTTTCCCCACAGGAAGGAGACGTGACAGGATCCCTGCACACCGCCCGTGCACTGAATAGGGAGCTTTCGGGGACTGTCCTCACCCCATTCCCTTAAACCCCATGCCTCCTCCAAGCTTCCACATCCTGAAGGAAGACGGCATCTGACTCCCTGTTATTTCAGGGAGCTGTTTCTGCAAGTTCAGCGTAGGCTCCTGGTGGCTAGCACATGTCTGCCCCAGGGACAGGTGGCCAAGGAGCTGCTGTCTCCTTGGGCCCAGAGGCTCAGGACAGGCATGCTTTCTGCCCAGACTCCTTTCTAAGAGTGGAGCACAGTGATAGACGTGCCCCTTTCCTTAAGGCTCTTTCCACAGGCGCAACCGCGCTTCTCTCAGGCAGAGGGGTGCTAGGGCATCTGACTGCCCGTTTCTCCATGGGGTTGTTTCTGTGAGTTGCGGGTATGGCACCTGGTGGCATGCCCAAGACTGCCCTTGGGACAGGTGGCCAAGGAGATGCTGTCCCCTTGGGTCCAGAGGCACAAGACAGGCCTGCCTTCTGCCCAGACTCCTTCCTCAGAGGGGAGCACACGCCCCTGCCCTAATTGTCCCCTCATATCTTCTTAGCAGCAAGGCTTCCATCTCTCCGCACAGGGAGCCAATGGCTCCTTCTCTTCTCCGGGGGCGGCATGCTGCGCCTTCCCCACACTTGTTGCTGGGATGCGGGGTGACAGATATGTGCAACCACGCTTCTCTCTCAGGCAGAAGGGATGCTAGGGCAAAGAGTATTTCGCTCCATGCAGGTATCTTCCACCGTGCCGTGGAGACTAGCTCAGGCATTCAGCTGCTGCATCCCACACATTCGATTCTGATTTCCCAACGAATGCTGTGCTTTCCCAGAGGAGATGCCCGGGCAAAGAAGCTTTTGCTGTATGCGGGTTTCTCCCACCGAGAGACTGGGCACAGGTAAGCAGCAGAAGAGCCCGCAGAACCGACTTCTGATTTCTCAGAAAATGCTGTGCTTTCGCAGAGGCTTTGGCTTGAAGCGAACAGCACTTCACCGCTGCTTCCTCAGCAAGGCTTCAGTCGCGTCAGGGAAGAAGTGCTGCCGGAGAGCTGGTGCCTCTTGGGGCCTTGCTATCCCGGGCTCCAAGTTCACAACCTGGGTTCATTCTTCCAAGCTGAAATAAGCAGACACAACCTCGACCCTGCAGCAGCGTGCGTGGCCTAGGATGGCACTCTGCTCACAATGCCATATCTCAGCATAGGCACGACCGGCCCTTTTGCTCTGGCGTTCAGGTGGACAGGGGACTAGGCCAGTGCCGTCTCCATCCTTGAGGAGACGTGAGAGGATCACTGCACACCGCCCGTGCCCTGGAATAGGGAGTAATCGGTAACTGTCCCTGTTTCCCCGGGACACCCCCTGCCTCCGCCAATGCTGCCACATCCTGGAGGAAGACGGCATCTGATTGCCCATTCCTCCAGGAGGTGTTTCTGCGAGTTCAGGGCCGGAAGCTTGGTGGCAAGCCGACGTCTGCCCTCTGGACAGGTGGCCAAGGAGATGCTGTCCCCTTGGGTCCAGAGGCACAAGACAGGCCTGCCTTCTGCCCAGACTCCTTCCTCAGATTGGAGCACGTTCCCCGGCCCAATCGCCCCCTCATGTCTCCTTAGCAGCCAGGCTTCGTCTCTCTGCACAGGGAGTGGGTGACACTTGTCTTGCCACCGGCCTGCTGTTCCTGCCAGGGCCAGCTCTCCAGCTTCGCGACCATTTCCTGACCACAAGGCCAATGGCTCCTTCTCTGCTCCTGGGCAGCTTGCTGCACTTTCCCCAGACAGGCTCCTGGGGAGCCCAGTGACAGACATGTCCCCTTCCTTAAGGCTCTTTCCACAGGCGCAACCAAGGTTCTCTCTCAGGCAGTGGGGATGCCCAGGCAAAGAGGATTTCGCTCCATGCGGGTTTATTACACTGTGCTGTTGTGTCTTGCTCAGGCAAGCAGCAGCAGCATCCCACAGACCCAACTCTGATTTCCCAAAGAATGCTGTGCTTTCCCAGAGGAGATGCCCAGGCAAAGACCCTTTTACTGTATGAGGGTTTCTCCCGCCATGCTGCGAATACTAGGCTAAGGCAAGCAGCAACAGCAGCCCACAAAAACGACTCTGATTTCCCAGCGACTGCTATGCTTTCACAGAGGTTTTCAGCTTGGCGCGAACGGCACTTCGCTGCTGCTTCCTCAGCAAGGCTTTGGGTGTTCGCTCTGTCGCATCAGGGAAGAAGAGCTGCGGGAGAGCTGGTCCCTCTTGGGCCTTGCTTTCCCGGGCTCTATGTTGGCACCCTGGGTTCACCCTGCCAGGCCGAACTAAGCAGACACAGCCACAACGCTGCAGCAGCGTGTGTGGCCTAGGATGGCACTCAATGCACACTACATTCTCCCAGTGTAGGCAACGCTTGGCCTTTTGCACAGGCCCTCAGGCGGACTCGCGGACAAGGCCAGTGCCTTCCCCACAGGAGAGGAGAGGCGACAGGATCCCTGAACACCGCCCGTTCACTGGAATGGGGAGCTTTGGGAGATTGTCCCCACTCCTTCCCCGGCAAACCCCCTGCCACCGAAAACGCTGTCACATCTTGGAGGAAGATGGCATCTGACTACCCGTTTCTCGAGGGAGCTATTTCTGCGAGTTCCGGGTATGGCGCCTGGTAGCTAGCCCAAGTCGGCCCTACGGACAGGTGGTCAAGGAGATGCTGTCCCCTTGGGACCAGAGGCACAGGACAGGCCTGCCTTCTGCCCAGACTCCTTCCTCAGAGTGGAGCATGCATCCCTGCCCTAGTCATCCCCTTATGTCTCCTTAGGAACCAGGCTTTGTCTCTCTGCACAGGGAGCGGGTGACACTTGTCTTGCCACCGGCCTGCTGTTCCTGCCATGGCAGGCTATTCTGCTTCCCGACCTTTCCCGACCACAACTTATCCAACTTATCCTTCTCTTCTCCTGGGGTGGCGTGCTGCACCTTCCCCAGACATGCTCTTGGGGAGCGCAGTGACACACGTGTGCAACCACGCTTCTCTCTCAGATCTCAAATACCCAACATAACCCTACACCTAAAGGAGATGGAGAAAGAACAACAAAGAAAGCCTAAACCCAGCAGAAGAGGAATAATAAAGATCAGAGCAGAAATCAATGAAATATAAACAAATAAACAAACAAATAAAAACCACAAAAACCAACAACAACAACAAAAAACAATAGAACAAATCAACGAAACTAGGAGCTGGTTCTTTGAAAGAATTAATAAGATTGATAAAACCCTTTCCAGACTTATCAAAAAGAAAAGAGAAAGAACCCAAATAAATAAATTAATGAATGAAAGAGGAGAGATCACAACCAACACCAAAGAAATACTAACAATTATAAGAACATACTATGAGCAACTCTACGCCAACAAATTCAACAATCTGGAAGAAATGGATACATTCCTAGAGACATATAAACTACCACAACTGAACCAGGAAAAAATAGGAAACCTGAACAGACCCATAGCCAGTACGGAGATTGAAACAGTCATCAAAAATCTCCAAACAAACAAAAGCCCCGGGCCAGATGGCTTCCCAGGGAAATTCTACCAAACATTTTAAGAAGAATTAATTCCTATTCTCATGATACTGTTCCAAAAAAATAGAAATGGAAGGAAAACTTCCAAACTCATTTTATGAGGCCAGCATCACCTTGATCCCAAAACCAGACAAGGATCCCATCAAAAAAGAGAACAGCAAACCAATATCCTTGATGAACACAGATGCGAAAATTCTCACCAAAATACTAGCCAATAGGATTCAACAGTACATTAAAAGGATTACTCACCACGACCAAGTGGGATTTATTCCAGGGCTACAAGGTTGGTTCAACATATGCAAATCAATCAATGTGATACAACACATTAATAAAAGAAAGAACAAGAACCACATGATACTCTCCATAGATGCTGAAAAAGCATTTGGCAAAGTGCAGTGTCCCTTCCTGATTAAAACTCTTCAAAGTGTAGGGATAGAGGGCACATATTATCAATATTATCAAAGCCATCTATGAAAAACCCACTGCAAATATCATTCTCAATGGAGAAAAACTGAATACTTTTCCGCTGAGGTCAGGAACACGGCAGGGATGTCCGTTATCACCACTGCTATTCAACATCGTACTAGAAGTCCTAGCCTCAGCAATCAGACAACAAAAAGAAATTAAGGGCATCCAAATTTTGCCAAATTGGCAAAAGAGAAGTCAAACTATCCCTGCTTGCAGACGATATGACACTGTATGTGGAAAACTTAAAGGACTCCACTCCAAATCTGCTATAACTTGTATAGGAATTCTGTAAAGTGTCAGAATATAAAATCAATGCACAGAAATTGGTTGCATTTTTTTAAACCAACAAGACTGAAGAAATAGAAATTAAGGAGTGAATCCCATTTACAATTGCACTCAAAACCCTAAGATACCTAGGAATAAACCTAACCAAAGAGACAAAGAATCTATGCTCAGAAAACTCCAAAGTGAGTACTCATGAAAGAAATTGAAGAAGACACAAAGAAATGGAAAAATGTTCCATGCTCCTGTATTGGAAGAACAAATATTGTGAAAATGTCTATGCTACCTAAAGCAATCTACACATTTAATGCAATCCCTATCAAAATCTCGTCCATTTTTTTCAAAGAAATGGGACAAATCATCCTAAAATATATATGGAAACAGAAAATACCTCGAATAGCCAGAGGAATATTGAAAGAGAAAGCCAAAGTTGTTGGCATCACAATTCCAGACTTCAAGCTCTATTACAAAGTTGTCATCATCAAGATGGTAGGGAACTGTCCCCAAAACAGACATAGATCAATGGAACAGAATAGAGAGCCCAGAAATAAACCCTCCACTCTATGGTCAACTAATCGTCAACAAAGCAGGAAGGAATGTCCTATGGAAAAGAGACAGCCTCTTTAACAAATGGTGTTGGGAAAATTGAACAGCCACATGCAGAAAAATGAAGTTGGACCATTTCCTTACACCATACATGAAAATAGACTGGAAATGGATGAAGAAGCATAATGTGAGAAAGAAATCCATCAAAATCCTTGAGGAGAGAACAGGCAGCAAACTCTTTGACCTCACCAGCAGCAACTTCTTCGTAGGAACATCGCCAAAGGCAAGGGAAGCAAGGGCAAGAATGAACTCTTGGGATTTCATCAGATCAAAAAGCTTTTGCCCAGCAAAGGAAACAGTTAACAAAGCCAAAAGATGACTGTCAGAAGTTATCTGGGAGAAGATATTTGCAAATGACATGCCAGATAAAGGGCCAGTATCTATCCAAAATTTATAAAGAGCTTATCAAACTCAACACCCTAAGAACAAATAATCGAATGAAGAAATGGGCAGAGGACATGAACAGACATTTCTGCAAAGAATACATCCAAATGGCCAACAGACACATGAAAAAATGCTCCACATCACTCGGCATCAGGGAAATACAAATCAAAACCAGAATGAGATACCACCTCACACCTTTCAGAATGGCTAAAATGAACAAGTCAGTCAATGACAGATGCTGGCGAGGATGTGGAGAAAGGGCAACCCTCCTACACTGTACGTGGGAATGCAAGCTGGTGCAACCACTCTGGAAAACAGCGTGGAGGTGCCTCAAAAAGCTGAAAATAGAACTAGCCTATGACCCAGTGATTGTAGTACTGGGTATATACCCTAAAGATACAAACGTGGCATTCTGAAGGGGTACATGCACCTAAATGTTTATAGCAGCAATGTCCACAATAGTTAAACTATGGAAAGAACCTAAATGTCCTTCAATAGACGAATCAATAAATAAGATGTGGTATATATGTACAATGGAATACTATGCAGCCATCAAAAGAAATGAAATCCTGCTATTTGTGATGACGTGGATGGAACTAGAGGGTATTATGCTTGGCGAAATAAATCAATCTGAGAAAGACAACTATCCTATGATCTCCCTGATATGATGAAGTGGAGATGCAACATAGGCGGTTTCAGGCGTACGAAAAGAAAAATAAAAGAAGATGGGATTGGGAGGGAGACAAACCATCAAAGACTGAATCTCACAAAACAGACTGAGGGTTGCTGGGGGGAGGTGTGTTGGGAGAGGATGGTGGGGGTATGGACATTGGGGAGGGCAGGTGCTATGGTGAGTGATGGTGAGTGCTGTGAAATGTGTAAACCTGGTGATTCACAGACCTGTACCCCTAGGGATAAAAACACATTATATGTTTATAAAAATTTTTAAAAAAATAATTTAAAAAATCCATTAAAGAAAAACCACATATTGCAAGCCCAGAGCTCATCTCATATTCAATCAAAAAAGTTTGAAAGTTTTCCCCTTAAAGATCAGAAAAAAGACAAGTGTGTCCACTTTCACTACTCTCATTTGACATAGTACTGGATGTCCTAGCCAGAGAAACAAGGAACACAAGGAAATAAGAGACTCCAAATAAAAAAAAAAGGAAGAAGTAAAATTTTCTTTTTTTGGATAACATGAACTTACATGTAAAAAAATCCTAAAAACTTCATAAAAACTTTTGAATAAACAAATTTAGTAAAGCTGCCAAATACAAGATCAATATATAGAAGACAAGAATTTTGTTTTTTTTCATTTTTTTAATAGTTTTTCATGTCATCCTTGCTCAGTGATCACGCTAATCTTCTCTGCATCATTCCAATTTTAGTATATGTGCTGCCAAAATAAGCACAAGACAGGAGCATTTTAACAGTCTAATGATGAACTATCTGAAAAAATAAAGAAAACAATCTAGTTCACACTAGCATCAAAACTAATATAATACTTAGGATAAGATTTAACTAAGACTATGAAAGATCTGTACCCCATAATCTATGACATTGATAAAAAAAATTGAAGGAGACACAAATGGAAAGATAGCTCATATTTATGAATGGTAAGAATTAACATTGTTAAAATGTCCATACTACCGAAAACCAACTGTAAATTCAATTCCTATCATAAATCCAATGTTAGGGGCACCTTGGTGGCTCAGTGGGTTAAGCTGCTGCCTACGGCTCAGGTCATGATCCCAGGGTCCTGGGATCGAGCCCCGCATCAGCCTCTCTGCTCAGCAGGAAGCTGCTACCTCTTCTTTCTCTGCCTGCCTCTCTGCCTGCTTGTCATCTCTCTCTCTCAAATAAATAAATAATCTTTTTAAAAAATCCAATATTGTGTTTTTACAGAAGTAAGTAAAGAATCCTAAAATTTATATGAGACCATAAAAGACAACAAATAATCAAAGCAGTTCTGAGAAAGAATGAAGAAGCGAAATTACACTCTTGATTTGAAACTATACTACAAAGCCCTCATGCTCAAAACAATAAAGTATACTGGCATAAAAACAGACCAATAAACAAGTAGAACAGAATTGAGAGTCCAGAAATAAATCCTTTCAGGGATGTTGACAGGGGCCAACATATGTAATGGGTAAAGATAGTCTGTTCAGTAAATGATATTTAAAACTGAATAGTCACAAAAACCAGCATGAAACTGGAACCTTATATCACTCATAAATCTTAACTTGAAATAGATTAAAGACTTAAATGTGATGCATGAAACTAAATTTCCTAAAGGAAAACATAGGAAAAATTCTCCTTGACATTGGTCTTGCCAATAGTTTTTTGGATACCAGACCAAAAACACAAGCAAAAATAAATAAATGGTATTACATCAAACTAAATTTTCTGCATTGCCAAAAAAAAAAAAAGGGAATGAAAACACAATCCACAGAATGGAAGAAAATACTTACAAAACTTATATCTGAAAAGAGGTTAATAACTAACAGATACAAAAAGAAAAATATATATAATTAAAAAAATATCAAAAGGATCTCAATAGACTTTTTTTTTCTTTCAAAAAATTTATATAAATGACCAACAGGAGCATTAAAAAGTGCTCAACGTAAAAAACTCAGGGCAAAGTCATTATGTTGTTGTTTTTGTTTACCTCTGAAAAACACAGCAAGATATTACTACCTCTTAGAATATATACTACCAAAAAATTAAAACTAACAAATTTTGGTAAATATTGGGGAAAATGGGGAACTTATGCACTGTGATAGGGATATAAATTTGTATGAAAAACAGTATGGAGACTATTCATATTATTAAAAGTAAAATTACCATATGATTCAGTAATCCCACTTCTAGGGATATAGCTAAAGGAAATGAAGTCACTATTCGAAGACATCTCTGCACTCTTATGTTCATTATAAAATTATTAACTCTAAGCAAGAGATGGAAATAACTTCAGTATCCATTAATGGATGAATGAATAAAATAAGTATGGTAAATATATGCTATGGAATACTACTTAACCATGAAAAATTAAGAATTAAGAAATACTGCCATTTACAATACCATGGATGGATCTTGAAGGTATTATACTAAGTGAAATATTTCAAAGATTTTATATATTTTTTAATTTATGTATTACGATATCCCTTACATACAGAATCTGAAGAAAAAGCAAACTAATGGAAACTTAGAGTTGAGTTGACAAGGGGTGAACCTGGGGTGGAATAAGGTAGTCAAAGGGTACAAACTTGCAACTATAATAGGAAAAAGTTCTGGGGATCTAATGTACAGCATGATGATCATAGTTAATAATATATACATACTTTTTTTTATTGTGCTTCCCTTTATTAAATTTTGCATATATCACATTCTTACAAGTTGAAAGTTTATAGCAATCTTGTATAAAATAGGTCTGCTGCCACCATTTTTCTAACACCATTTGTTCATTTTGTGTCTCTTTGTCACATGTTGGTAATTCTTGCAATATTTCAAGTTTTTTCATTATTATTGTATTTGTTATGGTGATCTGTGATCAGTATTTATGACCCACTGAAAACTCAGAACTAGTTTACTTAAGGTATATACATTGTCTTTTTTTAAAGACATAATGCTTTTGAACAGTACAGTATAGTGTTTATTTTTTATATGCACTGGGAAACATAATTTTTTATTTGCACTGGGAAACCAAAAAATAATAATAATGATTTGACTTAGTTTGTTGAAATAATCACTTTATTGAGGCGGTCTGGAACAAAACCCACAAGACCTCTGAAGTTTATCTCTACTGTACTATATACATAAAAGTTGCTAAGAAAGTAGATCTTAAAATTCCTTACAATACATGCATAAAAAACAGAGGCAACTATATGAAATAGTAGATGTATTAACATTTTTATGTAGATTATATTGCAATGCAGATGTATACCAATTTATCAAATGGTACAAAATTTACACAATGTTAAAAGTTTGCAGTGTTATAAGAAATCATTTCTTAAATTTACAAATTATAATATGTCAATTATTTTTCAATAAAGCTGGAAATAACCTTTTGTAGAATTAATCTATTTTTCAAAAGAGGAAGTAAGGAAGTAGAAACTGCAACTAACTCTGAAATAATAGAATACAAAATCCATTTTAGTTATATACACTGTGACAAACACTATTAGTTAGTTTACAATGAAGGAATACTTATGAAGCATGAAGGATGGTCTATAAATAAGGCTGAAAGAGCTCAGTTTTAAGGTTTAAATTTAAAATCTTCTTTTGAAATACTAAACTGACCACCCAGTTTTCCAAACATAAATGTCTTAACTGCATGAATTTATTTCATACAACTCTATAATCTAGTTTCATAAGAAAGCAGAATGCAAATTTTGAATAAGACAGACTTGCTTAAGTTTCTTTATGTTCAACAGTAAAGGATACTTCCCTAAAAATAAATAGAAGAAAAATCAGCATATTTATCATGATAATTATTATTCATAATAAGATTCATATTGAATTAAGGAATATATAGCCTCAGAGGCGGTAAAGTAAAATGAAATTTATTTTGGTAAATGTGTCTATGAATAGTCAATACAATGCCTCAATATAAATGAATATTACCATTTTGAACAATTTAATTACTATTATTAGAATTATTATAAGTATAAAAATAGCTATCATTTTAGCATGGAATATGAGACTCTCATGCTCCATGCTTCATTACATGCACACAACAATTCTGCATAATAAGTATTATCATCACCATTTCATGGGTGAAAAAACTGAGGCTAACACATTTAGATAACTGGTTTATGATTACATGGCTAGTAAAGATGCATCACACTAATTTAGGCTTTATGATTTCAGAATTGTACTCTTTCCACTGCACATTCTATTACTCTATTACTTGGCTTGTTTTCATTTAGTTCTTTAATTTTATTCATGTGGTGATGGCTTAAAGCTTCATCTAAAGGAAGCTTTAAAAAAATCATTTAACCAAAAGCTCCCAAGAATTAAAAATGTCATGGAGCTAATGTAGACATGGATATCATTAGTTAATGGGTAACCATATATTTTCCACTCTAGTGAGATAAAAATCAGAGAATTTTTCTAAGTTTTAGTCTCTGAGTATTAAAAAGGACTTTGTTAAAATAGAAATATTTAGACAAAGGTCATCAAAAGTCTGCATCAGGTCACCTTAAGATAAATATTAGAAAAATGAGGAAACAAATGGAGATTTGAACACTGAGCTATGATATAATGAATGGTTTCAAGTATTTAGTAGAATATAGAAAAGCCCTTTAAAGCCTGGTCTTAGCCTAGCATTGCAGCTTCTGGGATATCTGTCTATCTATCATCTATCTATCTATCTATCTATTTAGATATAAATTTGAAGATTTTTTAACTTAAAGATTGTGAGAAATAGAACATAATCAGCACCATAGAAGATCTGTTTATGATAACAACCTATCCCCTTCTCCCAGTTTGTTAATATTCTCTCTTATTTAATGTAACATTGTGCAAATATACCACTGCTGATATGCCGTTATGAATGAAATAACTATAATCATCTGTTTTCATATCTTGGTGAAAATATTCATTTAGTTCCATGTTGTATTTCCAGGAATGGACAAAAATTTTTTTTAATTTTTAATTTTTCTAAATATTGTCCAACCTACCTCAAATGTTTTTATTATGGGCACTGTCATTCTTTCACATTCTTGCAAGACATTTTTACTGTTTCCCAATATGGTAAGTGTGTAATAGTATGCCATTCTAGGTTTTAATTTATTTTTAATTTAATTTAATTTAATTCCAGATTCATAATAAAGATAAACAGTTTTTACCTAGGAGTGGCCATTTGGATTACCCTTTCTGTAAAGTACATGCTCCAATCTTTTGATATCTTAACATTGTGTCATACTGACTTCTTTAAGAATAGATTTCCTGAATGAACTTTTAGCTGTGTAGGTCTTCTCTATTTTATTTTGAACTTGCTTTCATTTCAAAAACTTTATATTTATTTTCATAATCTGCTTTTATTTTGCTTTGTCTATTGTCTATTTATTTGCAAGCAAGAGAGAGCGAGCGAGTGAGAGCGCAGGGAGGGATAGAAAAAGAAGGGAAAAGAATCTTAAGCAGGCTCCAGGCTCAGCACAGAGCCCAACTCTGGGCTCTATTTCACAAGCCTGACATCATGACCTGAGCCAAAAAGAAAGAAATAAAATAAAATTAAGGTGTTAAAAAAAAAAGGAAAAAGAATTGGAGGTTTAATTAAGTGAGCCACCCAGGCACCCCTGGGGTATCTTAAATTAGCTGTCATATCTTTAAAGTTCTAGAGTATCCATTTGGTTCATTTATAAAATCTTTCTCAATATCATTTTTTAGTTTCAGTTTTTTGTTCAATTTGCTTCCCCTCTCATTTCTTTGAGCAGAGTAATCAAGCCATTTTACAATATTTATTGATCATTTTAATATCATACTTAATCCCATTTTGTCTATCAAATCTTGTTAATGGTTTTTCTTTGTGTGCTTTGTTACATTTTGGTATGTTCAAGACATTATATTTGAAACTCTTATTGAGTAGGGATAATTAAGAGCTATAATAATGGTATGGTCCTCCTTGGCAGGATTTTCTCTTATATCTGAGACTTTACAAGACAATCATACTCCAAATTCAGTGGTTGACTTTCTCAGTTTACACAGAAGGCAAGGTAGGCTCTAGTCTTATTTCTGCTTCTCCTTGTGCTTTGGGGATCTCAACTTAAATTTGGGTTGTACCAAAGTCCTCAAATTTGATTGCTGCAGGATTTTGAATTTTTTTTTCTCTAGTATGAAGTGTCTATTAAAAACACAGCTCAGTGTGTTTTAGCAGTTTCTAATGCTCTCATAGCTAAAATGGCTTCAGGGCATATATCTCTAGGCTCTCATTGTGTTTCATATTGGCCCAGTAATCCCTCACTTATTTTTATAATCATTCTGATATTTTTAACTTTAAAAGCTATTTTGTCTGGATTTTTAAGTTGTCTTAAGTAGGAGTTTTTAGATCACCATTACTAGAAGCAACAACAAATATACATGAAAATATCTGCAGTAGTTTATCACATCTTTATGGCTTTGAACTTCCATAAGCCGAGGCATCCTTCTCTAATCACTTAGGCAAACTCCAAGTTACCCTTTAAAACAACACAAGAATTGCTTCATTTAAGAACATGTTCAGGGATGACTCTTCCCCACTGTCCTTACCAACATTCCCACACACTCTTTGCTACCCACACCTTGTTTATGAACTTTCATTAGGTATATCAGCGGGACCAGAATTTTGCTCTATTGTATTTTTCTCCTTTAGAGCTTTAATTAAATATGAATTCCATAGAAAGTCTGTCCCTTTTCTTTCAAACCTGGGTTAGTTATTTCTTCTCATTCTTTGTCAGAAGTTACTTTATTAGAGAAACTTACAGCTGTATTGTGACTTTGGAGCCTTTACAGTTTTTTGACTGGAAAAATCACCCATCCCTGAGATTTTTACGCAGCTTCCTGGCTGATATTATTCAGAAATCTGTTCAAAACAGACTTTTTCAGGGAGGCCCTTTCGGACCACTCAGTTACAAAACCTCTTCTCAATCACTGCTCTTATTAAAATGTGCTTATTTAGTTCAAATATGCATCACTATTAAAGAAAAACCAGTACGATTTTTTTGTTTTTAAAGTTGGCTTACCTATTATCTATCTCTCCCATTAAAATGATTCCTCTGGGCTGGGGTTTTGTTGTGCTCATCTTAGGCCAGGCACTCAATAAATTGTCTCTGAATGATCGAATTGTTTGACTCCCTTGCTAGATTCTCAACTTCATGAGGCCAAGGATTGTTCTATTCAGTCCTTCTTTATTCTCAATGTCTGTTATATTGCAGTCACTTAGGTGACTAATGGGAAAAATCACAGAAAGAAAGAGTTAAAACTACAGAAAAACCCCGTAGGTTCAATAACACAAAGCTTTCTAAAATTATTTAGCCCAGGAATTGAATACTGGCTGCACTTTTGATTGTTTTTAAATGGTATTGAATTTAATTTAAATGGAAATACTTGAATGGTAGAATAATAAAAAAAAATTATAAAAGCAACTTGCTCCTTAAAGTAAGAATTATATAGGGCATCTCTTCTAGAAGCAAAATTTTCAAATGTCAAACATCTGAAAGCATAGAAGGAGAAGTAAGAGTGTGAATTGTACTTCAATGCTCTTTTCTTTATATTCAGCAAACAGCTTCATTCACATCTTTCCAATTTTTTCAACTCTTTTGACAAAGCCTTCAGAGGAGTTACTGCTGATGACAACCATCACAGCCTAACAGGAGAAATTTTATGAAGAAAAATAATAGCGTGTTTTTCCCAAATTGTTAAGGATATGGTGAAGCTCTGTCGGATTCAAAGGAGGAATGTGCAATTCCATGATATATATAATAATAACTTATTTTAATAATGGCTTGGCAATTTTTCAGATATATCCATTTACTGAAAGCACTATCAAATAAACAAAAGCAAACAAATGAACAGGGGTTCAAGACAGGAGTTATCTAATCTAAAAATAGCACATGTTCACAGAATACACAACACATATCCCAAGTACTACTATAGGTTTCAAGTAATAGTCAAAACAATAGTAAACATGATTCAGACCCTACCAGACAAATCATAAATGGGATCTTAACTGTAAATCCTTATCTTTAGATCAAAGCAGGTAATTGGGTGCTGAAGATACATTATAGAACTAATATGTTATAGAACTCCTCTGAAATGAGTCATTTATTCCATCACTTTTTCTGCACAGCTGCTGACCCATGTTTTGGTTCCTGGAAATAGCTGCTACCCTGTCATACGTCTTTAAAGCACATATATTGATAACTCTACTCACTCCTCCATTCCTCTGTGACTGTCACTGTGTTAAAATGGGGAGTCAGCTGACTCACTTGTGGTGGTAATAAAGTAGATGAGTTTGCAAAGTATTTTGTTATTTCTAAAAATGCAAAAACCAAATTACATTGAAATCATACACGGTGTTTCAGGGAGAGCTGTAGGATGTGGTTTCTTGTGTAATCCACAGAGATTAGCTCCAACACATATTTAAACTCTCCTCTAGGAGCAACCTTAGTGGTAAAGCAAGAAGATAAACAGATGTATACACACCCTGGCACAAAAGTATCACTTATGTTTGGCTTCCTAGTCTCCTCGTGTTACTTATTTATCTTAACTTCTCTCTGAAATCAGAGAACACAGAATCTCAATCAGTTGATATTTTTCTACTGAATTACCCAATAGTCTGATCATACCCCTAAGACTTTTTAAAATTATTTCACTCATAATCCCAAATCTGCTTTGCCTCCTCAGCTCAGTACACTGTAATTTGATTTCAAAATGAGGACGGTTGTCAGTAATGCCACATTCATTAATCTATTTTACAATTCCATGTACTTAGAACTATGAAAATATGTTAATAACATCCATTCCAATAAGCCACCCTACATTTATTATCATGAAACAAGACCTCAAGAAAGAGAATTCAAAATCATCCATGTATTTGCAATTTATTGCAATAAAGCCTTTATCAATAGACTTCCCTGTGCACATGGTGGTCAAATTGCTGGAGAAAACCAGCCAGATCTATTACAAGCTTTCTCATGGCTTCTAGGTAATCCAAGTGAGCCTTTATTGATACTGGGAAGGGATAAAGCAGGGAAGGGATAAACAGTGATGTAAGAATTTGCTGGACAAAAGTAATGACTCTCATTACAGAGTGAGTATTTTAAAGCAAAAGAGCCTGTTGGGAATATTGTTTTATAAAATAGTGTTTTTTTTATTAACTTTTTAAAATTCAATTAGTTAACATATAGTGTACCATTAGTTTCAAATGTAGATTTCAGTTATTCATCCATAGCATATAATAGCTAATGCTCAGTACTTACTGTTATAGCTTCTTGAAAGCAGAATTTTAACCCACTGAGCCACCCAGGCGCCCTTGAAAGCAGAATTTTAGATCACATTTTCTGATTACTTCCATGAAGTACGACACTTTCCTGCTAGCAACCTTCAAAACATACGGTTTGTTAGAGGAATTTCTTTAATAATAAATAAATAGGAATTTATTTAAATTTATAAATATATAAAATAAATAGGAATTTATTTAAATTTACTTAAATATTGCACACTGTTTCATTGTTCATAAATAAGGTGATGATATTATAGCCATTAGTTGGTAGCACTGATATATCACTTTCTTTTTACTTCTCAGTGCATTCTCTTTACACAAAATAGATATATATTTTAAAAGAATCTGAATCTGTGGCAAACTTTTAAAAACCCTATACAGTAAAGTTTATCATTTTAAGTAATCTCAATTATCTTCCTCAATTGTGATAGTATATCCTTCTATCTAGGCCAGATATTGTATGAGGGATTTGAAGAGACATACTTTTCTAAATTTCACTTTTCTCATCTGCAAAATGCTGATCATGATCCTACAATAAAATACACTTACTATTTTTTGATGAAAATTTATTTATTTATTTTAAGATTTTATTTCTTTATCAGAGAGAGTGGGCGAGAGAGCAAGCACAGGCAGACAGAATGGCAGGCAGAGGCAGAGGGAGAAGCAGGCTCCCGGCCGAGCAAGGAGCCCAATGTGGGACTCGATCCCAGGATGCTGGGATCATGACCTGAGCCAAAGGCAGCTGCTTAACCAACTGAGCCGCCCAGGCGTCCCTTTTGATGAAAATTTAATCTGTATAAACAATATATTTGCTGTAATGCGTGGTTCATGGAAAACATCTTATTTAATTATAAGCAACAACAGTATTAGAAATTAAGTAAATGTGTCTATAATATTTAAAGTTTTAACACAAAATTCCAGTACTTTGCCTTATTTTCTCAAATCCCTTTACCACTTTCACTGACAGAGTCAAATGTACTTTTTCTACTAGTAGCCAGCTCTTTGTCTTTTGTCAGAAAGATGCCCTTGTGAATTATTTATAATAGAGATATTAGCAATAATAATAATAATAATAATAATAAATAGCAATGAAAATGTTAAAAAAAGTTTTCTTAACTAATTAGGGTTCTTAGACATCAATTAGAGGAACCACCTCTGGCAAGCAAATTAATCTGCAAGACATTCCCAGAATTAACAAGTCAGTCAGATACAGGGTTGTCCATAGACTGAAAGGTGAAGCAAAAGGACTAGGTTTGGAAAATAGGTAAGGACAGTGAAAAAAATGATCAAATTTTTGGGCAAAATAAATTCTTAGGTGTCCTTTCAATGGAGTCCTGGGCATTATGTAGCAGAAACTCTGGAGATTATCTCAATCCATTGGAGTCACCCTGTTTACTAGCTTGCTATTGACAAAGTTATTTACAAACTGTAGAGCAAGAGGTTATAATGTAGAAAACTGATGGTAATGCACAAGATTCTTGTTAACAATAATGCAAGTTAGTGATATTTCATTAGAAAACATAAATTCTATAACCCAAATTATGGGCCCAGAGCACTTCTGCTGCACAACTCTGCTTATATCCCAAATAACCATGTGAACTAGTTTTAATATCTGCTTCTTATTAATTTTTGAATAAAAATTCTTGACACAAGTATTTTATAATTGTGTGATAATCATGCATTTAATTTCTTGGAGAACAAAACACACTTTAACGTAACTATGTTCGTTCACAGAACCAGCCTTGATAACACACTTCTATATGTTAGAAATGATATAATAAATGTAGAATATTGGGCACTCGTTTGGTATTCTTTGCCATGTTTTGCACTATCTAAAAAGAGATCAGTGAACTTGGACTGGAGTTAGTAGACATGGAAGAAAATAAAATATTACAGAGAGGAATACTCTGTGGTCCACAACCTAAATGGGCTGGGATTCCCATCATTTGGATCCCTGTAGCTTTACAAAAATCAATTAAATGTTTGTATCTCCTATTAAAGTGGATTTCCCAGTACTTTTTCAAACATCTCTTGTAAAGTATTGTTTCCCAGAAAAAAAGGGATTTTGCACATGTATCTGCCTTTGTCTCTGGTCATGATCTCAGTCAGGATCCTGGGATCGAGCTCCATATCGGGCTTTTTGCTCATTAGGAAGTATACTTCTCAGTCTCTCTCTGCAGCTACCTCCCCCTGCCCCACTCATGCTCTCTCTCTCTCTCAAATAAATAAATACAATCTTTAATTTTTTAATTAAAAATAAGATAAATAAAATAAAATAAAAAGTCTGGTCTTACTGCCCCATTTAGCTCCTTTTTTTTTGAGTTGTATTTAAAGCAGCATGAGTGAACATGAGGCTCTCAAACTTAAAAAAAAAAAAGGAAAAAATTGAGTTTTGTTAGGATTTAAGATCTTGTCTGCTAGAAAAAACGTTGGCTTTGTTAACATGTGGAAATTAACAAAAGAGAATAAGATAGAATTCTAATAATTTTTGTAGAAATAAAAAATTTCCTCCAACAGAATTACATAGAGACCCATTAAGTAAATTCATTCCAATGTCCGAAACCAACCTTTTCTAATACTAATGCATCTGTGTAAACAGAGTCAACCCAAGGAATAAATAAATATTATTATTTTTTTCCTGTCTCTTCCACAGTCACATCTGGGTATATTGGTAGCAAGCCAATTATCTATCTTATAAGACATGATATCATAAGGAAGGGTATTCTGTCCATTTGGAACAACTGAAAATCATTGTAATTTTATCTTGGTGCAGTAACTTGATATGGCACAGTGTGGGTTATGAATATATTTTATTTTTTTTTACTGGGAAGAAGAGATTATAGAGATATTGGTTATCCAAGAGAGACTGACAGGTGTTGATAGTTGCCAGGTCAATATCCATTTACTTTTTCCTTGAATCTCAGAAAGCACTGAGGGATTGACAACAAGGAAACTTAAAACAACATCAAATATTTTATTGTCTCTTTTCTATTTATATTGTAACCACATGACAAAGTATCAGTCGTACAATATATCATTCTCTTTACCTCTATCTTTCTGCCAGAAATGTGGGCTTAATAGTGAGAACTCCAACAGCAATTTTTGCAACTGTGAATAAAAAGCCATGAAAACCTCTAAGATAGTTCACTTCACTTTCTTAAGACGCTGAACCAACACCAGAAAACACTCTCTGTAGTCTTCTTGTTAAATGAAAAAATATGGTTAAACCACTTTTGAAAGTCTACTACATACAGCAAAATGTAAATCTTAATTGAAATATGTCCTCTCAGCTGTGCTTAAGCAACTGAGTCCTGAGCTTTTCAGGTTTTCAGTCTGAAAGAGTACACCTCTGGTGCTCTGAAAGGGAAGAGAAAGGACACCCTGTTCTCCATATAAATTAAAGAAGAGAAATCTGTGCATTTAAGTGGGCCATATAAAATTTATCAAGCAATTATCTCCTAACTCCGTCCTATCCAAATTACCTGATATGCTCTCCCTACTCCTTTATTCCACGTTACTGCCTTGTCCAGGATTCTGTATCACATCACAACATGTCTTCTGTTATTTCCTTCTTGCAAGCTAGTTTTGTTTTCTCCATCTAAAAAAATCAGCAATCATTGTGTATTTCAATTCCCATTTTCCTCAAATGCATTGATTCTTCTTATCTATTACTCTTTTCTCATACTCAGTGTCTTTGTCTTTATGGGGTTTGTACTTTGCTTTTCCCCATCCTTTACTGCCATTATATAATCAAATCTAATAACTTCTTAGAGAAAGTTAAAAATTCCTGCATAGCCACACGTGAACACAAAGTCACTGATTTTTAGAAAACCTATAAGGTAGTCAGACATCCATTCAATTTCTTTTTTTTAAAGATTTTATTTATTTATTTGACAGAGAGAGATGACAAGCAGGCAGAGAGGCAGGCAGAGAGAGAGGAGGAAGCAGGCTCCCTGCTGAGTAGAGAGCCCGACTTGGGGCTCGGTCCCAGGACCCTGGGATCATGACCTGAGCCGAAGACAGTGGCTTAACCCACTGAGCCACCCAGGCGTCCCTCCATTCAATGTCTTAACTGAGTCTCAAATGCATCCTGAGTTCTAACCTAAACCTAAGTTCTACTTCTTACACGTTGTTCTATGACCAAATCCTTTCAGTTCAGTATTTTGTAACATTTAAATATTAATCAATTGATGCTTTGTCTGTGTATTTCTATGATAATAATTTGAATACTGTAGATTTATTGTTATATTTATAGATTTATAATCAAAGTTTCATCAGTTGAAGTTTTTGGAAATTTCAGATATAATGATTAACCTAAAATGATACTGCCTCAAATCCCTCTGATATCAAGGCCCAACACTTGATTATAGCCAAACCTGTGGTGGATAGTTCCATGGGAAATTGCAGTTACTTAACACTGATAGCATCTCATGTTCTCTCTCTCATTTTAGAATGTCTCCAACACAACCCAAAAGTGTAGGAGAGTTAATGTCCTCTGAGGACAGCTCTCAGTGAAGTGGAAATAAGAGCCATAGATAAAATTGTCAGTTTTCAGGTCTTCATGAGGACAACTTAAAGAAGTTTCTCAGGACCTTTCAGTAAAAGCAAGTCTTCATTTTCTATCCACAACAATTATATCAACAATGTACCTCTTTGACAAAGTTTTTCCTTCACTGTATCACTTTCCCATTCTTTTCTACCTTGGATAATCTCCCAGATAAACTAACAGTACTCAAATCCTTTGTCCTTCTCTTTGCTCTCAGGATAAATGGAGCCAAAAGACTTAGATTAATATCAAGTTCTGAATGGGATCTTAGAGCTATTTCTGTCCAGATTTTCATAAACATAGGGACCTTTGAATTATCAGGCTATAAATAAGTTCTAAATGGAGGGGGCAAAAGCAAAAAGTAGAAATTTTTATGTTTGATTTTTAATCATGATTAAAAATAATGTTAGTACATTATAAAAGTGTGGATCTTTGTAAAACAATGTCATAATGTAAGAAATAGGTTGCATAGTCCTTTTGAGAATATGAAACCAAGTGTTCAGGTGACATCTAATTTCTTGTTTAATCCAGAACTTTGGTGTGCATTATCTTGAGGAATAGAATTTTGAAGTCCAGACTGACTAACAGAAAACTGACCCAAATGTGTGTGTTTATATTTCTGCTTTTGTTGTAAAAATCAAAGTGTGATTGCTGGTTTAAAATGGTAAAACTAATAATGTTCATGGACTCTATTATAAATTTTCTAATTGTAGGAGAAAAATCCAAGAAACATAGAATTAATTGATTTGCAAATCCTCAAAGAGCTACAGGATCAGGTAGTGGTATGTTCTGATTCAACAGCATCATAATGCAGCATTTTATGTGTGTGGCTAATGGATATTTTCATGAATGTTTGCTAGCTAGTCAGCCAATACAGAGAAATATTAGGTAGGGTAATTACTCACAGTTGTGTTTAATAAAATGAGAGAAAATTATCAAATGACACTAATAATAATAATCCTATAGCAGGCTAAATAATTCAATGATAATTACAAGTATTAATCTAGCTTTCTTCCCTGATTATGACTCTTCTCTCCTTTATCATAATGGGAGTAGCAGATTGTCTGCAATGAATTGTGAAAACCCAGCAGTGACTTTGGCAGTGAAGGCCTCCCATCAATTTTGATAGGTTAAAATGATTCTGGATGGTCTTGAGCAAATGTGTCAATTTTTTTTTTCTGTGTGTGTAATAAAAGAAAGAAGCAATAGTAAATTCTTGCTGTTATTCCATGGAGCCAATAAAATCATACTGCCAACAAGAGGATGTTGACACTGTAAGTGTGGTTAACTGTCTTGAAATACTAGGCCTTGAAATAAAATTCCAATATTTCACATAACCTCTTTTTTTTTAAAGAAAAAAACAAAACAAAACAAAACAAAGAAACTATACTGCTTACATTTAGGGCCCTGCTGTTGTGTAACTATTTTTAAACATGTCTACTGTAAGTGTATATATATATATTTTTTTCTGTGCAATAAATTCATTTAGAGATAAATTTGGATTGCAAATTATTTGGGGGGAGGCATGGTATTTGTGGCTAGTCTTACAAGTAAAAAGGACTAAAAGAAAGAAGAAAAACATTTTTTATTACAGCATATTTACATCTGTCCAAAGTACTTATTTACTATAATACTGAGTAATGTATAATACTGTACACAAAGAAAGAAGTTAAATGAGTTATAATTCAGTCGAAGTATAGCTGGCCATTTTAAAACTTAGCACTGAATCTTTCTGGTATGAAATGTGATATCTGGCAATCTGGTCCAGTTCATTACATCAGGTCATTTGTATGTTCTTATTACCATTTTGATAGCATAGCACATTTTATAACCCAGACATTTAACAATGGAACTATGATGCATGTATTTTCAAAAGTATAGACATACATGAAGCTATGAGGTCAAAAAAGATGAATGTCCGTAGTACCATATAGACTCAACAAATAAAAATGTCCAAGGCGGGGCGCCAGGGTGGCTCAGTGGGTTAAGCCGCTGCCTTCGGCTCAGGTCATGATCTCAGGGTCCTGGGATCGAGTCCCACATCGGGCTCTCTGTTTGGCAGGGAGCCTGCTTCGCTCTCTCTCTCTCTCTCTGCCTGCCTCTCCATCTACTTCTGATCTCTCTCTATCAAATAAAAAATAAAATCTTTAAAAAAAATGTCCAAGGCTCTGAGTGAGATTTATGAATATTGTATAAGATTAGGCCAACATGTGGTTTTGATATAAATCATCTGTTCTTAAATTAGAATTACAATCGTTGAGTACAGTGTTGAAAATGGCAGATAGATTTTAGCTATCTTTGCTCACTAGGGAAAATGGAAAAATGTTTAGTTTGGTCAGATTTTCACTTAACTTCTGAAAAATCTTACGTTTGAGAGAACCCTTCTGAAATAAGAATCCTTAAAGACATAACCCCTTTGGCACAAGTTTTCAAGAAACTTGTTGGATGTTGTAGACAATTATATGGCACACGTACTGTTCTAGATGTTTCATGCCAATAATATGTAAGCCATACCAAGGTTACATATACATATAGAGATGTTCCTCAGCTTACAAGGGGGCTATGTACAGAGAAATACATAAAAAACTGAAAATTCATTTAATACCCCTAAACTATCAAATATCATAGCTTACCTTAAGCTTATTTAAACATACTCAGAACACTTACATTTGCCTGCATTTGGGCAAAATCATCTTAAGCAAAGCCTATTTTATAACAAAGTATCAAATATCACATGCAATTTATTAAATATTACACTAAAAAAAAAGATGAATGGTTATATATAGAATGGTTGTAAGAATATCAGGTGTTCACCCCTGTAATCTTCTAGCTGACTGGGAGCTGTGGCTCACTGCCCCTGCCCAGCATCACAAGACGGCACCATACCACATGTCACTGGCCCTTTTTATAAAGACCCAAATTCAAAATTCAAAGTACAGTTTCTACTGAATCACTTTCACTTTCACATCTTTGCCAAATATATTGTAAGTTGAATCATTGTAAATCAGGAGCCATCTTATTTGAAAGTTAAATCACAGTCACCCGTATACACACAAAAAAAGGCCTTCATGTAGGGCCATCTATGTATCTCTAAACAACATAGCATGACCTATCAACAGCAAAAAATGGATGTGAAGGGGACAATTGCTTTGCGTCAGTACTCTGAGCAGTAACATACATGGCCTTACTCACCTAGCAGAACTCCAGAGCTAGCTGATGGCAAGGAATTTTACAAATGTTTGCTGAACAGCTTAAGCACTATTATTTTTAAATTAGTGTGCATATCTGTTTTCTAAAGATATGTTAATTTATTTTATTGACTTATTACAAAACCAAATAATTTCCTCTTATTTAAGTGGCAGGTAAATAGAATTCTTTTTAATTTAAATCAAATGGCTTTTTAGGGAAAATATACTAAAAATTCTGAAACTTGTATTGCTTATGAATCTTTTATTGGAATCCTTATCAAGTTGTATTTTTCAAGTTTTTCCTAAATAATCTTCAATGAATTGAAAATATTTTTTGGATTTTATTCAAGGCTATTAACTCACAATTTCACTTTGTTAAATATAGTGCTAAACGTTCAACCAAAACGTTGTGTCTTTTTTTTTTTCCAATACCACATCCTCCATCTACTGACTGGATTCTCTCCCCAACTAGCACATATATACCATTGTCTATCTTTAGGATAAGTAAGGGTCATCTTTTGTCTTTATTCTATTCCTCGCATGCTTCTGAACTTGTTGAATTTTAATATAGTCACACCATAAGCATCACATATTTGATTCCCCTTTCAATAGTAAACAGTGCACAACCAGAGCATACCTTCAAAGCTATCAATAGACTTACTCTGATATATTATTTTTGTATTTTTGTAAATTAAAATAATTAAATTATATAACAAGAGTTTCAGGTGGTAGGTCTTGTAAGTTTTACCCAAACTGACTTGTCAAACTCGTTTTTGTCATCATATATGACAAGTAGTTTTCTCACGTTTATTTTTAGAATATCCTTGTATAATGAATATTTACACTGATATCTAGTATAAAAATCTTGCAATTTATTTTAGAAACATTAAGATATTGAAAATCAATCTATTTCTTTGATTCATTAAAGACATTTTTGGCTTGTTTCCAGTACTTTCTTACTGGTTAAAAAATGAATTTGAAGTAGTCTGAATTTCATTATTATATGGCACTTTCCCTTTGATGAATACAAAGACGATATTCTATATTAGCTATCTGAGAAGAATTTGTTTTTTTAATTTTATTTATTTGTGAGTGAGAGAGAGCACAAGCAGGGGGAGCAGCAGGGTGAGGGAGAAGCAAACTCCCGGCTAAGCAGGGATTCTGTTGCAGAACTGAGTCCCAGGACCCAAAGAGCTAAAGGCTCAGGCGTTTAACTGACTGAGTCACCCAGGTGTCCCAATCTGAGAAGAGTTCTGTATGTTATTCCTATTAATATGCAGTTTAAAGTCTAGGTGATTAACTTAATATTTTAGTGGCTATTACATAGATAGCACTATGTTCCAGGCAGAGAGTAAGAAAGAAATAGTAAATCAACCATATTCTATGCATTCTAAATGAAAATAATTAATCAATCATAATAAATCCTTCTATTTATGGAATATCAACTTATAAGCTTTCCTCCATATGAACAATACCAAATACCAGAATAAAGGGTCATCTAATACAAATAAAAGATAGAATTAAAGAATTCTGGTAAGCCATTTAATTTGGAAAAATGGTGCTATATTGTTGCTGAGTTGTGGTTTTCAGTTATATAATATGTGATAAGTGTAGAAGTAACATGAGTGTTACGTGAGATGAGAAATGGTTTATAATTAAGATAATTTTAAAAGTACAGATAAATACAAATTTGTAAACATAGCATTATGGAGGAATAAAAATAAATGATAGCTACACACTCTAAAGTGAATAAATCTTGGAAAGTTAATAGAGAAGTAAAACAAGGGCAGTGCAAAAAGTATGGTACATTTTTATGAAGTTCAAACAAATTCTGTGAAAGCATCGATGGACTTAAAGATACTATTATGTATCAAATATTGTAAAAATTAAGCAAGGAAATAGCAAACATAAAATAACCAAAGGTGTGATCATGTTCTACTTCAAAAAGAGATGAGTTAATAGATAAATAGAAGTAACTAGACTTTTTAGAATTTAATAAAACTTTGCCTGTTATTTCTTAGTAATATAAAATATATGGTTTTCTAACATAAACGTTTATCTTAAAAATATTTAAAAATGAATTTCAGGCTACTCATAAGGTTCTATTTACTTTTCCACTGAAGGAAAAGCTGGTTGTTGTAGTTGTAGTTGTTTGTTTGTTTTAGTCTCCTCCTAGTTTTTATTATTATAATGAGGAATAAGGAATGTTACATTGAAAAGTGAATTATTTTATAGACAAAATCATTACTTGATTCACCTCCTGGTACAGCAGAAGGAATTCCTGAAAATATGCCTTTTGCCTTATGGAAGAGTAACAGTTATGCTTACTTCTGAAACATACTTGGTGGTGGCCCTAAATAGTGACACCATAGTAAACATTTTGAATATTTGCAATTAATTTTTATAGTCATAGGGCTCCAAAAGGCACTGCTGGTATCTTAGCAGGTATTTCAATAAAGCTAAAGGTTGCCTGACTGTTTAAAAATATTAACAAGGCACAAAACGGCAGAAGTATTGTCCTCAGATATTATTTTTTTCCATATGCTCCTGATTCCAGACATGACAAGTTATTTTTTTTTAATTTTTTTATAAAAGATTTTATTTATTTATGTGACAGAGATCACAAGTAGGCAGAGTCAGGCAGAGAGAGAGGAAGAAGCAGGACCCTGCTGAGCTGAGAGCTCAATGTGGGACTCGATCCAAGGATCCTGGGATCATGACCTGAGCTGAAGGCAGAGGCTTTAACCCACTGGGCCACCCAGGCGCCCCCATGACAAGTTATTTTTGATAGATATATATACAATGTATTTTCCAGTTATAAGAAAAATGGTTCTGCTATTTGTAACCTTTTTTAAAAATTACATAATTATTTAAATTAAAATTTTATGTTTTAATGTTTTAATTTTATTTTCTTTTTTTTAAAAGATTTTATTTATTTATTTGAAAGATGGAGATCACAAGTAGGCAGAGAGGCAGGCAGAGAGAGAGAGAGAGGGAAGCAGGCTTCCTGCGGAGCAGGGAGCCCGATGCGGGGCTCGATCCCAGGACCCTGAGATCATGACCCGAGCCAAAGGCAGCAGCCCAAACCACTGAGCCACCCAGGCGCCCCAATGTTTTACTGTTCAATATACTACTTAGAATATAAAACCTATTCCATTTGGTAAGATATTTACCATTTAAAAAATGGTAATTTTCTCATAGTGTGTTCCCCTCACATTGCTTTATTTTGAATAAAAAAATTTCACAATAAACATAACTGATGCTTTCCTTTTGATTGTCCCTCTGTTGGTCATACTGTATATGAGCCATGACAATTAGTTTTACAAAATTTATTCATGTTTGTTGATATGTTTTATCAGAACTAATTTTCCCTCCCTTATCTAGATTCCCCAGCTTTCAGACAGGTGGACACTTCAATAAACCATACCCAAGGGATGTATCAAGTACTTCTTAGACATCTCTCAGATCCTTGAGGTCTCATTTTACCTAGGGATTTGCAAAACGTTCTGCCAGAGGCACCACTGTGACAACTGATGACCATGGTCTATCTCCTGCTAAGCTCAAGAGGTCACTGGTTTCCAAGTTTATCTATACAATTAATGCATTCCAGCAAGTTCTTTGTTTTTTAATATTAACAAACTTACTTTAAAGTTTATATGAAGAGGCAAAGACTCACAATAGTCAACATAGTGTTGAAGGAGAACAAAGACTGAGGACTGACTTCAAAGTTTACCATAACGATGGGGCGCCTGGGTGGCTCAGTGGGTTAAGCCTCTACCTTCGGCTCAGGTCATGATCCCAGGGGCCTGGGATCGAGTCCTGCATTGGGCTCTCTGCTCAGCAGGGAACCTGCTTCTCCTCATCTCTCTCTCTGTCTGTCTCTCTGCCTATTTGTGATCCCTCTCTGTCAAATAAATAAATAAAATCTTTTTAAAAAATGTTGACCATAATGATAATTGTAAGCAAGATATTGTAATACCACAGAAAGACTAGATTAAAGGAACCGAATATATATTATCAATTATATTTTATATTTAATATAAAAGCAAAAGCAATACAAGAGAGCAAAATACAATCTTTTAAACAAATGGTTCTGGAGTAATGGTGAAGCTAAATGTAAAAATATAAAATAAAAATAAAATAAAATAATAAAATAAAATAAATCCAGGCAGATATCATACACTCTTCACAAAAATTAACTCAGATTGGATTTTAAACCTAAACATGAAACATGTAGAAGGTAATATAGAAGAAAATTTAAATGACCTTGGTTTTGGCAATAACTTTAGCTACAAAAGCACAAGCACTGAATTTTAAAATGTCTACTCTGTGAAACACAATGCCAAGAGAATGAAAAGGCAAAGCACAGACTATGAGAAAAAATTTGCAAAATACACATCTGGCAAAGGACTGTTAATCAAAAATACACAAAGACCCCTTAAAACTCAACAATGGGGGAAAAACCTGATTAAAAATGAGCCAAAGACCTTAGCAGATACCTCACAAAAGAAAATATTACAGATGGCAAATAAGCATATAAAAAGATGCTTCACATCATATGTCATCAGGAAAATGCAAATTAAAACAAAAAAGAGACACCCGTACATACCCAGAATTTAGAACACTGAAAACAGAACACGAAATGTTGGTGAGGATGTGGAGCAACAGGAATGTTCTTCCATGTCTATTGAGAATAAAGAATGGAAAACAACTTGGCAGTTTCTTACAAAACTAAACATATTCTTGCCAGATGATTCAGCAGTAGCAGTTCTTGGTATTTATCCAAAGAAGATGAAATCTATACCCACAAAGAGGTCTATAGTAGTTTTATTCATAAATGACAAAAGCTTGGAAGCAACCAGGATATCATTCCACAGGTGAAAGGTCAAATAAAGTGTAGTACATGCAAACAATGGAATATTATTTAATGCTAGAGAAATGAATTACCAAGCCATGAAAAGATATGGATATAAATATTTAATAAATATTTGATTTTAGGCTTCTACCAGTCTATCAATAGTATTAGTATATTTTAACAGTGAATGCTCAGCATTCATGTATTTACCTAATAAAATATTTTGGGCTCAATATTTTAAATACTTCAACCTCTATGATTATATTCCTAATAATTTTGAATTGGGGTAAATAAACCTTAACTTTTTGTAACTTGTTTCAATTTGCAAAAGAGCTCAATGAAATTTTAGAAAATAAAAATTTACCAAAAAAAAGTTTAGTTTATTATTGCCAAATAATTTAAAACTTTATCTTATATTCAAATACATATATTTTTCTAAATTGATTTATATGCTACTAAAACCAAAAACTTTTAGTTATACTAGATTTCATATCATGCCATCAATGCCAGAAAGCCATCTGTCGATGACTTGTCTAAAATAGAGTTAAGATGGGCGTTATTACAATGCAAGATGGAAACAAAGATAGTATAACAATTGAGTGTTACATAACTTTTCTGTTTTGATCAAGTTACTAATCTACAAAAGGCTTTTATCGGTGACAGACTTGGGAATTTAACAAAACTTTTAAACTAGCATGTGCGACTCATTCCTAGAAAACAACACAATCAATAACACTTTATTTAGATTAAATCATGACTATTTCTCCATTTGAATAAAAAAGGTAGCAACCCCAATAAGTTTATTGAACGTGAAAAGTTGAAATGCTGTAATGCTCCTAAGGAATCAAATGATCCAGTCATGAATTACAAAAAAATGATATAAATACCAAAGTGTTTGTATAATTGTAATGTACAACTGCCCATTATCGTTCAATAGTGTAGGCTTGTACAAGAACTCTATAAAAGAACTCCACTTCTAAACTGTGGAAAATATGTTCCCTTTCTCCCTATATACAACTATTAAGCCATTCATTTAGCTTTTAAAATATCCACTTAATACAGGCCTTTTACTCATTTGAACCCGGCAGCAGGGTTCTATTCTTATTGCTTACATCTGAAGGATAGACTTCTAGCGTAAGAGGTAAAGCCCATAAAGGAGCCCAATAATAACAACAAAATACAGTTTAGTGATCCCTTACAATCTGCCAGCTACCTTTCTGAGAATACTTCAATTAATAAAACATATAAAATAGCTGACCACAAAGAGCTTACATTCTTTTGAAATATAATAGTGAAATAAACCAATAATAGAGGGGCGCTTCGGTGGCTCAGTCCATTGAGTGACTGCCTCTGGCTTGGGTCATGATCTCAGGGTCCTGGGATGTAACTCCCCAGCAGGCTTTCTAGGCAGTGGGGTGTTTTCTTCTTCCTCTGCGCACCCTCCCAATTCTCTCTCTCTCTGTCTCAAATAAGGAAATAAACCAGTAATAGAATAAGGATTGATGGTTGATGGTGATAAGTGTTACAAAGAAATACAAGAAAGGTAAAAGCCATTGGAGAATGCTGGGATGAAAGTTAATTTTATTTTGTGTTGGGTGGTTATATCTCATTTAGGAGATATTATTTGCACAAAGACCCAGGAAGTGAAGGAGGGTGTTATACAAATATTAAAGGAAAAGATTGCTCTAGGCAGAGCAAGTAAGTATATAGACTTTGTGTGAACTGCTTGTCTGTTACTTTTGAGGAAAAGCAAGGAGGCCAATGAGGAGTTCATAGTGGTGGAGAGAGGAAGAACGTATTGTAACTTCTAGCACATTGAAACGCCTTCAGTTTTTATTTAATGTGAAAGGGGAAGATACCAAAAGACTTTCAACAGCAGAATAAAATCATCTGACTTGATTTTTAGGTTAAGTTGCTGTACCAAAATAAATTTGCAGGGAGAAAGGAGTGCAGTATGTGTGGAAGTGGGGCTATCAATCAAGTCAATAATTCAGGAACATATGATGGTGTTTTTAGCATGCTGGGTGGTAATAGAAGTGGTGAGGTATGGTTTTTATTTTGTATATATTTTGATGGTGAATATTCCGGTGAACAGGATGGGGTATGTGCAGGACAGACAATATCAACATTTATTTTACCTGCACAAACAGAAGGGTGGAGTCTTCATTCCCTGATATGGAGAGAACTCTGAGTTCAATTGTTCTTTGTCATTAAATGGCATAGTGATGATGAGGATTTAGTCAGACAGTGAAAGAGAACAGTAAGCATAGTGTTAAGCGGTAAGACATTATAATACATTTGAACAACAAAAAACGTTGTGTTGTATCATGTGTTTGTGTGAGTAAATAAATAAATAAAGCTTCCTGGGCTTCTGATAGAGGTAAAGAAGACTAGTATATGATCCAAAGGGGCACGTGCACCAAATGTTTATAGCAGCAATATCCACAATAGCCAAACTATGGAAAGAACCTAGATGTCCATCAACAAATGAATGGTATATATATATACGATGGAATACTATGCAGCCATCAAAAGAAATGAAATCTTGCAATTTGCAATGACATGGATGGAACTAGAGGGTATTATGCTTAGCAAAATAAGTCAACCAGAGAAAGACACTATCATATGATCTCTCTGATATGAGGAAATGGAGGTGCAATGTGGGTGCTTGGGGGACAGGAAAAGAGTAAATGAAACAAGATGGGATCAGGAGGGAGACAAACCATAAGAGACTCTTAATCTCACAAAACAAACTGAGAGTTGCCGGGGGGTGTGGAGGGTAGGGAGAGGGTGGTGGGGTTATGAACATTGGGGAGGGTATGTGCTGTGGTGAGTGCTGTGAAGTGTGTAAACCTGGCGATTCACAGACCTGTACCCCTGGGGCTAATAATACATTATATGTTAATTTTTAAAAAAAGCGGTTTTCAGCAAAGAGTGTGTAATCAAGCATATTTTATTAAAGTAACCATGTAAAATGATGGTTGAAAATTGGAATAACAGAAAACATAAAAATTAGAGATTTTAAAAAGAGATCTGGGACAGTGTAGAGAATATAATCATGATATTATAATAGTGTTATATGGTGACAGATGGTGGCTATATTTGTAGTGATCATAGAATAATGTATGGAGATATTGAAAACCTGAAACCAATGTAACACTGAATATCACTATACTCAAATAAAAAAATAGTAAAAATAAAACATTTTATTTTAAAAAGATAAAAAGAGGGACAAGAATTTGTAAAGTGAATTTCAAAAAGCTTAAAGATGAGGCTAAGACATACTCTGAACCTTGAGGAAAACACCATTTTGAAAATTCTTCCCATTTTGAGAAAACTCAAATGAATCAATACCATAAAAGAACCCATTTTAACTGAGAGATGTAATGAATGCTCAAGAAATAATTTTAGGACAGGATAATTCTTCCCTATGAAACAGCATACAGAAACCAGTGGAAACACCTGGAAGCAAAATAAACTATACTGAAAATAAGAATTAGGAAAAAGATAAATGATGAAAGATAAGAAAATTAGAACTGCGAGAGAGACCTAGTGAATAGAATTTTTAGCTTGAGGTTTAATGTTTTTGAGGATAATCTAGAGTTCATAACTGCCTTGAGACAGGCTGGTTGTAGGCAGTTTAGGCAGACCCCTAAGACAGGCCTACTTTGGGCAGGTGGTGTTGGAGGAGGCCATTGGGCTGGACAAAGACAAATCCAACCATTTGACTAAAGTGTCTGTGAAGATGTTGAAGTCAGATGCAACAGAGAAAGACCTGTTAAACCTAATCTCAGAAATGGAGATGATGAAGATGATTGGACAGCACAAGGACACCATCAACCTGCTGGGTCCTGCACACAGGATGGTCCTTCGTACACTCTCATGGAATATGCCTCCAAAGACAACATACAGGAGTACCTGCAGGCCCAGAGGCCTCCTGACCTGGAGTACTGTTACAATATCAGCCGCAATGCAGCAGAGCAACTCTCCTCCAAGGACCTGGTATCCTGTGCCTATCAGGTAGCCTGAGGCATGGAGTACCTTGCCTCCAAGAAGTGCATACACCAAGACCTGGCCACCAGGGAAGTGCTGGTGACAAAGGACAACATGATGAAGATCTCAGACTTCAGCCTTGCCAGAGATATCACCACATCAGTTACTATAAAAAGACAACCAACAGTGGACTGCCTGTGAAGTGGATGGTCCCTAAGGCCATGTTTGACCAGAGCTACATCCACCAGAGTGAATTCTGGTCTTTTGGGGTGATCCTGTGCAAAATCTTCAATCTGGAAGCCTCCCATATCCTGGAGTGCCTGTGGAGGTGGCTTTCAAGCTGCTGAAGGAGTCATTTGATGGATAAGCCAATAAGTGCACCAGAGAGTTATACACAATAATGAGGGGTGGCTGGCATGTGGTGCCTTCAAGCTGCTGGTAGAAGACCTGGATCATACTGTGGCCTTGACCTCCAACCAGGAGTACCTGGACCTGTCCTTGGCCCTGGAACAATACTGTCTATGCTTTCCCAACACCTGAAGCTCAACCTGCTCCTCAGAGAAGAATTCCACCTTCTCTCATGTGCCGTTGCCCAGGGAGGCCTATCTGCCCTGACACCCAGCCCAGCTTGCCAATGGTGGACTCAAATGACTAGTATCCCTATTACTCCTGTCCAGATTCCGTCATAAGCTGTAACCCTTACCCCCCACCCTCCCTGCAAGACTCACTGCCTTCTCCTTTGTCCCTTTCCTACTGGCAGGAGCCAGCTGCCTACCTGAGGCCTTCACCCCTTGAAGTTCACCTCTCTTCCGCTTCCTCTTCCTCCTCCTTACAACCTGCTCATGAAAGAAAGGCACAGAGAGGCAGGTACTTGCTCGTGGCTACTTCCTTCCCGCCCATATGTTGGACCAAGACCCCTCCCTGGCATCTGGTACTGCCTGGACATCGAGGGAGTGGGAGATGAGGCATGCCAGTGAAAGCTGTTGGAGCTTTCCTGTTTTGGTTTTGTCTGCTTAGCATAACATGTAAGACTGAGTTCTGATGGCAGGGACCTAGTCCTTGGGGCTATAGCACTAGCGAGGGGAGGTCAACTGCTGTGGGCCTTGGCTAAGAGCAACCCATGCTCCAGAGATATGGTGCCAAGGGCTTATTAATTTTGATACTAGTTTGCTTTGCTGACCAAATACCTGGTATCAAAAGATGGGAAGGCAAAGGCTGAAAGCAGTGTTGTGACCATGGGGTCCAGCCCCAAACTATGAAGAAAACACAAAGTGTATAAATCTGTGTAAGTATATATTTACACACCTTTTTAAATAGGTTGTTATCAAAGACTTAATCAATGGGTAATATGCTCCTCGTGGCTGGGAAGCATCAGTTGCCATATATTAAAAACAAAGAAAAGAGGTGTCTGGGTGGCTTCCTCCATAAGTGTCCCTTCTTTTCAGGTCATGATCCCAGGGTCCTGGGATGGAGCCCCACATCAGGCTCTCTGCTCAGTGGGAAACCTGCTTCTCCTTTTCACTCTTCCCTGCTTATAGTTCCTCTTCCTATCTCTCTGTCTCTCAAATAAATAAAATATTTTAAAAAAAGAAAGAAACAAAATGTTTTGAAAAGGTATTTTTTTAAAAAAATTTTCTAGGGGTGCCTGGATGACTCAGTTGTTTAAGCAGATGTTTGCCTTTGGCTGAGGTCATGATTCCAGTGTACAGGGCTCCAGCCCTGCATGGGACTACTTGCACCCCAAGGAGCTTGCTTCTTCCTCTCCCTTTGCACGTGATTCCCCCCGCTTGTGCGCTTCCACTCTCTCTCTCTCTCTCTTTCTCTCTCTTGCTGTCAATAAACAAAATAAAATCTTTTCTTAAATAAATAAATAAATAAATAAATTTCTAAACCTACTTTCAGTTTAGGTCCCTTAACAAAAATTGCTACTGCTTCATGTAAAAAAAAAGATAATTTAGAAATGTGCTTCCAGAGCTAAAAAGCTGTTTTGTTTTTTTTGTCAGGATTAAATATAGAAGTGCTTTAAAAAGTAAAAGAAAAAAATATGCTATATTAACACTAATCACACTATAACTTTGGTGATTATATCAAGATAATGAAAAGTGATTTTAAAGCAAATTTCATTATCAGACATAAAGATCAAGTCAAAATTACAGAATAGTAAAAGGATGAATTCCTCAGGGAGTATAATAATTCTTGACTTTTAATACTTAATAACAGATTTGGGGATATATAGGGAAAAACTAAGAACAAAAATCATAACTTCTACCTTAGAAGAGAAATGGAAAAAAATTTCAACACCTTTATTTTAAGATTATATAGACAAATGGTCATCAAATTGGTAAGATATGTAAGACTTGAACAAAATTATCAACTAACTAGATATGCTTGATATTACAGAACACTCCCAACAACCGCAGACTACATATATCTTAAGCCATGATTTTCTTTGCAAAGGTCAACATTGATAATGTTCTAGTCATTCCTCCGTGTACCAGGAAAGAAGTAGCACTTTCTTGAAAGACACAGCTATCAAAGCTCCATTGAGAAACCGTAAAGATGGAGAAGGGATTTGCAAATTATATATCTGATAATGGACATCTACTCTGATTATTAAAAAAATGAATAAAAATAAAAAACCATACTAATAACCAAACTGAGTATCCAATTTTACATGTGAAGAAAATTATTGCAGAAACATGTCACCAAAAGGATATGGATGGCTTATAAGCACATGACAAATTTCTCAACATTTAGACATTAAAGAAATACGAATTAAAATCATAATGAGACATGCTTACATATCTATTAGAATGGCTAAAATTATAAAGGCTAATTATACTTCGTCTGAGCTAGATTGAGAAGCAACAAAAAATCTAAACTGTTGTTGGCATATAACATGATACCACCATTTTGGAAAATATCTGCCATATAATAGGTTCAGTAGACAATTTGTAAATTTCAGAAAAAAATAATGTTGAGAATATACTGAATTTCATAAGTCATTTCAATATTTTTTTCCAATAAAGAAACTATGTAAAACATGCCTTAAATTTACTTTCAAAATATTTTATAGCATATAATGGACAATATACATAAGCCTTAAAGAAACAATCATATAAATAACCATTTCATACCTACTTAAAAACTGCATAATACCACACTACTAGATCCTCTCTGAATGCTCTAAAATAACCCTTCAAAGGAAATGCATTTTTAAAAATAACAGATTTTTTTTGGCAAATAATTTAATAAATAAAAGTTTCATTCATCTACGTAGATCATAATAAATGTTTTCAATAAGAATGAAATTATAACTCTGAAGTGTGCTAAAATGAAACCACCTGCTAAGGGTGAGAGAACAAAAATAAACATCATTTTTCCAAATAAGAGGAATTTATTACCTTTGAATCAAAGCATGTGGATTTGTTCAAACTGGCAATAAAGGAATATGGAAACACAAACCATAGAAAGTCATATTTTAGATTTCTAAAAGACTTCAAAATGAAGAGTATACATTTTTTAAATGTTACATAATGCTACATAATGACAAGATTACAGGTTGTGACAAATAGCATTTTAAAAGCTCTACTCATAATGGAACGGAAGGTGTCATTTCCCTATAATTTTATATATGTCATTAATTTACTATATCTGGATACAACATATTACCAAACAGATGTTCATCAAAGACTAAATCATTTTTAATGGAACATAATAATTTGAACCTACATCTATTAATCATTTTTTTCGATCAAACATTTATAGTCTCGCTAAACATTTTATCAGTTGTCGACAAAATTAAAACACAATAGGATAAAAAGTCATGTTTGGAAAAGTAGATTTTCTTTGAAATTTGCATTTAAATGAAAATATTTGCTGATATTTTTAAAACTTTAAATGTTATTTTATATATATATGACCTATCAAATGATATAAAATTTTTGGAGACTAAATATAGTTTGGGGGACATGGTAAGCAATAATCAATTTTTTTGTTGATCCAAGTGTTCTTGTATTATTTTTCTTAATTATTCTAGTACCAAATTTATAGTTCTAAGATTTTTCCACCCCCCCATTTTAATATCTCTTAAGGTGGCACTCACCTTGCACTTGATGACATATCCTAGTATAACTGACAGCATTTCACCTTCTAAGTCGAACATAAACTCTAGTGCATCTTACCCTTGATGAAAGCTAGGATGCAATTAAATACTCTATTATGGTTACGATTCCGATATTTGAAATCCTCCGGTAGCTCCCTGTGCCCCCACAGTGTAGTACCTCACCTCCTCGCCATAGTATACAAACCATCTCACCCCCCTGTTAACCCCGGGGCTCAGCCTCCATCCACAGGTGATGCTGCCAGATCAGCTGTCGGTTGTCATGAACTTGCTGTAGTTTCCCGAATGCACTGTGCTGCCTCCTGACACTTTGAAACTTGACACACTCATCCTCATTCTTCGCTTTGCCCTTGTCTATCACCTCCCCTGAAAATCTGTTCCTAAGTGGCTTTTCCGAGCTCCCACCTACCCTTGGCAGTCTATTATCTCCCTGTGGTAAAGCCTGTCACACTGCACATTGGACATGCCCGTTGTCACCCTGAGAAGAGAAAAGGGACAGTGAGGGCACCCCAGCATTTGCAGCCCTAGTGCAGAGCCCCATGCCTGGCTTGCACAAAATGCCAGATCATGAAGACAAACGGAGATCATCCTCTGACTAAAACCAGCTCTTCCTTGCCTACCGCAGGATCTGGATCAATAAAGGGCAGCCAGTTATTATTGCTGTTTGTCTAGGGATTTTTACCCCATATATTTCCCAGGTCTTTACTCTTTTTATAGCACTTTAGTTCAGGCTTCAACCACTTCCTAGTCAGATCAGGTGAAATCATTTTCCTTCCCATACCCTCGATGTATTTCACATCTAGTAATTCTTTTTTTAAAGATCTTATTTACCCATTTGACAGACAGATCACAGGTAGGTAGAGAGGGAGGCAGAGAGAGAGGGGGGAAGCAGGCTCCCCACTGAGCAGAGAGCCCGATGTGGGGCTCCATCCCAGGACTCTGAAATCATGACCTGAGCCGAAGGCAGAGGCCTAAACCACTGAGCCACGCAGGAGACCCCATATCTGGTAATTTTTAATCAAAGTGGATTTGCTGCATCAAATAGTTCCTTCTTCTTCAAATATAAATATATAAATTTATTGATCAAGTCACTCGCATGTCTTAGGAGAATATCATGCCTTTAGTAGCAAACTTGAAATCTTGGCCATTGGTTTTGATTTTTGATTTTTGTTTTGGTTAGATTTGGTTCGGTTTTTGTCATTTTAAAAATCCCTCCAGCCCTTGGCTCTGTCTGACCTGTTTCTGCAACAAAATCATCCCGGCAGAGAAAACTCTCATTGTTTACAGTGGCGCCCCCTTCTGAAAACTTTGTTAATAAAAAGCTTTTTTTTTTTGGCTATGAAAAATGTGGAACAACAATGAGGTATTTCAAAGAGGTGAACCACAGATAAATTTCTCTAAGGGTGGGGTGAGGGTTACTCAAAAAGGAACTTGACAAGGCTTTTAAAGATATCGACAATCATTATAACATAACGTGACTGATTGTTACCGTGCTCTTAACTGGGCAAACACTTGTTGGCTTCCAAGAAAGACTAACATAGTTGAGATGGTTCTAGCGGCCTTCTAGCACAGGGTCTCATGAGGCAGGGATTCTAGCCACTGGCTGTGCAAGGCATGAGGCCTGTTAGTGATTCTATTTTTTCCTCTGCAGAATGGGTCTTTCTACATTCCAGGTCCTTTCTACCCCAATAAATAATGCGGCAATTCTCTCAGTGAGTTGTACTTTTGGTTTAAGCAGCCAACTGTCTCTTAAAAAGGACTTTTGTTTAAATTCCTTAAAAAAAAGTCTTTTTAAAAAAAATCTTTTTCTTATTTTTTATTTTTTAATTCCATATGTTAACTCTGATCATGGAACTTTGTCATTATGACCTTCTCGGCTGATTAAAATATTCACCATCAGCACCTACTGGTCTCCTCTCCTGGTGGTCTCTCCGGAAGGGGAATTCTCTAGCTCTTCTAGCAGGAGATGGGCACTTCCCCTCTACCCCTGTTGCCGGACCAGCCTTACATATCCTGCAGGGTCAGGTCGTTCTGGCCTTTTATCTGTTGTTCTCTTCTGAGTGGTTAGTTTTTCATAGATACTGTGCTTTCCTTTTGTCAGGATTTACCCTGGACTATCAAAACCCTTTTCTTGTGCCAGTGAAGCCTAAGAAACAGTCCTGATGAGAGAACCAGGAACTCGAACAGATCATATTTATCCTGAATGTTCTGTCCAAAATGAAAAATACATTTCTGAGGAGCCTCAAGATCTCTGAGAAGGGAAGTTTCACCAACTCTGTCATGTAGGGGCATCAATTCCGATTCTGTGTCAATTGTCCTAGTTTCCCAGCTAATAATTCTCTACCTCATAAAGCCCAATCTCAACCGTTTCCTCACTCAAAGGCAGTTGCTCTTAGAGTCTTCACATGTCACTTGGGGCCTGCTGGTCGTTGGCTACTGCCCTCTGTACCTTGGGTCTAACAGGTGCGCGGCATCAAGATGAGAACGTCTCTTGTTCTAAGACTTAATATAGTTTGGGGCACATGGTAAGCAATAATCACTTTTTTAGTTGATCCAAGTGTTCGAACTTTTCTTAATTATTCTAGTACCACAATTTATAGTTCTAAGATTTTTCCACCCCCCCCATTTTAATATCTCTTAAGATGGCACTCACCTTGCACTTGATGACATATCCTAGTTTAACTGACAGCATTTCTCTTTCTTAGTCAAACATAAACTATAGTGCATCTTACCCTTGATGAAAGCTAGGATGCAATTAAATACACTATTATGGTTACGATTCTCATATTTGAAATCCTCCCGTAGCTCCCTGTGCCCCCACAGTGTAGTACCTCACCTCCTCGCCATAGTATACAAACCATCTCTCCCCCAGTGTTAACCCCGGGGCTGCCTCCATCCCCAGGTCATGCTGCCAGATCAGCTGTCGGTTATCATGAACTTGCTGTAGTTTCCCGAATGCACTGTGTTGCCTCCTGACACTTTGAAACTTGACACACTCATCCTCATTCTTCGCTTTGCACTTGTCTATCACCTCCCCTGAAAATCTGTTCCTAAGTGGCTTTTCCCAGCTCCAACCTACCCTTGGCAGTCTTTTATCTCCCTGTGTTAAAGCCTGTCACACTGCACCATGGACATGCCCGTTGTCCCCCTTAGAAGAGAAAATGGACAGTGAAGGCCCCCCAGCATTTGCAGCTCTAGTGCAGAGCCCCATGCCTGGCTTGCAGGAAATGCCAGATCATGAAGACAAACGGAGATCATCCTCTGACTAAAACCAGCTCTTCTTTGCCTACCTCAGGATCTGGATCAATAAAGAGCAGCCAGTTATTATAGCTGTTTTTCTAGGGATATTTCCCCCATATATTTCAGGGGTTTCTTGTTAGCCTCAGAGGGCAATGTTTTTTCTTCTGGAGGGCAGGCAGAGGGCTGCATTGTAGTTCTGGAATTGCCAAACTGGAGGGCTTGTGGGCCAGGAGTTGAGGACAGAAGTCTGAGAACACAAGCAACCTTAGGGTCTGGGCAAGGGCATGGCAGGTACGCTCTGCAGATGAAACAAGATCTCGTGCATCTGAAATCAGGTGAGGATCTGAGAAACGCTCAGGTTGGAGTATTTGTCCCTTATGTCCCTCTACATGAAGAGGTGGTGGATCACGAGGCCATGGAATTTTTCCCACGATGGCAGTTGTGAGATGCTCCAAACCGTAAAGATTTTTCTGCAGGGCGATTGAGACCTGTTGGTTGGCTCCAGGACTTCCCATACGGATCGATTCCGAGTAGGGTTCTAAGGATGGATGGCTGGGAAGCCCGACTCTCATTCCTCTTGTGTCCTAGTGACAAGACAGGTTAGATCTGCTGGATCTGGGGGAGAAACTGAGAGGGTTGAGTTGAAATGGACTCTCTTGTGGATTTGTCCTAATGTGGGTTTGTGTCCATGGAGAACTTGGAATGAGGCAGTGGTACAGGGTCCCTGAAGGGTTCTCCTAACCAGAGGTTTTGACTCAGCTCCAACGTGCAAGATTCCCACGTGGAGACGAGATTTCTTCTGATGGGTGCCTCAAGAAACAGCCATATGCTGCTATTGGAATCCAGGCCTCTGAGGAGAGATGCCTGGACAACAAAGCAATGGATCCGATTAGGATCTAGGGGCCTGCTCACTGCAATTTACCTCTGGGGACATCTGTCCACGGGTCTAAGTGCAGGTAGATGCTCAGCTGGTGTCAGACCGCCCTTGTTTTTCCTGGGCAGTCAACACTATTGGGATGGCCCCGGGCACTTTGGAGGTTTATCATCCTATTTCTAGGTTTGTGGCCAATGGAATGGGCAGAATTCCCAGGTACAGTCCTCAGGTTTGGCTCCAAGAACCTGTGCCTGTAGGTTTTGTGGGCCAGGGCTGTGGGGACAGTTGTCTGAAAACACAAACTCGGCTTAGGTTTCGGGTCGTAGGTATTGCAGGACTGATCTACAGACAGTGAGGAGAACTCTTCACGATATGAACAAGGGGGCAAGTGTGAGACGCTTGCTCAAGATTTTGTCTCTGGATATTGTGTCACTGATGGCCGAGGAATGTCCGGGTGGCCTCATGGGCCATGGACGAGTCTTCCTCTCTGGGCATTTGGCCCGATCCGAAGAGTTTGGGGTTATTCTTTGAGATGTGAGGAGTTGGTTTTGTTTTGTTTTTACCTCAGGTGTCCCTCCAAAAGAGAGTTTCCAGAGCAGAGCCCTGGGGAGGGGCGAGGGGACAACCAGAAAGCTGGTTAAAACTTGGGGCTAGGGGCATGGCAAGCCCATTATGACGTCTAATGGTCCAGCCACTGAGAGGACTTACTAGAGGACAGGACTCACACTGAGGGTCACAATGCGAGTTTGTGCCCTCTTCGTACTTAAGCATTGGCGGGGCATAATGTGTCAGGGTCAGGGTCAGTGTCAGCGTTTGGGTTAGGGTTTGGGGCAGGCTCACAGTCAGTGTCAGGGTCAGGGTTAGTGGTTACTGTTAGGGTTAGCCCCGCTCCTGGGTCATGGACCCATCCGTTCAGGGTCTCAGGATAAACCCTGTGCAGAAGGGTGTAGACCCTCCACCCGATCCCACGTAACCAGCCTTAAACTGGTGTGTGAACATAACTTGCCCACCAGACATCTAAACCCTCATCAGCCTGATCCTGCTTGGGGCATCTCCTCCCACGATGGCATGGCAAGGTCCTCTTTACACAGAGACACACAGACACCCAGAGGCACACACACACACACAGAAACGGGGAAGAGACCTAGGGCTACACCCGTGGATCAGAAGTTGTGGGACTCTCTGACTCTGAGCCCCCTGGTGTCACCTTTTGATTTTATTAGCCAAAGGGTCTGAGGCATTGGGGAAACATGATATGACCTGAAGGGAGGCGACGTGTCTGGCAGGCGAGCTCTCTTCTCCCTGCATCCTCTCGGCTTCAGTACAGCAGAAGAACATATCGCTTCCTTTAGGATGTGCCTAGAAATGAGCTGGGCAGGGGGGTTTTCTCTGTAATGGGTTGCCTGGATACGTGGGTTCCAATTCCATTGGGCTCTGTCGTCAGGGAAGTGAGGTCACCACTGCCTGGGGGCTCCTTACCGAACTTCCTGCTGTACCAGAGCTCCCTGAGCCACCGGTGCGCAAGCTGCTCAGGCTCACACTCCACTCAATGCAGTGCCCATCCAGTGACCCCCATTCAGACTCCACCCAGCCCTTGGGAGGCCTGGGTGCAGCTGTTGTCCCCGCTGGAGGCAACAGAGCTGGGTTTAGACTAGGTTAGTGTTAGGGTTAGGGTTAAGAAAGACTTAGGGTCAGGGTTAGGTTTAGACGTCGTTGGGGTCAGGGTTAGCTTAAGGCTTAGGGTAGGGGTCAGGGTTAGGGTTAGGTTCATGGTTAGGTTTAGGGTCAGGCTCACAGTCAGGGTCAGGTTTAGTGTTCAGGTCAGGGTCAAGGTCACTGCCAGGTTCAGGGTTAGGTTTATGATCATGGTCTGGGTCAGGGTCAGGGTGAAGTCTTGGGCCAGTGTCAGGTTTACGGTCTGGATCAGGTATTGGTTTAAAGTCCACATTCAGGTCAGCGACAGGGTTATGTAGTGGTCAGTGTTAGGGTCATGGTTAGTTTTAGGCTCAGGGCCAGGGTCACGTATAGGGTCAGGGTCTGGTATAGGCAAAGTTCAGGGTTAGGGTTATGATCATAGTCAGGTATAGGGTCAGGGTTATTGTTAAAGTTAGGGTTAGTGTTAGGGTTAGCGTTTGGTTGACGTTTAGGTTAGAGCTTGTTAGGATCAGGGTCTGTGGTAGGGTTAGTGGTTAGTGTTAGGGTTGGGACCAGCGATAGGATTCGGGGGAGGGCCCGTGTTAGTGTCAGGGTCAGGGTTACATTTAGGGTTAGTGTTAGGGTCAGACTCACAGTCAGGGTCAGGTTTAGTGTTCAGGTCAGGGTCGGCGTCACTGTTAGCGTCAGGGTTAGATTTATGGTCATGGTCTGGGTGAGGGTCATGGTGAAGTTTAGCACCAGTGTCAGGTTTAGGGTCAGGTATAGGTATTGGTTTAAAGTCCACATTCGGGTCAGGGACAGGATTGTGTAGTGGTCAGTGTTAGTGTCATGGTTAGGATAAGGGTCAGGGTCAGGTGAAGGTCAGGGCCAGGGTCAGGTTTAGGGTCAGGCTTTGGTATAGGGTCAATGTTCGGTTCAGTGTCACAGTTAGGTTTGTCGGTAGCGTTTGGGATTGGGGTTAGAGTTAGAGTTAGAAGTAGGGTTATGGTTAGGCTTAGCGTTAGACAGCGTAAGGTCAGTGTTAGGGTTTGGTTTACGGTAGGGGTTAGTGTTAGGGTCAGGGTCAGCATTAGGTTTAGGTTCAGGGTCCGTATTAGGGTCATGGTTGGAGATACATTTAGGTTTAGGGTTAGGGTCAGGCTCACAGTCACGGTCATGGGTAGGGTTAGGGTCAGGTTTATGTCCGCGTCAGGGTTAGGATTAGGGTCATGGTCAGGGTCATGGTTAGTTATGAGTCTTGGTTACAGTAATATCAATGATAGGTTTAGGTTCAGGGTCCACATCAGGGTCAGTGTCAGGCTTAGGTTTAGGTTTAGGGTTCCGATCAGGATCACAGATAGGGTCAGGGTCAATGTTTGGGTTAGGGTTTGGGGCAGGCTCATAGTCAGTGTCAGGGTCAGGATTAGTGGTTACTGTTAGGGTTAGCCCCGCTCCTGTGTCATGGACCCATCCGTTCAGGGTCTCCGGATAAACACTGGGCAGAAGGGTGTAGACCCTCCACCCGATCCCCCTTAACCAGCCTTAAACTGGTGTGTGAACATAACTTGCCCACCAGACATCTAAACTCTCATCAGCCTGATCTTGCTTGTGGCATCTCCACCCACGATGGCATGGCCAGGTCCTCTTTACACACAGACACACGGACACCCAGAGGCACACACACACACACACACACACACACACACACACACACACACAGACGGGGAGGAGACCTAGGGCTACACTGGTTGATCATAAGGTGTGGGACTCTCTGTCTCTAAGCCCCCTGGTGTCACCTTTTGATTTTATTAGCCAAAGGGCCTTGGGCGTTTTGGAAACCTGATATGAACTGCCATGGAGGGGACGTGTCTGGCGGGCGAGCTCTCTTCTCCCTGCATCCTCTCGGCTTCAGTACAGCAGAAGAACATGTCGCTTCCTTTAGGATTTGCTTTGAAATGAGCTTGGATAGGGGGTTTTCTCTGTAATGGCGTGCCTGGATACAAAGGTTCCAATTCCGTTGGGTTCTGTCATCAGGTAGGTGAGTTCAACACTGCCTGGGAGCTCCTTACCAAACTTCCTGCTTCACCAGAGCTCCCTGAGCCACCGGTCCCCAAGCTGCTCAAGGCTCACCCTCCACTTAATGCAGTGCCAATCCAATGACCCCCAGACAGCCTCCCCCAAGCTTTTGGGAGACCTGGGTGCAGCTGTTGTCCTCGCTGGAGAAAACAGAGCTGGGTATAGACTAGGTTAGTGTTAGGGTTAGGGTTAAGAAAGACTTAGGATCAGGGTTAGGGTTAGACGTCATTGGGGTCAGGGTTAGCGTAAGGCTTAGGGTAGGGGTCAGGGTTAGGGTTAGGTTCATGGTTAGGTTTAGGGTCAGGCTCACAGTAGGGTCACGGTTAAGGGTATGGTCAGTCAGAGTCAGGGTCAGGGTCAGTGTTAGTGACGGTTAGGTTTAGGTTCAGGTTCAGGGTCATGGTCAGATTTAGGGTCAGGTTCAAGTTTAGGTTTGGGGGCAAGGTTCATGTCAGGGTCAGGGTAAGGTTTGGGACAGGTTTAGTGTCAGGGTTAGGTTCAGGTTCAGGGTTAGGTTCATGGTTATGGTAAGGTCAGCTTTATGTTTAGGTTCTGTTTTATGTGTAGGTTCAGAATCAGGGTTAGCTTTAGTGTTATGATTCTGTCAGAATCATGGATTGGGTGAGAGTTAGGTTTACAGTCAGGGTTAGGGTCAGTGTTAAGGTCAAAGCCAGGGTCAGGTTTAAGGTTAAGGTCTGACATAGGCAAAGTTCAGAGTTAGGGTTATGATCAGGTTCAAGGAGAGGGTCAGGATTATTGTTAAAGTGGGGTTAGGGTTAGGGTTAGAGGTAGGTTGAGGGTTAGGGTTAGACCGGGTTAGGGTCAGGGTCAGTGATAATGTTAGGGGTTAGTTTTAGGGTTAGGTTCAGCGTTAGGTTTCGGGTTAGGGCCCGCGTTAGTGTCAGGGTCAGGGTTACGTTTAGGGTTAGAGTTAGGGTCAGGCTCACATCAGGGTCAGGTTCACTGTTCACGTCAGGGTCGGGTCACTGTTAGGATCAGGGTAAGTTTTATGGTCATGGTCTGGGTCAGGGTCAGGGTGAAGTCTTGGGCCAGTGTCAGGTTTACGGTCAGGATCAGGTATTGGTTTAAAGTCCACATTCGGGTCAGCGACAGGGTTATGTAGTGGTCAGTGTTAGGGTCATGGTTAGTTTTAGGCTCAGGGCCAGGGTCACGTATAGGGTCAGGGTCTGGTATAGGCAAAGTTCAGGGTTAGGGTTATGATCATAGTCAGGTATAGGGTCAGGGTTATTGTTAAAGTTAGGGTTAGTGTTAGGGTTAGCGTTTGGTTGACGTTTAGGGTTAGAGCTTGTTAGGATCAGGGTCCGTGGTAGGGTTAGTGGTTAGTGTTAGGGTTGGGTTCAGCATTAGGATTCGGGGGAGGGCCCGTGTTAGTGTCAGGGTCAGGATTACATTTAGGGTTAGTGTTAGGGTCAGGCTCACAGTCAGGGTCAGTTTGTTGTTCAGGTCAGGGTCGGGGTCACTGTAAGGCTCAGGGTTAGGTTTATGGTCATGGTCTGGGTCAGGGTCAGGGTGAAGTTTAGCGCCAGTGTCAGGTGTAGGGTCAGGTATAGGTATCGGTTTAAAGTCCACATATGGGTCAGGGACAGGATTATGTAGTGGTCAGTGTTAGTGTCATGGTTAGGATTAGGGTCAGGGTCTGGGTCAGGTGAAGGTCAGGGACAGGGTCAGGTTTAGGGTCAGGCTTTGGTTTAGGGTCAATGTTCGGTTCAGTGTCACAGTTAGGTTTTGTCGGTAGGGTTTGGGATTGGGGTTAGGGTTAGAGTTAGAAGTAGGGTTATGGTTAGGGTTAGCGTTAGACAGCGTAAGGTCAGTGTTAGGGTTTGGTTTAGGGTAGGGGTTAGTGTTAGGGTCAGGGTCAGCGTTAGGGTTAGGTTCAAGGTACGTATTAGGGTAATGGTTAGAGTTACCTTTAGGTTTAGGGTAAGGGTCAGGCTCACAGTCACGGTCATGGGTAAGCTTAGGGTCAGGGTTAGGTCAGCGTCAGGGTTAGTATTAGGGTCAGGGTCAGGGTCATGGTTACATATGAGTCTTGGTTACAGTAATATCAGCATTAGGTTTAAGTTCAGGGACCACATCAGGGTCAGTGTCAGGCTTAGGTTTAGGTTTAGTGTTCAGGTCAGGATCACAGACAGGGTCAGGGTCAGGGTTAGTGGTTACTTTTGGGGTAAGACCCGCTCCTGTGTATGGACCCTACCCTTCAGGGTCTCAGGATAAACCCTGGGCAGAAGGGTGTAGACCCTCCACCCAACCCACTTAACCAGCCTTAAACTAGGGTAAGAACATGACTTGCCCACTAGACTACTAACCCCTCATCAGCCTGATCATGCCTGGGACATCTCCACCCACGATGGCATGGCCAGCTCTTCTTTACACACACCCTCACAAACACCCAGAGGCACACACGCACACACACACACACACACACACACACACACACACACACACAGAGACGGGGAGGAGAACTAGGGCTACACCCGTGTTGATCAGAAGGTGTGGGACTCTCTGACTCTGAGCTCCCTGGTGTCACCTTTTGATTTTATTAGCTAAAGGGCCTGAGGCACTCGGGAAACCTGACATGACCTGCCAGGGAGGGGACATGTCTGGCGGGTGAGCTCTCTTCTCCCTGCATCCTCTCGGTTTCAGTACAGCAGAAGAACATGTCGCTTCCTTTAGGATGTGCCTAGAAATGAGCTGGGCAGGGGGATTTTCTCTGTAAAGGGGTGCCTGGATACATGGGTTCCTATTTCGTTGGGCTCTGTCGTCAGGGAAGCCAAATCACCACGTCCGGAGCACTCCTCACCGACCTTCCTGCTCCACCAGAGCTCCCTGAGTCCCCGGGCACTGAGCTGCTCAAGGCTCACACTCCACTCAATGCAGTGCCCATACAGTGACCCCCATACAGCCTCCCCCCAACCCTGGGAGGCCTGGGTGCAGCTGTTGTCCCCGCTGGAGGGAACAGAGCTGGGTTTAGATCAGGTTAGTGTTAGGATTAGGCTTAGAAAGCCTTAGGGTCAGGGTTAGGGTTAGACGTCGTTGGGGTCAGGGTTAGCATAAGGCTTAGGGTAGGGGTCAGGGTTAGGGTTAGGTTCATGGTTAGGTTTAGGGTCAGGCTCACAGTAGGGTCAGGGTTAGCGTTACGGTCACAGTCAGGGTCAGGCTCAGTGTTAGGGTGACGGTTAGGTTTAGGGTCAGGTTCAGGGTCATGGTCAGATTTAGGGTCAGGTTCAAGTTTTGGTTTGAGGGCAAGATTCATGTCAGGGTCATGGATAGATTTGGGACAGTTTTAGTGTCAGGGTTAGGGTCAGGGTCAGGGTTAGTTTCATGGTAAGCTTTATATTTAGGTTCTGTTTTATGAGTAGTTTCTGGATCAGGCTTAGTTTTAGGGTTACGATTCTGTTCAGGATCACGGATTGGGTCAGAGTTAGGGTTATGATATGGGTCAGGGAGAGGGTCAGGATTATTGTTAAAGTGGGGTTAGGGTTAGGGTTAGAGGTAAGTTGAGGGTTAGGGTTAGAGCGGGTTAGGATCAGTGTCAGGGACAATGTTAGGTTGTTAGTTTTAGGGTTAGGTTCAGCGTTAGGTTTCGGGTCAGGGCCCGTGTTAGTGTCAGGGTCAGGGTTACATTTAGGGTTAGAGTTACGGTCAGGCTCACATTCAGTATCAGGGTTAGTGTTAGGGTCAGGGTCAGGGTCACGCTTAGGGTCAGGGTTAGGTTTATCGTCTTTGCCAGGATCAGGGTCAAGGTGAAGTCTATGGCCAGGGTCAGTTTCCGGTCAGGACCAGATATTCTTTTAAAGTCCACAATCAGGTCAGCGACAGGGTTATGTAGTGGTCAGTGTTAGGGTCATGGTTAGGTTTAGGCTCAGGGCCAGGGTCAGGTTTAGGGTCAGGGTCTGGTATAGGCAAAGTTCAGGGTTAGGCTTATGATCATAGTCAGGTATAGAGTCAGGGTTATTGTTAAAGTTTAGGGTTTGTGTTAGGGTTAGCGTTTGGTTGACGGTTAGGATTAGAACTTGTTAAGATCAGGGTCCGTGGTAGGTTTAGGGGTTAGTGTTAGGGTTAGGTCAGCGATAGGTTTCGGGGGAGGGCCCGTGTTTGTGTCAGAGTCAGGTCTACATTTAGGGTTAGAGTTAGGGTCAGGCTCACAGTCAGGGTCAGGTTGTGGTTCAGGTCAGAGTCAGGCTCACTGTTATTGTCAGGGTTTGGTTTATCGTCATGGTCTGGGTCAAGGTCAGGGTGAAGTTTAGCGCCAGTGTCAGGTTTAGGGTCAGGTTCAGGTATTGGTTTAAAGTCCACATTCGGGTCAGGGACACGATTATGTAGTGGTCAGTGTTAGTGTCATGGTTAGGATTAGGGTCAGGGTCTGGGTCAGGTGAAGGTCAGGTCCTGGGTCAGGTTTAGGGTGAGGCTTTGTCACAGTTAGGTTTTGGCGGTAGGGTTTGGGATTGGGGTTAGGGTTAGAGTTAGAAGTAGGGTTATGGTTAGGGTTAGACAGCATAAGGTCAAGGATAGGGTTTGGTTTAGGGTAGGGGTTACTGTTAGGGTCAGGGTCAGCTTTAGGTTTAGGTTCAGGGTCCGTATTAGGGTCATGGTTAGAGTTACCTTTAGGTTTAGGGTTAGGGTCAGGCTCACAGTCACGGTCTGGGTTAGGGTTAGTGTCAGGGTAAGGTCAGCGTCAGGGTTAGGATTAGGGTCAGGGTCTGTGTCATGATTAGGTTTGAGTCATGGTTACGGTAAGGTCAGATTTAAGTTTAAGTTCAGGGTCCACATCAGGGTGAGTGTCAGGCTTAGGTTTAGGTTTCGGGTTCAGGTCAGGATCACAGTCAGGGTCAGGGTCAGGGCTTGGGTTAGGATTTGGCGTAGGCTCACAGTCAGTGTCAGGGTCAGGGTTAGGGGTTACTGTTCGGTATAGCCCCGCTCCACGGTCATGACCCATTCCTTCAAGGTCTCCGGATAAACACTGGGCAGAAGGGTGTAGACCCTCCACCCGATCCCACTTAACCAGCCTTAAACTGGGGTGTGAACATGACTTGCCCACCAGACATCTAACCCCTCATCAGCCTGATCCTGCTTGGGGCATCTCCACCCATGTTGGCATGGCCAGGTCCTCTATACACACAAAGACACTGACACTCAGAGGCTCGCACACACACACACACACACACACACACACACACACACACACACAGTGAGAGAGAGACTGTGAAGAGACCTAGGGCTACACCAGTGGATCAGAAGGTGTGGGACTCTCTGACTCTGAGCCCCCTCGTGTCACCTTTTGATTTTATTAGCCAAAGGGCCTGAGGCGTTGGTGAAACCTGATATGACCTGCCAGGGAGGGGACGTGTCAAGCGGCAAGCTCTCTTCTCCCTGCATCCTCTCGGCTTCAGTACAGCAGAAGAACATGTCCCTTCCTTTAGGATGTGCCTAGAAATGAGCTGGGCAGGAGGGTTTTCTCTTTATGGGGTGCCTGGATACGTGGATTCCAATTCTGTTGGGCTCTGTCGTCAGGGAAGTCAGGTCACCACTGCCTGGGGGCTCCTTACCAAACTTTCTGCTCCACCAGAGCTCTCTGAGCCGATGGTCCCCAAGCTGCTCAAGGCTCACACTCCACTCAATGCAGTGCCCATCCAGTGACCCCCATAGAGCCTTCCCCCAGCCCTTGGGAGGCCAGGAGCAGCTCTTGTCCCCACTGGAGGGAACAGAGTTGGGCTTAGACCAGGTTAGTGTTAGGGTTAGGGAGAAGAAAGACTTAGGGTCAGGGTTAGGTTTAGACCTCGTTGGAGTCAGGGTTAGCGAGGCTTAGGGTAGGGGTCAGGGTTAGGGTTAGGTTCATGGTTAGGTTTAGGGTCAGGCTCACAGTAGGGTCAGGGTTAGGGTTACGGTCAGAGTCAGGGTCAGGGTCAGTGTTAGGGTGACTGTTAGGTTTAGTGTCAGGTTCAGGATGATGGTCAGATTTAGGGTCAGGTTCAAGTTTTTGTTTGGGGGCAAGTTCATGTCAGTTCAGGGTTAGGTTTAGGACAGGTTTAGTGTCACGGTAGGGTCAGGGTCAGGGTTAGGTTCATGGTTATGGTAAGGTCAGCTTTATGTTTAGGTTCTGTTTTATGAGTAGTTTCAGGATCAGGGTTAGCTTTAGGGTTACGATTCTGTTCAAGATCACAGTTTGCATCAGAGATAGGTTTACAGTCTGGGTTAGGGTCAGTGTTAAGGTCTAGGCCAGGGTCAGGTTTAAGTTTAAGATCTGACATAGGCAAATTTCAGAGTTAGGGTTATGATCATGGTCAGGGAGAGGTTCGGGATTATTGTTAAAGTGCGGTTAGGGTTAGGGTAGAGGTAGGTTGAGGGTTAGGATTAGACCGGGTTAGGGTCAGTGTCAGGGATAATGTTAGGGGTTAGTTTAGGGTTAGGTTCAGCTTAGGTTTCGGGTCAGGGACCAATTTAGTGTCAGGGAGGGTTAGGTTTAGGGTTAGAGTTAGGGTCAGGCTCACATTCAGTGTCAAGGTTAGTGTTAGGGTCAGGGTCAGGGTCACTTTTAGGTTCAAGGTTAGGTTTCTGGTGTTTGCCTGAGTCAGGGTCAGGGTGAAGTCTAGGGCCAGTGTCAGGTTTACGGTCAGGATCAGGTATTGGTTTAAAGTCCACATGCAGGGTTGTGGCTGTGTCTGCTTAATTCGGCCTGGTAGGGTGAACCCAGGAGGTGAACATGGAGCCGGGGAAAGCAAGGCCCAAAAGGCACCAGCTCTCCCGCAGCTCTGCTTCCCTGACGCGACTGAAGCCTTGCTGAGGAAGCAGCGGCGAAGTGCTGTTCGCTCCACGCCAAAGCCTCTGAGAAAGCACAGCATTCGCTGAGAAATGTTCTGCGGGCTACTGCTGCTTGCCTGAGCCCAGTCTCGTGGCTGGAGAAACCCGCATACAGCGAAAGCCTCTTTGCCTTGTCATCTACCCGGGATAATCACAGCATTCGTTGGGAAATCTGAGTTGGGTTTGGGGATGCTGCTGCTGCTTAACTGAGGTAGTCTCCGCAGCACGGTGGAAGATACCCGCATGGAGCGAAATCCTCTTTGCCCTAGCACCCCTCTGCCTGAGAGAGAAGCGTGTTTGCACACGTATGTCACCGCGCTCCCCAGGAGCAAGTGTGGGGAAGGCGCAGCACGCCGCCCCCGGAGAAGAGAAGGAGCCCTAGGCCTTGGGGACGGGAAACGCTCGGGAAGCAGGATAGCCTGCCATGGCACGAACAGTAGGCCGGTAGCAAGACAAGTGTCACACGCTCCCTGTGCGGAGAGATGGAAGTCTGGCTGCTAAGGAGACATGAAGGGACGACTAGGGCAGGGGCGTGAGCTCCACTCTGAGGAAGGAGTCGGGGCAGAAAGCAGGCCTGTCCTGTGCCTCTGGTCCCAAGGGGACAGCATCTCCTTGGCCACCTGTCCCAAGGGCAGACTTGGGCTTGCCACCAGGTGCCATACCCACAACTCACAGAAACAACCCCATGGAGAAACGGGCAGTCAGATGCCGTCTTCCACCAAGATGTGGCAGCAATGTGGGTGGCAGGGGGTGTGTCGGGGAAGGAGTGGAGACTGTCCCCCACAGTTCCCCATCCAAGTGCACGGGCCATGTGCAGGGATCCTGTCGTCTCCTCTCTCCTGTGCTGAAGGCACTGGACTAGATCCCGAGTCTGCCTAAGCACCGGAGCAAAAGGCAAAGCCTTACCTACCCCAGGAGATGGTAATAAGCATAGAGTGCCATGCTAGGCCTCGCAAGCTGCTGCAGGGCTGTGACTGTGTCTGCCTAGTTCGGCTTTACAAGGTGAACCCCGGGCGCTAACTTGGAGCCCGGAAAGCAAGGCCCAAGAGGCACCAGCTCTCCCGTGGTTCTTCTTCCATGCCGCGACAGAGCGAACGACCAAAACCTTGCTGAGAAAGCAGCAGCATAGTGCGTTTCGCGCCAAGTTGGAAACCTCTGGGAAAGCATAGCAGTCGCTGGGAAATCAGAGTCGGTTCTGAGGGCTCTTCTGCTGCTTGCCTGAGCCCAGTCTCGCGGTGGGAGAAACCCGCATACAGTGAAACCTCTTTGCCCTGGCACCCCCTCTGGGAAAGAACAGCTTTTGTTGGGAAATCAGAATCGGATGTGTGTGATCCGGCAGCTTAATGCCTGAGCTATTCTCCGCAGCATGGTCGGAGATACACGCATGGAGCGAAATCCTCTTTGCCCTAGCACCCCTCTGCCTGAGAGAAGCACCGTTGCACCTGTGGAAAGAGCCTTAAGGAAAGGGACACGTCTATCACTGCGCTCCCCAGGAGCCTGTCTGTGGAAGGTGCAGCACGGTGCCCAGGGAGAAGAGCAGGAGCCGTTGGCTTTCTGGTCTGGAAACGGTTGCGAAACAGGAGAGCCGGCCCTGGCAGGCACGGCGGCCGGTGGAAATACAAGTGTCACCCGCTCCGTGTGCAGAGAGACAGTAGCCTGTCTGCAACGGAGAGAGGAGGGGATGAGTAGGGCAGGGCGCGTGCTCCACTCTTAGGAAGGAGTCTGGGCAGAAAGCATGCCTGTCCTGAGCTTCTGGGCCAATGGAGACAGCAGCTCCTTGGCCACCTCTCCCTGGGGCAGACATGCGCTAGCCACCAGGAGCCTACGCTGAACTCGCAGAAACAGCTCCCTGAAATAACAGGGAGTCAGATGCCGTCTTCCTTCAGGATGTGGAAGCTTGGAGGAGAAATGGGGTTTAAGGGGATGGGGTGAGGACAGTCCCCGAAAGCTCCCTATTCAGTGCACGGGCGGTGTGCAGGGATCCTGTCACGTCTCCTTTCCTGTGGGGAAAGCACTGGGCTCGTCCGCGAGAACGCCAGAGCGCCAGAGTAAAAGGCCAAGCGATGCCTACACCGGGAGATGGTAGTGTGCAATGGGTGCCATCCTAGGCTCCTCAGGCTACTGCAGTGTTGTGGCTGTGTCTGCTTAATACGGCCTGGCAGGGTGAACACAGGAGGTGACCATGGAGCCCGGGAAAGCAAGGCCCAAAGGCACCAGCTCTCCCGCAGCTCTGCTTCCCTGACGCGACTGAAGCCTTGCTGAGGAAGCAGCGGCGAAATGCTGTTCGCTCCAAGCCAAAGCCTCTGAGAAAGCATAGCATTCACTGAGAAATGTTCTGCGGGCTACTGCTGCTTGCCTGAGCCCAGTCTCGCGGCAGGAGGAACCCGCATACAGCGAAAGCCTCTTTGCCTTGTCATCTACACTGAAAAATCACAGCATTCGTTGGGAAATCTGAGTTGGGTTTAGGGATGCTGCTGCTGCTTGACTGAGCTAGTCTCCACAGCACGGTGGAAGACACGCACATGGAGCGAAATCCTCTTTGCACTAGCACCCCTCTGCCTGAGAGAGAAGCGTGTTTGCACACGTATGTCAGGGCGCTCCTCAGGAGCAAGTGTGGGGAAGGCGCAGCACGCCGCCCCCGGGGAAGAGAAGGAGCCCTAGGCCTTGGGGACGGGAAACGCTCGGGAAGCAGGATAGCCTGCCATGGCACTAACAGTAGACCGGTAGCAAGACAAGTGTCACCCGCTCCCTGTGCGGAGAGATGGAAGTCTGGCTGCTAAGGAGACATGAAGGGACGACTAGGGCAGGGGCGTGAGCTCCACTCTGAGGAAGGAGTCTGGGCAGAAAGCAGGCCTGTCCTGTGCTTCTGGTCTCAAAGGGAACAGCATCTCCTTGGCCACCTGTCCCAAGGGCAGACTTGGGCTTGCCACCAGGTGCCATACCCGCAACTCGCAGAAACAACCCCTTGGAGAAACGGGCAGTCAGATGCCGTCTTCCACCAAGATGTGGCAGCAATGTGGGTGGCAGTGGGTGTGCCGGGGAAGAAGTGGAGACTGTCCCCCACAGTTCCCCATCCTAGTGCACGGGCCGTTTCCAGGGATCCTGTCCCACCTCTCTCCTGTGCTGAAGGCACTGTCCTAGACACTGAATCTGGCTGAGCGCCAGAGCAAAAGGCAAAGCCTTACCTACCCCTAGGAGATGGTAATAGTATAGAGTGCCATGCTAGGCCACGCATGCTGCTGCAGGGCTGTGACTGTGTCTGCTTAGTTCGGCTTAGCAAGTTGAAACCCGGGTGTGACCTTGGAGCCCGGGAAAGCAAGGCCCAAGAGGCACCAGCTCTCCCGCGATTCTTCTTTCCTGCCGCGACCGAGCGAACGATCAAAGCCTTGCTGAGGAAGCAGCAGCGTAGTGCGGTTCGCGCCAAGTTGAAAACCTCTGGGAAAGCATAGCAGTCGCTGGGAAATCAGAGTCGTTTCTGTGGTCTCTTCTGCTGCTTGCCTGAGCCCAGTCTCGCGGTGGGAGGAAGCCGCATCAAGCAAAACCCCTTTGCCCGGGCATTCCCTCTCGGAAAGCACAGCTTTTGCTGGGAAATCAGAATCGGATGTGTGTGATGCTGCAACTTAATGCCTGGGCTAGTCTCCGAGGCACGGTGGAAGATACCCGCTTGGAGCGAAATCCTCTTTGCCCTATCACCCCTCTGCCTGAGAGAAGCGCCGATGCGCCTGTGGAAAGAGCCTTAAGGAAAGGGACACGTCTATCACTGCGCTCCCCAGGAGCATGTCTGTGGAAGGTGCAGCATGGTGCCCAGGGAGAAGAGCAGGAGCCGTTGGCTTTCTGGTCTGGAAACGGTTGCGAAACAGGAGAGCCGGCCCTGGCAGGCACAGCGGCCGGTGGCATTCAAGTGTCACCCGCTCCCTGTGCAGAGAGACGGAAGCCTTCTGGTACAGAGGAGTGGATGAGTAGGGCAGGGCGCGTGCTCCACTCTTAGGAAGGTGTCTGGGCAGAAAGCATGCCTGTCCTGAGCCTCTGGGCCCAAGGAGACAGCAGCTCCTTGACCACCTGTCCGTGGGGCAGACATGCCCTAGCCACCAGGAGCCTAGGCTGAACTCGCAGAAACAGCTCCCTGAAATAACAGGGAGTCAGATGCCGTCTTCCTTCAGGATGTGGATGCTTGGAGGTGGCATGAGGTTTAGGGTGATGGGGTGAGGACAGTCCCCGAAAGCTCCCTATTCAGTGCACGGGCGGTGTGCAGGGATCCTGTCACGTCTCCTTTCCTGTGGGGAAAGCACTGGGCTCGTCCGCGAGAACGCCTGAGCGCCAGAGTAAAAGGCCAAGCGATGCCTACACCGGGAGATGGTAGTGTGCATAGGGTGCCATCCTAGGCTCCGCACGCTACTGCAGGTTTGTGGCTGGGTCTGCTTAATTCGGCCTGGTAGGGTGAACCCAGGAGGTGAACATGGAGCCGGGGAAAGCAAGGCCCAAAAGGCACCAGCTCTCCCGCAGCTCTGCTTCCCTGACGCGACTGAAGCCTTGTTGAGGAAGCAGCGGCGAAGTGCTGTTCGCTCCACGCCAAAGCCTCTGAGTAAGCACAGCATTCGCTGAGAAATGTTCTGCGGGCTACTGCTGCTTGCCTGAGCCCAGTCTCGTGGCTGGAGAAACCCGCATACAGCGAAAGCCTCTTTGCCTTGTCATCTACCCGGGATAATCACAGCATTCGTTTGGAAATCTGAGTTGGGTTTGGGGATGCTAGTCTCCGCAGCACGGTGGAAGATACCCGCATGGAGCGAAATCCTCTTTGCCCTAGCACCCCACTGCCTGAGAGAGAAGCGTGTCTGCACACGTATGTCACCACGCTCCTCAAGAGCAAGTGTGGGGAAGGCACAGCACGCCGCCCTTGGAGAAGAGAAGGAGCCCTAGTCCTTGGGGACGGGAAACGCTCGGGAAGCAGGATAGCCTGCCATGGCACGAACAGTAGGCCGGTAGCAAGACAAGTGTCACCCGCTCCCTGTGCGGAGAGATGGAAGTCTGGCTGCTAAGGAGACATGAAGGGACGACTAGGGCAGGGGCGTGAGCTCCACTCTGAGGAAGGAGTCTGGGCAGAAAGCAGGCCTGTCCAGTGCTTCTGGTCCCAAAGGGAACAGCATCTCCTTGGCCACCTGTCCCAAGGGCAGACTTGGGCTTGCCACCAGGTGCCATACCCGCAACTCGCAGAAACAACCCCTTGGAGAAACGGGCAGTCAGATGCCGTCTTCCACCAAGATGTGGCAGCGATGTGGGTGGCAGGGGGTGTGCCGGGGAAGGAGTGGAGACTGTCCCCCACAGTTCCCCATCCTAGTGCACGGGCCGTTTGCAGGGATCCTGTCCCACCTCTCTCCTGTGCTGAAGGCACTGTCCTAGACACCGAGTCTGGCTGAGCGCCAGAGCAAAAGGCAAAGCCTTACCTACCCCTAGGAGATGGTAATAGTATAGAGTGCCATGCTAGGCCACGCAAGCTGCTGCAGGGCTGTGACTGTGTCTGCTTAGTTCGGCTTAGCAAGTTGAAACCCGGGTGTGACCTTGGAGCCCGGGAAAGCAAGGCCCAAGAGGCACCAGCTCTCCCGCGATTCTTCTTTCCTGCCGCGACCGAGCGAACGATCAAAGCATTGCTGAGGAAGCAGCAGCGTATTGCGGTTCGCGCCAAGTTGAAAACCTCTGGGAAAGCAGAGCAGTCGCTGGGAAATCAGAGTCGTTTCTGTGGTCTCTTCTGCTGCTTGCCTGAGCCCAGTCTCGCGGTGGGAGAAACCCGCATACAGCGAAACCCCTTGGCCTGGACATCCCCACTGGGAAAGCACAGCTTTTGTTGGGAAATCAGAATCGGATGTGTGTGATGCTGCAGCTTAATGCCTGGGCTAGTCTCCGAGGCACGGTGGAAGACACCCGCTTGGAGCGAAATCCTCTTTGCCCTATCACCCCTCTGCCTGAGAGAAGCACCGATGCGCCTGTGGAAAGAGCCTTAAGGAAAGGGACACGTCTATCACTGCGCACCCCAGGAGCATGTCTGTGGAAGGTGCAGCACGGTGCCCAGGGAGAAGAGCAGGAGCCGTTGGCTTTCTGGTCTGGAAACGGTTGCGAAACAGGAGAGCCGGCCCTGGCAGGCACAGCGGCCGGTGGCAATCAAATGTCACCCGCTCCCTGTGCAGAGAGACGGAAGCCTTCTGGTACAGAGGAGTGGATGAGTAGGGCAGGGCGCGTGCTCCACTCTTAGGAAGGTGTCTGGGCAGAAAGCATGCCTGTCCTGAGCCTCTGGGCCCAAGGAGACAGCAGCTCCTTGGCCACCTCTCCATGGGGCAGACATGCGCTAGCCACAAGGAGCCTAGGCTGAACTCACAGAAACAGCTCCCTGAAATAACAGGGAGTCAGATGCCGTCTTCCTTCAGGATGTGGATGCTTGGAGGTGGCATGAGGTTTAGGGTGATGGGGTGAGGACAGTCCCCTAAAGCTCCCTATTCAGTGCACGGGCGGTGTGCAGGGATCCTGTCACGTCTCCTTTCCTGTGGGGAAAGCACTGGGCTCGTCCGCGAGAACGCCTGAGCGCCAGAGTAAAAGGCCAAGCGATGCCTACACCGGGAGATGGTAGTGTGCATAGGGTGCCATCCTAGGCTACACACGCTACTGCAGGGTTGTGGCTGTGTCTGCTTAATTCGGCCTGGTAGGGTGAACCCAGGAGGTGAACATGGAGCCGGGGAAAGCAAGGCCCAAAAGGCACCAGCTCTCCCGCAGCTCTGCTTCCCTGACGCGACTGAAGCCTTGCTGAGGAAGCAGCGGCGAAGTGCTGTTCGCTCCACGCCAAAGCCTCTGAGAAAGCACAGAATTCGCTGAGAAATGTTCTGCGGGCTACTGCTGCTTGCCTGAGCCCAGTCTCGTGGCTGGAGAAACCCGCATACAGCGAAAGCCTCTTTGCCTTGTCATCTACCCGGGATAATCACAGCATTCGTTGGGAAATCTGAGTTGGGTTTGGGGATGCTAGTCTCCGCAGCACGGTGGAAGATACCCGCATGGAGCGAAATCCTCTTTGCCCTAGCACCCCTCTGCCTGAGAGAGAAGCGTGTCTGCACACGTATGTCACCGCGCTCCTAGAGAGCAAGTGTGGGGAAGGCGCAGCACGCCGCCCCCGGAGAAGAGAAGGAGCCCTAGTCCTTGGGGACGGGAAACGCTCGGGAAGCAGGATAGCCTGCCATGGCACGAACAGTAGGCCGGTAGCAAGACAAGTGTCACCCGCTCCCTGTGCGGAGAGATGGAAGTCTGGCTGCTAAGGAGACATGAAGGGACGACTAGGGCAGGGGCGTGAGCTCCACTCTGAGGAAGGAGTCTGGGCAGAAAGCAGGCCTGTCCAGTGCTTCTGGTCCCAAAGGGAACAGCATCTCCTTGGCCACCTGTCCCAAGGGCAGACTTGGGCTTGCCACCAGGTGCCATACCCGCAACTCGCAGAAACAACCCCTTGGAGAAACGGGCAGTCAGATGCCGTCTTCCACCAAGATGTGGCAGCGATGTGGGTGGCAGGGGGTGTGCCGGGGAAGGAGTGGAGACTGTCCCCCACAGTTCCCCATCCTAGTGCACGGGCCGTTTGCAGGGATCCTGTCCCACCTCTCTCCTGTGCTGAAGGCACTGTCCTAGACACCGAGTCTGGCTGAGCGCCAGAGCAAAAGGCAAAGCCTTACCTACCCCTAGGAGATGGTAATAGTATAGAGTGCCATGCTAGGCCACGCATGCTGCTGCAGGGCTGTGACTGTGTCTGCTTAGTTCGGCTTAGCAAGTTGAAACCCGGGTGTGACCTTGGAGCCCGGGAAAGCAAGGCCCAAGAGGCACCAGCTCTCCCGCGATTCTTCTTTCCTGCCGCGACCGAGCGAACGATCAAAGCATTGCTGAGGAAGCAGCAGCGTATTGCGGTTCGCGCCAAGTTGAAAACCTCTGGGAAAGCAGAGCAGTCGCTGGGAAATCAGAGTCGTTTCTGTGGTCTCTTCTGCTGCTTGCCTGAGCCCAGTCTCGCGGTGGGAGAAACCCGCATACAGCGAAACCCCTTGGCCTGGACATCCCCACTGGGAAAGCACAGCTTTTGTTGGGAAATCAGAATCGGATGTGTGTGATGCTGCAGCTTAATGCCTGGGCTAGTCTCCGAGGCACGGTGGAAGATACCCGCTTGGAGCGAAATCCTCTTTGCCCTATCACCCCTCTGCCTAAGAGAAGCACCGATGCACCTGTGGAAAGAGCCTTAAGGAAAGGGACACGTCTATCACTGCGCTCCCCAGGAGCATGTCTGTGGAAGGTGCAGCACGGTGCCCAGGGAGAAGAGCAGGAGCCGTTGGCTTTCTGGTCTGGAAACGGTTGCGAAACAGGAGAGCCGGACCTGGCAGGCACAGCGGCCGGTGGCAATCAAATGTCACCCGCTCCCTGTGCAGAGAGACGGAAGCCTTCTGGTACAGAGGAGTGGATGAGTAGGGCAGGGCGCGTGCTCCACTCTTAGGAAGGTGTCTGGGCAGAAAGCATGCCTGTCCTGAGCCTCTGTGCCCAAGGAGACAGCAGCTCCTTGGCCACCTGTCCGTGGGGCAGACATGAGCAAGCCACCCGGAGCCTAGGCTGAACTCGCAGAAACAGCTCCCTGAAATAACAGGGAGTCAGATGCCGTCTTCCTTCAGGATGTGGATGCTTGGAGGTGGCATGAGGTTTAGGGTGATTGGGTGAGGACAGTGCACGGGCGGTGTGCAGGGATCCTGTCACGTCTCCTTTCCTGTGGGGAAAGCACTGGGCTCGTCCGCGAGAACGCCTGAGCGCCACAGTAAAAGGCCAAGCGATGCCTACACCGGGAGATGGTAGTGTGCATAGGGTGCCGTCCTAGGCTCCGCACGCTACTGCGGGGTTGTGGCTGTGTCTGCTTAATTCGGCCTGGTGAACCCAGGAGGTGAACATGGAGCCGGGGAAAGCAAGGCCCAAAAGGCACCAGCTTTCCCGCAGCTCTGCTTCCCTGACGCGACTGAAGCCTTGCTGAGGAAGCAGCGGCGAAGTGCTGTTCGCTCCACGCCAAAGCCTCTGAGAAAGCACAGCATTCGCTGAGAAATGTTCTGCGGGCTACTGCTGCTTGCCTGAGCCCAGTCTCGTGGCTGGAGAAACCCGCATACAGCGAAAGCCTCTTTGCCTTGTCATCTACCCTGGAAAATCACAGCATTCGTTGGGAAATCTGAGTTGGGTTTGGGGATGCTGCTGCTGCTTGACTGAGCAAGTCTCCGCAGCACGGTGGAAGATACCCCCATGGAGTGAAATCCTCTTTGCCCTAGCACCCCTCTGCCTGAGAGAGAAGCGTGTTTGCACACGCATGTCACCGCGCTCCCCAGGAGCAAGTGTGGGGAAGGCGCAGCACGCCGCCCCCGGAGAAGAGAAGGAGCCCTAGTCCTTGGGGACGGGAAACGCTCGGGAAGCAGGATAGCCTGCCATGGCACGAACAGTAGGCCGGTAGCAAGACAAGTGTCACCCGCTCCCTGTGCGGAGAGATGGAAGTCTGGCTGCTAAGGAGACATGAAGGGACGACTAGGGCAGGGGCGTGAGCTCCACTCTGAGGAAGGAGTCTGGGCAGAAAGCAGGCCTGTCCAGTGCTTCTGGTCCCAAAGGGAACAGCATCTCCTTGGCCACCTGTCCCAAGGGCAGACTTGGGCTTGCCACCAGGTGCCATACCCGCAACTCGCAGAAACAACCCCTTGGAGAAACGGGCAGTCAGATGCCGTCTTCCACCAAGATGTGGCAGCGATGTGGGTGGCAGGGGGTGTGCCGGGGAAGAAGTGGAGACTGTCCCCCACAGTTCCCCATCCTAGTGCACGGGCCGTTTGCAGGGATCCTGTCCCACCTCTCTCCTGTGCTGAATGCACTGTCCTAGACACCGAGTCTGGCTGAGCGCCGGAGCAAAAGGCAAAGCCTTACCTACCCCTAGGAGATGGTAATAGTATAGAGTGCCATGCTAGGCCACGCAAGCTGCTGCAGGGCTGTGACTGTGTCTGCTTAGTTCGGCTTAGCAAGTTGAAACCCGGGTGTGACCTTGGAGCCCGGGAAAGCAAGGCCCAAGAGGCACCAGCTCTCCCGCGATTCTTCTTTCCTGCCGCGACCGAGCGAACGATCAAAGCCTTGCTGAGGTAGCAGCAGCGTAGTGCGGTTCGCGCCAAGTGGAAAACCTCTGGGAAAGCATAGCAGTCGCTGGGAAATCAGAGTCGGTTCTGTGGTCTCTTCCGCTGCTTGCCGGAGCCCAGTCTCGCGGTGGGAGAAACCCGCATACAGCGAAACCCCTTTGCCCGGGCATCCCCTCTCGGAAAGCACAGCTTTTGTTGGGAAATCAGAATCGGATGTGTGTGATGCTGCAGCTTAATGCCTGGGCTAGTCTCCGAGGCACGGTGGAAGATACCCGCTTGGAGCGAAATCCTCTTTGCCCTATCACCCCTCTGCCTGAGAGAAGCGCCGATGCGCCTGTGGAAAGAGCCTTAAGGAAAGGGACACGTCTATCACTGCGCTCCCCAGGAGCATGTCTGTGGAAGGTGCAGCACGGTGCCCAGGGAGAAGAGCAGGAGCCGTTGGCTTTCTGGTCTGGAAACGGTTGCGAAACAGGAGAGCCGGCCCTGGCAGGCACAGCGGCCGGTGGCAATCAAGTGTCACCCGCTCCCTGTGCAGAGAGACGGAAGCCTTCTGGTACAGAGGAGTGGATGAGTAGGGCAGGGCGCGTGCTTCACTCTTAGGAAGGTGCCTGTCCTGAGCCTCTGGGCCCAAGGAGACAGCAGCACCTTGGCCACCTGTCCGTGGGGCAGACATGAGCAAACCACCAGGAACCTAGGCTGAACTCGCAGAAACAGCTCCCTGAAATAACAGGGAGTCAGATGCCGTCTTCCTTCAGGATGTGGATGCTTGGAGGTGGCATGAGGTTTAGGGTGATGGGGTGAGGACAGTGCACGGGCGGTGTGCAGGGATCCTGTCACGTCTCCTTTCCTGTGGGGAAAGCACTGGGCTCGTCCGCGAGAACGCCAGAGCGCCACAGTAAAAGGCCAAGCGATGCCTACACCGGGAGATGGTAGTGTGCATAGGGTGCCATCCTAGGCTCCGCACGCTACTGCAGGGTTGTGGCTGTGTCTGCTTAATTCGGCCTGGTGAACCCAGGAGGTGAACATGGAGCCGGGGAAAGCAAGGCCCAAAAGGCACCAGCTCTCCCGCAGCTCTGCTTCCCTGACGCGACTGAAGCCTTGCTGAGGAAGCAGCGGCGAAGTGCTGTTCGCTCCACGCCAAAGCCTCTGAGAAAGCACAGCATTCGCTGAGAAATGTTCTGCGGGCTACTGCTGCTTGCCTGAGCCCAGTCTCGTGGCTGGAGAAACCCGCATACAGCGAAAGCCTCTTTGCCTTGTCATCTACCCTGGAAAATCACAGCATTCGTTGGGAAATCTGAGTTGGGATTGGGGATGCTGCTGCTGCTTGACTGAGCTAGTCTCCGCAGCACGGTGGAAGATACCCGCATGGAGCGAAATCCTCTTTGCCCTAGCACCCCTCTGCCTGAGAGAGAAGCGTGTTTGCACACGTATGTCACCGCGCTCCCCAGGAGCAAGTGTGGGGAAGGCGCAGCACGCCGCCCCCGGAGAAGAGAAGGAGCCCTAGGCCTTGGGGACGGGAAACGCTCGGGAAGCAGGATAGCCTGCCATGGCACGAACAGTAGGCCGGTAGCAAGACAAGTGTCACACGCTCCCTGTGCGGAGAGATGGAAGTCTGGCTGCTAAGGAGACATGAAGGGACGACTAGGGCAGGGGCGTGAGCTCCACTCTGAGGAAGGAGTCGGGGCAGAAAGCAGGCCTGTCCTGTGCCTCTGGTCCCAAGGGGACAGCATCTCCTTGGCCACCTGTCCCAAGGGCAGACTTGGGCTTGCCACCAGGTGCCATACCCACAACTCACAGAAACAACCCCATGGAGAAACGGGCAGTCAGATGCCGTCTTCCACCAAGATGTGGCAGCAATGTGGGTGGCAGGGGGTGTGTCGGGGAAGGAGTGGAGACTGTCCCCCACAGTTCCCCATCCAAGTGCACGGGCCATGTGCAGGGATCCTGTCGTCTCCTCTCTCCTGTGCTGAAGGCACTGGACTAGATCCCGAGTCTGCCTAAGCACCGGAGCAAAAGGCAAAGCCTTACCTACCCCAGGAGATGGTAATAAGCATAGAGTGCCATGCTAGGCCTCGCAAGCTGCTGCAGGGCTGTGATTGTGTCTGCCTAGTTCGGCTTTACAAGGTGAACCCCGGGCGCTAACTTGGAGCCCGGAAAGCAAGGCCCAAGAGGCACCAGCTCTCCCGTGGTTCTTCTTCCATGCCGCGACAGAGCGAACGACCAAAACTTTGCTGAGAAAGCAGCAGCATAGTGCGTTTCGCGCCAAGTTGGAAACCTCTGGGAAAGCATAGCAGTCGCTGGGAAATCAGAGTCGGTTCTGAGGGCTCTTCTGCTGCTTGCCTGAGCCCAGTCTCGCGGTGGGAGAAACCCGCATACAGTGAAACCTCTTTGCCCTGGCACCCCCTCTGGGAAAGAACAGCTTTTGTTGGGAAATCAGAATCGGATGTGTGTGATCCGGCAGCTTAATGCCTGAGCTATTCTCCGCAGCATGGTCGGAGATACACGCATGGAGCGAAATCCTCTTTGCCCTAGCACCCCTCTGCCTGAGAGAAGCACCGTTGCACCTGTGGAAAGAGCCTTAAGGAAAGGGACACGTCTATCACTGCGCTCCCCAGGAGCATGTCTGTGGAAGGTGCAGCACGGTGCCCAGGGAGAAGAGCAGGAGCCGTTGGCTTTCTGGTCTGGAAACGGTTGCGAAACAGGAGAGCCGGCCCTGGCAGGCACAGCGGCCGGTGGAAATACAAGTGTCACCCGCTCCGTGTGCAGAGAGACAGTAGCCTGTCTGCAACGGAGAGAGGAGGGGATGAGTAGGGCAGGGCGTGTGCTCCACTCTTAGGAAGGAGTCTGGGCAGATAGCATGCCTGTCCTGAGCTTCTGGGCCAATGGAGACAGCAGCTCCTTGGCCACCTCTCCCTGGGGCAGACATGCGCTAGCCACCAGGAGCCTACGCTGAACTCGCAGAAACAGCTCCCTGAAATAACAGGGAGTCAGATGCCGTCTTCCTTCAGGATGTGGAAGCTTGGAGGAGAAATGGGGTTTAAGGGGATGGGGTGAGGACAGTCCCCGAAAGCTCCCTATTCAGTGCACGGGCGGTGTGCAGGGATCCTGTCACGTCTCCTTTCCTGTGGGGAAAGCACTGGGCTCGTCCGCGAGAACGCCAGAGCGCCACAGTAAAAGGCCAAGCGATGCCTACACCGGGAGATGGTAGTGTGCATAGGGTGCCATCCTAGGCTCCGCACGCTACTGCAGTGTTGTGGCTGTGTCTGCTTAATACGGCCTGGCAGGGTGAACACAGGAGGCGACCATGGAGCCCTGGAAAGCAAGGCCCAAAGGCACCAGCTCTCCCGCAGCTCTGCTTCCCTGACGCGACTGAAGCCTTGCTGAGGAAGCAGCGGCGAAATGCTGTTCGCTCCAAGCCAAAGCCTCTGAGAAAGCATAGCATTCGCTGAGAAATGTTCTGCGGGCTACTGCTGCTTGCCTGAGCCCAGTCTCGCGGCAGGAGAAACCCGCATACAGCGAAAGCCTCTTTGCCTTGTCATCTACACTGAAAAATCACAGCATTCGTTGGGAAATCTGAGTTGGGTTTGGGGATGCTGCTGCTGCTTGATTGAGCTAGTCTCCACAGCACGGTGGAAGACACGCTCATGGAGCGAAATCCTCTTTGCACTAGCACCCCTCTGCCTGAGAGAGAAGCGTGTTTGCACACGTATGTCACGGCGCTCCTCAGGAGCAAGTGTGGGGAAGGCGCAGCACGCCGCCCCCGGGGAAGAGAAGGAGCCCTAGGCCTTGGGGACGGGAAACGCTCGGGAAGCAGGATAGCCTGCCATGGCACTAACAGTACACCGGTAGCAAGACAAGTGTCACCCGCTCCCTGTGCGGAGAGATGGAAGTCTGGCTGCTAAGGAGACATGAAGGGACGACTAGGGCAGGGGCGTGAGCTCCACTCTGAGGAAGGAGTCTGGGCAGAAAGCAGGCCTGTCCTGTGCTTCTGGTCTCAAAGGGAACAGCATCTCCTTGGCCACCTGTCCCAAGGGCAGACTTGGGCTTGCCACCAGGTGCCATACCCGCAACTCGCAGAAACAACCCCTTGGAGAAACGGGCAGTCAGATGCCGTCTTCCACCAAGATGTGGCAGCAATGTGGGTGGCAGTGGGTGTGCCGGGGAAGAAGTGGAGACTGTCCCCCACAGTTCCCCATCCTAGTGCACGGGCCGTTTCCAGGGATCCTGTCCCACCTCTCTCCTCTGCTGAAGGCACTGTCCTAGACACCGAGTCTGGCTGAGCGCCGGAGCAAAAGGCAAAGCCTTACCTACCCCTAGGAGATGGTAATAGTATAGAGTGCCATGCTAGGCCACGCAAGCTGCTGCAGGGCTGTGACTTGTGTCTGCTTAGTTCGGCTTAGCAAGTTGAAACCCGGGTGTGACCTTGGAGCCCGGGAAAGCAAGGCCCAAGAGGCACCAGCTCTCCCGCGATTCTTCTTTCCTGCCGCGACCGAGCGAACGATGAAAGCCTTGCTGAGGAAGCAGCAGCGTAGTGCGGTTCGCGCCAAGTTGAAAACCTCTGGGAACGCATAGCAGTCGCTGGGAAATCAGAGTCGTTTCTGTGGTCTCTTCTGCTGCTTGCCTGAGCCCAGTCTCGCGGTGGGAGGAAGCCGCATCAAGCAAAACCCCTTTGCCCGGGCATCCCCTCTCGGAAAGCACAGCTTTTGTTGGGAAATCAGAATCGGATGTGTGTGATGCTGCAGCTTAATGCCTGGGCTAGTCTCCGAGGCACGGTGGAAGATACCCGCTTGGAGCGAAATCCTCTTTGCCCTATCACCCCTCTGCCTGAGAGAAGCGCCGATGCGCCTGTGGAAAGAGCCTTAAGGAAAGGGACACGTCTATCACTGCGCTCCCCAGGTGCATGTCTGTGGAAAGTGCAGCACGGTGCCCAGGGAGAAGAGCAGAGACGTTGGCTTTCTGGTCTGGAAACGGTTGCGAAACAGGAGAGCCGGACCTGGCAGGCACAGCGGCCGGTGGCAATCAAATGTCACCCGCTCCCTGTGCAGAGAGACGGAAGCCTTCTGGTACAGAGGAGTGGATGAGTAGGGCAGGGCGCGTGCTCCACTCTTAGGAAGGTGACTGGGCAGAAAGCATGCCTGTCCTGAGCCTCTGTGCCCAAGGAGACAGCAGCTCCTTGGCCACCTGTCCGTGGGGCAGACATGAGCAAGCCACCAGGAGCCTAGGCTGAACTCGCAGAAACAGCTCCCTGAAATAACAGGGAGTCAGATGCCGTCTTCCTTCAGGATGTGGATGCTTGGAGGTGGCATGAGGTTTAGGGTGATGGGGTGAGGACAGTGCACGGGCGGTGTGCAGGGATCCTGTCACGTCTCCTTTCCTGTGGGGAAAGCACTGGGCTCGTCCGCGAGAACGCCTGAGCGCCACAGTAAAAGGCCAAGCGATGCCTACACCGGGAGATGGTAGTGTGCATAGGGTGCCATCCTAGGCTCCGCACGCTACTGCGGGGTTGTGGCTGTGTCTGCTTAATTCGGCCTGGTGAACCCAGGAGGTGAACATGGAGCCGGGGAAAGCAAGGCCCAAAAGGCACCAGCTCTCCCGCAGCTCTGCTTCCCTGACGCGACTGAAGCCTTGCTGAGGAAGCAGCGGCGAAGTGCTGTTCGCTCCACGCCAAAGCCTCTGAGAAAGCACAGCATTCACTGAGAAATGTTCTGCGGGCTACTGCTGCTTGCCTGAGCCCAGTCTCGTGGCTGGAGAAACCCGCATACAGCGAAAGCCTCTTTGCCTTGTCATCTACCCTGGAAAATCACAGCATTCGTTGGGAAATCTGAGTTGGGTTTGGGGATGCTAGTCTCCGCAGCACGGTGGAAGATACCCGCATGGAGCGAAATCCTCTTTGCCCTAGCACCCCTCTGCCTGAGAGAGAAGCGTGTTTGCACACGTATGTCACCGCGCTCCTCAAGAGCAAGTGTGGGGAAGGCGCAGCACGCCGCCCCCGGAGAAGAGAAGGAGCCCTAGTCCTTGGGGACGGGAAACGCTCGGGAAGCAGGATAGCCTGCCATGGCACGAACAGTAGGGCGGTAGCAAGACAAGTGTCACCTGCTCCCTGTGCGGAGAGATGGAAGTCTGGCTGCTAAGGAGACATGAAGGGACGACTAGGGCAGGGGCGTGAGCTCCACTCTGAGGAAGGAGTCTGGGCAGAAAGCAGGCCTGTCCAGTGCTCTGGTCCCAAAGGGAACAGCATCTCCTTGGCCACCTGTCCCAAGGGCAGACTTGGGCTTGCCACCAGGTGCCATACCCGCAACTCTTAGAAACAACCCCTTGGAGAAACGGGCAGTCAGATGCCGTCTTCCACCAAGATGTGGCAGCGATGTGGGTGGCAGGGGGTGTGCCGGGGAAGGAGTGGAGACTGTCCCCCACAGTTCCCCATCCTACTGCACGGGCCGTTTGCAGGGATCCTGTCCCACCTCTCTCCTGTGCTGAAGGCACTGTCCTAGACACCGAGTCTGGCTGAGCGCCAGAGCAAAAGGCAAAGCCGTACCTACCCCTAGGAGATGGTAATAGTATAGAGTGCCATGCTAGGCCACGCAAGCTGCTGCAGGGCTGTGACTGTGTCTGCTTAGTTCGGCTTAGCAAGTTGAAACCCGGGTGTGACCTTGGAGCCCGGGAAAGCAAGGCCCAAGAGGCACCAGCTCTCCCGCGATTCTTCTTTCCTGCCGCGACCGAGCGAACGATCAAAGCCTTGCTGAGGAAGCAGCAGCGTAGTGCGGTTCGCGCCAAGTGGAAAACCTCTGGGAAAGCATAGCAGTCGCTGGGAAATCAGAGTCGGTTCTGTGGTCTCTTCTGCTGCTTGCCGGAGCCCAGTCTCGCGGTGGGAGAAACCCGCATACAGCGAAACCCCTTTGCCCGGGCATCCCCTCTCGGAAAGCACAGCTTTTGTTGGGAAATCAGAATCGGATGTGTGTGATGCTGCAGCTTAATGCCTGGGCTAGTCTCCGAGGCACGGTGGAAGATACCCGCTTGGAGCGAAATCCTCTTTGCCCTATCACCCCTCTGCCTGAGAGAAGCGCCGATGCGCCTGTGGAAAGAGCCTTAAGGAAAGGGACACGTCTATCACTGCGCTCCCCAGGAGCATGTCTGTGGAAGGTGCAGCACGGTGCCCAGGGAGAAGAGCAGGAGCCGTTGGCTTTCTGGTCTGGAAACGGTTGCGAAACAGGAGAGCCGGCCCTGGCAGGCACAGCGCCGGTGGCAATCAAGTGTCACCCGCTCCCTGTGCAGAGAGACGGAAGCCTTCTGGTACAGAGGAGTGGATGAGTAGGGCAGGGCGCGTGCTTCACTCTTAGGAAGGTGCCTGTCCTGAGCCTCTGGGCCCAAGGAGACAGCAGCACCTTGGCCACCTGTCCGTGGGGCAGACATGAGCAAGCCACCAGGAACCTAGGCTGAACTCGCAGAAACAGCTCCCTGAAATAACAGGGAGTCAGATGCCGTCTTCCTTCAGGATGTGGATGCTTGGAGGTGGCATGAGGTTTAGGGTGATGGGGTGAGGACAGTGCACGGGCGGTGTGCAGGGATCCTGTCACGTCTCCTTTCCTGTGGGGAAAGCACTGGGCTCGTCCGCGAGAACGCCAGAGCGCCACAGTAAAAGGCCAAGCGATGCCTACACCGGGAGATGGTAGTGTGCATAGGGTGCCATCCTAGGCTCCGCACGCTACTGCAGGGTTGTGGCTGTGTCTGCTTAATTCGGCCTGGTGAACCCAGGAGGTGAACATGGAGCCGGGGAAAGCAAGGCCCAAAAGGCACCAGCTCTCCCGCAGCTCTGCTTCCCTGACGCGACTGAAGCCTTGCTGAGGAAGCAGCAGCGTAGTGCGGTTCGCGCCAAGTTGAAAACCTCTGGGAAAGCATAGCAGTCGCTGGGAAATCAGAGTCGGTTCTGTGGTCTCTTCTGCTGCTTGCCGGAGCCCAGTCTCGCGGTGGGAGAAACCCGCATACAGCGAAACCCCTTTGCCCGGGCATCCCCTCTCGGAAAGCACAGCTTTTGGTGGGAAATCAGAATCGGATGTGTGTGATGCTGCAGCTTAATGCCTGGGCTAGTCTCCGAGGCACGGTGGAAGATACCCGCTTGGAGCGAAATCCTCTTTGCCCTATCACCCCTCTGCCTGAGAGAAGCGCCGATGCGCCTGTGGAAAGAGCCTTAAGGAAAGGGACACGTCTATCACTGCGCTCCCCAGGAGCATGTCTGTGGAAGGTGCAGCACGGTGCCCAGGGAGAAGAGCAGGAGCCGTTGGCTTTCTGGTCTGGAAACGGTTGCGAAACAGGAGAGCCGGCCCTGGCAGGCACAGCGGCCGGTGGCAATCAAGTGTCACCCGCTCCCTGTGCAGAGAGACGGAAGCCTTCTGGTACAGAGGAGTGGATGAGTAGGGCAGGGCGCGTGCTTCACTCTTAGGAAGGTGCCTGTCCTGAGCCTCTGGGCCCAAGGAGACAGCAGCACCTTGGCCACCTGTCCGTGGGGCAGACATGAGCAAACCACCAGGAACCTAGGCTGAACTCGCAGAAACAGCTCCCTGAAATAACAGGGAGTCAGATGCCGTCTTCCTTCAGGATGTGGATGCTTGGAGGTGGCATGAGGTTTAGGGTGATGGGGTGAGGACAGTGCACGGGCGGTGTGCAGGGATCCTGTCACGTCTCCTTTCCTGTGGGGAAAGCACTGGGCTCGTCCGCGAGAACGCCAGAGCGCCACAGTAAAAGGCCAAGCGATGCCTACACCGGGAGATGGTAGTGTGCATAGGGTGCCATCCTAGGCTCCGCACGCTACTGCAGGGTTGTGGCTGTGTCTGCTTAATTCGGCCTGGTGAACCCAGGAGGTGAACATGGAGCCGGGGAAAGCAAGGCCCAAAAGGCACCAGCTCTCCCGCAGCTCTGCTTCCCTGACGCGACTGAAGCCTTGCTGAGGAAGCAGCGGCGAAGTGCTGTTCGCTCCACGCCAAAGCCTCTGAGAAAGCACAGCATTCGCTGAGAAATGTTCTGCGGGCTACTGCTGCTTGCCTGAGCCCAGTCTCGTGGCTGGAGAAACCCGCATACAGCGAAAGCCTCTTTGCCTTGTCATCTACCCTGGAAAATCACAGCATTCGTTGGGAAATCTGAGTTGGGTTTGGGGATGCTGCTGCTGCTTGACTGAGCTAGTCTCCGCAGCACGGTGGAAGATACCCGCATGGAGCGAAATCCTCTTTGCCCTAGCACCCCTCTGCCTGAGAGAGAAGCGTGTTTGCACACGTATGTCACCGCGCTCCCCAGGAGCAAGTGTGGGGAAGGCGCAGCACGCCGCCCCCGGAGAAGAGAAGGAGCCCTAGGCCTTGGGGACGGGAAACGCTCGGGAAGCAGGATAGCCTGCCATGGCACGAACAGTAGGCCGGTAGCAAGACAAGTGTCACACGCTCCCTGTGCGGAGAGATGGAAGTCTGGCTGCTAAGGAGACATGAAGGGACGACTAGGGCAGGGGCGTGAGCTCCACTCTGAGGAAGGAGTCGGGGCAGAAAGCAGGCCTGTCCTGTGCCTCTGGTCCCAAGGGGACAGCATCTCCTTGGCCACCTGTCCCAAGGGCAGACTTGGGCTTGCCACCAGGTGCCATACCCACAACTCACAGAAACAACCCCATGGAGAAACGGGCAGTCAGATGCCGTCTTCCACCAAGATGTGGCAGCAATGTGGGTGGCAGGGGGTGTGTCGGGGAAGGAGTGGAGACTGTCCCCCACAGTTCCCCATCCAAGTGCACGGGCCATGTGCAGGGATCCTGTCGTCTCCTCTCTCCTGTGCTGAAGGCACTGGACTAGATCCCGAGTCTGCCTAAGCACCGGAGCAAAAGGCAAAGCCTTACCTACCCCAGGAGATGGTAATAAGCATAGAGTGCCATGCTAGGCCTCGCAAGCTGCTGCAGGGCTGTGATTGTGTCTGCCTAGTTCGGCTTTACAAGGTGAACCCCGGGCGCTAACTTGGAGCCCGGAAAGCAAGGCCCAAGAGGCACCAGCTCTCCCGTGGTTCTTCTTCCATGCCGCGACAGAGCGAACGACCAAAACTTTGCTGAGAAAGCAGCAGCATAGTGCGTTTCGCGCCAAGTTGGAAACCTCTGGGAAAGCATAGCAGTCGCTGGGAAATCAGAGTCGGTTCTGAGGGCTCTTCTGCTGCTTGCCTGAGCCCAGTCTCGCGGTGGGAGAAACCCGCATACAGTGAAACCTCTTTGCCCTGGCACCCCCTCTGGGAAAGAACAGCTTTTGTTGGGAAATCAGAATCGGATGTGTGTGATCCGGCAGCTTAATGCCTGAGCTATTCTCCGCAGCATGGTCGGAGATACACGCATGGAGCGAAATCCTCTTTGCCCTAGCACCCCTCTGCCTGAGAGAAGCACCGTTGCACCTGTGGAAAGAGCCTTAAGGAAAGGGACACGTCTATCACTGCGCTCCCCAGGAGCATGTCTGTGGAAGGTGCAGCACGGTGCCCAGGGAGAAGAGCAGGAGCCGTTGGCTTTCTGGTCTGGAAACGGTTGCGAAACAGGAGAGCCGGCCCTGGCAGGCACAGCGGCCGGTGGAAATACAAGTGTCACCCGCTCCGTGTGCAGAGAGACAGTAGCCTGTCTGCAACGGAGAGAGGAGGGGATGAGTAGGGCAGGGCGTGTGCTCCACTCTTAGGAAGGAGTCTGGGCAGATAGCATGCCTGTCCTGAGCTTCTGGGCCAATGGAGACAGCAGCTCCTTGGCCACCTCTCCCTGGGGCAGACATGCGCTAGCCACCAGGAGCCTACGCTGAACTCGCAGAAACAGCTCCCTGAAATAACAGGGAGTCAGATGCCGTCTTCCTTCAGGATGTGGAAGCTTGGAGGAGAAATGGGGTTTAAGGGGATGGGGTGAGGACAGTCCCCGAAAGCTCCCTATTCAGTGCACGGGCGGTGTGCAGGGATCCTGTCACGTCTCCTTTCCTGTGGGGAAAGCACTGGGCTTGTCCGCGAGAACGCCAGAGCGCCACAGTAAAAGGCCAAGCGATGCCTACACCGGGAGATGGTAGTGTGCATAGGGTGCCATCCTAGGCTCCGCACGCTACTGCAGTGTTGTGGCTGTGTCTGCTTAATACGGCCTGGCAGGGTGAACACAGGAGGCGACCATGGAGCCCTGGAAAGCAAGGCCCAAAGGCACCAGCTCTCCCGCAGCTCTGCTTCCCTGACGCGACTGAAGCCTTGCTGAGGAAGCAGCGGCGAAATGCTGTTCGCTCCAAGCCAAAGCCTCTGAGAAAGCATAGCATTCGCTGAGAAATGTTCTGCGGGCTACTGCTGCTTGCCTGAGCCCAGTCTCGCGGCAGGAGAAACCCGCATACAGCGAAAGCCTCTTTGCCTTGTCATCTACACTGAAAAATCACAGCATTCGTTGGGAAATCTGAGTTGGGTTTGGGGATGCTGCTGCTGCTTGATTGAGCTAGTCTCCACAGCACGGTGGAAGACACGCTCATGGAGCGAAATCCTCTTTGCACTAGCACCCCTCTGCCTGAGAGAGAAGCGTGTTTGCACACGTATGTCACGGCGCTCCTCAGGAGCAAGTGTGGGGAAGGCGCAGCACGCCGCCCCCGGGGAAGAGAAGGAGCCCTAGGCCTTGGGGACGGGAAACGCTCGGGAAGCAGGATAGCCTGCCATGGCACTAACAGTACACCGGTAGCAAGACAAGTGTCACCCGCTCCCTGTGCGGAGAGATGGAAGTCTGGCTGCTAAGGAGACATGAAGGGACGACTAGGGCAGGGACGTGAGCTCCACTCTGAGGAAGGAGTCTGGGCAGAAAGCAGGCCTGTCCTGTGCTTCTGGTCTCAAAGGGAACAGCATCTCCTTGGCCACCTGTCCCAAGGGCAGACTTGGGCTTGCCACCAGGTGCCATACCCGCAACTCGCAGAAACAACCCCTTGGAGAAACGGGCAGTCAGATGCCGTCTTCCACCAAGATGTGGCAGCAATGTGGGTGGCAGTGGGTGTGCCGGGGAAGAAGTGGAGACTGTCCCCCACAGTTCCCCATCCTAGTGCACGGGCCGTTTCCAGGGATCCTGTCCCACCTCTCTCCTCTGCTGAAGGCACTGTCCTAGACACCGAGTCTGGCTGAGCGCCGGAGCAAAAGGCAAAGCCTTACCTACCCCTAGGAGATGGTAATAGTATAGAGTGCCATGCTAGGCCACGCAAGCTGCTGCAGGGCTGTGACTTGTGTCTGCTTAGTTCGGCTTAGCAAGTTGAAACCCGGGTGTGACCTTGGAGCCCGGGAAAGCAAGGCCCAAGAGGCACCAGCTCTCCCGCGATTCTTCTTTCCTGCCGCGACCGAGCGAACGATGAAAGCCTTGCTGAGGAAGCAGCAGCGTAGTGCGGTTCGCGCCAAGTTGAAAACCTCTGGGAACGCATAGCAGTCGCTGGGAAATCAGAGTCGTTTCTGTGGTCTCTTCTGCTGCTTGCCTGAGCCCAGTCTCGCGGTGGGAGGAAGCCGCATCAAGCAAAACCCCTTTGCCCGGGCATCCCCTCTCGGAAAGCACAGCTTTTGTTGGGAAATCAGAATCGGATGTGTGTGATGCTGCAGCTTAATGCCTGGGCTAGTCTCCGAGGCACGGTGGAAGATACCCGCTTGGAGCGAAATCCTCTTTGCCCTATCACCCCTCTGCCTGAGAGAAGCGCCGATGCGCCTGTGGAAAGAGCCTTAAGGAAAGGGACACGTCTATCACTGCGCTCCCCAGGAGCATGTCTGTGGAAGGTGCAGCACGGTGCCCAGGGAGAAGAGCAGAGACGTTGGCTTTCTGGTTGGAAACGGTTGCGAAACAGGAGAGCCGGACCTGGCAGGCACAGCGGCCGGTGGCAATCAAATGTCACCCGCTCCCTGTGCAGAGAGACGGAAGCCTTCTGGTACAGAGGAGTGGATGAGTAGGGCAGGGCGCGTGCTCCACTCTTAGGAAGGTGACTGGGCAGAAAGCATGCCTGTCCTGAGCCTCTGTGCCCAAGGAGACAGCAGCTCCTTGGCCACCTGTCCGTGGGGCAGACATGAGCAAGCCACCAGGAGCCTAGGCTGAACTCGCAGAAACAGCTCCCTGAAATAACAGGGAGTCAGATGCCGTCTTCCTTCAGGATGTGGATGCTTGGAGGTGGCATGAGGTTTAGGGTGATGGGGTGAGGACAGTGCACGGGCGGTGTGCAGGGATCCTGTCACGTCTCCTTTCCTGTGGGGAAAGCACTGGGCTCGTCCGCGAGAACGCCTGAGCGCCACAGTAAAAGGCCAAGCGATGCCTACACCGGGAGATGGTAGTGTGCATAGGGTGCCATCCTAGGCTCCGCACGCTACTGCGGGGTTGTGGCTGTGTCTGCTTAATTCGGCCTGGTGAACCCAGGAGGTGAACATGGAGCCGGGGAAAGCAAGGCCCAAAAGGCACCAGCTCTCCCGCAGCTCTGCTTCCCTGACGCGACTGAAGCCTTGCTGAGGAAGCAGCGGCGAAGTGCTGTTCGCTCCACGCCAAAGCCTCTGAGAAAGCACAGCATTCACTGAGAAATGTTCTGCGGGCTACTGCTGCTTGCCTGAGCCCAGTCTCGTGGCTGGAGAAACCCGCATACAGCGAAAGCCTCTTTGCCTTGTCATCTACCCTGGAAAATCACAGCATTCGTTGGGAAATCTGAGTTGGGTTTGGGGATGCTAGTCTCCGCAGCACGGTGGAAGATACCCGCATGGAGCGAAATCCTCTTTGCCCTAGCACCCCTCTGCCTGAGAGAGAAGCGTGTTTGCACACGTATGTCACCGCGCTCCTCAAGAGCAAGTGTGGGGAAGGCGCAGCACGCCGCCCCCGGAGAAGAGAAGGAGCCCTAGTCCTTGGGGACGGGAAACGCTCGGGAAGCAGGATAGCCTGCCATGGCACGAACAGTAGGGCGGTAGCAAGACAAGTGTCACCTGCTCCCTGTGCGGAGAGATGGAAGTCTGGCTGCTAAGGAGACATGAAGGGACGACTAGGGCAGGGGCGTGAGCTCCACTCTGAGGAAGGAGTCTGGGCAGAAAGCAGGCCTGTCCAGTGCTCTGGTCCCAAAGGGAACAGCATCTCCTTGGCCACCTGTCCCAAGGGCAGACTTGGGCTTGCCACCAGGTGCCATACCCGCAACTCTTAGAAACAACCCCTTGGAGAAACGGGCAGTCAGATGCCGTCTTCCACCAAGATGTGGCAGCGATGTGGGTGGCAGGGGGTGTGCCGGGGAAGGAGTGGAGACTGTCCCCCACAGTTCCCCATCCTACTGCACGGGCCGTTTGCAGGGATCCTGTCCCACCTCTCTCCTGTGCTGAAGGCACTGTCCTAGACACCGAGTCTGGCTGAGCGCCAGAGCAAAAGGCAAAGCCGTACCTACCCCTAGGAGATGGTAATAGTATAGAGTGCCATGCTAGGCCACGCAAGCTGCTGCAGGGCTGTGACTGTGTCTGCTTAGTTCGGCTTAGCAAGTTGAAACCCGGGTGTGACCTTGGAGCCCGGGAAAGCAAGGCCCAAGAGGCACCAGCTCTCCCGCGATTCTTCTTTCCTGCCGCGACCGAGCGAACGATCAAAGCCTTGCTGAGGAAGCAGCAGCGTAGTGCGGTTCGCGCCAAGTGGAAAACCTCTGGGAAAGCATAGCAGTCGCTGGGAAATCAGAGTCGTTTCTGTGGTCTCTTCTGCTGCTTGCCGGAGCCCAGTCTCGCGGTGGGAGAAACCCGCATACAGCGAAACCCCTTTGCCCGGGCATCCCCTCTCGGAAAGCACAGCTTTTGTTGGGAAATCAGAATCGGATGTGTGTGATGCTGCAGCTTAATGCCTGGGCTAGTCTCCGAGGCACGGTGGAAGATACCCGCTTGGAGCGAAATCCTCTTTGCCCTATCACCCCTCTGCCTGAGAGAAGCGCCGATGCGCCTGTGGAAAGAGCCTTAAGGAAAGGGACACGTCTATCACTGCGCTCCCCAGGAGCATGTCTGTGGAAGGTGCAGCACGGTGCCCAGGGAGAAGAGCAGGAGCCGTTGGCTTTCTGGTCTGGAAACGGTTGCGAAACAGGAGAGCCGGCCCTGGCAGGCACAGCGGCCGGTGGCAATCAAGTGTCACCCGCTCCCTGTGCAGAGAGACGGAAGCCTTCTGGTACAGAGGAGTGGATGAGTAGGGCAGGGCGCGTGCTTCACTCTTAGGAAGGTGCCTGTCCTGAGCCTCTGGGCCCAAGGAGACAGCAGCACCTTGGCCACCTGTCCGTGGGGCAGACATGAGCAAGCCACCAGGAACCTAGGCTGAACTCGCAGAAACAGCTCCCTGAAATAACAGGGAGTCAGATGCCGTCTTCCTTCAGGATGTGGATGCTTGGAGGTGGCATGAGGTTTAGGGTGATGGGGTGAGGACAGTGCACGGGCGGTGTGCAGGGATCCTGTCACGTCTCCTTTCCTGTGGGGAAAGCACTGGGCTCGTCCGCGAGAACGCCAGAGCGCCACAGTAAAAGGCCAAGCGATGCCTACACCGGGAGATGGTAGTGTGCATAGGGTGCCATCCTAGGCTCCGCACGCTACTGCAGGGTTGTGGCTGTGTCTGCTTAATTCGGCCTGGTGAACCCAGGAGGTGAACATGGAGCCGGGGAAAGCAAGGCCCAAAAGGCACCAGCTCTCCCGCAGCTCTGCTTCCCTGACGCGACTGAAGCCTTGCTGAGGAAGCAGCAGCGTAGTGCGGTTCGCGCCAAGTTGAAAACCTCTGGGAAAGCATAGCAGTCGCTGGGAAATCAGAGTCGGTTCTGTGGTCTCTTCTGCTGCTTGCCGGAGCCCAGTCTCGCGGTGGGAGAAACCCGCATACAGCGAAACCCCTTTGCCCGGGCATCCCCTCTCGGAAAGCACAGCTTTTGGTGGGAAATCAGAATCGGATGTGTGTGATGCTGCAGCTTAATGCCTGGGCTAGTCTCCGAGGCACGGTGGAAGATACCCGCTTGGAGCGAAATCCTCTTTGCCCTATCACCCCTCTGCCTGAGAGAAGCGCCGATGCGCCTGTGGAAAGAGCCTTAAGGAAAGGGACACGTCTATCACTGCGCTCCCCAGGAGCATGTCTGTGGAAGGTGCAGCACGGTGCCCAGGGAGAAGAGCAGGAGCCGTTGGCTTTCTGGTCTGGAAACGGTTGCGAAACAGGAGAGCCGGCCCTGGCAGGCACAGCGGCCGGTGGCAATCAAGTGTCACCCGCTCCCTGTGCAGAGAGACGGAAGCCTTCTGGTACAGAGGAGTGGATGAGTAGGGCAGGGCGCGTGCTTCACTCTTAGGAAGGTGCCTGTCCTGAGCCTCTGGGCCCAAGGAGACAGCAGCACCTTGGCCACCTGTCCGTGGGGCAGACATGAGCAAACCACCAGGAACCTAGGCTGAACTCGCAGAAACAGCTCCCTGAAATAACAGGGAGTCAGATGCCGTCTTCCTTCAGGATGTGGATGCTTGGAGGTGGCATGAGGTTTAGGGTGATGGGGTGAGGACAGTGCACGGGCGGTGTGCAGGGATCCTGTCACGTCTCCTTTCCTGTGGGGAAAGCACTGGGCTCGTCCGCGAGAACGCCAGAGCGCCACAGTAAAAGGCCAAGCGATGCCTACACCGGGAGATGGTAGTGTGCATAGGGTGCCATCCTAGGCTCCGCACGCTACTGCAGGGTTGTGGCTGTGTCTGCTTAATTCGGCCTGGTGAACCCAGGAGGTGAACATGGAGCCGGGGAAAGCAAGGCCCAAAAGGCACCAGCTCTCCCGCAGCTCTGCTTCCCTGACGCGACTGAAGCCTTGCTGAGGAAGCAGCGGCGAAGTGCTGTTCGCTCCACGCCAAAGCCTCTGAGAAAGCACAGCATTCGCTGAGAAATGTTCTGCGGGCTACTGCTGCTTGCCTGAGCCCAGTCTCGTGGCTGGAGAAACCCGCATACAGCGAAAGCCTCTTTGCCTTGTCATCTACCCTGGAAAATCACAGCATTCGTTGGGAAATCTGAGTTGGGTTTGGGGATGCTAGTCTCCGCAGCACGGTGGAAGATACCCGCATGGAGCGAAATCCTCTTTGCCCTAGCACCCCTCTGCCTGAGAGAGAAGCGTGTTTGCACACGTATGTCACCGCGCTCCTCAAGAGCAAGTGTGGGGAAGGCGCAGCACGCCGCCCCCGGAGAAGAGAAGGAGCCCTAGTCCTTGGGGACGGGAAACGCTCGGGAAGCAGGATAGCCTGCCATGGCACGAACAGTAGGGCGGTAGCAAGACAAGTGTCACCTGCTCCCTGTGCGGAGAGATGGAAGTCTGGCTGCTAAGGAGACATGAAGGGACGACTAGGGCAGGGGCGTGAGCTCCACTCTGAGGAAGGAGTCTGGGCAGAAAGCAGGCCTGTCCAGTGCTCTGGTCCCAAAGGGAACAGCATCTCCTTGGCCACCTGTCCCAAGGGCAGACTTGGGCTTGCCACCAGGTGCCATACCCGCAACTCTTAGAAACAACCCCTTGGAGAAACGGGCAGTCAGATGCCGTCTTCCACCAAGATGTGGCAGCGATGTGGGTGGCAGGGGGTGTGCCGGGGAAGGAGTGGAGACTGTCCCCCACAGTTCCCCATCCTACTGCACGGGCCGTTTGCAGGGATCCTGTCCCACCTCTCTCCTGTGCTGAAGGCACTGTCCTAGACACCGAGTCTGGCTGAGCGCCAGAGCAAAAGGCAAAGCCGTACCTACCCCTAGGAGATGGTAATAGTATAGAGTGCCATGCTAGGCCACGCAAGCTGCTGCAGGGCTGTGACTGTGTCTGCTTAGTTCGGCTTAGCAAGTTGAAACCCGGGTGTGACCTTGGAGCCCGGGAAAGCAAGGCCCAAGAGGCACCAGCTCTCCCGCGATTCTTCTTTCCTGCCGCGACCGAGCGAACGATCAAAGCCTTGCTGAGGAAGCAGCAGCGTAGTGCGGTTCGCGCCAAGTGGAAAACCTCTGGGAAAGCATAGCAGTCGCTGGGAAATCAGAGTCGTTTCTGTGGTCTCTTCTGCTGCTTGCCGGAGCCCAGTCTCGCGGTGGGAGAAACCCGCATACAGCGAAACCCCTTTGCCCGGGCATCCCCTCTCGGAAAGCACAGCTTTTGTTGGGAAATCAGAATCGGATGTGTGTGATGCTGCAGCTTAATGCCTGGGCTAGTCTCCGAGGCACGGTGGAAGATACCCGCTTGGAGCGAAATCCTCTTTGCCCTATCACCCCTCTGCCTGAGAGAAGCGCCGATGCGCCTGTGGAAAGAGCCTTAAGGAAAGGGACACGTCTATCACTGCGCTCCCCAGGAGCATGTCTGTGGAAGGTGCAGCACGGTGCCCAGGGAGAAGAGCAGGAGCCGTTGGCTTTCTGGTCTGGAAACGGTTGCGAAACAGGAGAGCCGGCCCTGGCAGGCACAGCGGCCGGTGGCAATCAAGTGTCACCCGCTCCCTGTGCAGAGAGACGGAAGCCTTCTGGTACAGAGGAGTGGATGAGTAGGGCAGGGCGCGTGCTTCACTCTTAGGAAGGTGCCTGTCCTGAGCCTCTGGGCCCAAGGAGACAGCAGCACCTTGGCCACCTGTCCGTGGGGCAGACATGAGCAAGCCACCAGGAACCTAGGCTGAACTCGCAGAAACAGCTCCCTGAAATAACAGGGAGTCAGATGCCGTCTTCCTTCAGGATGTGGATGCTTGGAGGTGGCATGAGGTTTAGGGTGATGGGGTGAGGACAGTGCACGGGCGGTGTGCAGGGATCCTGTCACGTCTCCTTTCCTGTGGGGAAAGCACTGGGCTCGTCCGCGAGAACGCCAGAGCGCCACAGTAAAAGGCCAAGCGATGCCTACACCGGGAGATGGTAGTGTGCATAGGGTGCCATCCTAGGCTCCGCACGCTACTGCAGGGTTGTGGCTGTGTCTGCTTAATTCGGCCTGGTGAACCCAGGAGGTGAACATGGAGCCGGGGAAAGCAAGGCCCAAAAGGCACCAGCTCTCCCGCAGCTCTGCTTCCCTGACGCGACTGAAGCCTTGCTGAGGAAGCAGCAGCGTAGTGCGGTTCGCGCCAAGTTGAAAACCTCTGGGAAAGCATAGCAGTCGCTGGGAAATCAGAGTCGGTTCTGTGGTCTCTTCTGCTGCTTGCCGGAGCCCAGTCTCGCGGTGGGAGAAACCCGCATACAGCGAAACCCCTTTGCCCGGGCATCCCCTCTCGGAAAGCACAGCTTTTGGTGGGAAATCAGAATCGGATGTGTGTGATGCTGCAGCTTAATGCCTGGGCTAGTCTCCGAGGCACGGTGGAAGATACCCGCTTGGAGCGAAATCCTCTTTGCCCTATCACCCCTCTGCCTGAGAGAAGCGCCGATGCGCCTGTGGAAAGAGCCTTAAGGAAAGGGACACGTCTATCACTGCGCTCCCCAGGAGCATGTCTGTGGAAGGTGCAGCACGGTGCCCAGGGAGAAGAGCAGGAGCCGTTGGCTTTCTGGTCTGGAAACGGTTGCGAAACAGGAGAGCCGGCCCTGGCAGGCACAGCGGCCGGTGGCAATCAAGTGTCACCCGCTCCCTGTGCAGAGAGACGGAAGCCTTCTGGTACAGAGGAGTGGATGAGTAGGGCAGGGCGCGTGCTTCACTCTTAGGAAGGTGCCTGTCCTGAGCCTCTGGGCCCAAGGAGACAGCAGCACCTTGGCCACCTGTCCGTGGGGCAGACATGAGCAAACCACCAGGAACCTAGGCTGAACTCGCAGAAACAGCTCCCTGAAATAACAGGGAGTCAGATGCCGTCTTCCTTCAGGATGTGGATGCTTGGAGGTGGCATGAGGTTTAGGGTGATGGGGTGAGGACAGTGCACGGGCGGTGTGCAGGGATCCTGTCACGTCTCCTTTCCTGTGGGGAAAGCACTGGGCTCGTCCGCGAGAACGCCAGAGCGCCACAGTAAAAGGCCAAGCGATGCCTACACCGGGAGATGGTAGTGTGCATAGGGTGCCATCCTAGGCTCCGCACGCTACTGCAGGGTTGTGGCTGTGTCTGCTTAATTCGGCCTGGTGAACCCAGGAGGTGAACATGGAGCCGGGGAAAGCAAGGCCCAAAAGGCACCAGCTCTCCCGCAGCTCTGCTTCCCTGACGCGACTGAAGCCTTGCTGAGGAAGCAGCGGCGAAGTGCTGTTCGCTCCACGCCAAAGCCTCTGAGAAAGCACAGCATTCGCTGAGAAATGTTCTGCGGGCTACTGCTGCTTGCCTGAGCCCAGTCTCGTGGCTGGAGAAACCCGCATACAGCGAAAGCCTCTTTGCCTTGTCATCTACCCTGGAAAATCACAGCATTCGTTGGGAAATCTGAGTTGGGTTTGGGGATGCTGCTGCTGCTTGACTGAGCTAGTCTCCGCAGCACGGTGGAAGATACCCGCATGGAGCGAAATCCTCTTTGCCCTAGCACCCCTCTGCCTGAGAGAGAAGCGTGTTTGCACACGTATGTCACCGCGCTCCCCAGGAGCAAGTGTGGGGAAGGCGCAGCACGCCGCCCCCGGAGAAGAGAAGGAGCCCTAGGCCTTGGGGACGGGAAACGCTCGGGAAGCAGGATAGCCTGCCATGGCACGAACAGTAGGCCGGTAGCAAGACAAGTGTCACACGCTCCCTGTGCGGAGAGATGGAAGTCTGGCTGCTAAGGAGACATGAAGGGACGACTAGGGCAGGGGCGTGAGCTCCACTCTGAGGAAGGAGTCGGGGCAGAAAGCAGGCCTGTCCTGTGCCTCTGGTCCCAAGGGGACAGCATCTCCTTGGCCACCTGTCCCAAGGGCAGACTTGGGCTTGCCACCAGGTGCCATACCCACAACTCACAGAAACAACCCCATGGAGAAACGGGCAGTCAGATGCCGTCTTCCACCAAGATGTGGCAGCAATGTGGGTGGCAGGGGGTGTGTCGGGGAAGGAGTGGAGACTGTCCCCCACAGTTCCCCATCCAAGTGCACGGGCCATGTGCAGGGATCCTGTCGTCTCCTCTCTCCTGTGCTGAAGGCACTGGACTAGATCCCGAGTCTGCCTAAGCACCGGAGCAAAAGGCAAAGCCTTACCTACCCCAGGAGATGGTAATAAGCATAGAGTGCCATGCTAGGCCTCGCAAGCTGCTGCAGGGCTGTGACTGTGTCTGCCTAGTTCGGCTTTACAAGGTGAACCCCGGGCGCTAACTTGGAGCCCGGAAAGCAAGGCCCAAGAGGCACCAGCTCTCCCGTGGTTCTTCTTCCATGCCGCGACAGAGCGAACGACCAAAACTTTGCTGAGAAAGCAGCAGCATAGTGCGTTTCGCGCCAAGTTGGAAACCTCTGGGAAAGCATAGCAGTCGCTGGGAAATCAGAGTCGGTTCTGAGGGCTCTTCTGCTGCTTGCCTGAGCCCAGTCTCGCGGTGGGAGAAACCCGCATACAGTGAAACCTCTTTGCCCTGGCACCCCCTCTGGGAAAGAACAGCTTTTGTTGGGAAATCAGAATCGGATGTGTGTGATCCGGCAGCTTAATGCCTGAGCTATTCTCCGCAGCATGGTCGGAGATACACGCATGGAGCGAAATCCTCTTTGCCCTAGCACCCCTCTGCCTGAGAGAAGCACCGTTGCACCTGTGGAAAGAGCCTTAAGGAAAGGGACACGTCTATCACTGCGCTCCCCAGGAGCATGTCTGTGGAAGGTGCAGCACGGTGCCCAGGGAGAAGAGCAGGAGCCGTTGGCTTTCTGGTCTGGAAACGGTTGCGAAACAGGAGAGCCGGCCCTGGCAGGCACAGCGGCCGGTGGAAATACAAGTGTCACCCGCTCCGTGTGCAGAGAGACAGTAGCCTGTCTGCAACGGAGAGAGGAGGGGATGAGTAGGGCAGGGGGTGTGCTCCACTCTTAGGAAGGAGTCTGGGCAGAAAGCATGCCTGTCCTGAGCTTCTGGGCCAATGGAGACAGCAGCTCCTTGGCCACCTCTCCCTGGGGCAGACATGCGCTAGCCACCAGGAGCCTACGCTGAACTCGCAGAAACAGCTCCCTGAAATAACAGGGAGTCAGATGCCGTCTTCCTTCAGGATGTGGAAGCTTGGAGGAGAAATGGGGTTTAAGGGGATGGGGTGAGGACAGTCCCCGAAAGCTCCCTATTCAGTGCACGGGCGGTGTGCAGGGATCCTGTCACGTCTCCTTTCCTGTGGGGAAAGCACTGGGCTCGTCCGCGAGAACGCCAGAGCGCCACAGTAAAAGGCCAAGCGATGCCTACACCGGGAGATGGTAGTGTGCATAGGGTGCCATCCTAGGCTCCGCACGCTACTGCAGGGTTGTGGCTGTGTCTGCTTAATACGGCCTGGCAGGGTGAACACAGGAGGCGACCATGGAGCCCTGGAAAGCAAGGCCCAAAGGCACCAGCTCTCCCGCAGCTCTGCTTCCCTGACGCGACAGAAGCCTTGCTGAGGAAGCAGCGGCGAAATGCTGTTCGCTCCACGCCAAAGCCTCTGAGAAAGCATAGCATTCGCTGAGAAATGTTCTGCGGGCTACTGCTGCTTGCCTGAGCCCAGTCTCGCGGCAGGAGAAACCCGCATACAGCGAAAGCCTCTTTGCCTTGTCATCTACACTGAAAAATCACAGCATTCGTTGGGAAATCTGAGTTGGGTTTGGGGATGCTGCTGCTGCTTGATTGAGCTAGTCTCCACAGCACGGTGGAAGACACGCTCATGGAGCGAAATCCTCTTTGCACTAGCACCCCTCTGCCTGAGAGAGAAGCGTGTTTGCACACGTATGTCACGGCGCTCCTCAGGAGCAAGTGTGGGGAAGGCGCAGCACGCCGCCCCCGGGGAAGAGAAGGAGCCCTAGGCCTTGGGGACGGGAAACGCTCGGGAAGCAGGATAGCCTGCCATGGCACTAACAGTACACCGGTAGCAAGACAAGTGTCACCCGCTCCCTGTGCGGAGAGATGGAAGTCTGGCTGCTAAGGAGACATGAAGGGACGACTAGGGCAGGGGCGTGAGCTCCACTCTGAGGAAGGAGTCTGGGCAGAAAGCAGGCCTGTCCTGTGCTTCTGGTCTCAAAGGGAACAGCATCTCCTTGGCCACCTGTCCCAAGGGCAGACTTGGGCTTGCCACCAGGTGCCATACCCGCAACTCGCAGAAACAACCCCTTGGAGAAACGGGCAGTCAGATGCCGTCTTCCACCAAGATGTGGCAGCAATGTGGGTGGCAGTGGGTGTGCCGGGGAAGAAGTGGAGACTGTCCCCCACAGTTCCCCATCCTAGTGCACGGGCCGTTTCCAGGGATCCTGTCCCACCTCTCTCCTGTGCTGAAGGCACTGTCCTAGACACCGAATCTGGCTGAGCCCCAGAGCAAAAGGCAAAGCCTTACCTACCCCTAGGAGATGGTAATAGTATAGAGTGCCATGCTAGGCCACGCAAGCTGCTGCAGGGCTGTGACTTGTGTCTGCTTAGTTCGGCTTAGCAAGTTGAAACCCGGGTGTGACCTTGGAGCCCGGGAAAGCAAGGCCCAAGAGGCACCAGCTCTCCCGCGATTCTTCTTTCCTGCCGCGACCGAGCGAACGATCAAAGCCTTGCTGAGGTAGCAGCAGCGTAGTGCGGTTCGCGCCAAGTGGAAAACCTCTGGGAAAGCATAGCAGTCGCTGGGAAATCAGAGTCGGTTCTGTGGTCTCTTCTGCTGCTTGCCGGAGCCCAGTCTCGCGGTGGGAGAAACCCGCATACAGCGAAACCCCTTTGCCCGGGCATCCCCTCTCGGAAAGCACAGCTTTTGTTGGGAAATCAGAATCGGATGTGTGTGATGCTGCAGCTTAATGCCTGGGCTAGTCTCCGAGGCACGGTGGAAGATACCCGCTTGGAGCGAAATCCTCTTTGCCCTATCACCCCTCTGCCTGAGAGAAGCGCCGATGCGCCTGTGGAAAGAGCCTTAAGGAAAGGGACACGTCTATCACTGCGCTCCCCAGGAGCATGTCTGTGGAAGGTGCAGCACGGTGCCCAGGGAGAAGAGCAGGAGCCGTTGGCTTTCTGGTCTGGAAACGGTTGCGAAACAGGAGAGCCGGCCCTGGCAGGCACAGCGGCCGGTGGCAATCAAGTGTCACCCGCTCCCTGTGCAGAGAGACGGAAGCCTTCTGGTACAGAGGAGTGGATGAGTAGGGCAGGGCGCGTGCTTCACTCTTAGGAAGGTGCCTGTCCTGAGCCTCTGGGCCCAAGGAGACAGCAGCACCTTGGCCACCTGTCCGTGGGGCAGACATGAGCAAACCACCAGGAACCTAGGCTGAACTCGCAGAAACAGCTCCCTGAAATAACAGGGAGTCAGATGCCGTCTTCCTTCAGGATGTGGATGCTTGGAGGTGGCATGAGGTTTAGGGTGATGGGGTGAGGACAGTGCACGGGCGGTGTGCAGGGATCCTGTCACGTCTCCTTTCCTGTGGGGAAAGCACTGGGCTCGTCCGCGAGAACGCCAGAGCGCCACAGTAAAAGGCCAAGCGATGCCTACACCGGGAGATGGTAGTGTGCATAGGGTGCCATCCTAGGCTCCGCACGCTACTGCAGGGTTGTGGCTGTGTCTGCTTAATTCGGCCTGGTGAACCCAGGAGGTGAACATGGAGCCGGGGAAAGCAAGGCCCAAAAGGCACCAGCTCTCCCGCAGCTCTGCTTCCCTGACGCGACTGAAGCCTTGCTGAGGAAGCAGCGGCGAAGTGCTGTTCGCTCCACGCCAAAGCCTCTGAGAAAGCACAGCATTCGCTGAGAAATGTTCTGCGGGCTACTGCTGCTTGCCTGAGCCCAGTCTCGTGGCTGGAGAAACCCGCATACAGCGAAAGCCTCTTTGCCTTGTCATCTACCCTGGAAAATCACAGCATTCGTTGGGAAATCTGAGTTGGGTTTGGGGATGCTAGTCTCCGCAGCACGGTGGAAGATACCCGCATGGAGCGAAATCCTCTTTGCCCTAGCACCCCTCTGCCTGAGAGAGAAGCGTGTTTGCACACGTATGTCACCGCGCTCCTCAAGAGCAAGTGTGGGGAAGGCGCAGCACGCCGCCCCCGGAGAAGAGAAGGAGCCCTAGTCCTTGGGGACGGGAAACGCTCGGGAAGCAGGATAGCCTGCCATGGCACGAACAGTAGGGCGGTAGCAAGACAAGTGTCACCTGCTCCCTGTGCGGAGAGATGGAAGTCTGGCTGCTAAGGAGACATGAAGGGACGACTAGGGCAGGGGCGTGAGCTCCACTCTGAGGAAGGAGTCTGGGCAGAAAGCAGGCCTGTCCAGTGCTCTGGTCCCAAAGGGAACAGCATCTCCTTGGCCACCTGTCCCAAGGGCAGACTTGGGCTTGCCACCAGGTGCCATACCCGCAACTCTTAGAAACAACCCCTTGGAGAAACGGGCAGTCAGATGCCGTCTTCCACCAAGATGTGGCAGCGATGTGGGTGGCAGGGGGTGTGCCGGGGAAGGAGTGGAGACTGTCCCCCACAGTTCCCCATCCTACTGCACGGGCCGTTTGCAGGGATCCTGTCCCACCTCTCTCCTGTGCTGAAGGCACTGTCCTAGACACCGAGTCTGGCTGAGCGCCAGAGCAAAAGGCAAAGCCGTACCTACCCCTAGGAGATGGTAATAGTATAGAGTGCCATGCTAGGCCACGCAAGCTGCTGCAGGGCTGTGACTGTGTCTGCTTAGTTCGGCTTAGCAAGTTGAAACCCGGGTGTGACCTTGGAGCCCGGGAAAGCAAGGCCCAAGAGGCACCAGCTCTCCCGCGATTCTTCTTTCCTGCCGCGACCGAGCGAACGATCAAAGCCTTGCTGAGGAAGCAGCAGCGTAGTGCGGTTCGCGCCAAGTGGAAAACCTCTGGGAAAGCATAGCAGTCGCTGGGAAATCAGAGTCGTTTCTGTGGTCTCTTCTGCTGCTTGCCGGAGCCCAGTCTCGCGGTGGGAGAAACCCGCATACAGCGAAACCCCTTTGCCCGGGCATCCCCTCTCGGAAAGCACAGCTTTTGTTGGGAAATCAGAATCGGATGTGTGTGATGCTGCAGCTTAATGCCTGGGCTAGTCTCCGAGGCACGGTGGAAGATACCCGCTTGGAGCGAAATCCTCTTTGCCCTATCACCCCTCTGCCTGAGAGAAGCGCCGATGCGCCTGTGGAAAGAGCCTTAAGGAAAGGGACACGTCTATCACTGCGCTCCCCAGGAGCATGTCTGTGGAAGGTGCAGCACGGTGCCCAGGGAGAAGAGCAGGAGCCGTTGGCTTTCTGGTCTGGAAACGGTTGCGAAACAGGAGAGCCGGCCCTGGCAGGCACAGCGGCCGGTGGCAATCAAGTGTCACCCGCTCCCTGTGCAGAGAGACGGAAGCCTTCTGGTACAGAGGAGTGGATGAGTAGGGCAGGGCGCGTGCTTCACTCTTAGGAAGGTGCCTGTCCTGAGCCTCTGGGCCCAAGGAGACAGCAGCACCTTGGCCACCTGTCCGTGGGGCAGACATGAGCAAGCCACCAGGAACCTAGGCTGAACTCGCAGAAACAGCTCCCTGAAATAACAGGGAGTCAGATGCCGTCTTCCTTCAGGATGTGGATGCTTGGAGGTGGCATGAGGTTTAGGGTGATGGGGTGAGGACAGTGCACGGGCGGTGTGCAGGGATCCTGTCACGTCTCCTTTCCTGTGGGGAAAGCACTGGGCTCGTCCGCGAGAACGCCAGAGCGCCACAGTAAAAGGCCAAGCGATGCCTACACCGGGAGATGGTAGTGTGCATAGGGTGCCATCCTAGGCTCCGCACGCTACTGCAGGGTTGTGGCTGTGTCTGCTTAATTCGGCCTGGTGAACCCAGGAGGTGAACATGGAGCCGGGGAAAGCAAGGCCCAAAAGGCACCAGCTCTCCCGCAGCTCTGCTTCCCTGACGCGACTGAAGCCTTGCTGAGGAAGCAGCAGCGTAGTGCGGTTCGCGCCAAGTTGAAAACCTCTGGGAAAGCATAGCAGTCGCTGGGAAATCAGAGTCGGTTCTGTGGTCTCTTCTGCTGCTTGCCGGAGCCCAGTCTCGCGGTGGGAGAAACCCGCATACAGCGAAACCCCTTTGCCCGGGCATCCCCTCTCGGAAAGCACAGCTTTTGGTGGGAAATCAGAATCGGATGTGTGTGATGCTGCAGCTTAATGCCTGGGCTAGTCTCCGAGGCACGGTGGAAGATACCCGCTTGGAGCGAAATCCTCTTTGCCCTATCACCCCTCTGCCTGAGAGAAGCGCCGATGCGCCTGTGGAAAGAGCCTTAAGGAAAGGGACACGTCTATCACTGCGCTCCCCAGGAGCATGTCTGTGGAAGGTGCAGCACGGTGCCCAGGGAGAAGAGCAGGAGCCGTTGGCTTTCTGGTCTGGAAACGGTTGCGAAACAGGAGAGCCGGCCCTGGCAGGCACAGCGGCCGGTGGCAATCAAGTGTCACCCGCTCCCTGTGCAGAGAGACGGAAGCCTTCTGGTACAGAGGAGTGGATGAGTAGGGCAGGGCGCGTGCTTCACTCTTAGGAAGGTGCCTGTCCTGAGCCTCTGGGCCCAAGGAGACAGCAGCACCTTGGCCACCTGTCCGTGGGGCAGACATGAGCAAACCACCAGGAACCTAGGCTGAACTCGCAGAAACAGCTCCCTGAAATAACAGGGAGTCAGATGCCGTCTTCCTTCAGGATGTGGATGCTTGGAGGTGGCATGAGGTTTAGGGTGATGGGGTGAGGACAGTGCACGGGCGGTGTGCAGGGATCCTGTCACGTCTCCTTTCCTGTGGGGAAAGCACTGGGCTCGTCCGCGAGAACGCCAGAGCGCCACAGTAAAAGGCCAAGCGATGCCTACACCGGGAGATGGTAGTGTGCATAGGGTGCCATCCTAGGCTCCGCACGCTACTGCAGGGTTGTGGCTGTGTCTGCTTAATTCGGCCTGGTGAACCCAGGAGGTGAACATGGAGCCGGGGAAAGCAAGGCCCAAAAGGCACCAGCTCTCCCGCAGCTCTGCTTCCCTGACGCGACTGAAGCCTTGCTGAGGAAGCAGCGGCGAAGTGCTGTTCGCTCCACGCCAAAGCCTCTGAGAAAGCACAGCATTCGCTGAGAAATGTTCTGCGGGCTACTGCTGCTTGCCTGAGCCCAGTCTCGTGGCTGGAGAAACCCGCATACAGCGAAAGCCTCTTTGCCTTGTCATCTACCCTGGAAAATCACAGCATTCGTTGGGAAATCTGAGTTGGGTTTGGGGATGCTGCTGCTGCTTGACTGAGCTAGTCTCCGCAGCACGGTGGAAGATACCCGCATGGAGCGAAATCCTCTTTGCCCTAGCACCCCTCTGCCTGAGAGAGAAGCGTGTTTGCACACGTATGTCACCGCGCTCCCCAGGAGCAAGTGTGGGGAAGGCGCAGCACGCCGCCCCCGGAGAAGAGAAGGAGCCCTAGGCCTTGGGGACGGGAAACGCTCGGGAAGCAGGATAGCCTGCCATGGCACGAACAGTAGGCCGGTAGCAAGACAAGTGTCACACGCTCCCTGTGCGGAGAGATGGAAGTCTGGCTGCTAAGGAGACATGAAGGGACGACTAGGGCAGGGGCGTGAGCTCCACTCTGAGGAAGGAGTCGGGGCAGAAAGCAGGCCTGTCCTGTGCCTCTGGTCCCAAGGGGACAGCATCTCCTTGGCCACCTGTCCCAAGGGCAGACTTGGGCTTGCCACCAGGTGCCATACCCACAACTCACAGAAACAACCCCATGGAGAAACGGGCAGTCAGATGCCGTCTTCCACCAAGATGTGGCAGCAATGTGGGTGGCAGGGGGTGTGTCGGGGAAGGAGTGGAGACTGTCCCCCACAGTTCCCCATCCAAGTGCACGGGCCATGTGCAGGGATCCTGTCGTCTCCTCTCTCCTGTGCTGAAGGCACTGGACTAGATCCCGAGTCTGCCTAAGCACCGGAGCAAAAGGCAAAGCCTTACCTACCCCAGGAGATGGTAATAAGCATAGAGTGCCATGCTAGGCCTCGCAAGCTGCTGCAGGGCTGTGACTGTGTCTGCCTAGTTCGGCTTTACAAGGTGAACCCCGGGCGCTAACTTGGAGCCCGGAAAGCAAGGCCCAAGAGGCACCAGCTCTCCCGTGGTTCTTCTTCCATGCCGCGACAGAGCGAACGACCAAAACTTTGCTGAGAAAGCAGCAGCATAGTGCGTTTCGCGCCAAGTTGGAAACCTCTGGGAAAGCATAGCAGTCGCTGGGAAATCAGAGTCGGTTCTGAGGGCTCTTCTGCTGCTTGCCTGAGCCCAGTCTCGCGGTGGGAGAAACCCGCATACAGTGAAACCTCTTTGCCCTGGCACCCCCTCTGGGAAAGAACAGCTTTTGTTGGGAAATCAGAATCGGATGTGTGTGATCCGGCAGCTTAATGCCTGAGCTATTCTCCGCAGCATGGTCGGAGATACACGCATGGAGCGAAATCCTCTTTGCCCTAGCACCCCTCTGCCTGAGAGAAGCACCGTTGCACCTGTGGAAAGAGCCTTAAGGAAAGGGACACGTCTATCACTGCGCTCCCCAGGAGCATGTCTGTGGAAGGTGCAGCACGGTGCCCAGGGAGAAGAGCAGGAGCCGTTGGCTTTCTGGTCTGGAAACGGTTGCGAAACAGGAGAGCCGGCCCTGGCAGGCACAGCGGCCGGTGGAAATACAAGTGTCACCCGCTCCGTGTGCAGAGAGACAGTAGCCTGTCTGCAACGGAGAGAGGAGGGGATGAGTAGGGCAGGGGGTGTGCTCCACTCTTAGGAAGGAGTCTGGGCAGAAAGCATGCCTGTCCTGAGCTTCTGGGCCAATGGAGACAGCAGCTCCTTGGCCACCTCTCCCTGGGGCAGACATGCGCTAGCCACCAGGAGCCTACGCTGAACTCGCAGAAACAGCTCCCTGAAATAACAGGGAGTCAGATGCCGTCTTCCTTCAGGATGTGGAAGCTTGGAGGAGAAATGGGGTTTAAGGGGATGGGGTGAGGACAGTCCCCGAAAGCTCCCTATTCAGTGCACGGGCGGTGTGCAGGGATCCTGTCACGTCTCCTTTCCTGTGGGGAAAGCACTGGGCTCGTCCGCGAGAACGCCAGAGCGCCACAGTAAAAGGCCAAGCGATGCCTACACCGGGAGATGGTAGTGTGCATAGGGTGCCATCCTAGGCTCCGCACGCTACTGCAGGGTTGTGGCTGTGTCTGCTTAATACGGCCTGGCAGGGTGAACACAGGAGGCGACCATGGAGCCCTGGAAAGCAAGGCCCAAAGGCACCAGCTCTCCCGCAGCTCTGCTTCCCTGACGCGACAGAAGCCTTGCTGAGGAAGCAGCGGCGAAATGCTGTTCGCTCCACGCCAAAGCCTCTGAGAAAGCATAGCATTCGCTGAGAAATGTTCTGCGGGCTACTGCTGCTTGCCTGAGCCCAGTCTCGCGGCAGGAGAAACCCGCATACAGCGAAAGCCTCTTTGCCTTGTCATCTACACTGAAAAATCACAGCATTCGTTGGGAAATCTGAGTTGGGTTTGGGGATGCTGCTGCTGCTTGATTGAGCTAGTCTCCACAGCACGGTGGAAGACACGCTCATGGAGCGAAATCCTCTTTGCACTAGCACCCCTCTGCCTGAGAGAGAAGCGTGTTTGCACACGTATGTCACGGCGCTCCTCAGGAGCAAGTGTGGGGAAGGCGCAGCACGCCGCCCCCGGGGAAGAGAAGGAGCCCTAGGCCTTGGGGACGGGAAACGCTCGGGAAGCAGGATAGCCTGCCATGGCACTAACAGTACACCGGTAGCAAGACAAGTGTCACCCGCTCCCTGTGCGGAGAGATGGAAGTCTGGCTGCTAAGGAGACATGAAGGGACGACTAGGGCAGGGGCGTGAGCTCCACTCTGAGGAAGGAGTCTGGGCAGAAAGCAGGCCTGTCCTGTGCTTCTGGTCTCAAAGGGAACAGCATCTCCTTGGCCACCTGTCCCAAGGGCAGACTTGGGCTTGCCACCAGGTGCCATACCCGCAACTCGCAGAAACAACCCCTTGGAGAAACGGGCAGTCAGATGCCGTCTTCCACCAAGATGTGGCAGCAATGTGGGTGGCAGTGGGTGTGCCGGGGAAGAAGTGGAGACTGTCCCCCACAGTTCCCCATCCTAGTGCACGGGCCGTTTCCAGGGATCCTGTCCCACCTCTCTCCTGTGCTGAAGGCACTGTCCTAGACACCGAATCTGGCTGAGCCCCAGAGCAAAAGGCAAAGCCTTACCTACCCCTAGGAGATGGTAATAGTATAGAGTGCCATGCTAGGCCACGCAAGCTGCTGCAGGGCTGTGACTTGTGTCTGCTTAGTTCGGCTTAGCAAGTTGAAACCCGGGTGTGACCTTGGAGCCCGGGAAAGCAAGGCCCAAGAGGCACCAGCTCTCCCGCGATTCTTCTTTCCTGCCGCGACCGAGCGAACGATCAAAGCCTTGCTGAGGAAGCAGCAGCGTAGTGCGGTTCGCGCCAAGTTGAAATCCTCTGGGAACGCATAGCAGTCGCTGGGAAATCAGAGTCGTTTCTGTGGTCTCTTCTGCTGCTTGCCTGAGCCCAGTCTCGCGGTGGGAGGAAGCCGCATCAAGCAAAACCCCTTTGCCCGGGCATCCCCTCTCGGAAAGCACAGCTTTTGTTGGGAAATCAGAATCGGATGTGTGTGATGCTGCAGCTTAATGCCTGGGCTAGTCTCCGAGGCACGGTGGAAGATACCCGCTTGGAGCGAAATCCTCTTTGCCCTATCACCCCTCTGCCTGAGAGAAGCGCCGATGCGCCTGTGGAAAGAGCCTTAAGGAAAGGGACACGTCTATCACTGCGCTCCCCAGGAGCATGTCTGTGGAAGGTGCAGCACGGTGCCCAGGGAGAAGAGCAGAGACGTTGGCTTTCTGGTCTGGAAACGGTTGTGAAACAGGAGAGCCGGACCTGGCAGGCACAGCGGCCGGTGGCAATCAAGTGTCACCCGCTCCCTGTGCAGAGAGACGGAAGCCTTCTGGTACAGAGGAGTGGATGAGTAGGGCAGGGCGCGTGCTCCACTCTTAGGAAGGTGACTGGGCAGAAAGCATGCCTGTCCTGAGCCTCTGGGCCCAAGGAGACAGCAGCACCTTGGCCACCTGTCCGTGGGGCAGACATGCGCTAGCCACCAGGAGCCTAGGCTGTACTCGCAGAAACAGCTCCCTGAAATAACAGGGAGTCAGATGCCGTCTTCCTTCAGGATGTGGATGCTTGGAGGTGGCATGGGTTTAGGGTGATGGGGTGAGGACAGTCCCCGAAAGCTCCCTATTCAGTGCACGGGCGGTGTGCAGGGATCCTGTCACGTCTCCTTTCCTGTGGGGAAAGCACTGGGCTCGTCCGCGAGAACGCCTGAGCGCCAGAGTAAAAGACCAAGCGATGCCTACACCGGGAGATGGTAGTGTGCATAGGGTGCCATCCTAGGCTCCACACGCTACTGCAGGGTTGTGGCTGGGTCTGCTTAATTCGGCCTGGCAGGGTGAATCCAGGAGGCGAACATGGAGCCCGGGAAAGCAAGGCCCAAAAGGCACCAGCTCTCCCGCAGCTCTGCTTCCCTGACGCGACTGAAGCCTTGCTGAGGAAGCAGCGGCGAAGTGCTGTTCGCTCCACGCCAAAGCCTCTGAGAAAGCACAGCATTCACTGAGAAATGTTCTGCGGGCTACTGCTGCTTGCCTGAGCCCAGTCTCATGGCTGGAGAAACCCGCATACAGCGAAAGCCTCTTTGCCTTGTCATCTACCCGGGAAAATCACAGCATTCGTTGGGAAATCTGAGTTGGGTTTGGGGATGCTAGTCTCCGCAGCACGGTGGAAGATACCCGCATGGAGCGAAATCCTCTTTGCCCTAGCACCCCTCTGCCTGAGAGAGAAGCGTGTTTGCACACGTATGTCACCGCGCTCCTCAAGAGCAAGTGTGGGGAAGGCGCAGCACGCCGCCCCCGGAGAAGAGAAGGAGCCCTAGTCCTTGGGGACGGGAAACGCTCGGGAAGCAGGATAGCCTGCCATGGCACGAACAGTAGGGCGGTAGCAAGACAAGTGTCACCCGCTCCCTGTGCGGAGAGATGGAAGTCTGGCTGCTAAGGAGACATGAAGGGACGACTAGGGCAGGGGCGTGAGCTCCACTCTGAGGAAGGAGTCTGGGCAGAAAGCAGGCCTGTCCAGTGCTCTGGTCCCAAAGGGAACAGCATCTCCTTGGCCACCTGTCCCAAGGGCTGACTTGGGCTTCCCACCAGGTGCCATACCCGCAACTCTTAGAAACAACCCCTTGGAGAAACGGGCAGTCAGATGCCGTCTTCCACCAAGATGTGGCAGCGATGTGGGTGGCAGGGGGTGTGCCGGGGAAGGAGTGGAGACTGTCCCCCACAGTTCCCCATCCTACTGCACGGGCCGTTTGCAGGGATCCTGTCCCACCTCTCTTGTGCTGAAGGCACTGTCCTAGACACCGAGTCTGGCTGAGCGCCAGAGCAAAAGGCAAAGCCGTACCTACCCCTAGGAGATGGTAATAGTATAGAGTGCCATGCTAGGCCACGCAAGCTGCTGCAGGGCTGTGACTGTGTCTGCTTAGTTCGGCTTAGCAAGTTGAAACCCGGGTGTGACCTTGGAGCCCGGGAAAGCAAGGCCCAAGAGGCACCAGCTCTCCCGCGATTCTTCTTTCCTGCCGCGACCGAGCGAACGATCGAAGCATTGCTGAGGAAGCAGCAGCGTAGTGCGGTTCGCGCCAAGTTGAAAACCTCTGGGAAAGCATAGCAGTCGCTGGGAAATCAGAGTCGCTTCTGTGGTCTCTTCTGCTGCTTTCCTGAGCCCAGTCTCGCGGTGGGAGAAACCCGCATACAGCAAAACCCCTTGGCCTGGACATCCCCACTGGGAAAGTACACTTTTGTTGGGAAATCAGAATCGGATGTGTGTGATGCTGCAGCTTAATGCCTGGGCTAGTCTCCGCAGACGGTGAAGATACGCGCATGGAGCGAAATCCTCATTGCCCTAGCACCCCTCTGCCTGAGAGAAGCGCCGATGCGCCTGTGGAAAGAGCCTTAAGGAAAGGGACACGTCTATAACTGCGCTCCCAGGAGCATATCTGTGGAAGGTGCAGCACGGTCCCCAGGGAGAAGAGCAGGAGCCATTGGCTTTCTGGTCTGGAAACGGTTGCGAAACAGGAGAGCCGGCCCTGGCAGGCACAGCAGCCGGTGGCAGTACATGTGTCACCCCCTTCTGTGCAGAGAGACGGAAGCCTTCTGGTACAGAGGAGTGGATGAGTATGGCAGGGCGCATGCTCCACTCTTAGGAAGGAGTCAGGGCAGAAAGCATGCCTGTCCTGAGCCTCGGGGCCCAAGGAGACAGCAGCTCCTTGGCCACCTGTCCCTGGGGCAGACATGCGCAAGCCACCAGGAGCCTACGCTGAACTCACAGAAACAGCTCCCTGAAATAACAGGGAGTCAGATGCCGTCTTCCTTCAGGTTGTGGATGCTTGGAGGTGGCATGAGGTTTAGGGTGATGGGGTGAGGACAGTCCCCGAAAGCTCCCTATTCAGTGCACGGGCGGTGTGCAGGGATCCTGTCACGTCTCCTTTCCTGTGGGGAAAGCACTGGGCTCGTCCGCGAGAACGCCTGAGCGCCAGAGTAAAAGGCCAAGCGATGCCTACACCGGGAGATGGTAGTGTGCATAGGGTGCCATCCTAGGCTCCGCACCCTACTGCAGGGTTGTGGCTGTGTCTGCTTAATTCGGCCTGGTAGGGTGAACCCAGGAGGTGAACATGGAGCCGGGGAAAGCAAGGCCCAAAAGGAACCAGCTCTCCCGCAGCTCTGCTTCCCTGACGCGACTGAAACCTTGCTGAGGAAGCAGCGGCGCAGTGCTGTTCGCTCCAAGCCAAAGCCTCTGAGAAAGCACAGCATTCGCTGAGAAATGTTCTGCGGGCTACTGCTGCTTGCCTGAGTCCAGTCACGCGGCAGGAGGAACCCGCATACAGCGAAAGCCTCTTTGCCTTGTCATCTACCCTTGAAAATCACAGCATTCGTTGGGAAATCTGAGTTGGGTTTGGGGATGCTGCTGCTACATGCCTGAGCTAGTCCCCGCAGCACGGTGGAAAATACCCGCATGGAGCCAAATACTCTTTGCCCTAGCATCCCTTCAGCCTGAGAGAGAAGCGTAGTTGCACATGTCTGTCACCGCGCTCCCCAGGAGCAAGTGTTGGGAAGGCGCAGCACGCCCCCCTCCCTGGAGAAGAGAAGGAGCCCTTGGCCTTGGGGTCGGGAAACGCTCGGGAAGCAGGAATTCCTGCCGTGGCACGAACAGCAGGCCGGTGGCAAGATAAGTGTCACCCGCTTTTTGTGCAGAGAGATGGAAGCCTGGCTTCTAAGGAGACACGAGGGGTAGATTAGGGCAGGGGTAGGGCTCCACTCTGAGGAAGGAGTCTGGGCAGAAAGCATGCCGGTCCTGACCTTTGGGCTCAAGGAGACAGCAGCTCCTTGGCCACCTGTCCGTGGTGGAGACATGGGCTTGCTACCAGGCGCCTACCCTGAACTCGAGAAACAACTCCCAGAAAGAACTGGCCATCAGATGCCTTCTTCCTCCAGGATGTGGAAGCTTGGAGGAGGCATGGGTTTTAAGGGGAAGGAGTGGGGACAGTCCCCCAAAGCTCCCTATTCAGTGCACAGAGCGGTGTGCAGGGATCCTGTCACCTCTCCTTTCCTGTGGGGAAAGCACTGGCCTAGTCCCGGAGTCTGCCTGAGCGCTAGAGTAAAAGGCCAAGCGATGCCTACACCGGGAGATGGTAGTGTGCATAGAGTTCCACCCTGGGCTATGCACCCTACTTCACGGTTGTGGCTGTGTCTCCTTAGTTCGGCCTGGCAGGATGAACCCAGGATGCGAACATCGAGCCCGGGAAAGCAAGGCCCAAGAGGCACCAGCTCTCCCGCAGCTCTTCTTCCCTGACATGACTGAAGCCTTGCTGTGGAAGCAGCAGCGAAGTGCTGTTCGCTCCAAGCCAAAGCCTCTGCAAAAGCACAGCATTCGCTGAGAAATGATCTGCGGGCTGCTGCTGCTTGCCTGAGCCCAGTCTCGCGGTGGGAGAAACCCGCATACAGCGAAAGCCTCTTTGCCTGGGCATCTCCCCTGGGAAAGCACAGCATTCGTTGGGAAATCAGAGTAGGGTTTGTGAATGCTGCTGCTGCTTGCCTGAGCAAGTCTCCGCAGCACGGTGGAAGATACCCGCATGGAGCAAAATACTCTTTTCCTCTCATCCCCTCTGTGTGAGAGAGAAGCATGTTCGCACACGTCTGTCACCGCGCTCCCCAGGAGCAAGTGTTGGGAAGGCGCAGCACGCCCCCCTCCCTGGAGAAGAGAAGGAGCCCTTGGCCTTGGGGTCGGGAAACGCTCGGGAAGCAGGAATTCCTGCCGTGGCACGAACAGCAGGCCGGTGGCAAGACAAGTATCACCCGCTTTTTGTGCAGAGAGATGGAAGTCTGGCTGTTAAGGAGACATGAGGGGACGACTAGGGCAGGGGCACGTGCTATTCTCTGAAGAAGGAGACTGGGCAGAAGGCAGGCCTGTCTTGTGCCTCTGGTCCCAAGGGGACAGCATCTCTTTGGCCACCTGTCCCAAGGGCAGACTTGGGCTTGCCACCAGGTGCCATACCCACAACTGGCAGAAACAACTCCATGGAGAAACGGGCAGTCAGATGCCGTCTTCCACCAAGATGTGGCAGCGATATGGGTGGCAGGGGTGTGCAGAGGAAAGAGTGGAGACTGTCCCACACAGTTACCGATCCAAGTTCACGAGCCTTGTGCAGGGATTCTGTCGCCTCCTCTCTCCTGTGCTGAAGGCACTGTCCTAGAACCCGAGTCTGCCTGAGCGCCGGAGCAAAATGCAAAGCCTTACCTACCCCTGGAGATGGTAATAGGCATAGAGTGCCATGCTAGGCTACGCAAGCTGCTGCCGGGCTGTGACCTTGTCTGCTTAGTTCGGCTTAGCAAGTTGAAACCCGGGTGTGACCTTGGAGCCCGCAAAAGCAAGGCCCAAGAGGCACCAGCTCTCCCGCAGCTCTGCTTCCCTGACGCGACTGAAACCTTGCTGAGGAAGCAGCGGTGAAGTGCTGTTCGCTCCACGCCAAAGCCTCTGAGAAAGCACAGCATTCGCTGAGAAATGTTCTGCGGGCTACTGCTGCTTGCCTGAGCCCAGTCTCGTGGCTGGAGAAACCCGCATACAGCGAAAGCCTCTTTGCCTTGTCATCTACCCTGGAAAATCACAGCATTCGTTGGGAAATTTGAGTTGGGTTTGAGGATGCTGCTGCTGCTTGACTGAGCTAGTCTCCGCAGCACGGTGGAAGATACCCGCATGGAGCGAAATCCTCTTTGCCTTAGCACCCCTCTGCCTGAGAGAGAAGCGTGTTTGCACACGTATGTCACCGCGCTCCCCAGGAGCAAGTGTGGGGAAGGCGCAGCCCGCCGCCCCCGGAGAAGAGAAGGAGCCCTAGGCCTTGGGGACGGGAAACGCTCGGGAAGCAGGATAGCCTGCCATGGCACGAACAGTAGGCCGGTAGCAAGACAAGTGTCACCCGCTCCCTGTGCGGAGAGATGGAAGTCTGGCTGCTAAGGAGACATGAAGGGACGACTAGGGCAGGGGCGTGAGCTCCACTCTGAGGAAGGAGTGTGGGCAGAAAGCAGGCCTGTCCTGTGTCTCTGGTCCCAAGGGGACAGCATCTCCTCGGCCAACTGTCCCAAGGGCAGACTTGGGCTTGCCACCAGGTGCCATACCCGAAACTCGCAGAAACAAACCCATGGAGAAACGGGCAGTCAGATGCCGTCTTCCACCAAGATGTGGCAGCGATGTGGGTGGCAGGGGGTGTGCCGGGGAAGGAGTGGAGACTGTCCCCCACAGTTCCCCATCCTCGTGCACGGGCCGTTTGCAGGGATCCTGTCCCACCTCTCTCCTGTGCTGAAGGCACTGTCCTAGACACCGAGTTTGGCTGAGCGCCAGAGCAAAAGGCAAAGCCTTACCTACCCCTAGGAGATGGTAATAGTATAGAGTGCCATGCTAGGCCACGCAAGCTGCTGCAGGGCTGTGACTGTGTCTGCTTAGATCGGCTTAGCAAGTTGAAACCCGGGTGTGACCTTGGAGCCCGGGAAAGCAAGGCCCAAGAGGCACCAGCTCTCCCGCGATTCTTCTTTCCTGCCGCGACCGAGCGAACGATCAAAGCCTTGCTGAGGAAGCAGCAGCGTAGTGCGGTTCGCGCCAAGTTGAAAACCTCTGGGAAAGCATAGCAGTCGCTGGGAAATCAGAGTCGTTTCTGTGGTCTCTTCTGCTGCTTGCCTGAGCCCAGTCTCGCGGTGGGAGGAACCCGCATACAGCGAAACCCCTTTGCCCGGGCATCCCCTCTCGGAAAGCACAGCTTTTGCTGGGAAATCAGAATCGGATGTGTGTGATGCTGCAGCTTAATGCCTGGGCTAGTCTCCGAGGCACGGTGGAAGATACCCGCTTGGAGCGAAATCCTCTTTGCCCTATCACCCCTCTGCCTGAGAGAAGTGCCGATGCGCCTGTGGAAAGAGCCTTAAGGAAAGGGACACGTCTATCACTGCGCTCCCCAGGAGCATGTCTGTGGAAGGTGCAGCACGGTGCCCAGGGAGAAGAGCAGGAGCCGTTGGCTTTCTGGTCTGGAAACGGTTGCGAAACAGGAGAGCCGGCCCTGGCAGGCACAGCGGCCGGTGGCAATCAAGTGTCACCCGCTCCCTGTGCAGAGAGACAGAAGCCTTCTGGTACAGAGGAGTGGATGAGTAGGGCAGGGCGCGTGCTCCACTCTTAGGAAGGAGTCTGGGCAGAAAGCATGCCTGTCCTGAGCCTCTGGGCCCAAGGAGACAGCAGCTCCTTGGCCACCTGTCCGTGGGGCAGACATGCGCAAGCCACCAGGAGCCTAGGCTGAACTCGCAGAAACAGCTCCCTGAAATAACAGGGAGTCAGATGCCGTCTTCCTTCAGGATGTGGATGCTTGGAGGTGGCATGAGGTTTAGGGTGATTGGGTGAGGACAGTCCCCGAAAGCTCCCTATTCAGTGCACGGGCGGTGTGCAGGGATCCTGTCACGTCTCCTTTCCTGTGGGGAAAGCACTGGGCTCGTCCGCGAGAACGCCTGAGCGCCAGAGTAAAAGGCCAAGCGATGCCTACACCGGGAGATGGTAGTGTGCATAGGGTGCCATCCTAGGCTCCGCACGCTACTGCAGGGTTGTGGCTGTGTCTGCTTAATTCGGCCTGGTAGGGTGAACCCAGGAGGTGAACATGGAGCCGGGGAAAGCAAGGCCCAAAAGGCACCAGCTCTCCCGCAGCTCTGCTTCCCTGACGCGACTGAAACCTTGCTGAGGAAGCAGCGGCGAAGTGCTGTTCGCTCCACGCCAAAGCCTCTGAGAAAGCACAGCATTCGCTGAGAAATGTTCTGCGGGCTACTGCTGCTTGCCTGAGCCCAGTCTCGTGGCTGGAGAAACCTGCATACAGCGAAAGCCTCTTTGCCTTGTCATCTACCCTGGAAAATCACAGCATTCGTTGGGAAATCTGAGTTGGGTTTGGGGATGCTGCTGCTGCTTGACTGAGCTAGTCTCCGCAGCACGGTGGAAGATACCCGCATGGAGCGAAATCCTCTTTGCCCTAGCACTCCTCTGCCTGAGAGAGAAGCGTGGTTGCACACGTATGTCACCGCGCTCCCCAGGAGCAAGTGTGGGGAAGGCGCAGCACGCCGCCCCCGGAGAAGAGAAGGAGCCCTAGGCCTTGGGGACGGGAAACGCTTGGGAAGCAGGATAGCCTGCCATGGCACGAACAGTAGGCCGGTAGCAAGACAAGTGTCACCCGCTCCCTGTGCGGAGAGATGGAAGTCTGGCTGCTAAGGAGACATGAGGGGACGACTAGGGCAGTGGCGCGTGCTCCACTCTGAGGAAAAAGTCTGGGCAGAAGGCAGGCATGTACTGTGCCTCTGGTCCCTAGGGTACAGCATCTCGTTGGCCACCTGTCCCAAGGGCAGACGGGCTTGCCCCCAGGTGCCATACCTGGAACTCACAGAAACAACCCCATGGAGAAACGGGCATTCAGATGCCATCTTCCACCAAGAGGTAGCAGCGTTGTGGGTGGCAGGGGGTGTGCCGGGGAAGGAGTGGAGACTGTCCACCACAGTTCCCCATCCAAGTGCACGGGCCGTGTGCAGGGATCCTGTCGCCTCCTCTCTCCTGTGGTGACGGCACCTGCCCTGACCCCGAGTCTGCCTGAGCACCTGAGCAAAAGGTAAAGCTTTACCGACACCAGGAGGTGGTAATAGGCATAGAGTGCCATGCTAGTCCAGGCACGCTGCTGCAGGGTTGTGACTGTGTCCGCTTAGTTCGGCTTAGCAAGGTGAACCCCGGGTGCGAACTTGGAGCCCGGGAAATCAAGGCCCAAGAGGCACCAGCTCTCCCGCGGCTCTTCTTCCCTGCTGGGATAGAGCGAACAACCAAAGCCTTGCTGAGGAAGCAGCAGCGAAGTGCGATTCGCGCCAAGCTGAAAACCTCTACAAAAGCATAGCAGTCGCTGGGAAATCAGATTCAGTTCTGTGGGCTGCTTTTGTTGCTTGCCTTAGCCTAGTATTCGCAGCACGATGGGAGAAACCCGCATAGAGGGAAAGCCTCTTTGCCGGGGCATCCCCTCTGGGAAAGCACAGCATTCTTTGGGAAATCAGAGTCGGGTCTGTGGGATGCTGCCTGCTGCTTGCCTGAGCTAGTCTCCACAGCACGGTGTAAGAAACCCGCATGGAGCGAAATCCTCTTTGCCTGGGCATCCCCTCTGCCTGAGAGAGAAGCGCGGTGACACCTGTGGAAAGAGCCTTAAGGAATGGGGCACATCTGTCACGGCAGAGAGATGGAAGCCTGGCTTCTAAGGAGACACGAGGGGTAGATTAGGGCAGGGGAAAGGGCTCCACTCTGAGGAAGGAGTCTGGGCAGAAAGCATGCCGGTCCTGACCTTTGGGCTCAAGGAGACAGCAGCTCCTTGGCCACCTGTCCGTGGTGGAGACATGGGCTTGCTACCAGGCGCCTACCCTGAACTCGAGAAACAACTCCCAGAAAGAACTGGCCATCAGATGCCTTCTTCCTCCAGGATGTGGAAGCTTGGAGGAGGCATGGGGTTTAAGGGGAAGGAGTGGGGACAGTCCCCCAAAGCTCCCTATTCAGTGCACAGAGCGGTGTGCAGGGATCCTGTCACCTCTCCTTTCCTGTGGGGAAAGCACTGGCCTAGTCCCGGAGTCTGCCTGAGCGTTAGAGTAAAAGGCCAAGCGATGCCTACACCGGGAGATGGTAGTGTGCATAGAGTTCCACCCTGGGCTATGCACCCTACTTCACGGTTGTGGCTGTGTCTCCTTAGTTCGGCCTGGCAGGATGAACCCAGGATGCGAACATCGAGCCCGGGAAAGCAAGGCCCAAGAGGCACCAGCTCTCCCGCAGCTCTTCTTCCCTGATGCGACTGAAGCCTTGCTGAGGAAGCAGCGGCGAAGTGCTGTTCGCTCCAAGCCAAAGCCTCTGCAAAAGCACAGCATTCGCTGAGAAATGATCTGCGGGCTGCTGCTGCTTGCCTGAGCCCAGTCTCGCAGTGGGAGAAACCCGCATACAGCGAAAGCCTCTTTGCCTGGGCATCTCCCCTGGGAAAGCACAGCATTCGTTGGGAAATCAGAGTAGGGTTTGTGGATGCTGCTGCTGCTTGCCTGAGCAAGTCTCCGCAGCACGGTGGAAGATACCTGCATGGAGCAAAATACTCTTTTCCCTCTCATCCCCTCTGTGTGAGAGAGAAGCATGGTCGCACACGTCTGTCACCGAGCTCCCCAGGAGTACATGGGGGAAGGCAAAGCAGTAGAGAAGGAGCCTCTGGCCTTAGGGTCGGGAAAACTGAACAGCCACATGCAGAAAAATGAAATTGGACCATTTCCTTACACCATACATGAAAATAGACTGGAAATGGATGAAGAAGCATAATGTGAGAAAGGAATCCATCAAAATATTTGAGGAGAGAACAGGTATCAACCTCTTTGACCTCAGAAGCAGCAACTTCTTCCTAGGAACATCGCCAAAGGCAAGGGAAGCAAGGGCAAGAATCAACTCTTGGGATTTCATCAGATCAAAAAGCTTTTGCCCAGCAAAGGAAACAGTTAACAAAGCCAAAAGATGACTGTCAGAAGTTATCTGGGAGAAGATATTTGCAAATGACATACCAGATAAAGGGCCAGTATCTATCCAAAATTTATAAAGAGCTTATCAAACTCAACACCCTAAGAACAAATAATCCAATGAAGAAATGGGCAGAGGACATGAACAGACATTTCTGCAAAGAATACATCCAAATGGCCAACAGACACATGAAAAAATGCTCCACATCACTCGGCATCAGGGAAATACAAATCAAAACCAGAATGAGATACCACCTCACACCTTTCAGAATGGCTAAAATGAACAAGTCAGTCAATGACAGATGCTGGCGAGGATGTGGAGAAAGGGCAACCCTCCTACACTGTACGTGGGAATGCAAGCTGGTGCAACCACTCTGGAAAACAGCGTGGAGGTGCCTCAAAAAGCTGAAAATAGAAGTAGCCTATGACCCAGTGATTGTAGTACTGGGTATATACCCTAAAGATACAAACGTGGCATTCTGAAGGGGTACATGCACCTAAATGTTTATAGCAGCAATGTCCACAATAGTTAAACTATGGAAAGAACCTAAATGTCCTTCAACAGATGAATCAATAAATAAGATGTGGTATATATGTACAATGGAATACTATGCAGCCATCAAAAGAAATGAAATCCTGCTATTTGTGATGACGTGGATGGAACTAGAGGGTATTATGCTTGGCGAAATAAATCAATCTGAGAAAGACAACTATCCTATGATCTCCCTGATATGATGAAGTAGAGATGCAACATAGGCGGTTTCGGGCGTACAAAAATAAAAATAAAAGAAGATGGGATTGGGAGGGAGACAAACCATAAAAGACTGAATCTCACAAAACAGACTGAGGGTTGCTGGGGGGAGGTGTGTTGGGAGAGGATGGTGGGGGTATGGACATTGGGGAGGGCAGGTGCTATGGTGAGTGATGGTGAGTGCTCTGAAATGTGTAAACCTGGTGATTCACAGACCTGTACCCCTAGGGATAAAAACACATTATATGTTTATAAAAATTTTTAAAAAAATAATTTAAAAAATCCATTAAGGAAAAACCACATATTGCAAGCCCAGAGCTTATCTCATATTCAATCAAAAAAGTTTGAAAGTTTTCCCCTTAAAGATCAGAAAAAAGACAAGTGTGTCCACTTTCACTACTCTCATTTGACATAGTACTGGATGTCCTAGCCAGAGAAACAAGGAACACAAAGAAATAAGAGACTCCAAAAAAAAAAAGGAAGTAGTAAAATTTTCTTTTTTTGGATAACATGAACTTACATGTAAAAAAATCCTAAAAACATCACAAAAAAAATTTGAATAAACAAATTTAGTAAAGCCGCCAAATACAAGATCAATATATCAAAGACAAGAATTTTGTTTTGTTTCATTTTTTTTAATATGGAATGCTTCCCTGTTTTTCATGTCATCCAAAGTAAGCCAAAGTAAGCACAGGACAGGAGCATTTTAACACTCTAATGATGAACTACCTGAAAAAATAAACAATCTAATTCACAATAGCATCAAAAATAATAAAATACTTAGGAATAGATTTAACTAAGAAGATGAAACTATGACATTGATAAAGAAATTGAAGGAGACACAAATGGAAAGATAGCTCATATTTATGAATGGTAAGAATTAACATTGTTAAAATGTCCATACTACCGAAAACCATCTGTAAATCCAATTCCTATCAAATATCCAATGTTAGGGGCACCTGGGTGGCTCAGTGGGTTAAGCCGCTGCCTTTGGCTCAGGTCATGATTCCAGGGTCCTGGGATCGAGCCCCGCATCAGGCTCTCTGCTCAGCAGGAAGCCTGCTTCCTCTTCTCTGTCTGCCTGCCTCTCTGCCTGCTTGTCATTTCTCTGTCAAATAAATAAATTAAAAATCTTTTAAAAATTCCAATATTATTTTTTTACAGAAGTAAGTAAAGAATCCTAAAATTTATATGAGACCATAAAAGACAACAAATAATCAAAGCAGTTCTGAGAAAGAATGAAGAAGAGAAATTACACTTCTTGATTTGAAACTATACTACAAAGCCCTCATGTTCAAAACAATAAAGTATACTGGCATAAAAACAGACCAATAAACAAGTAGAACAGAAATAAGTCCTTTCATACAGTCACCTAATATTTGACAGGGGCCAACATATGTAATGGGTAAAGATAGTCTGTTCAATAAATGATATTTAAAACTGAATAGTCACATAAACAGTATGAAACTGGAACCTTATATCACTCATAAGTCTTAACTTGAAATAGATTAAAGACTTAAAGGTGATGCATGAAACTACATTTCCTAAAGGAAAACATAGGAAAAATTCTCCTTGACATTGGTCTTGCCAATAGTTTTTTGGATACCAGACCAAAAACACAAGCAAAAAAAGCAAAAATAAATAAATCGTATTACATCAAACTTAAGTTTCTGCATTGCCAAAAAAAGAGAGAGAGAGAGAATGAAAACACAATCCACAGAATGGAAGAAAATACTTACAAATCTTACATCTGAAAAGAGGTTAATAACCAACAGATACAAACAGAAAAAATATATAATTAAAAAAATAGCAAAAGGATCTCAATAGACTTTTTTTTTTCAAAAAAGTTATATAAATGACCAACAGGAGCATTAAAAAGTGCTCAACGTAAAAAACTCAGGGCAAAGTCATTATGATGTTGTTGTTGTTGTTTACCTCTGAAAAACACAGCAAGATATTACTACCTATTAGAATATATACTACCAGAAATTGAAACTAACAAATTTTGGTAAATATTGGGGAAAATGGGGAACTTATGCACTGTGATAGGGATATAAATTTGTATGGAAAACAGTATGGAGACTATTCATATTATTAAAAGTAAAATTACCATATGATTCAGTAATCCCACTTCTAGGGATATACCTAAAGGAAACGAAGTCACTGTTCAAAGACATATCTGCACTCTTATGTTTATTATAAAATTATTAACTCTAAGCAAGAGATGGAAATAACTTCAGTATCCATTAATGGATGAATGAATAAAATAAGTATGGTAAATATATACTATGGAATACTACTTACCCATGAAAAATTAAGAAATACTGCCATTTACAACAGCATGGATGGATCTTGAAGGTCTTATACTAAGTGAAATATTTCAAAGATTTTATATATTTTTTAAATTTATGTATTATGCTATCCCTTACATACAGAATCTGAGGTAAAGGCAAACTAATGGAAACTTAGAGTTGAGTTGACAAGGGGTGAACCTGGGGTGGAGTAAGGTGGTCAAAGGGTGCAAACTTGCAACTATAATAGGAAAAAGTTCTGGGGATCTAATGTACAGCATGATGATCATAGTTAATAAAATATACATACTTTTTTTATTGTGCTTCCCTTTATTAAACTTTGCATATATCACATTCTTACAAGTTGAAAGTTTATAGCAATCTTGTATAAAAGAGGTCTGCTGCCACCATTTTTCTAACATTTGTTCATTTTGTGTCTCTCTGTCACATGTTGGTAATTCTTGCAATATTTCAAGTTTTTTCATTATTATTGTATTTGTTATGGTGATCTGTGATCAGTAATTATGACCCACTGAAAACTCAGAACTAGTTTACTTAAGGTATATACATTGTTTTCCTTTAAAAACATAATGCTTTTGAACAGTACAATATAGTGTTTATTTTTTATATGCACTGGGAAACATAATTTTTTATATGCACTGGAAAACCAAAAAAAATAATAATAATAATTTGACTTAGTTTATTGAGATAATCACTTTATTGAGGCAGTCTGGAACAAAACCCACAAGACCTCTGAAGTTTATCTCTACTATACTATATACATAGAAGTTGCTAAGAGAGTAGATCTTAAAATTCCTTACGATACATGCATAAAAAACAGTGGCAACTATACGAGATAGTAGATGTATTAACATTTTTATGTAGATTATATTGCAATAAAGATGTATACCGATTTATCAAATTGTACAAAATTTACACAATGTTAAAAGTTTGCAATGTTATAAGAAATCATTTCTTAAATTTACAAATTATAATATGTCGATTTTTTTCAATAAAGCTGGCAAAAACTTTTTGTAGAATAAATCTATTTTTCAAAAAAGGAAGTAAGGAAGTAGAAACTGCAACTAACTCTGAAATAATAGAATATAAAATCCATTTTCGTTATATACACTGTGACAAAAACTATTACTTAGTTTACAATAAAGGAGTACTTATGAAGCATGAAGGATGGTCTATAAATAAGGCTGAAAGAGCTCAGTTTTAAGGTTTAAATTTAAAATCTTCTTTTGAAATACTAAACTGACCACCCAGTTTTCCAAACATAAATGTCTTAACTGCATGAATTTATTTCATACAACTCTATAATCTAGTTTCATAAGAAAGCAGCAAGCAAATTTTGAATAAGACAGACTTGCTTAAGTTTCTTTATGTTCAACAGTAAAGGATACTTCCCTAAAAATAAATAGAAGAAAAATCAGCATATTTATCATGATAATTATTATTCATAATGAGATTCATATTGAATTAGGGAATACATATCCTCAGAGGGGGTAACGTAAAATGAAATTTATTTTGGTAAATGTGTCTATGAATAGTCAATACAATGCCTCAATATAAATGAATATTACCATTTTGAACAATTTAATTACTATTATTAGAATTATTATAAGTATAAAAATAGCTATCATTTTAGCATGGAATATGAGACTCTCATGCTCCATGCTTCATCACATCCACACAACAACTCTGCATAATAAGTATTATCATCACCATTTCATGGGTGAAAAAACTGAGGCTAACACATTTAGATAACGGGTTTATGATTACATGGCTAGTAAAGATGCATCACACTAATTTAGGCTTTATGATTTCAGAATTGTACTCTTTCCACTGCACATTCTATTACTCTGTAAATACTTGGCTTGTTTTCATTTAGTTCTTTAATTTTATTCATGTGGTGATGGCTTAAAGCTTCATTTAAAGGAAGCTTAAGAAATTCATTTAACCAAAAGCTCCCAAGAATTAAAAATGTCATGGATCTAATGTAGACATGGATATCATTAGTTAATGGGTAACCATAAATTTTCCACTCTAGTGAGATAACAATCAGAGTATTTTTCTAAGTTTTAGTCTCTGAGTATTAAAAAGGACTTTGTTAAAATAGAAATATTTAGACAAAGGTGATCAAAAGTCTGGATCAGGTCACCTTAAGATAAATATTAGGAAACTGAGGAAACAAATGGAGATTTGAACACTGAGCTATGATATAATGAATGGTTTCAAGTATTTAGTAGAGTATAGAAAAGCCCTTTAAAGCCTGGTCTTAGACTAGCATTGCAGCTTCTGGGATATCTGTCCATCTATCATCTATCTATCTAGATATAAATTTGAAAACTTTTTTAACTTAAAGATTTTGAGAAATAGAACATAATCAGCACCATAGAAGATCTGTTTATGATAACAACCTAGCCCCTCCTCCTAGTTTGTTAATATTCTCTCTTATTTAATGTAACATTGTGCAAATAGACCACTACTGATCTGCCGTTATGAATGAAATAGCTATAATCATCTGTTTGCATATCCTGGTGAAAATATTCATTTAGTTCCATGTTGTATTTCTAGGAATGGACCAAATCTTTATTTTTATTTTTAAGTTTTCTAAATATTGTCCAACTTACCTCAAATGTTTTTATTATGGGCACTTTCATTCTTTCACATTCTTGCAAGACAATTTTACTGTTGCCCAATATGGTAAGTGTGTAATAGTATGTCATTTTAAGTTTTAATTCATTTTTAATTTAATTTAATTCCAGATTCATAATAAAGATAAACAGTTTTTATATATGAGTGGCCATTTGGATTACCCTTTCTGTAGAGTACATGCTCCAATCTTTTGATATCTTAACATGTGTCATACTGACTTCTTTAATAGTAGATTGTAGTGATCCAAAGGGGCACATGCACCCGAATGTTTATAGCAGCAATGTCCACAATAGCCAAACTATGGAAAGAACCTAGATGTCCATCAACAGATGAATGGATATATATGGATATATGGATGTGTATATATACACAATGGAATACTATGCAGCCATCAAAAGAAATGAAATCTTGCCATTTGCGACAACATGGATGGAACTAGAGCGAATCATGCTTAGCGAAATAAGTCAAGCAGAGAAAGACAACTATCATATGATCTCCCTGATATGAGGAAGTGGTGATGCAACATGGAGGCTTAAGTGGGTAGGAGAAGAATAAATGAAACAAGATGGGATTGGGAGGGAGACAAACCATAAGTGACTCTTAATCTCACAAAACAAACTGAGGGTTGCTGGGGGGAGGGGGTTTGGGAGAAGAGGGTGGGATTATGGACATTGGGGAGGGTATGTGCTTTGGTGAGTGCTGTGAAGTGTGTAAACCTGGTGATTCACAGACCTGTACCCCTGGGGATAAAAATATATGTTTATAAAAAATAAAAATTTAAAAAAAAATAGTAGATTTTCTGAATGAACTTTTAGCTGTGTAGGTCTTCTCTATTTTATTTAGAACTTGTTTTCATTTGAAAATCTTTATATTTATTTTCATAATCTGCTTTTATTTTGCTTTGTCTATTATCTATCTATCTATTTATTTGCAAGCAAGAGAGAGCGAGCAAGTGAAAGCGCAGGGAGGGATAGAAAAAGAAGGGAAAAGAATCTTAAGCAGGCTCCAGGCTCAGCACAGAGCCCAACTCTGGGCTCTATTTCACAACCCTGACATCATGACCTGCGCCAAAATGAAAGAAATAAAATAAAATTATGGTGTTAAAAAAAAAAAAGGAGAAAGAATTGGAGGTTTAATTAAGTGAGCCACCCAGGCACCCCTGTGGTATCTTAAATTAGCTGTCATATCTTTAAAGTTCTAGAGTATCCATTTGGTTCATTTATAAAACCTTTCTCAATATCATTTTTAGTTTCAGTTTTTTGTTCAATTTGCTTCCCCTCTCATTTCTTTGAGCAGAGTAATCAAGCCATTTTACAATCTTTATTGATCATTTTAACATCATACTTAATCCCATTTTGTCTATCAAATCTTGTTAATGGTTTTTCTTTGTACGCTTTGTTACATTTTGCTATGTTCAAGACATTATATTTGAAACTCTTATTGAGTAGGGATAATTAAGAGCTATAATAATGGTATGGTCCTCCTTGGCAGGATTTTCTCTTATATCTGAGACTCTACAAGACAATCATACTCCAAATTCAGTGGTTGACTTTCTCAGTTTACACAGAAGGCAAGGTAGGCTCTAGTCTTATTTCTGCTTCTCCTTGTGCTTTGGGGATCTCAACTTAAATTTGGGTTGTACCAAAGTCCTCAAATTTGATTGCTGCTGGATTATGAATTTTGTTTCTCTAGTATCAAGAGTCTATTAACAACACAGCTCAGTGTGTTTTAGCAGTTTCAAATGCTCTCATAGCTAAAATGGCTTCAGGGCATATATCTCTAGGCTCTCATTGTATTTCGTATTTTGGCCCAAAATCCCACACTTAATTTTTATAATCATTCTGATATTTTTAATTTTAAAAGCTATTTTGTCTGGATTTTTAGTTGTCTTAAGTAGGAGTTTTTAGATCACCATTACTAGAAGCAACAACAAATATACATGAAAATATCTGCAGTAGTTTATCACATTTTTATGGCTTTGAACTTCCATAAGCTGAGGCATCCTTCTCTAATCACTTAGGCAAACTCCAAGTTACCCTTTAAAACAACACAAGAATTGCTTTATTTAAGAACATGTTCAGGGATGGCTCTTCCCCACTGTTCTTACCAACATTCCCACACACTCTTTGCTACCCACTCCTTGTTTATGAACTTTCATTAGGTATATCAGCGGGACCAGAATTTTGCTCTATTGTATTTTTGTCCTTTAGAGCTTTAATTAAATATGAATTCCATAGAAAGTCTGTCCCTTTTCTTTCAAACCTGGGTTAGTTATTTCTTCTCATTCTTTGTCAGAAGATACTTTAATAGAGAAACTTACAGCTGTATTGTGACTTTGGAGCCTTTACAGTTTTATGACTGGAAAAATCACCCATCCTTGAGATTTTTACGCAGCTTCCTGGCTGATATTATTCAGAAATCTGTTCAAAACAGACTTTTTCAGGGAGGGCCTTTCGGACCACTCAGTTACAAAACCTCTTCTCAATCACTGCTCTTATTAAAATGTGCTTATTTAGTTCAAATATGCATCACTATTAAAGAAAAACCAGTACGATTTTTTTCTTTTTAAAGTTGGCTTACCTATTATCTATCTCTCCCATTAAAATGATTCCTCTGGGCTGGGGTTTTCTTGTGCTCATCTTAGGCCAGACACTCAATAAATTGTCTCTGAATGATTGAATTGTTTGACTCCCTTGCTAGATTCTCAACTTCATGAGGCCAAGGATTGTTCTATTCAGTCCTTCTTTATCCTCAATGTCTGTTATATTGCAGTCACTTACGTGACTAATGGGAAAAATCACAGAAAAAAAGAGTTAAAACTACAGAAAAACCCTGTAGGTTCAATAAAACAAAGCTTTCTAAAATTATTTAGCCAAGGAATTGAATACTGGCTGCACTTTTGATTGTTTTCAAATGGTATAGAATTTAATTTAAATGGAAATATCTGAATGGTAGAATAATAAAAAAATTATAAAAGCAACTTGCTCCTTAAAGTAAGAATTATATAGGGCATCTCTTCTAGAAGCAAAATTTTCAAATGTCAAACATCTGAAAGCATAGAAGGAGAAGTAAGTGTGTGAATTGTACTTCAATGCTCTTTTCTTTATATTCAGCAAACAGCTTCATTCACACCTTTCCAATTTTTTCAACTCTTTTGACAAAGCCTTCAGAGGAGTTACTGCTGATGACAACCATCACAGCCTAACAGGAGAAATTTTATAAAGAAAAATAATAGCATGTTTTTCCCAAGTTGTTAAGGATATGGTGAAGCTCTGTCGGATTCAAAGGAGGAATGTGCAATTCCATGCTATATATCATAATAACTTATTTTAATAGTGGCTTTGCAGTTTTTCAGATATATCCATTTACTGAAAGCACTATCAAATAAACAAAAGCAACAAATTAACAGGAGTTCGAGACAGAAGTTATCTAATCTAAAAATAGCACAGAATACACAACACATATCCCAAGTACTACTATAGGTTTCAAGTAATAGTCAAAACAATAGTAAAAATGATTCAGACCCTACCAGTCAAATCATAAATGGGATCTTAACTGTAAATCCTTATCTTTAGATCAAAGCGGGTAATTGGGTGCTGAAGATCCATTATAGAACTAATATGTTATAGAACTCCTCTGAAATGAGTCATTTATTCCATCACTTTTCCTGCACAGCTGCTGACCCATGTTTTGGTTCCTGGAAATAGCTGCTACCCTGTCATACTTCTTTAAAGCACATATATTGATAACTCTACTCATTCCTCCATTCCTCTCTGACTGTCATTGTGATAAAATGTGGAGTCAGCTGACTCACTTGTGGTGGTAATAAAGTAGATGAGTTTGCAAAGTATTTTGTTATTTCTAAAAATGCAAAAACCAAATTACATTGAAATCATACGCAGTGTTTCAGGGAGAGCTGTAGGATGTGGTTTCTTGTGTAATCCACAGAGATTAGCTCCAACACATATTTAAACTCTCCTCTAGGAGCAACCTTAGTGGTAAAGCAAGAAGATAAACAGATGTATACACACCCTGGCACAAAAGTATCACTTATGTTTGGCTTCCTAGTCTCCTCGTGTTACTTATTTATCTTAACTTCTCTCTGAAATCAGGGAACACAGAATCTCAATCAGTTGACATTTTTCTACTGAATTACCCAATAGTCTGATCATACCCCTAAGACTTTTTTAAATTATTTCACTCATAATCCCAAATCTGCTTTGCTTCCTCATCTTAGTACACTGTAATTTGATTTCAAAATGAGGACAGTTGTCAGTAATGCCACATTCATTAATCTATTTTACAATTCCATGTACTTATAACTATGAAGATATGTTAATAACATCCATTTCAATAAGCCACCCTAAATTTATTATCATGAAACAAGACCTCAAGAAAGAGAATTCAAATTCATCCATGTATTTGCAACTTATTGCAATAAAGCCTTTATCAATAGACTTCCCTGTGCACATGGTGGTCAAATTGCTGGTGAAAACCAGCCAGATCTATTACAAGCTTTCTCATGGTTTCTAGGTAACCCAAGTGAGCCTTTATTGATACTGGAAGGGATAAAGCAGGGAAGGGATAAACAGTGGTGTAAGAATTGGCTAGACAAAAGTAATGACTCTCATTACAAAGTGAGTATTTTAAAGCATAAGAGCCTGTTGGAAATATTGTTTTATAAAATAGTGGTTTTTTTTTAATTAACTTTTTAAAATTCAATTAGTTAACATATAGTGTACCATTAGTTTCAAATGTAGATTTCAGTTATTCATCCATAGCATATAATAGCTAATGCTCAGTACTTACTGTTATAGCTTCTTGAAAGCAGAATTTTTACCCACTGAGCCACCCAGGCGCCCTTGAAAGCAGACTTTTAGATCACATTTTCTGATTACTTCCATGTAGTACAACACTTTCCTGCTAGCAACCTTCAAAACATACTGTTTGTTAGAGGAATTTCTTCAATAATAAATAAATAGGAATTTATTTAAATTTATAAATATATAAAATAAATAGGAATTTATTTAAATATAGCACAATGTTTCATTGTTCATAAATAAGGTGATGATATTATAGCCATTAGTTGGTAGCACTGATATATCACTTTCTTTTTACTTCTCAGTGCATTCTCTTTACACAAAATAGATATATATTTTTAAAGAATCTGAATCTGTGGCAAACTTTTTAAAACCCTATACAGTAAAGTTTATCATTTTAAGTAATCTCAATTATCTTCCTCAATTGTGATTGTATATCCTTCTATCTAGGCCAGATATTGTATGAGGGATTTGAAGAGACATACTTTTCTAAATTTCACTTTTCTCATCTGCAAAATGCTGATCATGATCCTACAATAAAATACACTTACTATTTTTTGATGCAAATTTATTTATTTATTTTAAGATTTTATTTATTTATCAGAGAGAGTGGGCGAGAGAGCAAGCACAGGCAGACAGAATGGCAGGCAGAGGCAGAGGGAGAAGCAGGCTCCCGGCCGAGCAAGGAGCTCGATGCGGGACTCGATCCCAGGACGCTGGGATCATGACCTGAGCCAAAGGCAGCTGCTTAACCAACTGAGCCACCCAGGCGTCCCTTTTGATGAAAATTTAATCTGTATAAACAATATATTTGCTGTAATGCGTGGTTCATGGAAAACATCTTATTTAATTATAAGCAACAACAGTATTAGAAATTAAGTAAATGTGTCTATAATATTTAAAGTTTTAACACATAATTCCAGTGCTTTGCCTTATTTTCTCAAATCCCTTTATCACTTTCACTGACAGAGTCAAATGTACTTTTTCTACTAGTAGCCAGCTCTTTGTCTTTTGTCAGAAAGATGCCCTTGTGAATTATTTATAATAGAGATATTAGCAATAATAATAATAATAATAAATAGCAATGAAAATGTTAAAAAAAGTTTTCTTAACTAATTAGGGTTCTTAGACATCAATTAGAGGAACCACCTCTGGCAAGCAAATTAATCTGCAAGACATTCCCAGAATTAACAAGTCAGTCAGATACAGGGTTGTCCATAGACTGAAAGGTGAAGCAAAAGGACTAGGTTTGGAAAATAGGTAAGGACAGTGAAAAAAATGATCAAATTTTTGGGCAAAATAAATTCTTAGGTGTCCTTTCAATGGAGTCCTGGGCATTATGTAGCAGAAACTCTGGAGATTATCTCAATCCATTGGAGTCACCCTGTTTACTAGCTTGCTATTGACAAAGTTATTTACAAACTGTAGAGCAAGAGGTTATAATGTAGAAAACTGATGGTAATGCACAAGATTCTTGTTAACAATAATGCAAGTTAGTGATATTTCATTGGAAAACATAAATTCTATAACCCAAATTATGGGCCCAGAGCACTTCTGCTGCACAACTCTGCTTATATCCCAAATAACCATGTGAACTAGTTTTAATATCTGCTTCTTATTAATTTTTGAATAAAAACACTTGACACAAGTATTTTATAATTGTGTGATAATCATGCATTTAATTTCTTGGAGAACAAAACACACTTTAGCGTAACTATGTTCGTTCACAGAACCAGCCTTGATAACACACTTCTATATGTTAGAAATGATATAATAAATGTAGAATATTGGGCACTCGTTTGGTATTCTTTGCCATGTTTTGCACTATCTAAAAAGAGATCAGTGAACTTGGACTGGAGTTAGTAGACATGGAAGAAAATAAAATATTACAAAGAAGAATACTCTGTGGTCCACAACCTAAACGGGCTGGGATTCCCATCATTTGGATCCCTGTAGCTTTACAAAAGTCAATTAAATTTTTGTATCTCCTATTAAAGTGGATTCCCCAGTACTTTTTCAAACATCTCTTGTAAAGTACTGTTTCCCAGAAAAAAAGGGATTTTGCACATGTATCTGCCTTTGTCTCTGGTCATGATCTCAGTCAGGATCCTGGGATCGAGCTCCATATCGGGCTTTTTGCTCATTAGGGAGTATACTTCTCAGTCTCTCTCTGCATCTACCTCCCCCTGCCCCACTCATGCTCTCTCTCTCTCTCAAATAAATAAATACAATCTTTAATTTTTTAATTAAAAATAAGATAAAATAAAATAAAAAGTCTGGTCTTACTGCCCCATTTAGCTACTTATTTTTTTTTGAGTTGTATTTAAAGCAGTATGAGAGAACATGAGGCTCTCAAACTTAAAAAAAAAAGGAAAAAATTGAGTTTTGTTAGGATTTAAGATCTTGTCTGCTAGAAAAAACGTTGGCTTTGTTAACATGTGGAAATTAACAAAAGAGAATAAGATAGAATTCTAATAATTTTTGTAGAAATAAAAAATTTCCTCCAACAGAATTACATAGAGACCCATTAAGTAAATTCATTCCAATGTCCGAAACCAACCTTTTCTAATACTAATGCATCTGTGTAAACAGAGTCAACCCAAGGAATAAATAAATATTATTATTTTTTTCCTGTCTCTTCCACAGTCACATCTGGGTATATTGGTAGCAAGCCAATTATCTATCTTATAAGACATGATATCATAAGGAAGGGTATTCTGTCCATTTGGAACAACTGAAAATCATTGTAATTTTATCTTGGTGCAGTAACTTGATATGGCACAGTGTGGGTTATGAATATATTTTATTTTTTTTTACTGGGAAGAAGAGATTATAGAGATATTGGTTATCCAAGAGAGACTGACAGGTGTTGATAGTTGCCAGGTCAATATCCATTTACTTTTTCCTTGAATCTCAGAGAGCACTGAGGGATTGACAAGAAGGAAACTTAAAACAACATCAAATATTTTACTGTCTCTTTTCTATTTATATTGAACCACATGACAAAGTATCAGTCGTACAATATATCATTCTCTTTACCTCTATCTTTCTGCCAGAAATGTGGGCTTAATAGTGATAACTCCAACAGCAATTTTTGCAACTGTGAATAAAAAGCCATGAAAACCTCTAAGATAGTTCACTTCACTTTCTTAAGACGCTGAACCAACACCAGAAAACACTCTCTGTAGTCTTCTTGTTAAATGAAAAAATATGGTTAAACCACTTTTGAAAGTCTACTACCTACAGCAAAATGTAAATCTTAATTGAAATATGTCCTCTCAGCTGTGCTTAAGCAACTGAGTCCTGAGATTTTCAGGTTTTCAGTCTGAAAGAGTACACCTCTGGTGCTCTGAAAGGGAAGAGAAAGGACACCCTGTTCTCCATATAAATTAAAGAAGAGAAATCTGTGCATTTAAGTGGGCCATATATAATTTATCAAGCAATTATCTCCTAACTCCGTCCTATCCAAATTACCTGATATGCTCTCCCTACTCCTTTATTCCACGTTACTGCCTTGTCCAGGATTCTGTATCACATCACAACATGTCTTCTGTTATTTCCTTCTTGCAAGCTAGTTTTGTTTTCTCCATCTAAAAAAAATCAACAATCATTGTGTATTTCAATTCCCATTTTCCTCAAATGCATTGATTCTTCTTATCTATTACTCTTTTCTCATACTCAGTGTCTTTGTCTTTATGGGGTTTGTACTTTGCTTTTCCCCATCCTTTACTGCCATTATATAATCGAATCTAATAACTTCTTAGAGAATGTTAAAAATTCCTGCATAGCCACACGTGAACAAAAAGTCACTGATTTTTAGAAAACCTATAAGATAGTCAGACATCCATTCAATTTCTTTTTCTTAAAGATTTTATTTATTTATTTGACAGAGAGAGATGACAAGCAGGCAGAGAGGCAGGCAGAGAGAGAGGAGGAAGCAGTCTCCCTGCTGAGTAGAGAGCCCGACTTGGGGCTAAGTCCCAGGACCCTGGGATCATGACCAGAGCCGAAGACAGTGGCTTAACCCACTGAGCCACCCAGGCGTCCCTCCATTCAATTTCTTAACTGAGTCTCAAATGCATCCTGAGTTCTAACCTAAACCTAAGTTCTACTTCTTACACGTTGTTCTATGACCAAATCCTTTCAGTTCAGTATTTTGTAACCTTTAAATATTAATCAATTGATGCTTTGTCTGTGTATTTCTATGATAATAATTTGAATACTGTAGATTTATTGTTATATTTATAGATTTATAATCAAAGTTTCATCAGTTGAAGTTTTTGGAAATTTCAGATATAATGATTATCCTAAAATGATACTGCCTCAAATCCCTCTGATATCAAGGCCCAACACTTGATTATAGCCAAACCTGTGGTGGATAGTTCCATGGGAAATTGCAGTTAGTTAACACTGATAGCATCTCATGTTCTCTCTCTCATTTTAGAATGTCTCCAACACAACCCAAAAGTGTAGGAGAGTTAATGTCCTCTGAGGACAGCTCTCAGTGAAGTGGAAATAAGAGCCATAGATAAAATTGTCAGGTCTTCATAAGGACAACTTAAAGAAGTTTCTCAGGACCTTTCAGTAAAAGCAAGCCTTCATTTTCTATCCACAACAATTATATCAACAATGTACCTCTTTGACAAAGTTTTTCCTTCACTGTATCACTTTCCCATTCTTTTCTACCTTGGGTAATCTCCCAGATAAACTAACAGTACTCAAATCCTTTGTCCTACTCTTTGCTCTCAGGATAAATGGAGCCAAAAGACTTAGATTAATATCAAGTTCTGAATGGGATCTTAGAGCTATTTCTGTCCAGATTTTCATAAACATAGGGACCTTTGAATTATCAGGCTATAAATAAGTTCTAAATGGAGGGGGCAAAAGCAAAAAGTAGAAATTTTTATGTTTGATTTTTAATCATGATTAAAAATAATGTTAGTACATTATAAAAGTGTGGATCTTTGTAAAACAATGTCATAATGTAAGAAATAGGTTGCATAGTCCTTTTGAGAATATTAAACCAAGTGTTCAGGTGCCATCTAATTTCTTGTTTAATCCAGAACTTTGGTGTGCATTATCTTGAGGAATAGGATTTTGAAGTCCAGACAGACTAACAGAAAACTGACCCAAATGTGTGTGTTTATATTTCTGCTTTTGTTGTAAAAATCAAAGTGTGATTGCTGGTTTAAAATGGTAAAACTAATAATGTTCATGGACTCTATTATAAATTTTCTAATTGTATGGGAAGAATCCAAGAAACATAGAATTAATTGATTTGCAAATCCTCAAAGAGCTACAGGATCAGGTAGTGGTATGTTCTGATTCAACAGCATCATAATGCAGCATTTTATGTGTGTGGCTAATGGATATTTTCATGAATGTTTGCTAGCTAGTCAGCCAATACAGAGAAATATTAGGTAGGGTAATTACTCACAGTTGTGTTTAATAAAATGAGAGAAAATTATCAAATGACACCACTAATAATAATCCTATAGCAGGCTAAATAATTCAATGATAATTACAAGTATTAATCTAGCTTTCTTCCCTGACTATGACTCTTCTCTCCTTTATCATAATGGGAGTAGCAGATTGTCTGCAATGAATTGTGAAAACCCAGCAGTGACTTTGGCAGTGAAGGCCTCCCATCAATTTTGATAGGTTAAAATGATTCTGGATGGTCTTGAGCAAATGTGTCAATTTTTTTTTCTGTGTGTGTCATAAAAGAAAGAAGCAATAGTAAATTCTTGCTGTTATTCCATGGAGCCAATAAAATCATACTGCCAACAAGAGGATGTTGACACTGTAAGTGTGGTTAACTGTCTTGAAATACTAGGCCTGGAAATAAAATTCCAATATTTCACATAACCTCTTTTTTTTTAAAAGAAAAAAACAAACAAAACAAAGAAACTATACTGCTTACATTTAGGGCCCTGCTGTTGTGTAACTATTTTTGAACATGTCTACTGTAAGTGTATATATATATATATTTTTTTCTGTGCAATAAATTCATTTAGAGATAAATTTGGATTGCAAATTATTTGGGGGGAGGCATGGTATTTGTGGCTAGTCTTACAAGTAAAAAGGACTAAAAGAAAGAAGAAAAACATTTTTTATTACAGCATATTTACATCTGTCCAAAGTACTTATTTACTATAATACTGACTAATGTATAATACTGTACACAAAGAAAGAAGTTAAATGAGTTATAATTCAGTCGAAGTATAGCTGGCCATTTTAAAACTTACCACTGAATCTTTCTGGTATGAAATGTGATATCTGGCAATCTGGTCCAGTTCATTACATCAGGTCATTTGTATATTCTTATTACCATTTTGATAGCATAGCACATTTTATAACCCAGACATTTAACAATGGAACTATGATGCATGTATTTTCAAAAGTATAGACATACATGAAGCTATGAGGTCAAAAAAGATGAATGTCCGTAGTACCATATAGACTCAACAAATAAAAATGTCCAAGGCGGGGCGCCTGGGTGGCTCAGTGGGTTAAGCCGCTGCCTTCGGCTCAGGTCATGATCTCAGGGTCCTGGGATCGAGTCCCACATCGGGCTCTCTGTTCGGCAGGGAGCCTGCTTCCCTCTCTCTCTCTCTCTCTCTGCCTGCCTCTCCATCTACTTCTGATCTCTCTCTATCAAATAAATAAATAAAATCTTTAAAAAAAATGTCCAAGGCTCTGAGTGAGATTTATGAATATTGTATAAGATTAGGCCAACATGTGGTTTTGATATAAATCATCTGTTCTTAAATTAGAATTACAATCGTTGAGTACAGTGTTGAAAATGGCAGATAGATTTTAGCTATCTTTGCTCAGTAGGGAAAATGGAAAAATGTTTAGTTTGGTCAGATTTTCACTTAACTTCTGAAAAATCTTACGTTTGAGAGAACCCTTCTGAAATAAGAATCCTTAAAGACATAACCCCTTTGGCACAAGTTTTTAAGAAACTTGTTGGATGTTGTAGACAATTATATGGCACACGTACTGTTCTAGATATTTCATGCCAATAATATGTAAGCCATACCAAGGCTACATATACATATAGAGATGTTCCTCAGCTTACAAGGGAGCTATGTACAGAGAAACACATAAAAAACTGAAAATTCATTTAATACCCCTAAACTATCAAATATCATAGCTTACCTTAAGCTTATTTAAACATACTCAGAACACTTACATTTGCCTGCATTTGGGCAAAATCATCTTAAGCAAAGCCTATTTTATAACAAAGTATCAAATATCACATGCAATTTATTAAATATTACACTACAAAAAAGAAGAATGGTTATATATAGAATGGTTGTAAGAATATCAGGTGTTCACCCCTGTAATCTTCTAGCTGACTGGGAGCTGTGGCTCACTGCCCCTGCCCAGCATCACAAGACGGCACCATACCACATGTCACTGGCCCTTTTTAGAAAGACCCAAATTCAAAATTCAAAGTACAGTTTCTACTGAATCACTTTCACTTTCACATCATTGCCAAATATATTGTAAGTTGAATCATTGTAAATCAGGAGCCATCTTATTTGAAAGTTAAATCACAGTCACCCGTATACACACAAAAAAAGGCCTTCATGTAGGGCATCTATGTATCTCTAAACAACATAGCATGACCTATCAACAGCAAAAAAATGGATGTGAAGGGGACAATTGCTTTGCATCAGTACTCTGAGCAGTAACATACATGGCCTTACTCACCTAGCAGAACTCCAGAGCTAGCTGATGGCAAGGAATTTTACAAATGTTTGCTGAACAGCTTAAGCACTATTATTTTTAAATTAGTGTGCATATCTGTTTTCTAAATATATGTTAATTTATTTCATTGACTTATTACAAAACCAAATAATTTCCTCTTATTTAAGTGGCAGGTAAATAGATTTCTTTTTAATTTAAATCAAATGGCTTTTTAGGGAAAATATACTAAAAATTCTGAAACTTGTATTGCTTATGAATCTTTTATTGGAATCCTTATCAAGTTGTATTTTTCAAGTTTTTCCTAAATAATCTTCAATGAATTGAAAATATTTTTTGGATTTTATTCAAGGCTATTAACTCACAATTTCACTTTGTTAAATATAGTGCTAAACGTTCAACCAAAACGTTGTGTCTTTTTTTTTTCCACTACCACATCCTCCATCTACTGACTGGATTCTCTCCCCAACTAACACATATATACCATTGTCTATCTTTAGGATAAGTAAGGCTCATCTTTTGTCTTTATTCTATTCCTCGCATGCTTCTGAACTTGTTGAATTTTAATATAGTCACACCATAAGCATCACATATTTGATTCCCCTTTCAATAGTAAACAGTGCACAACCAGAGCATACCTTCAAAGCTATCAATAGACTTACTCTGATATATTATTTTTGTATTTTTGTAAATTAAAATAATTAAATTATAGAACAAGAGTTTCAGGTGGTAGGTGTTGTAAGTTTTACCCAAACTGACTTTTGTCAAACTCGTTTTTGTCATCATATATGACAAGTAGTTTTCTCACGTTTATTTTTAGAATATCCTTGTATAATGAATATTTACACTTATATCTAGTATAAAAATCTTGCAATTTATTTTAGAAACATTAAGATATTGAAAATCAATCTATTTCTTTGATTCATTAAAGACATTTTTGGCTTGTTTCCAGTACTTTCTTACTGGTTAAAAAATGAATTTGAAGTAGTCTGAATTTCATTATTATATGGCACTTTCCCTTTGATGAATACAAAGACGATATTCTATATTAGCTATCTGAGAAGAATTTGTTTTTTTAATTTTATTTATTTGTGAGTGAGAGAGAGCACAAGCAGGGGGAGCAGCAGGGTGAGGGAGAAGCAAACTCCCGGCTAAGCAGGGATTCTGTTGCAGAACTGAGTCCCAGGACCCAAAGAGCTAAAGGCTCAGGCGTTTAACTGACTGAGCCACCCAGGTGTCCCAATCTGAGAAGAGTTCTGTATGTTATTCCTATTAATATGCAGTTTAAAGTCTAGGCGATTAACTTAATATTTTAGTGGCTATTACATAGATAGCACTATGTTCCAGGCAGAGAGTAAGAAAGAAATAGTAAATCAACCATATTCTATGCATTCTAAATGAAAATAATTAATCAATCATAATAAATCCTTCTATTTATGGAATATCAACTTATAAGCTTTCCTCCATATGAACAATGCCAAATACCAGAATAAAGGGTCATCTAATACAAATAAAGGATAGAATTAAAGAATTCTGGTAAGCCATTTAATTTTGAAAAATAGTGCTATATTGTTGCTGAGTTGTGGTTTTCAGTTACATAATATCTGATAAGTGTAGAAGTAACATGAGTGTTACGTGAGATGAGAAATGGTTTATAATTAAGATAATTTTAAAAGTACAGATAAATACAAATTTGTAAACATAGCATTATGGAGGAATAAAAATAAATGATAGCTACACACTCTAAAGTGAATAAATCTTGGAAAGTTAATAGAGAAGTAAAACAAGGGCAGTGCAAAAAGTATGGTACATTTTTATGAAGTTCAAACAAATTCTGTGAAACCATCGATGGACTTAAAGATACTATTATGTATCAAATATTGTAAAAATTAAGCAAGGAAATAGAAAACATAAAATAACCAAAGCATACAAACTTGGGTAGATACAATAGGTGTGATCATGTTCTACTTCAAAAAGAGATGAGTTAATAGATAAATAGAAGTAACTAGACTTTTTAGAAGTTAATAAAACTTTGCCTGTTATTTCTTAGTAATATAAAATATATGGTTTTCTAACAAAAACGTTTATCTTAAAAATATTTAAAAATAAATTTCAGGCTACTCATAAGGTTCTATTTACTTTTCCACTGAAGGAAAAGCTGGTTGTTGTAGTTGTAGTTGTTTGTTTGTTTTAGTCTCCTCCTAGTTTTTATTATTATAATGTGGAATGAGGAATGTTAGATTGAAAAGTGAATTATTTTATAGACAAAAATCATTACTTGATTCACCTCCTGGTACAGCAGATGGAACTCCTGAAAACATGCCCTTTTGCCTTATGGAAGAGTAACAGTTATGCTTACTTCTGAAACATACTTGGTGGTGGCCCTAAATAGTGACACCATAGTAAACATTTTGAATATTTGCAATTAATTTTTATAGTCATAGGGCTCGAAAAGGCACTGCTGGTATCTTAGCAGGTATTTCAATAAAGCTAAAAGTTGCCTGACTGTTTAAAAATATTAACAAGGCACAAAACGGCAGAAGTATTGTCCTCAGATATTATTTTTTTCCATATGCTCCTGATTCCAGACATGACAAGTTATTTTTTTTTAATTTTTTTATAAAATATTTTATTTATTTATGTGACAGAGATCACAAGTAGGCAGAGTCAGGCAGAGAGAGAGGAAGAAGCAGGAACCCTGCTGAGCTGAGAGCTCAATGTGGGACTCGATCCAAGGATCCTGGGATCATGACCTGAGCCGAAAGCAAAGGCTTTAACCCACTGGGCCACCCAGGCACCCCCATGACAAGTTATTTTTGATAGATATATATACAATGTATTTTCCAGTTATAAGAAAAATGGTTCTGCTATTTGTAACCTTTTTTAAAAATTACATAATTTTTTAAATTAAAATTTTATGTTTTAATGTTTTAATTTTATTTTCTTTTTTTTAAAAGATTTTATTTATTTATTTGAAAGACGGAGATCACAAGTAGGCAGAGAGGCAGGCAGAGAGAGAGAGAGAGGGAAGCAGGCTTCCTGCGGAGCAGGGAGCCCAATGCGGGGCTCGATCCCAGGACCCTGAGATCATGACTCGAGCCAAAGGCAGCAGCCCAAACCACTGAGCCACCCAGGCGCCCCAATGTTTTACTGTTCAATATACTACTTAGAATATAAAACCTATTCCATTTAGTAAGATATTTACCATTTAAAAAATGGTAATTTTCTCATAGTGTGTTCCCCTCACATTGCTTTATTTTGAATAAAAAAATTTCACAATAAACATAACTAATGCTTTCCTTTTGATTGTCCCTCTGTTGGTCATACTGTATATGAGCCATGACAATTAGTTTTACAAAATTTATTCATGTTTGTTGATATGTTTTATCAGAACTAATTTTCCCTCCCTTATCTAGATTCCCCAGCTTTCAGACAGGTGGACACTTCAATAAACCATACCCAAGGGATGTATCAAGTACTTCTTAGACATCTCTCAGATCCTTGAGGTCTCATTTTACCTAGGGATTTGCAAAAGGTTCTGCCAGAGGCACCACTGTGACAACTGATGACCATGGTCTATCTCCTGCTAAGCTCAAGAGGTCACTGGTTTCCAAGTTTATCTATACAATTAATGCATTCCAGCAAGTTCTTTGTTTTTTAATATTAACAAACTTACTTTAAAGTTTATATGAAGAGGCAAAGACTCACAATAGTCAACATAGTGTTGAAGGAGAACAAAGACTGAGGACTGACTTCAAAGTTTACCATAACGATGGGGCGCCTGGGTGGCTCAGTGGGTTAAGCCTCTACCTTCGGCTCAGGTCATGATCCCAGGGGCCTGGGATCGAGTCCTGCATTGGGCTCTCTGCTCAGCAAGGAGCCTGCTTCTTCTCATCTCTCTCTCTGTCTGTCTCTCTGCCTATTTGTGATCCCTCTCTGTCAAATAAATAAATAAAATCTTTTAAAAAAAAGTTGACCATAACGATAATTGTAAGCAAGATATTGTAATACCACAGAAAGACTACATTAAAGGAACAGAATATATATTATCAATTATATTTTATATTTAATATAAAAGCAAAAGCAATACAAGAGAGCAAAATACAATCTTTTAAACAAATGGTTCTGGAGTAATGGTGAAGCTAAATGTAAAAATATAAAATAAAAATAAAATAAAATAATAAAATAAAATAAATCCAGGCAGATATCATACACTCTTCAAAAAAATTAACTCAGATTGGATTATAAACCTAAACATGAAACATGTAGAAGGTAATATAGAAGAAAATTTAAATGACCTTGGTTTTGGCAATAACTTTAGCTACAAAAGCACAAGCACTGAATTTTAAAATGTCTACTCTGTGAAACACAATGCCAAGAGAATGAAAAGGCAAAGCACAGACTATGAGAAAAAATTTGCAAAATACACATCTGGCAAAGGACTGTTAATCAAAAATACACAAAGACCCCTTAAAACTCAACAATGGGGGAAAAACCTGATTAAAAATGAGCCAAAGACCTTAGCAGATACCTCACAAAAGAAAATATTACAGATGGCAAATAAGCATATAAAAAGATGCTTCACATCATATGTCATCAGGAAAATGCAAATTAAAACAAAAAAGAGACACCCGTACATACCCAGAATTCAGAACACTGAAAACAGAACACGAAATGTTGGTGAGGATGTGGAGCAACAGGAATGTTCTTCCATGTCTATTGAGAATAAAGAAAGGAAAACAACTTGGCAGTTTCTTACAAAACTAAACATATTCTTGCCAGATGATTCAGCAGTAGCAGTTCTTGGTATTTATCCAAAGAAGATGAAATCTATACCCACAAAGAGGTCTATAGTAGTTTTATTTATAACTGACAAAAGCTTGGAAGCAACCGGATATCAATCCACAGGTGAAAGGTCAAAGAAAGTGCAGTACATGCAAACAATGGAATATTATTTAATGCTAGAGAAATGAATTACCAAGCCATGAAAGGATATGGATATAAATATTTAATAAATATTTGATTTTAGGCTTCTACCAGTCTATCAATAGTATTAGTATATTTTAACAGTGAATGCTCAGCATTCATGAATTTACCTAATAAAATATTTTGGGTTCAATATTTTAAATACTTCAACCTCTATGATTATATTCCTAATAATTTTGAAATGGGGTAAATAAACCTTAACTTTTTGTAACTTGTTTCAATATGCAAAAGAGCTCAATGAAATTTTAGAAAATAAAAATTTACAAAAAAAAAGTTTAGTTTACTATTGCCAAATAATTTAAAACTTTATCTTATATTCAAATACATATATTTTTCTAAATTGATTTATATGCTACTAAAACCAAAAACTTTTAGTTATACTAGATTTCATATCATGCCATCAATGCCAGAAAGCCATCTGTCGATGACTTGTCTAAAATAGAGTTAAGATGGGCGTTATTACAATGCAAGATGGAAACAAAGATAGTATAACAATTGAGTGTTACATAACTTTTCTGTTTTGATCAAGTTACTAATCTACAAAAGGCTTTTATCGGTGACAGACTTGGGAATTTAACAAAACTTTTAAACTAGCATGTGCGACTCATTCCTAGAAAACAACACAATCAATAACACTTTATTTAGATTAAATCATGACTATTTCTCCATTTGAATAAAAAGGTAGCAACCCCAATAAGTTTATTGAACGTGAAAAGTTGAAATGCCGTAATGCTCCTAAGGAATCAAATGATCCAGTCATGAATTACAATAAAATGATATAAATACCAAAGTGTTTGTATAATTGTAATGTACAACTGCCCATTATCGTTCAATAGTGTAGGCTTGTACAAGAACTCTATAAAAGAACTCCACTTCTAAACTGTGGAAAATATGTTCCCTTTCTCCCTATATACAACTATTAAGCCATTCATTTAGCTTTTAAAATATCCACTTAATACAGGCTTTTTACTCATTTGAACCCAGCAGCAGGGTTCTATTCTTATTGCTTACATCTGAAGGATAGACTTCTAGTGTAAGAGGTAAAGCCCATAAAGGAGCCCAATAATAACAACAAAATACAGTTTAGTGATCCCTTACAATCTGCCAGCTACCTTTCTGAGAATACTTCAATTAATAAAACATATAAAATAGCTGACCACAAAGAGCTTACATTCTTTTGAAATATAATAGTGAAATAAACCAATAATAGAGGGGCGCTTCGGTGGCTCAGTCCATTGAGTGACTGCCTCTGGCTTGGGTCATGATCTCAGGGTCCTGGGATGTAACTCCCCAGCAGGCTTTCTAGGCAGAGGGGTGTTTTCTTCTTCCTCTGCGCACCCTCCCAATTCTCTCTCTCTCTGTCTCAAATAAGGAAATAAACCAGTAATAGAATAATGATTGATGGTTGATGGTGATAAGTGTTACAAAGAAATACAAGAAAGATAAAAGCCATTGCAGAATGCTGGGATTAAAATTAATTTTATGACAGGATAATTCTTCCCTATGAAACAGCATACAGAAACCAGGGGAAACACCTGGAAGCAAAATAAACTATACTGAAAATAAGAATTAGGAAAAAAGATAAATGATGAAAGATAAGAAAATTAGAACTGCGAGAGAGACCTAGTGAATAGAATTTTTAGCTTGTGGTTTAATGTTTTTGAGGATAATCTAGAGTTCATAACTGCCTTGAGACAGGCTGGTTGTAGGCAGTTTAGGCAGACCCCTAAGACAGGCCCACTTTGGGCAGGTGGTGTTGGAGGAGGCCATTGGGCTGGACAAAGACAAATCCAACCATTTGACTAAAGTGTCTGTGAAGATGTTGAAGTCAGATGCAACAGAGAAAGACCTGTTAAACCTAATCTCAGAAATGGAGATGATGAAGATGATTGGACAGCACAAGGACACCATCAACCTGCTGGGTTCTGCACAAAGGATGGTCCTTCGTACACTCTCATGGAATATGCCTCCAAAGACAACATACAGGAGTACCTGCAGGCCCAGAGGCCTCCTGACCTGGAGTACTGTTACAATATCAGCCAAAATGCAGCAGAGCAACTCTCCTCCAAGGACCTGGTATCCTGTGCCTATCAGGTAGCCTGAGGCATGGAGTACCTTGCCTCCAAGAAGTGCATACACCAAGACCTGGCCACCAGGGAAGTGCTGGTGACAAAGGACAACATGATGAAGATCTCAGACTTCAGCCTTGCCAGAGATATCACCACATCAGTTACTATAAAAAGACAACCAACAGTGGACTGCCTGTGAAGTGGATGGTCCCTAATGCCATGTTTGACCAGAGCTACATCCAGCAGAGTGAATTCTGGTCTTTTGGGGTGATCCTGTGCAAAATCTTCAATCTGGAAGCCTCCCATATCCCGGAGTGCCTGTGGAGGTGGCTTTCAAGCTGCTGAAGGAGTCATTTGATGGATAAGCCAATAAGTGCACCAGAGAGTTATACACAATAATGAGGGGTGGCTGGCATGTGGTGCCTTCAAGCTGCTGGTAGAAGACCTGGATCATACTGTGTGGCCTTGACCTCCAACCAGGAGTACCTGGACCTGTCCTTGGCCCTGGAACAATACTGTCTATGCTTTCCCAACACCTGAAGCTCAACCTGCTCCTCAGAGAAGAATTCCACCTTCTCTCATGTGCCGTTGCCCAGGGAGGCCTATCTGCCCTGACACCCAGCCCAGCTTGCAATGGTGGACTCAAATGACTAGTATCCCTATTACTCCTGTCCAGATTCCGCCATAAGCTGTAACCCTTACCCCCTACCCTCCCTGCAAGACTCACTGCCTTCTCCTTTGTCCCTTTCCTACTGGCAGGAGCCAGCTGCCTACCTGAGGCCTTCACCCCTTGAAGTTCACCTCTCTTCCCCTTCCTCTTCCTCCTCCTTACAACCTGCTCATGAAAGAAAGGCACAGAGAGGCAGGTACTTGCTCGTGGCTACTTCCTTCCCACCCATATGTTGGATCAAGACCCCTCCCTGGCATCTGGTACTGCCTGGACGTCGAGGGAGTGGGAGATGAGGCATGCCAGTCAAAGCTGTTGGAGCTTTCCTGTTTTGGTTTTGTCTGCTTAGCATAACATGTAAGACTGAGTTCTGGTGGCAGGAACCTAGTCCTTGGGGCTATAGCACTAGCGAGGGGAGGTCAACTGCTGTGGGCCTTGGCTAAGACCAACCCCTTCTCCAGAGATATGGTGCCAAGGGCTTATGAATTTTGATACTAATTTGCTTTGCTGACCAAATATCTGGTATCAAAAGATGGGAAGGCAAAGGCTGAAAGCAGTGTTGTGACTATGGGGTCCAGCCCCAAACTATGAAGAAAACACAAAGTGTATAAATCTGAGTAAGTATATATTTACACACCTTTTTAAATAGGTTGTTATCAAAGATTTAATCAATGGGTAATATGCTCCTCGTGGCTGGGAAGCATCAGTTGCCATATATTAAAAACAAAGAAAAGAGGTGTCTGGGTGGCTTCCTCCATAAGTGTCCCTTCTTTTCAGGTCATGATCCCAGGGTCCTGGGACGGAGCCCCACATCAGGCTCTCTGCTCAGTGGAAAACCTGCTTCTCCTTTTCCCTCTGCCCTGCTTATAGTTCCTCTTCCTATCTCTCTGTCTCTCAAATAAATAAAATATTTTAAAAAAAGAAAGAAACAAAATGTTTTTAAAAGTTCTTTTTTTTTTAAATTTTCTAGGGGTGCCTGGATGACTCAGATGTTTAAGCAGATGTTTGCCTTTGGCTGAGGTCATGATTCCAGTGTACAGGGCTCCAGCCCTGCATGGGACTACTTGCACCCCAAGGAGCTTGCTTCTTCCTCTCCCTTTGCACGTGATTCCCCCCGCTTGTGCGCTTCCACTCTCTATCTCTCTCTTTCTCTCTCTTGCTGTCAATAAACAAAATAAAATCTTTTCATAAATAAATAAATAAATAAATAAATAAATAAATCTACTTTCAGTATAGGTCCCTTAACAAAAATTGCTAGTGCTTCATTTTAAAAAAAAAAGATAATTTAGAAATATGCTTCCAGAGCTAAAAAGCTGTTTTTTTTTTCAGGATTAAATATAGAAGTGCTTTAAAAAGTAAAAGAAAAAAATATGCTATATTAACACTAATCACACTATAACTTTGGTGGTTATATCAAGATAATAAAAAGTGATTTTAAAGCAAATTTCATTATCAGTCATAAAGATCAAGTCAAAATTACAGAATAGTAAAAGGATGAATTCCTCAGGGAGTATAATAATTCTTGACTTTTAATACTTAATAACAGATTTGGGGATATATAGGGAAAAACTAAGAACAAAAATCATAACTTCTACCTTAGAAGAGAAATGGAAAAAAATTTCAACACCTTTATTTTAAGATTATATAGACAAATGGTCATCAAATTGGTAAGATATGTAAGACTTGAACAAAATTATCAACTAACTAGATATGCTTGATATTACAGAACACTCCCAACAACCTCAGACTACATATATCTTAAGCCATGATTTTCTTTGCAAAGGTCAACATTGATAATGTTCTAGTCATTCCTCCGTGTACCAGGAAAGAAGTAGCACTTTCTTGAAAGACACAGCTATCAAAGCTCCATTGAGAAACCGTAAAGATGGAGAAGGGATTTGCAAATTATATATCTGATAATGTACATCTACTCTGATTATTAAAAAAAATGAATAAAAATAAAAAACCTTACTAATAAACAAACAGAGTATCCAATTTTACATGTGAAGAAAATTATTGCAGAGACATGTCACCAAAAGGATATGGATGGCTTATAAGCACATGACAAATTTCTCAACATTTAGAAATTAAAGAAATACGAATTAAAATCATAATGAGACATGCTTACATATCTATTAGAATGGCTAAAATTATAAAGGCTAATTGTACTTCGTCTGAGCCCTTGGCTCTGTCTGACCTGATTGCTTTCCGCTGTTTCTGCAACAAAATCGTCAGGTAGCGAAAACTCTCATTGTTTACAGTGGCGCCCTCTTCTGAACACTTTGTTAACAAAAAGCTTTTTTTTTTTTTTTTTTTGGCTATGATAAATGTGGAACAACATTGAGGTATTTCAAAGAGGTGAACGACAGATAAATTTCTCTAAGGGTGGGGTGAGGCTCAAAAAGGAACTTGACAAGGCTTTTAAAGATATCGACAGTCATTATAACATAATGTGACTGATTGTTACCGTGCTCTTAACTGGGCAAACACTTGTTAGCTTCCAAGAAAGACTAACATAGTTGAGATGGTTCTAGCGGCCTTCTAGCACAGGGTCTCATGAGGCAGGGATTCTAGCCACTGGCTGTGCAAGGCATGAGGCCTGTTAGTGATTCTATTTTTTCCTCTGCAGAATGGGTCTTTCTACATTCCAGGTCCATTCTACCCCAATAAATAATGCGGCAATTCTCTCAGTGATTTGTACTTTTGGTTTAAACAGCCAACTGTCTCTTAAAAAGGACTTTTGTTTAAATTCCTTAAAAAAAAGTCTTTTTAAAAAAAATATTTTTCTTATTTTTTATTTTTTAATCCCATATGTTTACTCTGATCATGGAACTTTGTCATTATGACCTTCTCGGCTGATTAAAATATTCACCATCAGCACCTACTGGTCTCCTCTCCTGGTGGTCTCTCCGGAAGGGGAATTCTCTAGCTCTTCTAGCAGGAGATGGGCACTTCCCCTCTACCCCTGTTGCCGGACCAGCCTTACCTATCCTGCAGGGTCAGGTCGTTCTGGCCTTTTATCTGTTGTTCTCTTCTGAGTGGTTAGTTTTTCATAGATACCGTGCTTTCCTTTTGTCAGGATTTACCCTGGATTATCAAAACCCTTTTCTTGTGCCAGTGAAGCCTAAGAAACAGTCCTGATGAGAGAACCAGGAACTCGAACAGATCATATTTATCCTGAATGTTCTGTCCAAAATGAAACATACATTTCTGAGGAGCCTCAAGATCTCTGAGAAGGGAAGTTTCACCAACTCTGTCATGTAGGGGCATCAATTTCGATTCTGTGTCAATTTTCCTACTTTCCCAGCTAATAATTCTCTACCTCTGAAAGCCCACTCTCAACCGTTTCCTCTCTCAAAGGCAGTTGCTCTTAGAGTCTTCACATGGCACCTGGGGCCTGCTGGTCGTTGGCTATTGCGCTCTGTACTTTGGATCTAACAGCTGCGCGGCATCAAGATGAGAGCGTCTCTTGTTCTAAGACTTAATATAGTTTGGGGCACATGGTAAGCAATAATCACTTTTTTAGTTGATCCAAGTGTTAGAACTTTTCTTAATTATTCTAGTACCACAATTTACTTGTTCTAAGATTTGTCCCCCCCCCCCATTTTAATATCTCTTAATGTGGCACTCACCCTGCACTTGATGACATATCCTAGTTTAACTGACAGCATTTCTCTTTCTTAGTCAAACATAAACTATAGTGCATCTTACCCTTGATGAAAGCTAGGATACAATTAAATACACTATTATGGTTACGATTCTGATATTTGAAATCCTCCCGTAGCTCCCTGTGCCCCCACAGTGTAGTACCTCACCTCCTCGCCATAGTATACAAACCATCTCACCCCCAGTGTTGTTAACCCCGGGGCTCAGCCTCCATCCCCAGGTGATGCTGCCAGATCAGCTGTCGGTTGTCATGAACTTGCTGTAGTTTCCTGAATGCACTGTGCTGCCTCCTGACACTTTGAAACTTGACACACTCATCCTCATTCTTCACTTTGCCCTTGTCTATCACCTCCCCTGAAAATCTGTTCCTAAGTGGCTTTTCCCAGCTCCCACCTACCCTTGGCAGCCTTTTATCTCCCTGTGGTAAAGCCTGTCACACTGCACCATGGACATGCCCGTTTTCCCCCTGAGAAGAGAAAAGGGACAGTGAGGGCCCCCCAGCATTTGCAGCTCTAGTGCAGAGCCCCATGCCTGGCTTGCAGGAAATGCCAGATCATGAAGACAAACGGAGATCATCCTCTGACTAAAACCAGCTCTTCTTTGCCTACTGCAGGATCTGGATCAATAAAGGGCAGCCAGTTATTATTGCTGTTTTTCTAGGGATATTTCCCCCATATATTTCAGGGGTTTCTGGTTAGCCCCAGAGGGCAATGTTTTTTCTTCTGGAGGGCAGGCAGAGGGCTGCATTGTAGTTCTGGAATTGCCAAACTGGAGGGCTTGTGGGCCATGAGTTGAGGACAGAAGTCTGAGAACACAAGCAACCTTAGGGTCTGGGCAAGGGCATGGCAGGTACTCTCTGCAGATGAAACAAGATCTCGTGCATCTGAAATCAGGTGAGGATCTGACGAACGCTCAGGTTGGAGTTTTTGTCCCTTATGGCCCTCTTCATGAAGAGGTGGTGGATCACGAGGCCATGGAATTTTTCCCACGATGGGAGTTGTGAGATGCTCCAAATCGTAAAGATTCTTCTGCAGGGTGATTAAGACCTGTTGGTTGGCTCCAGGACTTCCATACGGATCGATTCCGAATAGGGTTCTAAGGATGGATGGCTGGGAAGCCCGACTCTCATTCCTCTTGTGTCCTAGCGACAAGACAGGTTAGATCTGCTGGATCTGGGGGAGAAAATGAGAGGGTTGAGTTGAAATGGGTTGAAATCTCTTGTGGATGGGTCCTAATGTTGGTTTGTGTCCATGGAGAACTTGGAATGAGGCAGTGGCACAGGGTCCCTGAAGGGTTCTCCTAACCAGAGGCTTTGACTCAGCTCCAACGTGCAAGATTCCCACGTGGAGACGAGATTTCTTCTGATGGGTGCCTCAAGAAACAGCCATATGCTGCTATTGGAATCCAGGCCTCTGAGGAGAGATGCCTGGACAACAAAGCAATGGATCCGATTAGGATCTAGGGGCCTGCTCACTGCAATTTACCTCTGGGGACATCTGTCCACGGGTCTAAGTGCAGGTAGATGCTCAGCTGGTGTCAGACCGCCCTTGTTTTTCCTGGGCAGTCAACACTATTGGGATGGCCCCGGGCACTTTGGAGGTTTATCATCAAATTTCTAGGTTTGTGGCCAATGGAATGGGCAGAATTCCCAGGTACAGTCCTCAGGTTTGGCTCCAAGAACCTGTGCCTGTAGGTTTTGTGGGCCAGGGCTGTTGGGACAGTTGTCTGAAAACACAAACTCGGCTTAGGTTTTGGGTCGTAGGTATTGCAGGACTGATCTACAGTGAGGAAAACTCTTCAGGATATGAACAAGGGGGCAAGTGTGAGACGCTTGCTCAAGATTTTGTCTCTGGATATTGTGTCACCGATGGCCGTGGAATGTCCGGGTGCCCTCATGGGCCATGGACAAGTCTTCCTCTCTGGGCATTTGGCCCGATCCGAAGAGTTTGGGGTTATTCTTTGAGATGGGAGGAGTTGGTTTTGTTTTGTTTTTACCTCAGGTGTCCCACCAAAAGAGAGTTTCCAGAGCAGAGCCCTGGGGAAGGGCGAGGGGACAACCAGAAAGCTGGTTAAAACTTGGGGCCTAGGGGCATGGCAAGCCCATTATGACGTCTAATGGTCCAGCCACTGAGAGGACTTACTAGAGGACAGGACTCACGCTGAGGGTCACAATGCATGTTTGTGCCCTCTTCGTACTTAAGCATTGGCGGGGCATAATGGTGTCAGGGTCAGTGTCAGCGTTTGGGTTAGGGTTTGGGGCAGGCTCACAGTCAGTGTCAGGGTCAGGGTTAGTGGTTACTGTTAGGGTTAGCCCTGCTCCTGGGTCATGGACCCTTCCATTCAGGGTCTCGGGATAAACCCTGTGCAAAAGGGTGTAGACCCTCCACCTGATCCCACATAACCAGCCTTAAACTGGTGTGTGAACATAACTTGCCCACCAGACATCTAAACCCTCATCAGCCTGATCCTGCTTGGGGCATCTCCTCCCACGATGGCATGGCAAGGTCCTCTTTACACACAGACACACAGACACCCAGAGGCACACACACACACACACACAGAAACGGGGAAGAGACCTAGGGCTACACCCGTGGATCAGAAGGTGTAGGATTCTCTGACTCTGAGCCCCCTGGTGTCACCTTTTGATTTTATTAGCCAAAGGGTCTGAGGCATTGGGGAAACATGATATGACCTGAAGGGAGGCGACGTGTCTGGCAGGCGAGCTCTCTTCTCCCTGCATCCTCTCGGCTTCAGTACAGCAGAAGAACATGTCGCTTCCTTTAGGATGTGCCTAGAAATGAGCTGGGCAGGGGGTTTTTCTCTGTAATGGGTTGCCTGGATACGTGGGTTCCAATTCTGTTGGGCTCTGTCGTCAGGGAAGTGAGGTCACCACTGCCTGGGGGCTCCTTACCGAACTTCCTGCTGTACCAGAGCTCCCTGAGCCACCGGTGCGCAAGCTGCTCAAGGCTCACACTCCACTCAATGCAGTGCCCATCCAGTGACCCCCATTCAGACTCCACCCAGCCCCTGGGAGGCCTGGGTGCAGCTGTTGTCCCCGCTGGAGGCAACAGAGCTGGGTTTAGACTAGGTTAGTGTTAGGGTTAGGGTTAACAAAGACTTAGGGTCAGGGTTAGGTTTAGACGTCGTTGGGGTCAGGGTTAGCATAAGGCTTAGGGTAGGGGTCAGGGTTAGGGTTAGGTTCATGGTTAGGTTTAGGGTCAGGCTCACAGTAGGGTCACGGTTAGCGTAACGTTCAGAGTCAGGGTCAGGGTCAGTGTTAGGGTGACGGTTAGTTTTAGGGTCAGGTTCAGTGTCATGGTCAGATTTAGGGTCAGGTTCAAGTTTTGGTTTGGGGGCAAGGTTCATGTCAGGGTTAGGGTTAGGTTTGGGACAGGTTTAGTGTCAGGGTTAGGGTCAGTGTCAGGGTTAGGTTCATGGTTATGGTAAGGTCAGCTTTATGTTTAGGATCTGTTTTATGAGTAGGTTCAGAATCAGGGTTAGCTTTAGGGTTACGATTCTGTTCAGGATCTTGGATTGGGTCAGAGTTAGGTGTACATTCAGGGTTAGGGTCAGTGTTAAGGTCAAGGCCAGGGTAAGGTTTAAGGTTAAGGTCTGACATAGGCAATGTTCAGAGATAGGGTTATGATCAGGGTCAGGTAGAGGGTCAGGATTATTGTTAAAGTGGGGTTAGGGTTAGGGCTAGGTAGGTTGAGGGTTAGGGTTAGACCAGGTTAGGGTCAGTGTCAGTGATAATGTTAGGGGTTAGTTTTAGGGTTAGGTTCAGCATTAGGTTTCGGGTCAGGGCCCGTGTTAGTGTCAGGGTCAGGGTTACATTTAGGGTTAGAGTTAGGGTCAGGCTTACATTCAGTGTCAGGGTTATGGTTAGGGTCACGGTCAGGGTCAGGGTCACTGTTAGGGTCAGGGTTACGTTTCTGGTGTTTGCCTGGGTCAGGGTCAGGGTGAAGTCTAGGGCCAGTGTCAGGTTTACGGTGAGGATCAGGTATTGTTTTAATGTCCACATTCGGGTCAGCGACAGGGTTATATCGTTGTCAGTGTTAGGGTCATGGTTAGGTTTAGGCTCAGGGCCAGGATCAGGTATAGGGTCAGGGTCGGGTATAGGCAAAGTTCAGAGATAGGGTTATGATCATAGTCAAGTATAGGGTCAAAGTTAAAGTTAAAGTTTAGGGTTAGTGTTAGGGTTAGCGTTTGGTGGACGGTTAGGGTTAGAACTTGTTAGGATCAGGGTCCGTGGTAGGGTTAGGGATTAGTGCTAGGGTTGGTTCAGCGATAGGATTCTGGGGAGGGCCCGTGTTAGTGTCAGGGTCAGGGTTGCATTTAGGGTTAGAGTTAGGGTCAGGCTCACACTCAGGGTCAGGATTAGTGTTCAGGTCAGGGTCAGGGTCACTGTTAGCGTCAGGGTTAGATTTATGGTCATGGTCTGGGGTCAGGGTCAGGGTGAAGTCATGGGCCAGTGTCAGGTTTACGGTCTGGATCAGGTATTGGTTTAAAGTCCACATTCAGGTCAGCGACAGGGTTATGTAGTGGTCAGTGTTAGGGTCATGGTTAAGTTTAGGCTCAGGGCCAGGGTCACGTATAGGGTCAGGGTCTGGTATAGGCAAATTTCAGGGTTAGGGTTATGATCATAGTCAGGTATAGGGTCAGGGTTATTGTTAAAGTTAGGGTTAGTGTTAGGGTTTGCGTTTGGTTGACGTTTAGGGTTAGAGCTTGTTAGGATCAGGGTTTGTGGTAGGGTTAGTGATTAGTGTTAGGGTTGGGACCAGCGATAGGATTCGGGGGAGGGCCCGTGTTAGTGTCAGGGTCAGGGTTACATTTAGGGTTAGTGTTAGGGTCAGACTCACAGTCAGGGTCAGGTTTAGTGTTCAGGTCAGGGTCGGCGTCACTGTTAGCGTTAGGGTTAGATTTATGGTCATGGTCTGGGTGAGGGTCATGGTGAAGTTTAGCGCCAGTGTCAGGTTTAGGGTCAGGTATAGGTATTGGTTTAAAGTCCACATTCGGGTCAGGGACAGGATTGTGTAGTGGTCAGTGTTAGTGTCATGGTTAGGATAAGGGTCAGGGTCAGGGTCAGGTGAAGGTCAGGGCCAGGGTCAGGTTTAGGGTCAGGCTTTGGTATAGGGTCAATGTTCGGTTCAGTGTCACAGTTAGGTTTGTCGGTAGCGTTTGGGATTGGGGTTAGAGTTAGAGTTAGAAGTAGGGTTATGGTTAGGGTTAGCGTTAGACAGCGTAAGGTCAGGGTTAGGATTTGGTTTAGGGTAGGGGTTAGTGTTAGGGTCAGGGTCAGCGTTAGGTTTAGGTTCAGTGTCCGTACTAGGGTCATGGTTAGAGATACATTTAGGTTTAGGGTTAGGGTCAGGCTCACAGTCACGGTCATGGGTAGGGTTAGGGTCAGGGTTATGTCAGCGTCAGGGTTAGGATTAGGGTCATGGTCAGGGTCATGGTTAGTTATGAGTCTTGGTTACAGTAATATCAATGTTAGGTTTAGGTTCAGGGTCCACATCAGGGTCAGTATCAGGCTTAGGTTTAGGTTTAGGGTTCCGGTCAGGATCACAGATAGGGTCAGGGTCAGGGTCAACGTTTGGGTTAGGGTTTGGGGCAGGCTCATAGTCAGTGTCAGGGTCAGGATTAGTGGTTACTGTTAGGGTTAGCCCCGCTCCTGGGTCATGGACCCATCCGTTCAGGGTCTCAGGATAAACCCTGGGCAGAAGGGTGTAGACCCTCCACCCGATCCCCCTTAACGAGCCTTAAACCGGGGTGTAAACATAACTTGCCCACCAGACATCTAAACCCTCATCAGCCTGATCCTGCTTTTGGCATCTCCACCCACGATGGCATGGCCAGGTCCTCTTTACACACAGACACACAAACACCCTGAGGCACACACACACACACACACACACACACACACACACACACGGGGAGGAGACCTAGGTCTACACTGGTTGATCATAAGGTGTGGGACTCTCTGTCTCTGAGCCCCCTGGTGTCACCTTTTGATTTTTTTAGCCAAAGGGCCTTGGGCGTTGGGGAAACCTGATATGAACTGCCATGGAGGGGACATGTCAGGCGACGAGCTCTCTTCTCCCTGCATCCTCTCGGCTTCAGTACAGCAGAAGAACATGTCGCTTCCTTTAGGATTTGCTTTGAAATGAGCTTGGATGGGGGGTTTTCTCTGTAATGGCGTGCCTGGATACAAAGGTTCCAATTCCGTTGGGTTCTGTCGTCAGGTAAGTGAGTTCAACACTGCCTGGGGGCTCCTTACCAAACTTTCTGCTACACCAGAGCTCCCTGAGCCACCGGTCCACAAGCTGCTCAAGGCTCACCCTCCACTCAATGCAGTGCCAATCCAATGACCCCCATACAGCCTCCCCCAAGCTCTTGGGAGACCTGGGTGCAGCTGTTGTCCTCGCTGGAGATAACAGAGCTGGGTATAGACTAGGTTAGTGTTAGGGTTAGGGTTAAGAAAGACTTAGGATCAGGGTTAGGGTTAGACGTCATTGGGGTCAGGGTTAGCGTAGGGTTAGGGTAGGGGTCAGGGTTAGGGTTAGGTTCATGGTTAGGTTTAGGGTCAGGCTCACAGTAGGGTCACGGTTAAGGTTATGGTCAGAGTCAGGGTCAGGGTCAGTGTTAGTGACGGTTAGGTTTAGGTTCAGGTTCAGGGTCATGGTCAGATTTAGGGTCAGGTTCAAGTTTAGGTTTGGGGGCAAGGTTCATGTCAGGGTCAGGGTTAGGTTTGGGACAGGTTTAGTGTCAGGGTTAGGTTCAGGTTCAGGGTTGGTTCATGGTTATGGTAATGTCAGTTTTATGTTTAAGTTCTGTTTTATGTGTAGGTTCAGGATCAGGGTTAGCTTTAGTGTTATGATTCTGTCAGGATCATGGATTGGGTGAGAGTTAGGTTTACAGTCAGGGTTAGGGTCAGTGTTAAGGTCAAAGCCAGGGTCAGGTTTAAGGTTAAGGTCTGACATAGGCAAAGTTCAGAGTTAGGGTTATGATCAGGTTCAGGGAGAGGGTCAGGATTATTGTTAAAGTGGGGTTATGGTTAGGGTTAGAGATAGGTTGAGGGTTAGGGTTAGACCGGGTTAGGGTCAGGGTCAGTGATAATGTTAGGGGTTAGTTTTAGGGTTAGGTTCAGCATTAGGTTTCGGGTCAGGGCCCGTGTTAGTGTCAGGGTCAGGGTTACGTTTAGGGTTAGAGTTAGGGTCAGGCTTACAGTCAGGGTCAGGTTCAGTGTTCAGGTCAGGGTCGGGTCACTGTTAGGGTCAGGGTAAGATTTATGGTCATGGTCTGGGTCAGGGTCAGGGTGACGTCTTGGGCCAGTGTCAGAGTTACGGTCAGGATCAGGTATTGGTTTAAAGTCCACATTCGGGTCAGCGACAGGGTTATGTAGTGTTCAGTGTTAGGGTCATGGTTAGGTTTAGGCTCAGGGCCAGGGTCACGTATAGGGTCAGGGTCTGGTATAGGCAAAGTTCAGGGTTAGGGTTATGATCATAGTCAGGTATAGGGTCAGGGTTATTGTTAAAGTTAGGGTTAGTGTTAGGGTTAGCGTTTGGTTGACGTTTAGGGTTAGAGCTTGTTAGGATCAGGTCCGTGGTAGGGTTAGTGGTTAGTGTTAGGGTTGGGTTCAGCGATAGAATTCGGGGGAGGGCCCGTGTTAGTGTCAGGGTCAGGGTTACATTTAGGGTTAGTGTTAGGGTCAGGCTCACAGTCAGGGTCAGTTTGTTGTTCAGGTCAGGGTCGGGGTCACTGTAAGGGTCAGGGTTAGGTTTATGGTCATGGTCTCGGTCAGGGTTAGGGTAAAGTTTAGCACCAGTGTCAGGTTTAGTGTCAGGTATAGGTATTGGTTTAAAGTCCACATTCGGGTCAGGGACAGGATTATGTAGTGGTCAGTGTTAGTGTCATGGTTAGGATTAGGGTCAGGGTCTGGGTCAGGTGAAGGTCAGGGACAGGGTCAGGTTTAGGGTCAGGCTTTGGTTTAGGGTCAATGTTCGGTTCAGTGTCATAGTTAGGTTTTGGCGGTAGGGTTTGGGATTGGGGTTAGGGTTAGAGTTAGAAGTAGGGTTATGGTTAGGGTTAGGGTTAGACAACGTAAGGTCAGTGATAGGGTTTGGTTTAGGGTAGGGGTTAGTGTTAGGGTCAGGGTCAGCGTTAGGTTTAGGTTCAGGGTCCGTATTAATGTCATGATTAGTGTTATCTTTAGGTTTAGGTTTAGGGTCAGGCTCACAGTCACGGTCAGGGTTAGGTTAGGGTCAGGGTTAGGTCAGCATCATGAATAGGATTAGGGCTAGGGTCAGGGTCATGGTTAGGTATGAGTCATGGTTACGGTAATGTCAGAGTTAGGTTTAGGTTCAGGGTCCACATCAGGGTGAGTGTCAGGCTTAGGTTTAGGTTTAGGGTTCAGGTCAGGATCATGGTCAGTGTCAGGGTAGGGTTAATGGTTACTTTTGGGTAAGACCCGCTCCTGTGTTTGGACCCTACCCTTCAGGGTCTCAGGATAAACCCTGGGCAGAAGGGTGTAGACCCTCCACCCAACCCACTTAACCAGCCTTAAACTAGGGTAAGAACATGACTTCCCCACCAGACACCTAACCCCTCATCAGCCTGATCATGCCTGGGGCATCTCCACCAACGATGGCATGGCCAGCTCTTCTTTACACACACCCTCACAAACACCCAGAGTCACACATGCACAAACACACACACACAGAGAGAGAGAGATGGGGAGGAGAACTAGGGCTACACCCGTGTTGATCAGAAGGTGTGGGACTCTCTGACTCTGAGCTCCCTGGTGTCACCTTTTGATTTTATTAGCCAAAGGGCCTGAGGCGTTGGGGAAACCTGATATGACCTGCCAGGGAGGGGACGTGTCAGGCGGCGAGCTCTCTTCTCCCTGCATCCTCTCGGCTTCAGTACAGCAGAAGAACATGTCGCTTCCTTTAGGATGTGCCTAGAAATGAGCTGGGCAGGAGGGTTTTCTCTTTATGGGGTGCCTGGATACGTGGGTTCCAATTCTGTTGGGCTCTGTCGTCAGGGAAGTCAGGTCACCACTGCCTGGGGGCTCCTTACCAAACTTTCTGCTCCACCAGAGCTCCCTGAGCCGCTGGTCCCCAAGCTGCTCAAGGCTCACACTCCACTCAATGCAGTGCCCATCCAGTGACCTCCATACAGCCTTCCCCCAGCCCTTGGGAGGCCTGGGTGCAGCTGTTGTCCCCACTGGAGGGAACAGAGCTGGGTTTAGACCAGGTTAGTGTTAGGGTTAGGGTTAAGAAAGACTTAGGGTCAGGGTTAGGTTTAGATGTCGTTGGGGTCAGGGTTAGCGTAAGGCTTAGGGTAGGGGTCAGGGTTAGGGTTAGGTTCATGGTTAGGTTTAGGGTCAGGCTCACAGTAGGGTCACGGTTAGGGTTACGGTCAGAGTCAGGGTCAGGGTCAGTGTTAGGGTGACTATTAGGTTTAGTGTCAGGTTCAGGATGATGGTCAGATTTATGGTCAGGTTCAAGATTTTGTTTGGGGGCAAGATCATGTCAGTTCAGTGTTAGGTTTAGGACAGGTTTAGTGTCACGGTAGGGTCAGGGTCAGGGTTAGGTTCATGGTATGCTAAGGTCAGCTTTATGTTTAGGTTCTGTTTTATGAGTAGGTTCAGGATCAGGGTTAGCTTTAGGGTTACGATTCTGTTCAGGATCACGGTTTGTGTCAGAGTTAGGTTTACAGTCTGGGTTAGGGTCAGTGTTAAGGTCAAGGCCAGGGTCTTGTTTAAGTTTAAGATCTGACATAGGCAAATTTCAGAGTTAGGGTTATGATCATGGTCAGGGAGAGGTTCGGGATTATTGTAAAGTGTGGTTAGGGTTAAGGTAGAGGTAGGTTGAGGGTTAGGGTTAGACCGGGTTAGGTTCAGTGTCAGGGATAAGGTTAGGGGTTAGTTTTAGGGTTAGGTTCAGCGTTAGGTTTCGGGTCAGGGCCCGTGTTAGTGTCAGGGAGGGTTAGGTTTAGGGTTAGAGTTAGGGTCAGGCTCACATTCAGTGTCAGGGTTAGTGTTAGGGTCAGGGTCAGGGTCACTTTTAGGTTTAGGGTTAGGTTTCTGGTGTTTGCCTGAGTCAGGGTCAGGGTGAAGTCTAGGGCCAGTGTCAGGTTTACGGTCAGGATCAGGTATTGGTTTAAAGTCCACATTAGTGTCAACGACAGGGTTATGTAGTAGTCAGTGTTAGAGTAATGGATTGGATTAGGGTCAGTGTCCGGGTCAGGTGAAGCTCAGGGCCAGGCTCAGGTTAGGGCCAGGCTTTGGTTTAGGGTCAATGTTCGGTTCAGTGTCACAGTTAGGTTGTGGCAGTAGGGTTTGGGATTGGAGTTAGGGTTAGAGTTAGAAGTAGGGTTATGGTTAGGGTTAGGGTTAGACAGCATAAGGTCAGGGTTAGTGTTTGGTTTAGGGTAGGGGTTAGTGTTCGGTTCAGGGTCACAATGAGGTGAAGGTTCAGGGTCCGTATTAGGGTCATGGTTAGAGTTACCACTAGGTTTAAGGTTACGGTGAGGCTCACAGTCACAGTCAGGGTGATGGTTAAGGTCAGGGTTCGGTCAGCGTCAGGGTTAGGATTAGGGTCAGGGTCAGGGTCATGGTTAGCTATGAGTCATGTTAACGGTAATGTCAGAGTTAGGTTTAGGTTCAGGGTCCACATCAGGGTCATGTCAGGCTTAGGTTTAGGTTTAGGGTTCAGGTCAGGATCACGGTCAGTGTCAGGGTCAGGATCAGGGTCAGGGCTTGGTTTAGGGTTTGGTGCAGGATCACAGTCAGTGTGAGGGTCAGGGTTAGTGATTACTGTTCGGTATAGCCCCGCTCCACGGTCATGACCCATTCCTTCAAGGTCTCCAGATAAACCCTGTGCAGAAGGGTGTAGACCCTCCACCCGATCCCACTTAACCAGCCTTAAACTGGGGTGTGAACATGACTTGCCCACCAGACATCTAACCCCTCATCAGCCTGATCCTGCTTGGGGCATCTCCACCCATGATGGCATGGCCAGGTCCTCTATACACACAAAGACACAGACACTCAGAGGCACACACACACACACACACACAAACACACACACACACACACAGTGAGAGAGAGACTGCGAAGAGACCTAGGGCTACACCAGTGGATCAGAAGGTGTGGGACTCTCTGACTCTGAGCCCCCTGGTGTCACCTTTTGTTTTGATTAGCCAAAGGGCCTGAGGCGTTGGGGAAACCTGATAGAACCTGCCAGGGAGTGGACGTGTCTGGCGGGTGAGCTCTCTTCTCCCTGCATCCTCTCGGCTTCAGTACAGCAGAATAACATGTCGCTGCCTTTAGCATGTGCCTAGAAATGAGCTGGGCATGAGGGTTTTTCTGTAATGGGGTGCCTGGATACATGGGTTCCAATTCCGTTGGGCTCTGTCATCAGGGAAGTGAGGTCACAACTTCCTGGGGGCTCCTTACCAAACATCCTACTGCACCAGAGCTCCCTGAGCCGCCGGTCCCCAAGCTGCTCAAGGCTCACACTCCACTCAATGCAGTGCCCATCCAGTGACCCCCATACAACCTCCCCCCAGCCCCTGGGAGGCATGGGTGCAGCTTTTGTCCCAGCTGGAAGGAACAGAGCTGGGTTTAGACCAGGTTAGTGTTAGGGTTAGGGTTAAGAAAGACTTATGGTCAGGGTTAGGGTTAGACTTCGTTGGGGCCACGGTTAGCATAAGGCTTAGGGTAGGTGTCAGGGATAGGGTTAGGTTCATGGTTAGGTTTAGGGTCAGGCTCACAGTAGGGTCAGGGTTAGGGTTACGGTCAGAGTCAGGGTCAGGGTCTCTGTTAGAGTGACGGTTAGGTTTAGGGTCAGGTTCACGGTCATGGTCAGATTTAGGGTCAGGTTCAAGTTTTGGTTTGGCGGCAAGGTTCATGTCAGGGTCAGGGTCAGGGTTAGGTTTATGGTTATGGTAAGGTCAGCTTTATGTTTAGGTTCTGATTTATGAGTAGGTTCAGGATCAGGGTTAGCTTTAGGGTTATGATTCTGTTCAGGATCACGGACTGGGTCAGAGTTAGGTTTACAGTCAGGGTTATGGTCAGTGTTAAGGTCAAGGCCCGGGTCAGGTTTAAGTTTAAGATCTGACATAGGCAAATTTCAGAGTTAGGGTTATGATCATGGTCAGGGAGAGGTTCGGGATTATTGTTAAAGTGTGGTTAGGGTTAGGGTTAGGGTAGAGGTATGTTGAGGGTTAGGGTTAGACCGGGTTAGGGTCAGTGTCAGGGATAAGGTTAGGGGATAGTTTTAGGGTTAGGTTCAGCGTTAGATTTTGGGTCAGGGCCCGTGTTAGTGTCAGGGAGGGTTAGGTTTAGGGTTAGAGTTAGGGTCAGGCTCACATTCAGTGTCAGGGTTAGTGTTAGGGTCAGGGTCAGGGTCACTTTTAGGTTCAGGGTTAGGATTCTGGTGTTTGCCTGAGTCAGGGTCAGGGTGAAGTCTAGGGCCTGTGTCAGGTTTACAGTCAGGATCAGTTATTGCTTTAAAGTCCACATTAGTGTCAATGACAGGGTTATGTAGTAGTCAGTGTTAGAGTAATGGATTGGATTAGGATCGTAACCATAATAGAGTATTTAATTGCATCCTAGCTTTTATCAAGGGTAAGATGCACTATAGTTTATATTCTACTAAGAAAGATAAATGCTGTTTGTTAAACTAGGATATGTCATCAAGTGCAAGGTGAGTGCCACATTAAGAGATATTAAAATGGGGGGGGGGACAAATCTTAGAACAAGTAAATTGTGGTAGTAGAATAAATAATAAAGATCCAACACGTGGATCAACCAAAGAAGTGATTATTGCTTACCATGTGCCCCAAACTATATTAAGTCCTAGAACAAGAGACGTGCTCATCTTGATGCCCCGCAGCTGTTAGACCCAAGGTACAGAGGGCAGTAGCCAATGACCAGCAGGCCCCAAGTGCCATGTGCAGACTCTAAGAGCAACTGCCTTTGAGAGAGGAAACGGTTGAGAGTGGGCTTTGAGAGGTAGAGAATTACTAGCTGGGAAAGTAGGACAATTGACACAGAATCGGATTTGATGCCCCTACATGACAGAGTTGGTAAAACTTCCCTTCTCAGAGATCTTGAGGCTCCTCAGAAATGTATGTTTCATTTTGGACAGAACATTCAGGATAAATATGATCTGTTCGAGTTCCTGGTTCTCTCATCCGGACAGTTTCTTAAGCTTCACTGGCACAAGAAAAGGGTTTTGATAATCCAGGTAAATCCTGACAAAAGCAAAGCACGGGATCTATGAAAATCTCACTACTCAGAGGAGAACAACAATAAAGGGCCAGGCCGACCTGACCCTGCAGGATAGGTAAGGTTAGTCTGGCAACAGGGGTATAGGGGAACTGCCCATCTCCTGCTAGAAGAGCTAGAGAAGACCCCTTCCGGAGAGACCACCAGGAGAGGAGAGCAGTAGGTGCTGATGATGAAGAATATTTTAATCAGCAGAGAAGGTCAAAATGACAAAGTTCCACGATCAGAGTAAACATATGGGATTAAAAAATAAAAAATAAAAAGAAGATTTTTTTGAAAGGACTTTTTTTTAAAGGAATTTAAACAAAAGACCTTTTTAAGAGACAGTTGGCTGTTTAAACCAAAAGTACAAATCACTGAGAGAATCGCCGCATTATTTATTGGGGTAGAAAGGACCTGGAATGTAGAAAGACCCATTCTGCAGAGGAAAAAATAGAATCACTAACAGGCCTCATGCCTTGCACAGCCAGTGGCTAGAACACCTTGCCTCATGAGACCCTGTGCTAGAAGGCCGCTGGAACCATCTCAACGATGTTAGTCTTTCTGGGAAGCCAACAAGTGTTTTCCCAGTTAAGAGCACGGTAACAATCAGTCACGTTATGTTTTAATGATTGTCGATTACTTAAAAGCCTTGTCAAGTTCCTTTTTGAGTAACCCTCACCCCAACCTTAGAGAAATTTATCTGTGGTTCACCTCTTTGAAATACCTCATTGCTGTTCCACATTTACCATAGCCGAAAAACAAACAAACAAACAAAAAAAGCTTTTTATTAAGAAAGTGTTCAGAAGGGGGCGCCACTGTAAACAATGCGAGTTTTCGCTGCCGGGACAATTTTGTTGCAGAAACAGCTGAAAGCAATCAGGTCAGACAGAGCCAAGGGCTGGAGGGATTTTTAAAATGACAAAAACCGAACCAAATCTAACCAAAACAAAAATCAAAACCAATGGCCAAGATTTCAAGTTTGCTACTAAAGGCATGACATTCTCCTAAGACATGCGAGTGACTTGATCACTTTATTTATATATTTATATTTGAAGAAGAAGGAACTATTTGATGCAGCAAATCCACGTTGGTTAAAAATTACCAGATATGGGGGCTCCTGGGTGGCTCAGTGGTTTAGGCCTCTGCCTTCGGCTCAGGTCATGATTTCAGGGTCCTGGGATGGAGCCCCACATCAGGCTCTCTGCTCAGCGGGGAGCCTGCTTCCCCCCTCTCTCTCTGCCTCCCTCTCTACGTACTTGTGATCTGTCTGTCAAATGGGTAAATAAGATCTTTAAAAAAAGAATTACTAGATGTGAAATACATCAAGGGTATGGGAAGGAAAATGATTTCACCTGATCTGACTGGGAAGTGGTTGAAGCCTGAATTAAAGTGCTACAAAAAGAGTAAAGACCAGGGAAATATATGGGGTAAAAATCCCTAGAAAAACAGCAATAATAACTGGATGCTCTTTATTGATCCAGATCCTGCGGTAGGCAAAGAAGAGCTGGTTTTAGCCAGAGGATGATTTCCGTTTGTCTTCATGATCTGGCATTTCCTGTAAGCCAGGCATGGGGCTCTGCACTAGAGCTGCAAATGCTGGGGGCCCTCATTGTCCCTTTTCTCTTCTCAGGGGGACAACGGGCATGTCTCTGGTGCAGTGTGACAGGCTTTACCACAGGGAGATAATAGACTGCCAAGGGTAGGTGGGAGCTGGGAAAAGCCACTTAGGAACAGATTTTCAGGGGAGGTGATAGACAAGGGCAAAGCAAAGAATGAGGATGAGTGTGTCAAGTTTCAAAGTGCCAGGAGGCAGCACAGTGCATTCGGGAAACTACAGCAAGTTCATGACAAGCGACAGCTGATCTGGCAGCATCACCTGGGGATGGAGGCTGAGCCCCGGGGTTAACACTGGGGGTGAGAAGGTTTGTATACTATGGCGAGGAGGTGAGGTACTACACTGTGGGGGCACAGGGAGCTACCGGAGGATTTCAAATATCAGAATCGTAACCATAATAGAGTATTTAATTGCATCCTAGCTTTCATCAAGGGTAAGATGCACTATAGTTTATGTTCGACTAAGAAAGAGAAATGCTGTCAGTTAAACTAGGATATGTCATCAAGGGCAAGATGAGTGCCACCTTAAGAGATATTAAAATGGGGGGGGGACAAATCTTAGAACAAGTAAATTGTGGTAGTAGAATAATTAAGAAAGATCCAACACTTGGATCAACTAAAGAAGTGATTATTGCTTACCATGTGCCCCAAACTATATTAAGTCCTAGAACAAGAGACGTGCTCATCTTGATGCCCCGCAGCTGTTAGACCCAAGGTACAGAGGGCATTAGCCAACGACCAGCAGGCCCCAAGTGCCATGTGCAGACTCTAAGAGCAACTGCCTTTGAAAGAGGAAACGGTTGACAGTGGGCTTTCTGAGGTAGAGAATTACTAGCTGGGAAAGTAGGAAAATTGACACAGAATCGGATTTGATGCCCCTACATGACAGAGTTGGTGAAACTTCCGTTCTCAGAGATCTTGAGGCTCCTCAGAAATGAATTTTTCATTTTGGACAGAACATTCAGGATAAATATGATCTGTTTGAGTTCCTGGTTCTCTCATTAGGACTGTTCTTATTCTTCACTGGCACAAGAAAAGGGTTTTGATAATCCAGGGTAAATCCTGACAAAAGCAAAGCACGGGATCTATGAAAATCTAACCACTCAGAGGAGAACAACAGATAAAGGGCCAGGCCGACCTGACCCTGCAGGATAGGTAAGGTTAGTCTGGCAGCAGGTGTAGAGGGGAAGTGCCCCTTTAGGTTGGCATGGACAAAGCCCTCAATCAACTTTCTGTGCCTTTGTGACAGTTACGAGAAGTTCTGGTAAGTCCCCAATTAATGAAAACAGTCTGCTGTGACGCCTGTTGTCCTCGTCGGCTTTTCTCTAAGAATTCTTTTCATCTGTTAGTTTGGTGGTACTGGTGGTTGTATTTTAACGGTTCATGATTATAATATTCACCTTCAGAAGAGTTGTAAATGATTTTGTTTTTGCATATGCTAAAAACCTAAAAAAACATGTTCGATTTGAAGAAGACATATTCTCAGAGTAGACAACCTTAAAATGTCAGGGGAGAGGAAGCATATTTTCAAATTCAACTTATTAATGCCACTTTGGTCATATGTAAGTGGTTTCTAACTTACGAATGACTTGTATTTTAACAGTTTGTAATCTTGTAAATATCCCCCCCCACCCCATGTAATCTACGTGTGGTTAGGTTCCTGGGCTGATCTACAAAAACTGTGTAATCCCTAATGGAACTGAAGGATAATATAAATAAAATGTAATACTTAATAAATGTTACATTTGCATGTTCTCTCAGAAAAATCTCTGTTGTGGGAATGGGACTCCCCACCTCTAAGCCATTGGGAATAGGAACTCCACCTGGGTGAACAGTGGAGGGGCAGTTGTGGCATCACTTCTAACAGAAAACTGTGCTGCCCTGTCTCCCGCCGCCCCCGTCTGTGTCTGTTGCCCTGACTTCCAGTCTCTGTCCATTCTGATGCCCTGTCGTAAACTTGTCATAAACGACACCATCTTTCCTTGTGTGTCTCCTCTAGCTTGAGTGGCCTCTTGCGTCCCTCCCCTAAGACAGTGCCTGCATCCTAGAGAGAATATAAGGAGAACATAATTTAAGGGAAGACACAGTACATGGTTAGAACCAAGAAAAATGCGAAGTAATGGAAATATCAGTGCTGAGAAGCCTAGGGGAGGGGCAGGCAGGAAAGAGTTCGTGAAACAGATAAAAATCTTGAGTTGTGCCTTGAGGTAGCCAATACTTTCCATGGTTTACGTCTCATTTGAATTTTACAAAATCTTGTTAAAGATACTTTTCCTTGGAATGGAAGGGATTTTCATGGTCCGCTGTTGGATTCCACACCAGCCGCTTTGGGGCTCTCCCACTGCCTCCTTGGTGTGCCTCTTCCTCCCGGGGTCTCATAGTGGTGTTGTTTCCCAAGCCTAGCCTTCCTTTGGCCTCCCACTCTTCTCTCGAACCCCCTCCCTGGAGGCAGATTTGCTCTACTCACACAGGCTCTCGTCCCACCTCACCCCCTGCCATCACCGTATCCCCTCCCTTTTCCATGGCCTGTTTTTATGGCCACTTTGGTCCTGCTCAGCCACAGGCCTGACCTGCCTTTCTGGTCCCAACTCTGAAGCTGTTCTGTGAGAGTCTCAGATCACTGAGGGATACGACTATATCTGTCTTCATTGCATCCCTGTAGGCTGCCACAATACTGACGTCCAGGAGGTGTTTCATAATATTGATGGAGTGAATTAATTCACCTTCCTGTGGAATTTTTGTGATCTGCCTACTTCATTCTAGTTGTTTCTGTTAACCTTTGTTTTGGCCCTAATTCCTAATTATCTCTTTATTCATTAGCTTCTGGACATGTTTCTCTACCTCTGTGCTCTGCCTTTTTCTGGTCTTCTGTTCTTCATTCTTGATTCCTGGTATTTCCATACCCACATTTCATCATCATGCATCAGTGCTTTGACATTCTTTCGTTCTCCAAAATATGCAGAATCTAAAGACTTCATCTCAGTGAAGTTGGCCCTCCATTCCTATTTCTGCTTCTCTCCAGAAGGAAGCCTGCAGTGCACATGGCTGTGTGCCTGTCTGACCCTGCCCCTGAGTGTGTGTGCACTTACATCTGCTCCCCATCCCCTCCCCACCTCGGCAGCTGTGTACACATGGCTTTCAGAGTCCGATTCGAGCCCCGTCGCATTTCCAGACTCTCCTGTACTTTGCTTCATATTATCTGTTCTCCATTCTAAGCCCCCTCATCCCCATAACTTTCACTGTATATGTCATTCTTCTTCTAGCCGTGCGACCCTGCCTTCGTGTCATTATGCCCCCAGGTCATGAGTCCCCTCAACAGTAACTGTGTCTGGTATATCATTTTTTTTGTCAATATCTGCATAGTACTGGTGCACAGGTATTAATTTCTGTGGAATTGAATGAGATGTAGGAAATTGATAATGTGACAAAACAATGTCTGTAATACATTTTCTTTATTATTCTTTTAAAGAGTCTCAGGTCATCAGTCAGTGAAGGAATTCGGGCAGTAGATGAACGAATGTGTAAACAAGAGGACATAAGGAAGAAAAAGGTACCCTCCAGTAGATTTCTTATGCTGCATGCCAGTTGAAGCCCTCTCCTCTTGTCTCCGCGAACTTGTCAGCACTATTCAGCTTTTTTTCTTTTTTTTTTAAATTTAGCTTTTTTTCAAAGCTCTCACGCATGTGCATTTTATGCATTATGTCACGTTATCTACCTGAAATAAGAAGACAGAATTTCAGAGGTACCCACACGATCTCAAGATCACCCACTTTTTCCAGAACAAGAAACAGTGATAACTGTTGTCGGTGCAGCGCTTGAGAGTTAACGACTGTATAAATTGTCAGCGGCCCTGTAAAGAAAATAGGCCTATATTAGAGACTAGGGGAGAAGTGGGCTTTCCAAAGCAAACTCAGGATTCTGCCGTAGGTTTGCTGTTATTTTCTGATCCTGTGTTCTTTATGTTCTGGTGTTCACTTTAATTTTTTCAATTCCCAGTAGTTAGCATGCGGTGTTGGCTTAGTTTCAGGTGTGTGAGACAGGCAACAGCTCTGTACATCTGAGGGCTCACCCCGGGAGTGTGCCCCTTAGTGCTATCTCCAGTTCCAAGTGTCCCCGATATCATTCATGATCATAACAATGTAGGGGCACAGCGGGCATTGGGAGTCTGGGCTTCTGACTCTCGCCTGCTGCTCTGTACAATGTATTCTATGTGTATTATTAGCATATTTGTTAAAATCTCAGTGGGGAGAAGCCTGTTTGAGGGACCTTCTGTTTAATTCACCTCTGGATCTCCTCACAGCTTTTGTCCAAAGAATGCTTGTCGTGCGCTTCCAGACAAAACAGTAAGCTTTGTGAGAGCAGGGTGTATTTCTTGCTTTATTTTCTCGTGCCCCCCCACCCCCCGTCGAAATGAATATCGAGATCCCAGGGGTGTTCATTACTATTATTATTTATTGAATGGATGACTTTGTATTTTTTTGTTCTTTAAGGATGAGAGTTTTCATAATGTCCCTCAACCTCTTTGATAATATTTGTAGTGTAAAAGGTCTTTAATGATTTGGTGCTTGGGCATATAGGTATATGCACATGTAAACTGAGAGGGCCAGTACAATCGGAAGCCTAAGTTAAAACATGAATAAAGGGCCATAAGAAAACAAATGGAGGGGCGCCTGGTGGCTCAGTTGGTTAAACGTCCGACTCTTGATTTTGGCTCAGGTCATGATCTCAGGATCATGAGATTGAGCCCCGCATTGAGCTCTGTGCTCAGCAGGATGTCTGCTCGAGATTCTCTCTCTCCCTCTGCCCCTCCCCTGCACGCGCACATGCAGTCTCTCTCTCTCTCAAATAAACAAATCTTTTTTTTAAAAAAATAGGAAAGAAATGCCCATAGAAAGATTCAGGATGGGGAAAAAAAGAAATAAGAGTATAGAATATGAGAAAGCAAAGTCTAGGGTTTTTTTTTTCCTCTATAAACTTGCAATAGAATATGGAAGTATGCTTATTCTAGAACTAAGATTTGCATTCTTGAGAATTCTGTGTTTCATAGAAATATTCAAAATATAGCATGCCCTATATATTTGAAGTTAACTTTTGGTCTTATATTTTCCTGCATTTAGCATGGGAAATAAAGATGATTAAGAGTAAAGATGGTGACGTTTTTTGTTTGCTTAATTTTTATTTTTATAGATGTTGAGGCTTATACAAGTTATTTCATCAGTTGAAAAGATTGAAAAAATCTTAAATTCACAAAGTTCAAAAGAAACCTCTGCACTAGAAGCAAGCAGGTAAGCATTTTTTTTAACTAAGTACCACATAAATTAATACTTCACATCCAATCTAATTAGGTGGGGACGGCTTAGTTAGAATTCATTTCTGAACAAGAAGAAAATCCAGGTTTGTGGCTAGAATGTAGCTCCAGGAGAGTGGAGAGCATGAAATGGTGAAATTTATAACACGTTCCTATAAACGCTTTGGTTATAGACCACAGTTCCAACACGTCATTATGCTTGCAGTGTAAAAGTATATTTGGAATCACCTTCCCTGAGGCCTAGCAAAGTCCTGTTGATCTTTAAGGCATACCTACCATTCATCTTGGTTTTTCTCCATCTCATTTTTTTCCCTAGACATGCCCAGAGTATTACCATTGATGTATTTTGCACCAGCATTATATTATTATGAAACAGTATAAGACATATCCAGTTGAAATTTACAAACAGGAAAGAAAAAACTTATGAAATAGGAAAAAGATGATGGCTCTCTTTGTTATACTGTGATTGTCTTGTTCCCTTCCTGGTGTGAATTTTCAATCAGCCAGGTAGATGAGTGACTCAGAAAATGAGTAGTTAGGTCCTGTCAGCACTGTGAGACGCACAGTGGTGCAGTGGGAGTAGCCGGGGCTGGTCCTTCACATACCAGCTGGGCTGCCTGCGTCAGGGTCGCCTGGTGCCCTAAGTGCTCTGTTGTGTGACGCCAACAGTCCCTCCCCTTGCAGGGGGAGTTAGGTTTCTAAATTTTAGGAATTAAGGTTTTAGATTTGGAAGGAACTTGAGAGACCATATGCTCCACATGTCTCATGATGGAGATTAAGAATGGACACATCCCAAAGGAAGCGATTCTCTGGTCCTAGGTCTCTGTCCCCTTTCACATCAAGGCATTCAACTAAGTGGTCAGCCTCCACTGTGCTTGTGTCTCTAGCCCGTTGCACTCGTGCTTCTGCCCCGTTCGTCCACACTTAGCAGACAGTCTGCACACGGCCCTTCTGCAGCCGGTGTGTCTCCAGCGGCTCTGCTTCACTGCGGCCCTTGGCAGCACCTGCAGCCCCTCCATCCATGTCCACGTTCGGCCCCTGGGGAGCTGGCCCTCCAGTGTTCTTCCCGTCTTTGCTGTTGCTGCTGTGCTCCTCGGATAGAAACACCTCAGTGAGCTCTGTGTCTACAATCCTGTCCCTTTGCAACACTGTCCTTGATAAACAGACATTGTGCGCTTTCTTGCTCAGAATTAATTACCTTGGAGGACTTTTTTCTCCAGAAGAGCAGCTCTGAGCTCTAGAGTCAGGAAAGCCAGAGAAGCGTCAGCGCACAGTAAATCCATCATGCTCTGCCAGGCCCAGAAATGCCGAGAAAAGGATAAATAGGAAATGCGCATGGGATCAGTCAGTAGAGGTTGGGATTAGGCTTCTGCATTGGTCGTGCCAAGCGCTTGCCTTCCCTCCACACCAGTTCTGATGCTCTGGGACGGGGCACACCATGGCAGGTCTCCAGAGATTTTGGGTTTTCTTACAGTGTGTTTCCTCACTACCTGACTGCCCATCCTCAGATGTGGGATGCCTCATAGAGCCCAGCAGGGGCTTTGGGGTCTTTGTTGTGTTTTTTTTTTTTCTTTCACTGTTCGACTTCCTTTTGAATGGGGTTGACGCTTTCTAATGTGGGGGGCAAGAGGGAAGTGTATCCAGTCCACTTGATGGCAGATGCACTGTGAGTGATTTCTCACCAGCTCCCGGAGCACCGAGCTTGCTCTTTCTGCCGTTGGGTAAATTTAAACTTGGAGTCTGCTGCTCTGAGCGATTTCACAGGTTGCTGCTAGGCGGTCAGTTTTAGCTGATTGAGGAGACAGCAGTAGTTGGTACTGGGGAGGTACTTGGGAGGGAGAATGAGGCAGGCAGAGAAGAAGAGGGGGCTTCGGGTATGAACGGTAGGACAGGGCAAGAGAGAGGAGGGGGTTAGAGAATGGGAGAAGAAGGGAGAAGAAGGGCACGAATGGGAGAGCCCGAGGAACGTGGAGGAATCATGCAGTTGTACCCACACTGACCTAAAATAGCTCCATCCCATTGCCTGGGCCCTGTGGCCCCGGCCAGGCTGCGTCGGTGGCTTCTACGACCTCCCCACTCCTCACCCCTTGCACTGGGGCCTGCTGCACAGAAAGTTTGTCATGAAAATTGATGGCGTTCAGGTGCAGGTGCCTGAGCGCTGTAAGGCATAGGGGGCGGTGGGGGTGGCAGGTTTTAACTTTGGGAATTACATTTCTCTAATTGTCTCTACTAGCCCTCTCTGGACTAGACAGATTTTGGAGAGAATTGCCACAAATTTTAACCAGTTACACTTTCATGCTGTTCAGAGCAAAGGCATGCCTCTTCTGGACAAAGTAAGACCAGCAAGTGTTGGTTTCGATTTTCAATTTGCTGTTTGCGAATTTCCTGGATGATTTTGGTTTGACCTAGCATTGCCCCTGATAATTGCTACTCTACAGGATTTTGAAGCTAGCTTTGAATTTTTTTTTTCAGTGTCTCCTGCTTGGGACCCTGCTTCCATTATGTCACACTAGATAGATTTTGTGTAAAGACACAAGCGTAGTCTCCAAACTATGCAAGTAAAATTAATTCTGAATTTCATGTAACTTGACACATCATATGATATAGTCAGAGTTCATTTATCCAAAGCCCTTGACTGGGTGTAAATGCACGTTTGTCAGATTTACTCCGTAGCTTAAGAGGCAAATAACTTTTTGTCATTCCGTAATTGTCTAAACTTCACTTTGATGAAGCCGACTTACTTTCAAAGAAATCATAGGGAGGGGACGCCTCAGTGGCTCAGTCAGTTAAGCCACTGCCTCTGGCTTAGGTCATGATCCCAGGGTCCTGGGATCGAGTCCCACCTTGGGCTCCTTGCTTGGCAGGAAGCCTGCTTCTCTTTCTGCCTGTGTCTCCTTGTGTGCTTGTGCTCTCTCTCGACAAATAAATAAATAAAAACCTTTAAAAACAAAAGAAAGAAAGCAATCATGGGGAGAAGAGATTCATTGTTATTCTCTAGGAAATGTTGGGATTTTAATCTTACATATATTTTGGTAGAATTAGAGGCTCGCTTTATATATATAACACATATGTATATAAATTAGACACATATATTTGAGCTTTTAGAAACTGTGGTACCTGGACCTTCTTTCCTGGTCTCTCTGTTCTTGCAGCGTATAGCCCACATTACTGCCATGCTGCAGCAGTCCCTGGGAGGCCTGCTGCTAGAAGGGCTTCAGACTTCCAATGTGGACATCATACGGCACTGCCTCCAGACTTACGCTACAATTGACAAGACACGGGATGCAGAGGTGTTAGTTGGTCAAGTACTGGTGAAACCATACATGGATGAGGTTTGTGCCCCCATGCACCTCATTACACAAACACAGAGCATCTAATCTGGCTTCGTTTCTTGACTGGGTGCGAGAGAGCTCAGGGCTCTTCCTTGAAGATGCTCTTAGTTCCTGCTCTTCTGGTTGTAAGAAAAGGTTGGTCCCGCTTGGTGCCCATCAGCATGGCAGGAATCAGGCATGCGCTCTGGTCTCTTACAGTGATGCCATAACTCAGGGATCATCTTAATTTAGTAGGGGTGAGGGACTTGCCTAGGAAGAAGGTACGGATCAGAACATTTTCAGGTCAATTTCCATTTCCATAAGTTATACGTTAATGAAGTTGCCGAAAAGCGTGACCCCACCAAGGCGCCCGTGCCCACTGGAGGAGCTGGAAGACAGCTCTGTGCGCAGGGAAAGTCTGTGAGAAGAAGCGTCTTCGCAGAATTGATGTGGCCTAAGTCATGAAGACCATGGGGGAGTTTGCCAGGCTAGGAAGGTGGGAGGGAGGGAATATTCAAAGATAAAGGGCTTTGAAGGGCGAGTTAGCGGGGTAGTACCTTAAGTCCAGAACTTGGTTACCCAGTGTTCTTGACCTATAAGGATACAGTAAAATACAGGGAGTCAGTGTATCCTGCCTCTGAGCGGCCGGAGTATGGGCTGCACCATGTGAGGCCGCCAGCAATCAGCAGCTTCCAACTTAGAGAGCGTCGGTTTCATCTAGTTCAAGCTGACAGAAGTCATGAAGCCAGTCTCAGCGTTTGAGGGCTTTCTTCCAGTCACCTGCCAGTGCGAGTGTTCTTTCTGTCTGGTAAGTATAAAGCTACCCACCATGACTTCAGGATGAAAGGCTTCCAGTTTTAAAACGAGACAGTATCCCAGTGATAGAAGTGAAATTGAAGGATTAATTTCAGTAATCTTCTCAGCTTCATTAAGACTACTAAAAGTAAATGATCTGTCAGTTCTTTGTATGTATCCTATTATAGTTCATAGCTCTCTCTGTGGGGGTGAAAAAGATCACATTATTCTTTGTCACTAAATGAAAATATTTTAGTTATTTAATTTATGCCCTTTTCATTGAACTGAATCTAATATGCTAAATTAGGGAAGTACTTTACGTTTCCATGTCATTAAATGAACTGTGGCCACGTTTGTATTTTAAGTTTGCATGCTTGTCATTCACCTCCTGCAACTCAGCCTCACCAAAAAAAATTAAATACTAAAGCAAAATAAGATGTGTTTTCTTCCATCACTTTCCATCTCAGCCCTTTCCCTGTTCTGGAGATGGTAGAGGATAAGGCCAGGGTGAAGATGATACAGAGCTGTTGTCTGCAGATACAGTATTTCGCTTTTAAGCTCAGAAGGGAAGCAGATGAGTGTGTGTGATGTTTTAGCTTCAGGCCAGTCTCTGTCCCTCAGCCTCTGTGTCCCCCAGGGTTGGATCAGTATTCCCAAATCCCGGGACCTAGATTTTCATGCCATTGTTACTTACCTCCTGTTTAGAAAGCATACTGAGTGGGGAGGAGGAAGGACGAAGTGCATTTTTAAGGTTTACACGATTCTTTTCTCTGTAGTGTATAGTTCATACTTCTCTTTTAGGTGCTTTAAAAACAAACAAAAACACAACCAAACAAACAAATAAATAAATAAATAAAAATAAAACGCTCTTCCTTCTGCTAGGTGATTGTAGAGCAGATCGTTGAGTCTCATCCAGACGGCCTGAAGATCATGTATGCTAATAAGCTCCTGGAGTTTGTTCCTCACCACTGCCACCTTCTTCGAGAGGTCACAAGAGGAGCCATCTCAAGGTGACGTAAAATGCTGTGTATGCACCTGAGCTCAGTTTAGTGACCACCTGTCACCTCCTCATGTGCCGCTGATCCCTGGCTGTCCTGTCTGACCCGGGAACGTGGGAACGTGTGCTCTTCCCTATTTGTTACCAGTGCTGTGAGGCAGGTGTCACTTGCCTGGGTTTACAGGGAAGGGAATGAAGAGTGGGGACGAATCTCAATGGTGACATTTGTGTGACTCCAGAGCCTCTGCTTTTCTCTTGTCTATACTGTCTCCTTAACCAGGCTCAAAATCAAAATTGGTTTCCTTCCATTATTGTGATGTCATCATCGGTCTAGAAATACCAATTCATTTTAATTCAACACGTTTTATACTGATGGCAATTAAAGTCATGAACGGTTTTCCCTCCCTCTCTTATTTCATTTCCATGGCTTTCCAGTTCTGTTTCATGAATATCCCATTACCTTCCACCATCTCCGTCATCCCAGTCCAGACCTTTGTTGCCTTTTGTTCGAGGGTAGCGGGCTCTCCCCACCTGGTCTCCCAGCTCCACCTGTCCGGCTTCATTGCAGCCCTCAGCTGTCCCACCTGCCCAGAGCTCTTCAGCCTTCCTGAGTCGCTCGTGGCTTCTCATCGCCCACAGAAGAGCATCCAGTCTTCCTGGCGTAACCTGTGACCGTTGGTGCTTGAGTCCTAGTGGTTCTCCGCTGTAGAACTTTGTACTGTGGAACTTTCCCCCATACCACTATGGTTCCTGGCCAGACAGGAGCACTTGACCTTCCCTAACACACCTGGTACAGAAGATCCCTGACTTCACCTTGGTTCAGTTTATGGTTTTTTGACTTTTTATAATAGTGCAGAAGTGATATGCATTTAGTATGGATCTTTTCCCAGGCTGGCGATCTACAGTAGGGTCCTCTTTTGTAATGCTGGGCAGGGGCAGCGAGCACAGCCCCCAGGCAAACCACGTGATCACGAGGGTCAGCAACCAACACACTTGAACCGTCCTGTTCTGGCTTTCAGTGCAGTGTTCAGTAAGTTACATGAGATACCAGACACTTTATTGTGAAATAGGCTTTGTGTTAGAGGATTTTGCCCAACTGTGCAATACTGTAAGTGTTCTCAAGACATTTAAGTTTGGCGGGGCTAAGCTCTGATGTTCAGTCGCTTAGGTGTTTTCCATGCATTTTCAACTAAAGAGATTTCCAGCTGAACAATGGGTTTATTAGAAGCCGAGGCCATCATAAGCCGAGGAACATCTGTCTATACTGTGCGCCTCTGTGTTTTCCTTCATTGCTTCCTGTCTCTTATTCCTTTGTCTTTCTGTTGATCTGTCACTCCACATGAAGCTCCAGTCAAATACAACTTCTTTTTTTTTTAGGTTATTTATTTATTTACTTATTAGAGAAAGCATAAGCAGAGGGGGAGGCAAAGAGTGAAGCAGGCTCCCCACTGAGCAGGGAGCCCGATGTGGGACTCAATCCCAGGACCCTGAGATCATGACCTGAGCCACCCAAGCGCCCCCAGGCTATGGTTATTTCAAGAAAAAGTCCTATTTGTGAATTCTTCATCTAGTGAGGATGAATTAAAATCAGAAAGTCAACTCTGCCATCTTTAAAAACCCAGGAACAGAAAAAAATTCCACGAGCAGGTATAACCCTATCCACAATAAATCACTTTCAATCCAGTCCTGAAAACTAATACAGAGTAGGAAGAAAGCATTACAGAAAAATTTTGTTTTCATTAATCAAGCTGGAAAATAACGGGCCTTACATGAATGCCCTTTAGGAAGACAGTTCTTATAGTTTTATGTTGATAGAAACTCACATTACATTCGAAATGCATGTTAAAACCATGACTGTAGATTAACTACCACTTTCAGTCGTCAGAAGATGAAAAATGGTCAAGAGTCACCCAAACTGAATCCTGGTTCCTCCTGGAAAATGTGTTCCTAAATATTTTCCCCCTGAACTACTGTGCTCTTTCTGTATCTTACACAGCAGACACTGCGATGCACAAACACATCCAGAAGGCCTTTGAGGGCTGACAGCCTGCTGGAACAATGAGGAATTCACCTGGGTTTCTGCCTTTCTGCCGGGCCCAGAAAGTTCTGGGTAACCCAGGTGACGTGTCATGAGAATACATGTGTAGCTCACACCATATGTATTATCTCCTCAGGGTAGACACCAAAATCCATGTTCGTATATGAAAATCCGAGATGCGTACAGAAATCAAGAGTGATTCTGTCATCTTGAAAGAAAAACACACTGTTGCGCTGCCACCTGCCTCGTTTCTCCTTGAGTGACTGCAGGAAGTAGCGATTGCAGTCAGAAATCTCAGAAAGAAAAATTAGAGTAAGGGCAACACCTGAAGTTTATTCCTGAAAATACTTGGAGAATGACTGTGACCAATAAACCAGGGCTTAGTTCATGAGACTATGTCAATGAGCTTATACCATCCCATGTCCTGGTCAAACCCTCATGTCTGGGAGATGGAGGGACGTCTTCATCTTCCAGAGCTACTATTAGGGAAAAAGGTGGGAGACAATACTGACTGAGTCCCTACTTCAGCAGGAGAGCCAAAAACACCTTGCCCCTCCATAATCCCAAATGATTATGGGTGGTTTAAGCTTCTGCCTTTGGCTGGGATCGAGCCCCACGTCAGTCTCTTTGCTCAGCGGGGAGCCCACTTCCTTCCTTCTCTCTCTGCCTGCCTCTCTGCCTACTTGTGATCTCTGTCTGTCAAATAAATAAAATAAATAAAATCTTTAAAAAAGAAAAGAAAAGAAACATTTCATTTTACTAGTGTGTAGCAGTGACTATGCAGGAGAAATTATTATTATTTTATTATTATATGATATATTATTATTATTATTATTATTATTGTACTATATTGTTAACCTTTTGAATTCAGACACCTAAAATTTTAAATAAAATATGAAGGCCTTTTTTTTTTAAGATTTTATTTATTTGAAAGACAGAGATCACAAGTAGGCAGAGAGGCAGGCAGAGAGGGGGAAGCAGGCTCCCCACTGAACAGAGAATCCGATGCAGGACTTGATCCCAGGACCCTGGGATCATGACCTGGGCTGAAGGCAAGAGGCTTTAGCCCACTGAGCCACCCAGGCGCCCCATGAAGGCTTTTTTTAAAGAACAAAAACTTCAGACTATATCTTTATCCTATCAGTTCCCACTACAACTGGCTTCTGTCTTGGCCAACATTTAGCCATTCAGATAAAGTCCGTATTTAGTGCTTCGTGTGTATGCATGTGTAAAATAAGCGGACAGTCATAAATCTTTAAGATTGTGTATAATAACCGTGAAATAAGGATTCTTGATACACAAGGTCTCGTCTGGGGAAAACAGCTGGAGAACAGTATGCAGTTTTCAAATGACGAAGGGGAAATATGCATTCGGTTATAAGAAAGGGAAGGAGAACAAGACCAAATATTAATAAAAGGGAAAAAAGCTTTTTCTGCCATCTTTCCGTGCCGCAGTAACAGTGTGAACAAATGTCCCACAGATGCCCTCAAGAACATTAACACTGCTGAAAGGGGGGGGGTGAAGGCCAGGTTCTTAGGAGGCCCTGCACCAAAGTCATCATCCCGTTTCCTCACTGTGATGACGAAGCATGAGTACATTGGCAAATTTGAAACTATTGATGACCACAGAGCTGAGAAAACTGCTGTGAACCTCACGGGCAAGTTAAACAAGTGTGGCATGACCAGCCCTAGACTTGTATAACTGAAAGATCTAGAAAAGTGGCAGAATATTTCCATCCCCTCAGTTTGGTTTCACTGCATGGAAAAATTCTTCTGGCATCATGCACCATGAAGAAGGAAGAATCCAGGCAGGAGGGAAAATCCTGGGATTCCTTTTTCCTAGAAATATAATATACATGGCACGTGAAATGCCTCAATGGGGAAAAAAAAAAAGGAAAATAAATGACAGTCAACTAATGTTTGACAAGGGTGCCAAACAATTCAATGGGGGTAAGAACAGTATTTTACTCCCAAGCAGCCACATGCAAATAATGAAACAGGAGTCCTGCCTCACACCATACAGAGAAAATAACCCCAAATGCATCAAAGACATAAGTGTAAGCATTAAAATGATAAAGTTCGGGATGCCTGGGTAGCTCAGTTGGTTGGACAGCTGCCTTCTGCTCAGGTCATGATCCCGGAGTTCCCGGATTGAGTCCTGCATCAGGCTCCAAGCTCCACAGGGAGTCTGCTTCTCCCTCTGACCTTCTCCTCGCTCATGCTCTCTCTCATTGTCTCTTTCTCAAATAAATAAAATCTTTTAAAAAATAAAAATAAAGTAAAATGATAAAGTTTTCAGAAGAAAACACAAAGGTAAATGTTAGTGGTCTTGAATCTAACAACGGCTCCTCAGCCAAACACCAAAGTACAAGCAACTTAAAAAAAATAATAAACAAATAAATGGGACTCAACCAAAATATCCCAGTTTTGTGCTTCCAAAGACCCCATTGACAAAGTCAAAAGACAAGCCACTAAATGGGAGAAAATATTTGCAGGTCATATTTAAGGAACATGCATTCAGACTGTGTGAAGAATTCTTACAACTCAAATAAAAAGACAACCAAGTTAAGAAATGAGCAAAGAGGGGCGCCTGGGTGGCTCAGTGGGTTAAGCTGCTGCCTTCCGCTCAGGTCTTGAACTCAGAGTCCTGGGATCGAGCCCCGTGCTTTCTGCTCAGCAGGGAGCCTGCTTCTTCCTCTCTCTTTGCCTGCCTCTCTGCCTGCTTGTGATCTCTCTCAATAAATCTCTCTCAAATAAATAAATAAAATCTCTTAAAAAATGAGCAAAGAACTTGAATATACATTTCTCTAATATTCAAATGTATACATTAATATATAAATGTATATATAAATATATTTTACATGATCATATATTTATATAAACATATTTATGTAAATATATTTACATTCTTAAATATGTATTTAAATATAAATAAAATATGAAATATATAATATATATTTAAAGATACATATAAGGTATATATAAAATATATGGGACAATAAGCACGTGAAAATATGCTCAACATCACTAATCATTCGGGAAATGCAAATCAAAACCATGGTGAGATACCACCTCCCACCCAGGTGGATGGCTACTATCAAAAACCCCAAAAGCAGGTGTTGGAAGGATGTGAAGAGCTGGAACCTGTAAATTGCTGGTGGGCTTGGAAAATGGCGCAGCCACATTAGAAATGGTTTAGTAGCTCCTCAAAATGCAGAACACAGAGTTGCCATATGACACACCAATATCACTCCTGTGTATAGAGCCAAGAAAAAAACTATGCCCACACAAAAACTTGTGCATGAAGGTTTAGGGTTTATTTGTAATAGCGAAAAGGTGAGAACAACCCTGATGTTCATCAACTGATGAAGAGATAAATAAAATGTGATCCATCCAGCCTGTGGAATATTATTCAGCCTTGAAAAGGAATAGAATTTTGATATGTGCCACGACACAGAGGAGCCTTGAAAACATTCTGCTGATTGAGAGAAGTCAGTCACAGAAGACCACGTATTGCATAATTTGATTTATATGGAATTTCCAGAATAGCTAAATCTACAGAGACCGAAAGTAGATTAGCGGTTGCCTAAGACTGGTGGTGATGGCTAAAGTTTTCTTTTGAGGATGATGAAAATGTGTAGGTAGTTCAGTATAGTATAGTTAAATATAGTGAAAGCCATTAAATTGTCCACATTAGATGGTGAGTGGTATGGCCTGTGAATTAAATCTCAATTAAGCTGTCATCGAAAAATGCAAAGAACTTCTCTATTTATCAAGTACAAAAAGAATGAACTTGATTAAAAACATCAAAAATGGGGAAAATAAAAACAAAATAAGATGGGAGGAATAAAATTATGACTGTTTATCATTAATTTAAATGTGTACAGACTGACATTTTCTATTAAAGCGCCTATCAGGAGGTTACAGATCCACGCTGTTCAAGAAACATACTTAAAATGCAAAAGGGATTGAGAATGTATCAGGTGAGGAGATACCATGCAAAAGAGAAAGCCGGAATGGCAAAATTCATCGCAGACAAGTTGGGTCTAAAGTTATAGGTACTAAGATGAAGAGGGACATTTTTAAAGGCAGAGTTTGGAAAGAAGATGTAAGGGTGCCTGGGTGGCTCAGTGGGTTAAGCTCCTGCCTTCGGCTCAGGTCATGATCTCAGGGTCCTAGGATCGAGCCCCACATCGGTCTCTCTGCTCCGCGGGGAGCCTGCTTCCTCCTCTCTCTCACTCTCTGCCTGCCTCTCTGCCTACTTGTGATCTCTGTCTGTCAAATAAATAAATAAAATCTTTAAAAAAAAAAGAAAATAGACATCCTTATTTCCCTGGAAAACATTTCTTTCTTACACCTAAGGAAAGCCATATTTGTAAAGATTATTTGCATACTAGGCAACAAAGGAAACCTTTACAAGCCTTCCAAATTAAAGATTTAAAGAACAGTTCTTTGATCACAATCCAGTAGAATCAGAATTAGATAACCTGGTAACAAAAAATTGAAACTACATACAAGTTAAGTAATACAGTCTTCAGTCAAAGAAGAAATCATAAGACGACTGAAGAAAATCTTGAAAGCAATGGAAAGGAGACTATTTCATACCAAAACTTACAGAAGACACCAGAAGTTATACTCTAAGGAGACTTTAGTGTCAAATGTCTTCAATTTCAAACATTTTTTTTTAAATAAAAGAAAGTACTCATTTAAACCCATCAGAAAAGGGCAGCTCAATCCAAAGAAAGGAAGTAGTTATAATAAAGATAAATTTTTAAACTAATAAAAAATATCAGGGGCAAATAAACTCAAAGTTGTTTCTATGAAAGACTAATGAAATAATAATAATAAAAAAAACTTCACATGCCCTATTAAGGATAAGAGAGGGGGAAGATTGGGTGTGGGAGGAGGTGGGGAGAGGGAAGGGGAATGGGGAAAGGGGGGTTTCAGGGAGGAGGGGACAGAGAGAGGGAGAGAGTTGCAAAACAGATAAGGATTGGGAACAGAGATATAAAAGCAAATGCATAATATAAAAGAATCACTAAACTGCAAGGCACTTTATACTAATCAATTTGATAACCTAGAAGAAACGATGATTTCCTAGGAAAACAAAATCATCCAAATGATTCAAGAATGGAAAATTAAGAAGATGAGTTCCAAGATCAGACAGGTTTGCAGCTGGATAACTGTCATTCTACTGTTAAATGGCAACAGGCAATTAAACAATAATAAGTCAATTCACTTGATGAAGCTGAGCACAATTTTAATACCCAAACCTGAGAGGGAGGAACGGGGAAGCTATTAACAAATCTGGCTTAGGACAGATTAGTTAACAGAAACTGAACTAATGTTAGCAAATAACAGAAGTCAGGCATCTATCAAAGGACTATATCCTGAGACCAACTTGGATTCATTCCAGGAAAATAAAGGGAGCTCAAGACCAGAAAATCAATAAGATTTACCTCATCACTAAATTAACTGTGAAAAAACTCTTAAGACCATAGCAATAAATGCATTTGATAAAAAATAAAGGCACCTGATAAAAGGTGAGCAGCCATTCTTTATAAAAATGAAGATAAAAACAGAAGGACGTTATGCAGGAGGGATTATTAACTGGGAAGCACTAGATCAAGAGGTAGATTTAATGAGCCCATATTTGTTAAACAGTGACAGAGCCTCATGCGTGCATGGATAGAGGCGAATGAGCTCACGGATGAGCACCAGGCTGTCAACAGGTATTATAGGGACAAAGGCAGTGGTGAGGAGAGGAGAGTCTTAACAACAGGGAAGAAGGTAAAAGGAGGATTGCAGTTAAAAATTGTGCATGATACAAACACATGCAAATAAGACCGGATATTTTCCAGTATATAGTTTTTTAAAACCCTGCACACATTACTGGAACTACCAACTCTTGCTTTCAGCTCCGCAGCCCTCGCGTGCTTTCCCAGTACCAGGATGCAGGGGTAGATCCTCCGTTGGTGACATCCTATGTCATTGTACTCCTAAAGGGACAGGTGAAACAGCGCAGGGGCTTGAGGTCGGAACTTAGGCATCACTGCGCCCACCCCAGCTCCCTGCTCGCCCAGCCCCCACTCTGAAGCGGCGGGCACTTGGAGCTGTTAAGAAGCAGGGATCTGAGCAGTTCTCTGGTTTCCCCTGGAGCCATCTGCATCCATCATATTTCCCACAGCTCTCCCCGAGTGTTGGTGCTGGCTCCCCCCCAGTGTTCCCTTAACTCGAGGCATACCCTTCTTATGACAGCACCTAGTACTCCCCGTCACAGTGCTCTGTCTGTCACATGCATCCATTGATCAACTTTGTGCTGGTGGAGGGCTGGACCCCCTCCTGTTAACTTCTCAAGTCCGTTTCTAATGCAGCAGCACCTGGCACTTAAGCACCCTGTCAGTACCTGCCAAATGAATGAAATGTACTCAAAACATAGTATGAAGTCTGTGTTCTGAAACTCCTTTTTGGAGATGTTTGCTATCATTTTCCCAGGCAAATAAAAAAATTTCCAGCCTTGCTGCCAATAACCTGAAGGGGTAAAGGAATGCCGGCGTGCCCCATGGGACATGTCACTCTGGATGGTCCTTCGGCAGCAGGGACTTTGATAGCGCTCTTCCAAACCCAGCAGGATGGTGGAATGGGTACGTGGCTGAGTGCCTCCCGGGTCTGACCCTGTGTGACGCCACCCGTGCCTGCAGCTGCCCTCTGGAAGGTGTTGCTTTAGCGGCAGAGCCGGAGGGCACCAAGCACGTGTCTGTCTCCAAAGTCCTGGGCACCACATCACAATGCCTTCCTGAGAAGCAGAATCAAAGACAGTTGCTGATCTTCATTCCTTCCCACCAAAGGTATCTCATACACCATCTTTGGAAGTTGGAGTCAGGGGGTGCCTGGGTGGCTCAGTCGGTTAAGTGTCTGCCTTCAGCTCAGGTCATGATCCCAGGGTCCTGGGATCGAGTCCCACACATTTGCCTCCCTGCTCAGCGGGGAGCCTGCTTCCCCTTCTCCCTCTGCCATTCCCCCCACTTGTGCTTTCTGGCTCTCTGTGTGTCAAATAAGTGAATAAAATTTTTTTAAAAAGTTTGGGCCATACTCTTTAGCCATTCTACTTTCCCTGGGGTAATTTGCCACCTCCCTGAATTTACCTGAATCTTTCCCAAAATCTACTTATCTTCCAGCCTTCTTGACCATAATGAGTCTATAAATTTTCAATAGACAGTGTGAACTTACACTTGCTAATATTTGCACAACATGCACCTCTTTCGATCTCAAAGAAAAGCTTCGCACCGCAATGGTCTCTAATCTCCAATTAGGTTCTGTTCCAGGATCCCACTGGAATTCTACGCGCCTGTCCCCTAAGATCCCATAAATTGTGGTCCAGTTTCGCAGCCAGCCAAGGAAAGCACATGGGAAATCTTGCTGAAGTATGAGTAAGAGCCAACGAAAGGGAACATATTTATCTGCCTCGAATGCTGGGACCTGAGGAAAGCAAGTTTCATTACAGACAAATCAGGAAGGAGGTTCAGATTGCTTTTTATGTCACTCTGGAGTGGAGGTCTGCCATTGATCATTAAGGCCATTTCCTGCAATGCACTCACCAAAATGATACTCACTTCGGAGTGGACAAAACTTAGGAAATGGCCAAGGGGAGCTCTGCTTACACTTTACACTCTCAGCATTTATTTGTATTATTTTCTTTATAGGGCAGTATAGAGACTTGAGACCAAATTGAAAAAGCAAAGCTTGTCATCCTGTGGCCTTGGGTCAAGAATAGAGATAGTGCTGCTCATGTCAGTTTCAACCTCCAGTGGCCAAGGGTTTGATCTGATGCTCTTTCAACTTTTCACCATAGCCTTTCTCAAGCTCAATGGCCAATAATCCCACAGGAGGAGATTTTAGGGCCCTCTCAAACTTCTGTTTTGCTATCTCTCCCCAGCCTGCTTCCTCTGCAAAAGTCACCACTTTGCCTGTGCATCTACCACCTCTTAGAGCCTTTGGAATCAGCCACGAATTGCAGTGCTGATTCCTTCCATGACCACATATTGTTTACAGGAAAACTCTTCTTCGTTATGCCTTGCCAGTCAGAGTGACGGTTTCATCCGCAACCTGGACCAGGTTCGGGAATGTTCTACACATAAATGTGAGCAAATGTCTTCTGTATTGAGAGACATGTACAATCTGTAAATGGAATCTATTGAAAAACCAATACATAGGGTACACTTATGTCCTGACCCAGCTGGAAGGAGGCAATACATTTCTATCTTTCAGAAAATTGGTGTAACACATTGATTTTCATAACAAAGAAAGCAGTTTTGTGTCCTCTACCAAAAGACTGTCATAGTAAGCAATAAATTGCCTCTTTGGGGTGAACAAATTAATAAGATATTTTCTAAATTTCAAAATAACAAAGACAGAACGATGTCTGTAATGCTAAGTGCATCCCCTTAGTTGCAGGACACTGTGTCATGGACCACCTGAGCAATGACACATGGCGGCCGGTAGTCTGATTTGTACATCAATTCACCTGGCAACCTGTTAAAAGAAAGTCTTGCACATGACAAGCTTTCAATAAGACACTGACAAGATGGCCAGGAAGCCCCCTTAGCTGGCTTTTTCAGGTGTCCAGACATCTAGTCAACCTACCTCACCAACTCATCACCATGCTTACTGGAGTAAACCCAATCTCTTCCTTCCCCCCTGGAGATGGGAGCAGAGCCACTCACACGTTTGTATGGAATTCTCATTCCCCCTCGCTCTGTCCCCACACGGCGCTGTCCGTGTAATAAATAAACAAATTTTTATGTCACCCGGAAGTTCCTGGGTCAAATTACACAACTCGGACAATTTTGGGTCACTACAGCCTTTTGTTTTTCTCTCCACCTTAAGCCTTCTGGGTGACCAACAACTATCTAAAACTCATGTTGCTGCCATATGCTGTTGTTCTGCTTCATCTTCCCAGTAAAGTTCAGTATTTTTCCCTAAAGTTTGGTTTATCAGTATCTCCAGCGTCTATCTCCAGCTAGGGTCATGATCCCAGGTCCTGGGATCAAGTCCCACTCTGGAATTCCTGCTCTGCGGGAAGCCTGCTTCTGCCTCTGCCTCCCATCTCTTATGAATAAATAAAGAAAATCTTTAAAAAATTTTAAAAAAACCATTTCTATCTTCCCACTTTTAAAGATTAATTCTAGGAATTATTGCTATAAATCCAGTGTCCTATCTCTTTCTTAAAAAGTCTTCTCCAGGGCACCTGGGTGTCTCAGTTGATTAAATGTCTGACTCAAAATTTTGGCTCAAGTCATGATCTCAGGGTCATGGGATTGAGCCCTTAGTGAGGCCTCTGTGCTCAATGGGGAGTCTGCTTCTCTCCTTTTCCCTTTGCCCCACCCCCCCTACTCACATGTGCACACACGTGTTGTCTCTCTCTCTCTCAATAAATAAATAAACAAATCTTTAAAAAGTCTTCTCCAATGGGAGTTTGACAAATAGTCCAGTACGGGGATGGAAGAAAATATTATAAGTTTTATTCATATTTCATGTCATCCATTTAACTGTTTAGCTTTTGCATGCCTTTTATAATAATTTAGTAGAGTAGTAGAGTTTATAATTTATCAAAAATTTGCTTAAATTTGTGCTATGTCTGCAAATATTTTTTGTATGTATGTATGTATGTATGTATGTATGTATGTATGTATGTATGTATTTATTTATTTTTATGAAAGAAAGGTGCACAGTAATAAAAGGAGATCACTGCTCCAGGGACCCAGATATTTCCCCAAGTCCTGTTTCCTTCCATTCCCTCTGGGCTTCATTAGACCCCCTTAACACCAATCTTGTCCCTAAAACACGCCCTCTGCAGCACCAAGTTCAAATGCTTAACTCGGGCCATCACTGCAGGCTGTACCGGGATGACCTTAGGGAAAAGGGTGGTGGGTCTCACGGGTTAGCTGTGTCACCTCCATGAACAGTCCTTTGTTCTGAACAGCTAGTGCAGCCCACGTTTGCAATCACAGGCTCTGGCACCAGAGTGGGCGTAGATCCCAGCTGGCCCCTCAGTAGCAATATGGCTTTGGGAAAGTTGTGTCATTTCTGGCCCAGACTTAAGGCTCATCCATAACGTGGAGGAGAAGACAGTGTGACCTTCAGTGGGCTGTTGAAAGGATCACGAGATGGTTCGACTCAGGTGCTCTGAGGTACACAGCACACAGTAGGCCCACAGTAGAACAAAAAGTTGTTCTATTGATCTTATAGTTACTATTACTCATACTAACAAAACGAACTGATCATTTGAGATGATTTTCAAGCGAAGTGTCTTCGCCTGGATTTCTAAGATTAACCTACTTCAAAATGAATTCTGATCTACTGTGAAAAACGAGCTAACCAGCAGGTTTCTTCTGCATCTTTTCTGAACTTTTTAGGATCCTCTCTAGAGAAAGGTTCTAAAGGAAGGCAAAGTGCAGAAATACTCTTGCTTCAAAGGATGTGTAGGAAATGATTAATTTTGCCAAAAAACAGTGCCTTGAACATAAAAGATGTTTGACGAAGCTCACTGTAGACAGTGTATCCCTCCAGGATTCATAAGTTGAAAACTCAATGTCCAAAGGGACATAACTAGGAGATGGGGTCCTTGGGAGATGTTTAGGTCATGAGGGTGGAGTCCTCATGGGCGAGATTAGTGTCTCCATAAGAGAGACCCCACAGAGATCCCTCGCCTCCTCCACCTTGGAGGTTATAGGGAGAAGATGGTCATCTGTGACCCAGGAAGTGGGCACTTGAACAGACACGGAATCTTCCAGGGTCTTGATCGTAGACTTCCCAGCTTCCAGAACTGAGAGAAATAAGTATGTCTTTAAAGCACCTAGTTTATGGTGCTCTTGTTACATCAGCCCAAACTAAGATAAAGCTTGTCTCTTATACTGAAAAATAACACAAATGTTAACAACAATTTAAAAAAGGAACATTGTGGCCAATGACATGTAATGAACATCATCTCTCCTCTACAGAGCCAAGAGCTTAATTAGTTTCGGGCAACTCAGTAGAGTATGATTAAACCAAAGAGCAGCAAGATGTCTAAATGCTCAAGTCCTCGGCCTCCTACTTTTCTGCCAAAACAAAAGAAAAGCCCTAGGCTGGTTTTGGTTACCACCAAGCACAAAACAGCCAAATTCCAAATTAAAAAGCTCTGGGGTTTAATTGTGGATGTATGGAATTACATAGAAGCTCTCTTTGATCATTCCAAAGGATGTTTCCCTCAAAGGTTACAAATACATCTCAGCCTACCAACCATCTCAGGCCTACCACAAAAATTATATATATACACTTTTAGCATTTTAAAATGTGTCCAAATTTCAGTTTCGGATCCAGTTTTGACTATTGTTATGGGCTTAGTTGGATGCCCCCAGATTCCTACGTTGACGTCCTAACACCCAGCATCTCAGAATGTGGCAGTATTCAGAGACAGGATTTTTAAAGAGGTGATAAAGGGAAAACGAGCTCACTTGGGGCTGGGCACCAAGCCAACAGGACTGGTGTGCTTACAGGAAGAAGAGATTAGGACACAGACAGTACAGACTGAAGGACAATCGTTTGAAGACAGAGTGGAGAACACAGCTATCTGCAAGCCAAGGAGAGACGTTTGAAGAATCGAACCCTACTGCCACCTTGATCTTGGACTTCCAGCGCCCAGAACCATGAGAAAATAAATTGTATGTTGCCTAAGCCACCCGGCTGTTATTTTGTTTACGACAGCCCATGACTCAGAAATTTGAGGACCTCCCCCCCAGACTTTATCCTGAAGTTCTGTTTCAGCTTCAGGGGCTTGTGTAATACTACTGTATCAAGGAGGGAGGCTCCTGCCATTCCCTGCACTGGGTCATTGAGACACTGCACAGCTGTCCCCAGGGCTGGCTACATAATTTACAAGCCCCATGCAAAATGAATATATAGGGCCCTTTGGGCAAAAACAGGGAGGAAGTGTTTGTTAAAGGTACTAAAATAGAAAGCTCATTTCCTCCACCATCTGTCTTCTGAAGGGGCATGGCTGCTGTTTTCTATTTGCATTTAATGTCATTCCAAGCAAATAAAAATTTTATAATGTGATTATGGGCATGATTTATGCCATTCATCTTCGCAGGGTGCAATGTCAGTGTTAAATAATTCACGCAGGGATTCCACAGCTGGGGCACACCCACGTGCCCTCTTCTTATCAGAACCGTAGAAATCCTGCACAAGACCAGCTATGCCATCTTTACCTCACCTGGGGACTCACACCTGTTCCACCAACCCTGCTGCCCTCGGCTTCCTGATGAGTACGGAACTTGACAGGATCAGGAGCCAGGGGCTGCCTTTCTTTCCCTTCCCTCCTAAGTCACCACTTCCAAGGCTTGGCTAACACAGGGAGGTGACATGAGTGAGAAAGGACAAGACAGGGTTCTGGGCTGCTCACAAGAGGCCACCGCCTCCTGCCGGTGCTCAGAGCAAGCTCTGGTCTGTAGGGAAGGCGAGCTCCGGTTGACTCGGTCATAGACATCACGTGGTCAGTGACTCTCGTTGACCACCACTCACGAGGTGTCCATTTCCATGCTGTGCTCACCGGGCAGGGCGAGCAGTACATGCAAATGAGCAGTACAGGCAAGGAATGGTGGATACCCACAGTGGGCTGTCCCCTCCACTATGTACGTGCTCCACTATCCCACCTGTTATGCCCCAATAATGGGTCCATGATTAAAAGAGCGAGACTGATACAAAGCGAAGGTCAAACAAAGCTTTATTTTGCACCAAGCATCAAGAATCAAACTGACCAGCCAGGGCCGCTTTTCTTACAGAGAAGTCAACCCCTCTCTCCTTTACAGACTAGCTTTTAAGGACATAGGCCATGCGGTTGGGCCTGGTCATGCACAGGTGGCCAATGAAATTGTAACACACAGAGAAAGCTGCACAGTGATGCTAGGTGACCAATTGAATTACAACTTACCTTTTAGTAGATATTTGACCTAGCCTATCACCTTGGTTAGGATTTTCGCCCAAAAGACTCACAAAGGGCGGGACCCATACTCCTTGGTAGCTAGGGAGACAGTATGCAGCCCTCCACTGATCAGATGTCTTACCTGGCCTGACCCACCCTTGTATTTGGGCTTTGTTACCTGAGGTTGATTTCCGGGACTTGTTTTTAAGTAAGTCCCCTGGGAGAATGGGAGCAGGGACAGCTTAAGGGTTAAACAACAAGGTTATTGTGTAACCTCAATGGAAGCCTCTGGCTAAAATATAAAAATATAAAGTAGGTCCTTACACCACCCACTTCGCTCAAAAAACACAAAGTCAAAAATAAAACTGAGTAATTCCTAGACATTGAGAGAGAAGCACACTGACTTCACCTTAGAACCCTTCTGAGGGCGGTGCTTGGCAGGGTAGGGGGGTGTGAGGGGGTTGGGGGTGGATAATGGGACCTCTGAGGGTGTGGCCAAAGGTCAGGGCCATTTGGGAAGGGGCTTTCTGGGGGAGGGGCCCTTCTGGGAGCAAAGCCCTGGGTGGGGGCATTCCCTCTGGGGGCAGGGCTGGGAGCAACCCCAGAAACCTGGCCCACAGAGAAGCTGGTCCTTTCTCTCCCTCTGCCCCCTTTCCCCAGGGACCCCTAGGCTTTGGAGACTAAAGTCAAAATTAAAGCCATATGTCTAAATGGTTCATACTGTGGTTGGGTAGTGTTTTTAACATATTAATTGACTGGTTTTTCTCAGTATTTGTCAAACCTTAACCAACTCAAGGCTTTCTCTTAAGCAGCAGCGCAAGGCAGGCCGTTCAGTTGGGTCAAGCTGTTTGGTGATTCTTTGTAAAAACCCACCCTCTTGCGCTGCTCAGGAGGGCAGTGTTGCATCCTAGGATAAACATAAATATATATCAAATGTGTTTACAAGTTATATTTATATGTATACATTCAATTCTCTGTTTACATATATATGTATAAAATAAAAATAAAAATATTGTTTAAAAGGCTGTTTTCCGGGGTGCCTGGTGGCTCGGTGGGTTAAAGCCTCTGCCTTCAGCTCAGGTCATGATCCCAGGGTCCTGGGATGGAGCCCCTTATTGGGCTCTCTGCTCAGCGGGAAGCCTGCTTCTCCCTCTCTCTCTGCCTGCTTCTCTGCCTACTTGTGATCTCTGTCGGTCAAATTAATAAATAAAATCTTTTAAAAAAATGCTGTTTTGCAGGGAACCTGGGTGGCTCAGTCCTTAAAGCTTCGTTTTTCCACTCAGATCATAATCTTAGGGTCTTGGGATGGAGGCCCACATTGGGCTCCCTGCTCAACAGGAAGACTTCTTCTCCCTCTCCCACTCCCCTGCTTGTATTCCTGCTCTGTCTCTCTGTCAAATAAATAATTTTTTAAAAAGAAATACTTTATTAAAAAAATATATGTAAAATGCTATTTTGCCCTCTATCCTGGTAAGATTGAACACATTCCTAACAAGAGATCTTTCTTGACTCCGTGATAAAAATTTAACATTGTCTTAATGAATCCTCACAACATCCGCCTCCCCAACCCTTCTCAGATGTTACAATTAAGGTTCAGTGAAGTCCAAACACTGGGCCTGAGGTAATATATCCAGTATGTGGCCTCTTGGCATAGTCTAGCAGCCCAAATTGGGGGCGAGGGTGTTTGAGTGTCGTTGGCCAGGATGAAAAAGCTGAAAGATGAAAAGAAGGGTAGTCTTGCTTTTTGTCCCAAAAAAAGAAGATTTAGAAAGAAAGAGACCTGTCGCCCAAAGGAGGAGGCTCCCCACTGATCCCGGCTGGGCAGGAGTCAGAGCAGAAGGAAAACTCCCATCACCAAGGAGAATGGGCTTCTCCTTCATACAAAAGCATAGGATCCCTCTCACCTGATATGTTTCTGTCCCATAGTCATCCCCCTGTGCCTGCCCCATAATAGCATTCACAGGAAATGGCTGAGAGATACATTCAACTTGCAGAATTATAGCAAATAAAGTAATCTTTGACCCATCCTGGGAGCTTCTGATTACTGGGAGGGGCCAAGCCATCCTAGGGCAAGTGCACTCATTTCAAGAACCAGTAAAATGACTCCAAGAGTATCATAAGGGCTAGTGATCATGACTGGTCCAGAAATATTTCTGGGAGTCCCTTTTAACATCCCTCCCATCATTTCTTCTCATCTCCAAGGGAATGGTACTTAGGTATTCTGAAAGAAATATGCATGACTAGTAAACTGTGTGTGACCCCTGCCGCCTAATTCATCCCTCACCAGCCATTAACACTGATGGTTTGAAGGATGGCTACTCCCCTGGCAGGGCAAGAGCTGAAGCAGAACGTATGGGGCGAGGCGGCTCTTCCCCCTGGATATAAATAATTAAACCCAGTAGCCACCCTTCCTGCCTGGCCACTGTCATTTAGGTATGGCTGATTATCCCTAAATGGGAATGAGATGGGGGCGGGGGTGGGGGAGGGAAGCAGGTGACGGTCAAAAAAACTACAGTAGCTGCCACTGAGGGTCCAACCTGGCATTAGACTGAGCTCAAGTCCTGATTCCATCATATACGAGCTGTATGAACTTGGAAAACTGAGTTCAACTCTCGAAGCATCTGCTTTGCCCCCCCCTTGGAGTGAGAATAGTCAGTAGTATTGACTTCAAAGGGCTTGTTAGGAGGATTAAATTAGATACTGTTCATTTAGCACAGTTCCTGGCCTATAGAAGGCACACACAAAAGTTGATTATCGTTTTTATGGACCTCCAACTTTAAGCCTTCTATAAAGAACCAAATGATATCTCTGAAAAATACCAACTGCCTACAAGGTTGTAGGGAAAGTGGTATCTATGTTGACCTGATTAGAAAAAAGTGGAAAATCTCTCTTGTTTAAGCCTTGTTGAAAATTTTCTAAACTCTGTCCACTCTTCTGCTTTAGTAATTAGAACAAACGTTGGAGACTCGTGATTTTCTGATAATTGAGTTGCTCGTTGTAACGCAGTGCAATTCGACATTAGTGTTTATTTAAAAAATTACCGCAAATGAAGATAAATGGTGAGACGTGCACTAAATTTGATGAAAATCCTGACGTGAGTGTTTCTTCTTGGGATTCTCTCTCTCTCTTTTTTCTCCTATGATCTGAGAGCAGATTACATTCTACTTGGGTGATGGCTCAGGTCAAATGTGTGGTTTTGCAGGTGCCTAGCCTTTCACAGACAATCTTGGAAGAACCATCATTGTCTCTGTAAGAAAACGGAAGGAAAGATGTGATTTTAACACTCAGCCTACAACAGTTCAACAATCTACCAATGTGAATTTAGAAACGCTGAGCAAGTCCCCCTTCTAGTAACGAATATCTCTCCCGTTTTCTTATAATACCTGAGTTTCTACAACTGAGCAATCTACTCTTTTGTGTAAAACAGCTTCCCAGGATTGTTTCTCCTTTAAACGCAAGTGAACTTTGGGGATGGCACTCAGATCCCTTTCTTTTACTGGACACCTGTGGAGCAGGGGTTGGGTGTGCTTCAAGAGGGAAAATATCCACAAGGGGACAGAAAAAGGACATAAATGTACAAAATCCCATTTTCCAAGAATGTAAAAAGCTAACTTCCAGGGGAGCCTGGGTAGCTCAATTGTTAAGCATCTGCTCTTTGGCTCAGGTCATGATCCCAGGGGCCTGAGAATCCAGCCCCGCATCGGGCTCCCTTCTCAGAGGAAAAACCTGCTTCTCCCTCTCCCACTGCTTGTATTCCCTATCTCATTGTGTCTCTGTCAAATAAATAAATAAAATCTTTAAAAAAATGCGAACTTCCAATATTTATTTTTTTTCCTTTGCTCTAAATATCTCAATGTTCACTTGTTGAAAGCAATTGATTGAAGCCCTGGGAAGAAGTGGTAGATTGAAGCACTCATCAGAGTTGTTTGTGCTGCTTTGCAGGGGTCTGGCTGCACTAAATTATTTCAAGAAGTATTAATTATCTAAGTCACTCAGAAGAATCCATTTACCTATTTCATTTTCTTTTTTTGAAGAGAATCTTTTTTTTTAAAGATTTTATTTATTTGTCAGAGAGAGAGAGGGAGCAAGAGCGAGCCCAGGCAGACAGAGTGGCAGGCAGAGACTGAGGGAGAAGCAGGCTCCCTGCCGAGCAAGGAGCCTGATGTGGGACTTGATCCCAGGACGCTGGGATCATGGCCTGAGCCCAAGGCAGCTGCTTAACCAACTGAGCCACTCAGGCATCCCCCTATTTCATTTTCTGTGGTTCTTGATACTTACCCCAAATTCTCACAGGCCTCCGCAGCTGGCACAGAGTCTGCTCCCATAACTATAATCCCTGTCCCATACACTCACCTCCATCATACATCATACATACCTGATAAAACCCCACCCTGGTAAAAACCCAACCTTCTGTCCACCCTATGTCTGCCCCTGGCAGCTGAAGGTGGTTGGTGAGAAAAGCAACAATGCTGGAAGCTTTCACATTAAATTCTTTTTTTTTTTAAGATTTTATTTATTTATTTGACAGAGAGAGATCACAGTAGGAGAGAGGAAGGGAAGAGATCACAAAAAGAGGAAGGGAAGCAGGCCCCCTGCTGAGCAGAGAGCCCAATGTGGGACTCGATCCCAGGACCCTGAGATCATGACCTGAGCCGAAGGCAGCGGCTTAACCCACTGAGCCTACCAGGCGCCCCTTTCACATTAAATTCTCAGCCACAAATCCAAGTATGTTTCTCTGACCGACAGAATCTCCATTCTTCTCGTGAAATATTTTGACTATTTCACATCTTCTTTCCTCCAACCTTAAGCCAGGGCTTCTCAACACTGACCACACTTTTGAATCACCTGGAAGACTTTAAAACACAGGAGTGCCCACCTCCAAAGGACCTGATCTAATTGGTGTAGAACCAATTAGATTAATATCCAATTAGGGTCTGGATATAAGTGTGCTTTTAAAATTCTCCCAGTGATTGTAATGTACAGCCATTTTGTTCAGAGTGAGAATTGAACACCTTCCATCAGATACAGCTGATGACCGACCATTCTGATGACTTCACTGAGAAAAGTAAATTGAGGGCACCTGGGTGGCTTCAGCTCAGATCATGGTCTCAGGGTCTCGGGCTCTCGAATCAGGCTCTCTGCTCAGCAGGAAACCTGCTTCTCCCTCTCCCTCTGCCTGCCTCTCTGCCTACTTGTGATCTCTCTCTCTCTCTTTCTCTCTGTGTCAAATAAATAAATGAATAAAATATTTTTAAAAAAGAATGAAAAACAAACTGGGTGGGTGTCTAGGTTGCTAAGTGGTTAAGCGTGTGAATCTTGGCTCAGGTCATGAGCTCAGGGTTATGGAGTCGAGCCCCACGTCAGGCTCCATGCTCAGCAGGGAATCTGATTGAGATTCTCTCCCTCTCCTTCTGTCTCTTCCCCCTGCATGTGTGTGCTCCTGCTCTCTCTCTCTCTCTCAAATAAATCTTGAAAAGAAAAATCGGTAAGGAAAGAAGACCCACAGAATCCCACTAAGTTGACCTGGGTGGAACCCTTACTCCAATCCCTTCTGAGTGAGGACATGCCCCTCCACTTGGGATTTCTTCTCATTTCCCTGATCTCTGAGTATGAATGTGCTCCAGGACCCAACCTCAGACTTCTCCTCTGTCTACACTGAGTCCTTGGTGACTGTCCCTCTTCTACCATCTATCTCCTGATGACTCCACATCTCCACCTCCAGTCCAGACCTGGATTTTGAGCTTTCTTCCACTGCCTGCTTTCCAGATCTACCTAGATGAGTTAAACCCAACATGTTCAAAACCAAGCTCTTATTCTTCTCGAGCTCTGCTGGTCTTGCAATAGCTCAAACAGGAAACTGTAGAGTCATTCTTGATTCATCTCTTTCTTTCACTGCCCACGTTTAATTCTTTGGTAGAAGCTGTGGATTCTATCTTCAAAATATATTCTAAATCTGACCAGTTCTCCACATTTCAGTTACTCCCACTGTGGTCCAAAACACCGTCTTCTATGAGTTATTGTAATAGTCTCCTATCTGGTTTCTGGATTCCATCTTTGCTCTGTTCTAGTTTATTTTCCACTCAGCAGTTAAAGCAATCCGTTTAAGACAAAAGTCAGACCTTGTTATTTCTCTGCTCTAAGATCTCCAATGGCTCCCCACTTCACTCAATACAAAATTCAGTCTTACAAAATTTAACACTCAACTTCCTTCTCAATTCATCTCCTACCTCTTCACTCAGCTGTCTCTGCCTCCGCTCACCAGCCTCCTTAGTGTTTAACAGAGTACAGCAAGTGCGTGCCTTTCTTGGGGCGTTGCACTTGTTTCCTCTTCTTAAATGTACCCGTCTTGTTCTCTGAATCCACTCAAGGATCTGCCAATGTCTTCTTATCAGAGTAATCTCCCCTAACTGCACACACAGCCAGCACCAGAACCATCACAATCAACATAGTTTCTGTCCCTCTCTACTTTTGACTTCTTATCAACAGCTGACATATTATATATTTATTTATTTACTGTCTGTTCTCTCTCTTCTATTTGAATGCATGTGCTATAAAAATGGTATTTGTGGGTTTTTTTCCTTATTTATTCTGTGTTCAGAAGAGGATTTGATACATAATACTCAGTACATAATTGTTGAACGAATGAATGAATGAATGAATGAATGAATGAATGGAAATATCAGGTTATCTCAATCATAAGAGAGATTTCTCTCAAGCATTTTCTATAGTATTGCCCTATTTCATTCTCTGCATCTCTGGGTTGATTAGTAGATAAAATCATCATGTAAAATCAGTTTGAGCAAGGTTGGATCCTTAAGCTTCTATGTCACCTAGGACTCCAAATGTCACGGTGTACCATGCACATTTGCCTCCAGCCTTCTCCCCCATATTTTGGTCATGGTTCAGCAGCTGTGGCATCGTTCAGCTTTCTTTTCCCCTCCCCTGTCTCAGTTCCAGGAGGTCCTCCTTGGCTTTGGGGCCCCTCCCTGTGGGTGATGAAGGCAATGTAGGGAGAAGCAGCAGCTTCCCTGACTCACCCCTGCTTTCTCCATTCATACTGATCCAGTAACGCATAGCCTGTGCAGTACAGGGCTGACCAGGTCAGTCTCTGCCACCTTAGGACCTCATTTTTGTTCCCTGCGGCAGCTTGGCCATTTGCAAAATCAGAAATTGTAAAAGTACAAACAGGAGACAATATGCCATATTTTATGGATTTTAAGATGCCCCTCCCCTCCCATTTTCTTTCACATCTCCAATGTCAGGAATTGTCTTATAGTTGGGGCTGAGCAGGTGGAAGTCCCTATAAAGTTACCACAGCTTGACCCTGTGCCATGTAGTTACTGCTCCTAGGGCACAACTGATCATCTACATCCCTTGGCATGCCAAGCCACAGGCCTTTTGAGGACCATTTAAAGAAAGAAAATAAACTGTTTATTATATGAAAATCTCAGATAAGGAAAAAAAAAAAAGAAAAAGAGAAACCCTACCAGCATCAACACAAGCAGAATGGAGGGGTGGCAATTTGGATGACCTCAGAATACTTTTATAAGAAGTGTAGCATGCAAAACAATCTTGATAAAGGAGAACAAAGCTGGAGGTATCAGTTTCTTGGATTTCAAGATATACTACAACGTTATAGTAATCAAAACAGTAGGGTACTGGGAGAAAATATATGCATAAATCAACGGAAACAGGATAGAGAGCCCAGAAATAAATCCATAATTATATGGTCAATTAATCTTTGACAAAGGGGGCAAGTATATGTAACAGGAGAAAGTCTCCTCAAAAACAGTGTTGGGAAAACTGGAGAGCCATTTGCAATAGAATGAAACTAGACCACATTCTTTTACCATACATGTAAAGAAACTCAAAATGGATCAAAGATCTAAATGTGAAGTGTGAGGTGTGCCTGTCTTGCTCAGCCTTTACAGCATGTGACTCTTATTCTTGAGGCTGTGAGTTTAGTTCCCACATTCAGTGTAAAGCTTACTTTAAAAAAAAAAATTAAATGAATAAATGAGAGCCCTGAAACCATAAAACTCCTAAAAGACAATAAGCAGTAATCACTTGGAAATTGGTTTTAGCAACATTATTTGTGGGTATGTCTGCTTAGGCAAGGGAAACAAGAACAAAAATAAATTATTTAGACTACAACAAAATAAAAAGCTTTTGCACAGTAAGGGAAACCCGCAACAAAACCAAAAGGGAACCTACAGAATGGGAGAAGACAGTGGTGAATGATAAATAAAATAAAGAATTAATAACCAAAATATGTAAAGAACACACACACACACCAAACCCCCCAAAAAACCCAAACCCCAACATATAATCCAATTGAAAAATGGGCAGAGGACTTAATAGACATTTTTCCAAAAAATACATACAGACACCCAATAGACATGTGAAAAGATGCTCAATATCACTCATCATCAGGAAAATAAAATCAAAACCACAGGGAGATCTATCACCTTATACTTGTCAGAATGGCTAGTATTAAAAAGACAAGAAAGAACAAGTGTTGGCCAGGATGTGGAGAAAAAGGAACCTCTGTATATTTTTAGCGGGAATGTAAATTGGTGCAACAACTGTGGAAAACAGTATGGAGGTTCCTCAAAAAATTAAAAATAGATTTACCATATGCTTTAGTAATTCTAGTACTTGATATTTACCCAAAGGAAATAAAAACACTTGATTCAAAAAGATATATGCCCTCCTAGGTTTTCTGCAGCACTATTTATAATACCCAGTATATGGAAGCAGTTCAGGTGTTTATCAGTAGATGAATGGGTAAAGATATGGTGCATATAGATATATAATGGAATATTATCCAGCTATAAAAAAGAATGAGATCTTGCTATTTGTGACAATATGGCTGGATCTAGAAGGTATTAGGTTAAGAGAAATAAGTCAGACCGAGAAAGGCAAATACCATATGATTTCACTTCCTTTTTTTTCTTTTTAAGATTTTATTTATTTATTTGAAAGAGAGAGAGATCACAAGTAGGCAGAGAGACAGGCAGAGAGGCAGGTGAAGCAGGGTCCCCACCGAGCAGAGAGCCCGACTTGGGGCTCGATTCCAGGAACATGGTATCATGACCTGAGCCAAAGGCAGAGGCTTTAACCCACTAAGCCACCCAGGGGCCCCTGTAATTTCACGTCTATATGGAATATAAAAAAAGAAACAAGTGAACAGACAAAAAAAAAACAGAAATAGACTCTTAAATACAAAGAACAAACTGGTGGTTATGGGAGGGAAGGTGGATGGGGGATGGGTGAAATAGGTGAAGGGGATTAAAAGGTACAAATTTCCTGTTATAAAATAAATAAAATAATTTCTTGTTCTCATCTGGAGATGAAAAGTACAGCATTGGGAATACAGCCAATGATATTATAATAAGTTTATATGGTGATGTGATGATATACTTACTGTGGTGATCACTGAGTAATGTATAGAATTGTCAAATTACTATGTTGTACACCTGAAACTAATTTAACATTGAATGTCAGCTATATGTCTAATAATAATTTTTTAAGTGCAGCATGACAAAAGCTCTGGGTGGCTCAGAGGAATATATTGTGAGAAAAATCTGGGCACTGAAATCTCTCAGTTAGAAAGTAAATAAAAGTAATAAAAGTAGTGAGATTCTTAATGTGAGGTTTGGAAAAACGTTAACCAAAAATTTTAACTTTTATTTTATGTATGCATTAAGGCCATATGTAATAAAAATCTGTCTAAATACTTACCAAAGAGCTTTTTGAATACATTTAAATTAAAATATTAATGAAAAGAAAACATTGTATCATAGTTTGAATGGTAGCATTTTTTGTTTCTTATTAAACTATACCAGGAAAGGAGGCCAAGACTCAATGAAATATGGCTATTATCCCCAGTTTCACAAGAGCATGAACCTCTCTGGCTTAACAAAGCCTAAGGAATCTACTACAGAAATGGGTTGTTCTTACTACCCTGGAGCCTTTTGTGCAGACTATGAACCAAAAGCTCAATATTAATCTTAAAATTAATTATATTACAAAGTTGTATTATTTGGAAGATGTGTTTAAATGACTCAAAGTTAAAAGATCTCAGTATAATGCTGGTTCTATAATTATCCTCCCAGAAAACATTACTTGTAAAACTTAATGATGTAGAACCATAATCATAGCATCGAGTAGGAGGTTGCCAAGCAGATGGGAAAGTTTTTTGGTTTTTGTTTTCCAGTTGTTTTCTTCCCTTTCCTCCCCTCCTTTCACAAGGAGAATCAGCCACCTGTTTTTAAAGGCTGAAGTATTTTTACTGTTCTTGGTCGGAAACATTTGTTTAAACAAAGAGCACTAGGTTGCTAAACCCTTGATTCTAAATGGACATAGCCATCTCATTTTTGTTGGGCCAGGGTTTGGATAACAATTTGATTTCCCAGTCTGTTTCTTTTGTGACCATATAATCCTCTCCCAGTGTTGCATGCTCTGTGAGCTACAAGCACTTGAGAGCTCATAAGCACAAAGACTCTAAGGTTTCTTTGGGATTAGCACCATACAAATGCAGATTTGGCACAATGGAAGACTGATTACATCCTTGTAACTGTTACTGCTCTACTTCCTGCTTCCTCTGGGTAGCAAAGCTAGCCACTGTTTTTAAAATACTCACTTACTTTAGCTGCTGACTTTTTCATTGGCTGCCTGGAGAAGAGAAGGAGTTCTTGCCTGTGTATTTCAGTGTTTTGATCCCTTTAAATTATTTTTTAAAATATATGTCATTAAATTTTACAGGAGTATTACAGAATTCCTAATTGCAGAATTTGAACTTGAGCTATGCAATCTTACTTTTCGTCTTTAATCTATGTGTCAATGACCTTTTTAAGTCTGATTACCTGTATGAACTCTCTTCAGAATCTTTCCCTGGTTAACACAGTATAGAGAAGTGCTGGAAACCAGTTCTTTTCTGTGACACAATTCTTCCAACGGAATTGAAATGCTTTGCAAACAATTTCACGTATATCAGCCAATTCATATACAAAGCAATGTCATGTGAATCCTTTCCTTTTTATATATCATCTTTCAGTGATGATCAGGAATTCATGCTGGTACAGAGACTCTGGTTTGGGAGGAGGAAACAGGGGCTTGCGAGGGGAGGGCGAGAGCAGAAGCTGCTCACCTGCTGTTAGAACGACCTTAGCTGGTGGTACCAACATCTTCACCCTTTATGCATCTGCATCCTTTATGCATGAAATAGCAATATGCCTTTCCCTTTCGTGTAATCCTTATTTATTTAATACCCAGTAGGATTTGCAAGCCCTTCACATCTCTGTGGATTTATTTTATTTCAGAGTGCAAGTGACTTTATGGCCCAATTACCATCATTGTGACTTATTGCATTATTGTGGGAGGGAGAGAAGAGCAAGAAACGCCTGATCACATGTATCGTCATCAATGGAATGAGTGCCACGCACTCCTGGCCAAGGCAGAGGGATGGATGAAACCTTTCTGATCTATTGTTTATCAGAACACTGAAGCCTGGGTGATTGTGCCGTACTTTAACAGACAAGTGTGTCAAATGTATGGGTGAAGATGTTGCAGTGGTGGTGTTAGAGTAATTAATATTTGGAAGGTAATGAATATTTTGATTTTAAAGATGTCAAAGGTCAAAGACGGAAGGAATGACTAAGATCGGATGTTGACCCCCTCAAATTACAGGGGTATTGAAGCGAGACTGAGTCACCATCTGACCCCAGGAATGAACCAGCGAGGAGGGCTCCTTATTAGAGCAAGGCTCCCGGAAGCCAGATAGCCCTTGTGCTTGCAAGAGCTCAAGGTACAGCCGGCTGTGGAGCACCGAAGCAGCAGCAGCCACAGCAGCCACGGGAATCGTGACCCTCAGGCCGGGCGCCTACCTGGAATTTCCGCAGCGCCTGGTTCAGAACCACCGGGGCGGACAGCTCCTCGCCGCCGCCGGCGCCGACTGCAGAAGCGGACCGAGAGCGCGGGCTTCACGCTCAGTAAGCCGGCTGGGGCGGCGGGAAGACCGGCTGCGTCCCCCCCAACCCCCGACACCCACTCGTTTCCTCCCTTCCCCCTGCGGTGCTGCGCGGGGCCTGCGGGTGGCCGTCCCGGGCCACACGTCCCGCATGCGAGGAAGCCACCGGCCGCCCTCCCCCCTGCCGCCACCGCCCCCGCAGCTGCTCTCCTCGCCCCGCTTGGCCGAGGGGTTTGGGGCGTGCCCCGCGCGGGCCCCGCCCCGGCCTGCTCCCCATTGGCCGGCGGGCGGGCCGGAGGTGCGAGGAGGCGGGTCCGTCTCTGGCGGCTCGCGCCCGGGAAGGTCGGCCAGGGAGCGCGAGGTGCGGCGGGAGGGCGCGCGGGGACGCAGCGGGCGCCGAGGAGACGCAGTGGCGGCGGTAGCGGCGGCACCTGGGCCCGGCCGCAGCCCCTGCCTCCCGCCCTCGCGCCCTGCGTCCCTCCGCGGCCTGCAGCCTGCGGCGCCCGAGCTCCGAGGGCGCTTCCTCAGGCGCTGGGCCCGAGGCGGCCATGATGGCGGGCCGGCCGGGCGTGGGGCGGCAGGCGCTGTGCTGCGGGCTGCGCTGGTGGGGGGCGGCGGGCCGCGGCGCGGGCCCGGTGCCCGGCGCGTGCGGCTGGGAGGCGCTCTGGGGCGCGGGCGCGCGGGCGGCGGCCGGGGCCATGGCCCAGGTCGGCGGGAGCGCGCGGAGGAGGGCGCCGGCGCTGCTCGAGGCGGCCCTTGCGCGCCACGAGAGCCTGCACATTTGGGACGAAGTGTTCGGCGAGTCCGGCCCGGACAGCGGCGGGAACGCCTTCTACAGCACGTCCGCGGCCTCGCGCTCCTCCTCCGCCGCCTCCTAGGACGCCGAACACGAGCGCCCCGGCCCCCCGCTGCCTCCCGACGCCCCCGAAGGGCAGGAGTCCGACGACGAGGCCAGCGTGGGTTGGAGTGCCACGCTGCGGGACCGCCCGCCCCCGCGCTTCGTGGACACTGGCGGTAAGGCGCGGCCCGCGGGGGCGGGGGCTGCCTGGGGAGGCGTGAGCGCGGGGCTGGGAGAACTCCAGACGCTCCGCGGGCCGGCTGCTTGAAGGCGGCTTTTCGGTCAGCACACAGATGGGGCCCTGGCAGCGGGGATTTGAAGAGCGAGAATCGATCTGGTTGCGTGGTGGTGGTTGGTGGGGGCCGCTCCGACTTCCCCGCGGATGGAGAGGATGAGGCGGAGGCCCAGGTGGCACCCTGCCGCTGGCAAGGACCCAATGGGGGGGCCTTCCCTCCCTTGCTGGGAGTGTCCAACCCAGTCACACCTGTGGGGTTGTTGTTAGGGGTGCGTTTGAGTTAGGTTCCTAAAGCCCGATGCAGCTTGTGTGTGTGTGTGTGTGTCTGTGTCTGTGTGTGTTTGTTTTGTGTGAATGGCCCCAGAGCAGCGTTACCCAGGTGCCAGGGGTGGGGCAGCCAGCCTTTGGAGGGAGGCCTAGTGTGAGCCGGGATGTCTTCACTGGCTCGTGTTTCCTCCAGTGAATCTGACCAACTTTGTCCATCCCTTTCAGGATCACTTGCTGAGAGCAGAGAAGAGTGAGAGGACCAGTTATCAGCGTTAAGCTGTCTTCTCTCGCTCCAGAAGGCACTTGTGTGTTCTGCTTACCGACACGGTCATGGTCAAGCCCCTGATATCTGGAGGTCGCAGGCCTGCTGGTGGTTGTGGCTGCTTGAAATCCTCCTTTACTGCCTACTTTTTGGGAAGGTAATTCTGACACGTCTCTGCTTAGCCTGCAGAAGCTCTGCGGCCTCTGCCCTCTGGGAGAGGTGGAGACCAGCCAGCAGTCCCACCTGTCCCCTGATGCTTTCTGTTCCTTGCTCGACAGCCTACTGTGGCAGGCCCTTGTTTCTGCACACCATTTTCTTGTGTTGAAGAGTGTGCAACCAGTGTTGTGGAGGACCAGGGAGTGGCCATACTGGACCCAATGCCGCTCTCCCTGTGGCTCTCCATGATTGTTGTTCAACCATAAGAGGGCGGGCCAAAGGGAACCCTGGCTGGTGCCTAGGCTAGGATCTGGACCTTGTGCCACAGCCTGCTGGTAGGCTGATTGGGTTGGCTGGACTCTCTCAGCAGGGAGTGGTCTGCAGACCTCCCACAGACAGGCTGCAGTGTGGACACCCTGAGCTACAGCTGGGCTCTAGGGTCCGAGTCAACTGTGCTGTGTTTTGGAATGGGTGAATTTAACATATTCTCATTTAGGCTTCAGTTCAGAGTTTGGGAATTTTGAAAGTCCCATCACCCTGCATAATCCTTTTAAAGCCCATACATTTCCCAGAATGTCATAAGGGTTTCCAGCCCCAGATGGCTGTTTTCCATTCAATTAGCTCTTTAAGAATTGTAAGTACCCAGAGCTCTGGTTTGGCAGACTTGATGCTGTGAGTGCTGTGATCCAGTTTTTGATCTTGGAACATGAGAGACATGTCCTCTTGTTTCCCTCCCTCTCTGGGGAAAATAGGGGAATCGTGTTAGCTTAAGCCTGGTTATGACTAAGAGCCCATGAGTGTTGGTCTGAGAAGGATGAGCACACCTAAATACATTTTCAAGCAATATTGTGTTTCTCAGTAACCTATACTTGGGAGAAATTCTGCATCAGAGCAATTTAGTCTAGCCACTGTGGCACTTAAATGGTCATGAAGTTCAGGATCATTTGTCATTTAGCATCAGGTTCAAATTCTGCTTCCTTTGGATGTGCACTGAGCTCACATCTGGACCTGAGAATCACAGGCAGGCAGGTGCTTTAACCAAAGACATTTAGTGGTTATTGGATGGTATTTATACCCAATTTTGTTTTCTGGTTTTTTGTGGAAGCTTGCTTTTAAAATCCAGCCCTAATGAAAAATTTCCTTTTCTTCTTGAAACAGTCTTTCCCTGTGGGAAATTTGGGGTGGTGGCGGAAGGGTGAGGTGGATGGTTTATTAAGCATGAGTTCAGATGGCCTGGAACAATGGGATATGATTTATGGGGCCTGGAAATAGATGCCGGGCAGAGAAAACCCTTGTGCCCCGCGGTGGGGGGAGGAGAGATGGACGGGTTTGGTAAGAGTGAGAGCTGCACCCTGGCCAGTCTGAGAGCAGAGAGGCTCAGGCTCTGAGGTTTATTAAAGTGTCAAATATAACCCCACTTTAGGAAGGCAGCTTGGGCCTGTCTTCCATCTTTGTTCCCTGGTTCACTGACAGACGTCAGCGGGCCGGTGGGGTAGGAAAGGGTGGCAAACAGGATGGTGGCATTTGGATCTGTGATCAACCCTCGAATAGGAAAATCCATAGCAGAAATGGCTGTTGCTGCTAGAAGCAGATGAGGAAAGCAAAGGACTTAGGGAACAGGTTTCATGCCTGCCTTCTGCTGCAAAAGCGTGTGTGTGTGTGTGTGTGTGTGTAGATAAGTGTATGTGTATGTGTGCATAGGTGTCTTACACATAAATATGTATTGCTTGTGCTGGATTGGGCTGGTTGGGGATTTTGGTTTTGGTTTTAAATTAGAGATCACAGGTGCTGTCTAGGAGTCCCGCTGATGCCCTAGAGTCCCTGCGCCGGAGAGAGGCATCGGCACTGGGCACCTTTGAGCTTGGATCTGCATCTGGAGTGCAGTAGGGAGGCACCTGGTGCCCAGCCGAGGGGAGGAGGGCAGGGAGGCAGAGGTGTTTCTGTGGTTCAGGTTGAGACTAGTCCACGAACAGCTCTTCTAGTCTTCCAGTCTTTCCAGATTCTTCCTTCTGTTCTGTCCACACATTTAGCTTCCTGGATCAGGCGTTCCAGAAGTGCAGCCAGCAGATAGGAGTGGAGGTACCCTCTCCCTCTCCCCCTTCCCTCTCCTCCCTGGCTTCTGGTTGTGCCTGGAGATATGGGCCCCCTTGAGGTGATTTAAATACAAAGACCATGCTTGCCCTGCTGCCTCTTAAACCCTGTCTGAAGGGAGGGTCAGCTTGGAAGCTGGAGATGCGTGCTGGGACCCCAGGGTCCAGAACCTTCTCCTGATCAGACTTACAGCTCTCCCTCTAAAATAACCCCTTCAAGCTGTCAGCCTCACCTGCCCACTGTGTAAATAACTGACACAGCAGCACAGCAGGCGGGCTCACTCCTTGGAAGCAGCACGAAATTCAGGACGCGCTGGTTTCCGGGCTTCTGCCCTTCTCATTTCCCATTCTGAGCAGTCTTGTGACTCGTTTCCTCTGAGGAGGCAAAGGAACAGGCAGATTCCCAGATGCCCAGGGGCCCCTCTGTGTTTGGCTTTGTCGGTGGTTCCTTTGCCGTGGCTGGCTGCATTCTGAGCTGTTTGCTTTTTCTCTTAGAGGCTGGACATCCTAAGAGGTTTTTTTTCTGTGTACCGTGTCAGCAACCCTCGGTAATCATTCAGCAGGGAGGTGTGACCTTGAGAAGCTGAAGAGGACCATAAGCCTTAGGAAATTAACACGGTTAAATGTTTTATCTTAGGGTTTGTTGTTGGTTTACTCGGCTTAAAGTCTTTTTTGACTGAGAAGTAAGAGGAGAAACATCTTAAAGCTAGAGTTAAATGTATATGCTTGTAATGGGTTTGTGAGCTGAGGTACCTGGGCCCTCGTCATTGGTGTCCATGGTGAGCCACTGCTCCCAGCTTTAGCTCTGTATGGCATTCGGTGGCTCCGGGAGGAGCTGTGCGTCTGGGCGAGCGACAGGGTACGCCTTATGCAGTGCTCCCTAATAGTCAGCCACGTGCCCCTACCACACAGAATTCAGAGAAGGGAGCTTCCTGGAGGGATGTGGTGTTCAGGCTGTGGGCATGATGTTGACCACAACCAGCGGGCCCCGGTCATAATGTTCCGTTTCATAATCACGCCAAACCTTTGTGAGTACTCCGAGAGAGCCGCGATCACCTCCACTTCACAGAGAAACATGGTTTCGTCTGAGGCGATGAGATTACCTGGGGAAGTGGTAGCCTTCTCTCGAGGGAGACTTGATTAATCAGGGAAGGTCGTGCCTTTTTAGTTTTTTTTTTTTTTCTTTACAGCAATCTGAAAACTTTTGCTGTCAGAAATACTTTCGTATTTTTACAGGGAATTGCTTTACAGGGTCTTTTTCTCAGGGCGTACGCAGTTCAGTGAGATCTAATGCATGTATGGATTTGGATTTGTGTAACCAATCTGCACAGTCGGATAAGAGACAGGAAATCTGCAATGTTATCTCTTTATTTAATCTGTCTCAGCCACTGTGATGAGCGTCGATAGAGCGCTTCTGCAGGCAGCAGGGCTCTGAATCCATGGGGAATCTGGGAGTTGTGTGGGGTCTGGTACTCAGTTTTATTTTATTTATTTAAAGATTTTATTTATTTTATTTGACAGATAGAGATCACAAGTAGGCAGAGAGGCAGGCAGAGAGAGGGATGAGGAAGCAGACTCCCTGCTGAGCAGAGAGCCCGATGTGGGGCTCGATCCCAGGACCCTGAGATCATGACCTGAGCCGAAGGCAGAGGCTTTAACCCACTGAACCACCCAGGCGCCCCTGGTACTCAGTTTTAGAGTTGAAAACTCACCTTTATTTTTAAGAAGTGTGATTGTGTATTTTTTCTTATTAATAAGTAATATATGTACATTTTAGGGAAAAATGATAAAATTTTAAGAAATCCCATAACCCCTCATGACCTTAGCTAATCATAGTTAATCATATTGAGTATATTCTTCATATATCTTAGGTGTCAGCTTGTTGGGTGACCTGCTCTTTAATTGTAATTAATATATTGTAGTCGTTTTCCATTTACATTTTTAAATGTCGATTTTAATGAGTCCGCGGTATCACACAGTTTCCTCTGGGTCCGTGTTGTTGCTGCCTCCCTCTTGTATTTGTTCTGCTGTGATAAATATTCTTGAAACCTAAGTCTGTGTGCACATCTGTAGCACAATCCTTAGCAGAAAATGACCAAAGCAGAATTGAATCAAGGACCCACTGTAAGGTTTTTGGTGTCTGTGGTGAAATAGGTCTCCATAAACATATCTACAATGCTCCTGCCGGCTGTGCACAGAAATCCTTAGAAAGTCATGCTCGGAGGACCTGCTCCAGTGTGTGATTCCTGCCCGCCGGGGCTCTTAGAGGACCGTTGCCTTTGGTAAAGCTTGCTGAGGTGTAATACACACACACAGCACATGAGTCCTAGCATGCGGCTCGCTGTGTGTAACTACTACCCAGATGAGGATCAGGAACATTCTGAGCACACCAGAGGTTCGCTCCTGCTCCTTCCCAGTCAGTCACTCCCTGCCCCCTCCTTCTCTTCCATCACCAGCGATCAAGTTTGCCTGTTACCTTGCTCTGGTGGTTTGGTTCCTCAGGACATCTGTGGATTCCTTCTTGTTGTCACGTATGTGGCATCTTAAATTTCGTTATCGTCTGTTGTCTTCCATCACGTAGGTACTGTAGTCGGTTATCCGTTCTCCTGTTAATGGTCTTTTACATGGCATCCAGTTTGGGGCTTCCGAGGATAAGCTGCTTTAGACATTCTTGTGGTTTTGATGGACAGATACATTTCCCTTGATCATGTAAACCTAGGAAAAGGTTTTCCAGGTCCTAGATTAGATGCGGGTCTCCCCTGTCGACCTCGTGGACTGGGTGATGTTTTGCTGAGGCCTGTCTTGTGCATGGCCAGATGTTGGCCACCTCCATTTGGCCTCTCCCCACCAAATGCCCAGTGGCGCCCTTTCCTCCAATTACATCAACCAAACGTTTCTCCAGGCATTGCCATATGTCCCCTGGGGAGCCAAATCACCTGCAGCTGAGAACAACTGCTTAATTTTTTTAAAAATTTATTTAAAATTTATTTTTTGAAAAGATTTTATGTATTTATTTGAGAGGGAGGGGAGAAGCAGAGGGAGAGGGAGAAGCCAACTCCCTGTTGAGTAGGGATCCCGGTGCAGGCCTGGATCCCAGGACCTTAGGATCATGACCTGAGCCGAAGGCAGATGCTTCACCGACTGAATCCCCTGGTGCTCTGAGAACCCCTGCTTCAGTACATGCTGCCACACTGTGTTCCAGTTCATCCAGCTGCCAGCGATGTGCGGGACATGCCATGTGTTAATTCAGCAACATACTGAACCCTGCTGGGATAAAATGATGAGTGAGACCTGTCTCCTGGGGTCCAGCAGGAGAGACAAAGTAAAGACAAGGAGAAAGAGCCTCTGGGAAGCAGTGGGATCAACGTTAACAGGGATTTATATGGAATTCTGGGGAGGGTCACCTGGTCCAGCGGGGTTGGGGAGGAGGTGGCCCCTCGGATGGAGGTGGCCCCCTGAGCTGCTTCTGGAAGCAGAGATAATGATTACTCAGGTGAAGAGGAAGGAACAGGGCATCTCCAACTTGGGCAAAGGCCAGGAGGAGAGAGAAGGTATGCCACTCTGCCCAGGGGTGAACCCACCCTTTTCCTACCCTGAGCATCCCGACCCGAGGCCTTATATACGAAAATGTCCTGAAACGCGACATGATGTCCTTGTTACCACAGCACAAGTAACTGTAGCTGGGATCCAAGGTCCCATGTTCAGGTGCAGATACAGATGTTTCCGGCGTTTCCTGGCGCCCACAGGGAGGGGAATGTGGTCGGCTCGGTGAGATCTATGAACTTAGGATGGAATCTCTGGAGAAGCCCTGAGCTCTGCCCTCGAAAGAAGGAAGAGGGAAAGGGAAAAACTCAACTTCTGTTGGCGGAAAGAGGCACGGTGTTGTCTCGGGGTGGGAGGGATGTCGTACTGAAAGGATAACAGGCTCTGAAAACACCCTGTAATGTGACGATGATGTTCCGCCTCGACTGGCACGTCGTGCAGAGAGCCCCTCTCCCCTTTTTGAGTTTCAGAAAAAACTTATTACAAAAGTAGGAACCCCGGGCAATAGTTAGCTGTGTGTTTAATAAGCCACTTTACTAAAAAGTTTAGAACTGCAAATCTTGACACTCTCACTGCGACAGACTCACTCCTTGGCCAGGATATTGGAAACTTCATCTGCTTCCATTTCCAGCTTCTAGGCTCGTGGACACCCCCACCCCATCCCCATTTCTTCTGTGGAAGAGGAGTGATCTTTTACAAATATAGGCTAATCTGATGATTCCCCGCTTAAACCTTCATGTAGCTTCCGGCTGAAACCAAAGGGAATTCCAGAGTCCTTCGCAAGGCCTCCAATGCCGACAGCTGCTCCGCAGCCTTCCTTTCCAGTGTCCCCTTAGTCCCCTGTCCTGCTGTCTGCACATAATCTATTCATTTCCGCCTTCATGCCTATGGGGCCCATACCTGGAATGTTCTTCATGGCAGGCTCTGCTTGTTAGTTTGGTCTTGATTCAGATGTCACTGCCTTACCCCATCCCTCTTTGCTGCCACATTTGCTAATATGTTTCCTTTGTGGGATGAGATGCTGGATGTCTTGGTCACAGTTAGGACACGGTGAGTCCTCTATGTTTGTTGAATAAAGGAACTAACAGAAGACCAGATGAACACACAGCTAGATTGTTAAAAATGAGGATGGAATCAGCACCAATGGAGAAATGTCTAAACGTTTTCTACATCCCAAATAGTGGAAGAGAGGTTGGACCACTCTTGAGGGAACGGATTCCCTACTAGGAAGGCAGCGAAGCAAGTCTGGGATGTGTTTTACAGGTTTTCTGTCCTGCATAGAAAACTGAACTTGGCCTCGGAGGAACTCTACAATCTTGGGCTTCTGCGGCCTGCCCACTTCCTAAGAGCTAGAGACCCCCAGACAGGAGCCTATTAGAAATCTGAAGGGAAGCCAGCCTCTTGTACCCTTTTATCTGTTTAACAAGTGCTTGTGTGTCCTGTACTATGTGCATATAGTGTTCTAAGAACTTCGTTTTTTTAAAAGATTTTATTTATATATTTGAGAGATAGAGAGAGAGGGCAGGAAGTGAAGAGGGAGGGAGAGGGACATGCAGACTCCTCGCTGAGCAAGGAGCCTGACACGGCCCTCTCCCAGGACCATGAGATCATGACCTAAGCTGAAGTCAGATGCTTACCCACTGAGCCACCCAGGTGCCTCTAAACACTTTGTAACGTGTGTGCTCCTCAAAACAATCTTGTGATGTATTGTTATCCTCATTTTTAGTATAAGGAAACTGAGTCACCGCTTGGTCAAGTGATCTCAGGTGAAAGAGTTCCTTTGATTAGGGCTTGAGGAAACCCCATCCTTACGGCGTGAATGTGGAACACAGTATATCTGTTCAGATCTGCTACTTAATGGTATTTCCCTTGTGAGGGGCCCTTGAAGGCCAGTGTCATTCTCCAGATCTGTCTGACCTGCTGCCTCTCTTCCTGGTGGCGGCACCTCGTTACTCAGCACCCTTTGTAGTGAGACGGGACCGCTGCCTGGATTCAGCGCGGTGGAAAATGAGCCCAAGGGTGGGCTCCACTCTCAGGCCTGGCCGCGGGGAGGCCCCTGGGAGCCACACGTCAGGGATGTTGGGGGCCGGCAGGCAAAACGACCTCGTATCAAAATCACCATTTGGAGAAAAGCTGCTCCTGCATCAGCCACAGCTCTCAGGGATTAAAGGCTTGTCGGCCAGAAATGAACTTCTTTCCCCGTTGGTTCTTGGTACGTTTGGTGGGGGGTGTTAGAGGAGCCGGGTTTGCAGACACAGACGCTGAAGAAAAGCGGATTCCTCCGGGGAAGTGGATTCAGAGCAGTAGGGCCCACGCGGCATTGCTGCGTGGGGACTCCTGAGGGGCTACGAGGGAAGACAACCCAGAAGATAAAAATCGATTCCCTGTCTCCTTGCTGCGACATTCCCACGGTGATTTTGGGATCGGCCACGGAAGGGTTCCGGGAAGCCACGTGCATCCTGCGCTCTGGAGATGGGTGCTGAACCGCACGTCAGTGGTTCGAGGATGTAGACGGTTTGAAAGGGGCTAGGGTGTCAGTTTATGGCTGGAGAGGACCTGGGGCAGGAGGCCTGGGCTGTGCGTGGGCTCCCCCTGTGACTTTGCACCAAGGGGCTCCTTCCCAGGGTTCTGAAGGTCAGGAAAGATGTGCGGGGAAGCCCAGAGCTGCTGGCTCATTCTGGGGAGCTTTATCTTTCTTCCTTTAAACTCCCTCTGTCCCGTGTGGCCATAATGCACATGATGGCTTTTGTGCTACTTAGGAGATTTTCAGACCTTTGCAGCAACCAGGAACCTTAAAGAGGGCAAACCCAGGGTACCTATATGAGGCAGGGGAAAGCAGGCGCTGTCTTTGAAGTTGGGAGTGGGAGGGCCCCAGAGTCCCCCACCCCACCCCAGGGTGCTTCCACACCCCATCCCGCTCAGTTCCTCATACTCTAATGTGAAGGACCTTTGGCTGGGACCTGGGTCAGGAGGGGAGAGAGGCCTCTGAGAGGCACCCAGTCCTTTTCTGAGATGGTGAAGAGGACACTGATAAGTCAATGAGATTCTGGTGTTTCAAAGCCACCCAAAAGTGTCTATGGCAAAGTCATTAAAAATTGAATTATTTTGGGGCTTCCTGGGTGCCTCAGTTGGTTAAGCATCTGCCTTCGTTCAGGTCATGGTCTCAGGGTCCTGGGATCGAGCCCCAAATCGGGCTTCCTGCTCAGTGGGAGAGTCTGCTTGTCCCTCTGCTTATGTGCTCTGTCTCAACAAATCACAATTTTTTTTTAATTTTAAAGATTTTTATTTTATTATTTTGGATGGAACTGGAATGGGAGGACACCTGTTTCCTTCTTTAGGAAACTGTTACAAAAAGAAGATCATGGATTGGGAGAGAGGATGATTTTCTAGGAAGAAAAAAGGTAAATAAGTGTAATTGCCTAAAAGTGGTGACAGTCTTGCTTGTAGATGTTCCTCCTGCATTTTGGGAAGTTGGAGAATACGTAATACTTTCAATTAAAGTTTTCCTGAGAATCCCCAGCTGACTTTGGGGGTGGGGGGCATTGTCCTTTGTGAAGATTTTGAGTTTCTGTGAGTGAGCAGACCTCCACTCCAGAGTGACATAAAAAGCAATCTGCACCTCCTTCCTGATTTGTCTGTAATTAAACTTGCTTTCCTCAGGTCCCAGCATTTGAGGCAGATAAATATGTTCCCTTTCGTTGGCTCTTACTCATACTTCAGCAAGATTTCCCATGTGCTTTCCTTGGCTGGCTGCGAAACTGGACCACAATTTATGGGATCTTAGGGGACAGGCGCGTAGAATTCCAGTGGGATCCCAGAACAGAACCTAATTGTAGATTAGAGACCATTGCGGTGTGAAGCTTTTCTTTGAGATCGAAAGAGGTGCATGTTATGCAAATATTAGCAAGTGTAAGTTCACACTGTCTATTGAAAATTTATGGACTCATTATGGTCACGAAGGCTGGAAGATAAGTAGATTTTGGGAAAGATGCAGGTAAATTCAGGGAGGTGGCAAATTACCCCAGGGAAAGTAGAATGCCTAAAGAGTATGGCCCACACTTTTTTTTTTTTAAGATTTTATTTATTTGCCAGAGATAGAGAGAGAGAGTACACACAAGCAGGCAGAGAGGCAGGCAGAGGCAGCAAGAGAAGCAGGCTCCCTGCCGAGCAAGGAGCCCGATGTGGAACTTGATCCCAGGACCTTGGAATCATGATCTGAGCCGAAGGCAGCGGCTTTACCAACTGAGCCACCCAGGCGTCCCTGGCCCAAACTTTTTTTTTTTTTTTAAGATTTTATTTATTTATTTGACAGAGAGAAATCACAAGTAGATGGAGAGGCAGGCAGAGAGAGAGAGGGAGGGAAGCAGGCTCCCTGCTGAGCAGAGAGCCCGATGCGGGACTCGATCCCAGGACCCTGAGATCATGACCTAAGCCAAAGGCAGCGGCTTAACCAACTGAGCCACCCAGGCGTCCCTGGCCCAAACTTTTTTTTTTTTAAAGATTTTATTTATTTATTTGACAGAGAGAAATCACAAGTAGATGGAGAGGCAGGCAGAGAGAGAGATGGAGGGAAGCAGGCTCCCTGCCGAGCAGAGAGCCCGATGCAGGACTCGATCCCAGGACCCTGAGATCATGACCTGAGCTGAAGGCAGCGGCTTAACCCACTGAGCCACCCAGTCGCCCCCTTGCCCAAACTTTTTAAAAAGATTTTATTCACTTATTTGACACACAGAGAGCCAGAAAGCACAAGTTGGGGGAATGGCAGAGGGAGAAGGAGAAGCAGGCTCCCCGCTGAGCAGGGAGGCAAATATGTGGGACTGGATCCCAGGAGCCTGGGATCATGACCTGGGCTGAAGAAAGGCACTTAAGAGACTGAGCCACCCAGGCGCCCCCTGGCTCCAACTTCCAAAGATGGTGTATGAGATACCTTTGGTGGGAAGGAATGAAGATCAGCAACTGTCCTTGATTCTGCTTCTCAGGAAGGCATTGTGATGTGGTGCCCAGGACTTTGGAGACAGACACACGCGTGGTGCCCTCCGGCTCTGCCGCTAAAGCAACACCTTCCAGAGGGCAGCTGCAGGCACCGGGTGGCATCACACAGGGTCAGACCCAGGAGGCACTCAGCCATGTACCCCTTCCAACATCCTGGTGGGGTTAAAAAAATTACCTATATATATATAAAAAAAGAACCAGAATCGTGGGAATGAATGAAAAATAAAAGTTTTCCTATGAAGTAGTGGTAGTTCTCTTGTAGTACTTTTTTTCTCTCTCTCTCTCTCTCTTTTTTTTTTTTTTCTTTCTTGGTTTGTTTTCTGGGGAAGGGGCCTGCCATGTGGGTTTTCAGTCAATGATGTTCCCTGACTTAAGTCCTACTGCCCCCCTCAAGGGGGTGGGCTCTGAGGAAACTTTTTTTTTTTTTCAGGCTTTTGTTCTCTGGCGGTTTTTTGTTTGTTCACTTTTTTTTCTCACTTTGACTGCTTTTGATGGTTTTTGTAGTTTTAGAGGAAAACAAACCGCACCCTGATCTCCCTCTCAGAGAGAAGCCTCAGTCTGGCTACAGAGCCCAAATAAGTTCCCCCTTGGCCGCTGGCAGAGAAGGTTCCAAGTCGCTGTCCCTGGGGATGGAGGATCTTTTGCTTGTACCCAAAAGCACGGCAGCAGCAGCTTTGGGCACCTCTAGACTGCTAGAGAGGTTCCAAGCAGCAATCACACACTGAGATTTTCCCGCTGGCCCGGGCTGGGAGTGCCCGGTCTTTCTGGGTCTAAGAGCGCCCACCTTGCACGCACCAATTTCAGGGAAGGCTGAGGTTCGCGCGCGGGTCTCAGGCTCTGAGAACGGGTCACAGGTCCGAGAGCACCAGGCTGGGCCTTCGCACACCTCTCTGGGGCGAGAGTTTGGTGCAGGCTCTGAAACAAGGGCGTGTATCAAAAGGCACCTGCTGGGCCTTTATACCTCTCTCAGGGGAGTATCTCAGGCTCTAAAGCAGGACTCTTGCATTCTGCCGCCTGGTGTGGCTCCCATCCCCTCACAGGAAATGGACCCCATGCATTCTCCGTGTGCTGGCAGCTTAGGGACCAAGAACTGGTTTCTCTGCCGCACTCTCTGCCTCAGAGCCACGGGAGGCTGTCCTGGGACCAGGGACTTAAGCCACTGTCCCTAGCCGCCCCGATTCCCACAATTTCCCCAGAGATGCTTTGCTCTTTTGGAGTGCTTTCAACCAGTCTCCCAGTTAATGCTGGTCCCCAGACGCAGGGCACTCTCGCTTGTATTGGGGTATTACTTTCCAACTGGTTGCCTCTGGTAGCTCCCTCCCCGTTTTGTTTATCTTCTGATATCAGTTCACAGTTCCCACTCCGCTTTACCTGCCCACTGGCTTCTTCTCCCCCTGTAGAGATCCAGACATGTATAATTCTGATCTCAGGCTGATTTCATGGGTGATTGGAGTTCATGGGTGATTGGTAGGTAATCAGCTCATTTTGGGGTACAAGTTGAAAAGACGCCTCCTCCTACTTCCGTGCCATTTTGTCCCCCCTCTTAACTTTTTTTTTTTAATTTTATTTGACAGCACAAGTAGAGGGAGAGGATGAAAGAGAAGCAGGATCTGCACTGAGCAGGGAGCCAGATGCAGGGCTGGATCCCAGGACCCTGGACAGATGCTGCACTGAGGGAGCCACCCAGACACCCTTTTAGACCTAGGATGCAGGTAGGAGAAGCAAGCCAGGGGTTCCTTGGCCCAACACTAATGACCATGGCTCAGACAAATCCATCTTCCACTGCAGGCTTCCAGATACTCTGCGAAGGAGGCATTCCCCTTCCTGTCCCTGAATGCTCTGCCAGTTCAAGGCAGATCCATGTTTCTGAGGGTTCCTCTTTGGTCATTCTGTCAGGGACAGCCAAGAGGGCTCCAAGCCTGTGTGGACCCCAGGCCTGGGGATCCCAGCCCTGAAATCTTTCCTCTGCCCTTGATGACCCCAGAATAGATCAATTCAGCAACTGTCAATCCATGCCAGGCCAGGGAACAAACACAGCAGTACACAAGATCAACTCACCTTGGTCCCAGGAGCCTGGATTCCCCAAGGAGGGCTTCACCTGGTCTCTGAAGGGGATTCCAGGGGTTCCAAGATGGCCATGGGTGGAGCCCACCAGGTAGAGATGCCCCTGGAGAGTGTCCACTGGCACTGAGCAGACGGAAGATCCCCTCAGGCCTTCCCTCGCGGCTCCACTGTGCCCTGGGGAGAGAAAAGGGCCAGCCACACCGCACCAGGGCCACAGCTCGGCCGCCCAGGAGCGGCAGCGGGCCTAGCCTGGAGCTCAAGCAGGGGCAGGGAGGCTGGGACTGGGCGGGGGACTGGGGTCCTGGAGTCAGTAGAAGAGCAGCAGGAGCCAGCAGGGGGCGCAGCCAGGCCCCTCACCGGACAGGACAGACAGGAGGCTGGGCGAGGGCGCGAGGGCGCGCGGGTCTGCAGAGGCCTGCACCACTGTTTGCCGCCCCCCACACGCCACAGCTCGCCCGCACCTGCCTGCCCCGCCCACCACCTTCTGTGGGCCCAGCGAACTCACTGCGCAAGTAGCGCCTCGAACTCACTGCGCAAGTAGCGCCTCCCAGGGAGGCAGGGGTTCTGGGCTGGCAGGGCAGGGCGCTGGGGAGTGCATTGGTGCCCTGCTGACTCAGGTACTGAGGGGCTAGGGAGGGGTAGGGGCGCTAGGGAGAGAGGGAGGCTGTGTCCCTCCTGCCCGCTGCCACCTGCTGCTTCGTCCAAGGGAGCGGGATGGGGGCCTGGCGGACAGGTTCCTGCTGGCCTGGTGCTCCTATGCCCCATAGCCCTTGCCCCACAGCCCTTGCCCCACAGCCCTCGCTCCACTTCTCGGTATCCAGGGAACCCGTGGGGCCCTACTGACATCAAGGGGCCCAGCACCACTGGGCTCGTCTGGCCCCCGGAGAGACGCCTGTGCTGACAGGCTTCTTTTCCAGAACTTGATGGAAAATTTTGTCCCTCAGAATCGCCGGGCTCCCCAGCCCGAGAGGAGCTGGCTCCGCGCAGCCTGGGCCCCACTGGGCCCCCTCCACCTCAAGTGCCTTTTACCCAGGAGCCCCAGGATACCATTCCTTTCTGGCCCATGGACCCCTTCCCCCCACCCCACCCCCACACCTCTACTTTGGGCCTGAAACCACCCTGGGTTCACTTCCATCTCCGGCCCCCTACCCCACAGGTCCTTGTCCACCTCCAGGCCTGACCCCTGGCCCGTCTCAACTCTGGGGTCACTGAAACCCTTCCACTAGGGGGCCACTGGCATCTGCCATCCCAGACTCCCGGGACTCCCCTCCACCTTGGAGCTCCCTACCCTGTTTCCTCTAGGAACTGCTGTGCCTAGAGCACCAAAACCCCACATTCTCAAGTCAGCTGTCTTCGGGCCAGGGACTCAGGTATCCTCAGGGACCCTCCTTTCCGGGGCACATACTCCTCTCTGTGCAGGAGAGACCAGAGAGAGCAGGCTTGGGGATCCTTCACTCCAGCTGGATGGAGGGGCAGAAGCTGGGGTGTGTGTGAGGGGGTGCTCACAGGTGGCCTCCTTGGGTAAGGAGCTTCCAGGAGGAAACTTCAGGGCGAGGCCATGATGTGGAAGCCTCAGAAAGCACTGGCTGCACAGACTCCAGGCTCCTGGCTTGGGCAGTGGGCATTTAGTGGCCAGAGCCCTACAGGACCAACCCCGTCCAAACCCACCCCACCCTGGCTGGCTTTTTTGTCTTGAATTTGCACAGCAACCTTTTCTCCAGTATGAAATTGAAAGCTTTGCTTTGGAAAGTTTTGTGTCCAGGAGGCTCCTGGGCATCCACTTACTTTATTTCCGGAGGCTAGTTGAGGAGGGTGGAGTCTTTGGGACCTTCACAGCAGGTCTCCTGATCCTTCCTGACTTCCTTTTTTTTTTTTTTAGATTTATTTATTTGAGAGAGAGAGAGAGAGATAAAGAGCACACCACAGAACACATGCAGGCACAGGTGAATGGGCCAGGTGAATGGACCTGTGCCAAAACAAAGAGTCAGATGCTCAACCAGCTGAAACCACCACCCCCCGTCCACATTTTACAGATGGGTTACATCTACCCACTGTTAGGTGCTTTGCCTGGACCCGGCTAGTCTTACAGCAGTCCTAGGACACTGTCTCTTGCCCAGTGTCTCTGGTCAGTACCAACCCATGCCTCAAGTGTGGGAATGACTTCTTCCTGACTCCTTTTTTTTTTTTTAAGATTTTTTATTTTATTTTATTTATTTGACAGAGATCACAAGTAGGCAGAGAGGCAGGCGGAGAGAGAGAGAGGAGGAAGCAGGTTCCCTGCTGAGCAGAGAGCCTGATGCGGGACTCGATCCCAGGACCCTGAGATCATGACCTGAGCCGAAGGCAGCGGCTTAACTCACTGAGCCACCCAGGCGCCCTTCCTGACTCCTTCTTAACTCCCTGTCCAGCCTGGGTTGCCCACCCCCCTCCAGGCTGTCCTAGTTGTATATATTGGATCTCTGTAGATTGTGGGCACCATCAGATCCTCACCTGTCGTGGCCAGCGCAACAAATCAACCAGGAACATGAGGGTAAGAGGATGAAGAAAAGAAATCGAGAAGCAAAGAGATGGGGGGCAGGAGGAGCACTGAGGAGGATGTCCAACAGTGCTAAGTTTATTCAAAGCATTAAGGCCATATATATAGTGACATTACATCTGTGTTTAGTTAAGCAACTGCGGTTCCTCATGACGCCAAATGGCTGATGCCAGTACAAATACAGCAAACCTGAAAGTAATTTATGGGCTGTACTAAGGTTAGCAAGGACCACCAAAGAACTTTTTAGCCCAACCGAATTGTTCTCATTTGTTTAGTAAGCGTGTGGGAAGTCACGTAGACGAGCGCACAACACATAGCACAGACTCTTTCCCAGTGCTACTGAACTTTTCCTGTCCTAAACCTTTTGTTATATTATTTGGACTTTAAAGGAGGCACAAGTCAGGGTCTGGTTTGGTTCTCGTCTCAAGCCTTATTGCAGCCTCCCACACTCACCGAAATGAGAACATGGCTCAGGGTTATGGAGTGAATATACCCTTTAGGAAACATTAAAGGACGTAGCATAACTGGTCTGGGGTCACCCAGCCTGTGAGAGGCATGGGTGATATTCAGACTGCACTGGGTCCCACAGCCATTTTCAGCTCACCTTAGTGTCCAACCTGGTCCCAGAAGGTTCCTGCTTAGGACTTTGCTTTGTGCTGAGCTGGGCTTGCTTCCTGCCTGTGAAGCCATTTTCACAGTGTGTCCCCAGCCCACCCTCTCACATTGAGCATCAGTGCTGCCTTGGCTGGCCTCTGTTGATTGTGCCATTCCTCTCCATCCCTCTGTCACCCCTCCGGCCCACTGTCCTACTGCCCTCTGTCCAGCGGGCCAAGTTCTGAGTTTCTTGCCTGCACTTCCTCTTAACTGTGCTCTGTTGAAATCCTCTCTAACAGGGAAGACCTGCTTATCAGAGCAGCCTGATTTGGAATCCATCTCCCCTGGAGGTCAGAGCTTCTGACCATCATGTCCCCAGCCTCAGCACTGGGGATGCCTGCCCAGCCTATTCTGGGTGCTCGTGGAGCTCTGGGATCTTGGAGAAGATTTGCCATGAAAATAAGCATTTATACATAACACAGAAGAGAAGATTTGAGGAAAATGAGTGGGTGTCATCTGGTAATGTTTGTGTTAGGATGGTTCTGAAATTTCTGGGCCCTGAGTTACCAAAATCCTAGGTTGCCTGTTCAAACTATCAATCAACCAGCTCAGCCCCACCCGAAACTTGTTTGTATCTGTCTATAAAAATCCTGCACCAACCCAGCTCTGGACCTCTCGGCGTTATCGGGAACGAGCGCTGCAGAAGTCCAGGTTCGAACCTGCAATAAACGACCCTTGCTGATTGGCTTTGACTCACGTCTCTGGTGGTCTTTTAAGGTGGGGGTAATACTCAATTGGCATTTCATGCCCAGCTGGAAGGACCTCAGATAGATCAGCTGGGCTCCTCACCTCATTTGACAGATGGGAAGTTGAGGCCCAGAGCTTAGTGCCACAGAGCAGGAGTGAGGAGAGATGTTAGTGACAGGAAGAAATAATAGGGTAAGCACAAAGTGGCTGAGCCTGGGCTTTGTTTATGCAAATGAGTTGCTAAAACAGTGGGCCTGAGGCTGCTGACTCTATCTAGTGGCCAGCAAGAAGTAACACCAGCCCACACCTTCTGAGGTTTAACTCATGCCAGGAATGATTCTCAATGTTTTATTCGTGGGCACCTGGGTGGCTCAGTTGTTCAGCTGAGGTTATGCTCCCAGGGTGCAGGGATCTAATCCTCACCAGGCTTCCTGCTCAGTGGGAAGCCTGCTTCTCCCTTTCACACTCCCCCTGTGTGTGTTCCCTCTCACCCTGTCTCTCTCTCTCTGTCAAATAAATAATAAAATCTTAAAACAAGAACAACAACACCAAAATGCTTTATTTGCCTTAGGAGATAGGGTCTGTTATGGCTACCATTTTAATGCATGGAAATATGGGCACAGGGGAGCTAAAGGAGTCCAAGGTCACACAGCTTGCAAGTGGAGGAGCCAAGATTTGAACCTTGGGCAGCCTGCCTCCAGAACCTGTATTATTTTTTCCCCTTGTGTATGTTATTTTTAAAAACCTTTCCTTGGGCTCTCTTCTTCGGCGCTGCCTGCGGAGGTAGCAGCCATCTGTTACTGGGCATCATGGCTGCCCTCAGACCTTTGGTGAAGCCCAAGATCGTTAAAAAGAGAACCAAGAAGTTCATCCGGCACCAGTCAGACCGATATGTCAAAATTAAGCGCAACTGGCGGAAGCCAAGAGGCATTGTAATAGGGTGCGCAGAAGATTCAAGGGCCAGATCTTGATGCCCAACATTGGTTACGGGAGCAACAAGAAGTCAAAGCACATGTTGCCCAGTGGCTTCAGGAAGTTCCTAGTGCACAACGTCAAGGAGTTGAAGTGCTGCTGATGTGTAACAAATCTTACTGTGCAGAGATTGCTCAAAACGTCTCCTCCAAGAACCGCAAAGCTATTGTGGAAAGAGCAGCCCAGCTGGCAATCAGAGTCACCAATCCCAATGCCAGGCTGCGCAGTGAAGAAAATGAATAGACAGCTTGTTGTGCACGTCATATTTGTGTTAATAAAACCATAAAACTAAAAAAAAAAAAAAAACCTTTCCCTGAATTCTAACAGAGATGTGTAAACATTGTTAAGCATGTAGTTTATTGATCATCACAAAGCTTAGGTTCTGAAGCATTGCAGCAAGCTGGGGTGGGCTTTGATGTCAGACCTGGTTGGAATCCAGTTTCTGGTGCTGCATGACCTTAGGTGACTTACTCAGCCTCAGTTTCTGCACTGAGTTTGGCAGCCGTGTGATGAGTAGATCGTGTGACAGTGCCTAGAGGGTTTGGTGCCTGGCGAGTGTTTAATAAATGGTTTTCTCTTCTTAATAATAAAGATTCTAAGTTGTGTTGGTTTTGTTAAGCAGTCAGAATACCTTCCTCATCGGTCAGTTGCCTGTAAGTCGCCTTGTAGGTACTTGTGATGAGTCACTTTGGTAAGTCACTATATATAGCTGAAACATTTGGGGGTAGTTGGGGGACACCCCCCCTGCCCCCACTGCCCCTGCATTGAAAGTCTGTAATTTAAAATGTTCCACCTGTGCCTGTTTTTTTTTTTTGTTTTTTGTGTTTTTTTTTAAACATAACCACTTTGGGACAGTGAAAGTTATGTCTTCTCCTTAGGGTTGTGACGGAGCCTTTGGGGACCTGTAACAGCTTACTTCCAGTTTCTGTCTGGCATGCTGATGGGCCAGAACTTATTTTAACAACATTCCATCACATTCCAGGCACCTGGAAGGAGGAATATGTTGAACTTCTCGGAAATTATTTTTTGGAACTGTTTTTATCCTGAGGAATAACCCATTTAAAAATTGAATGATCTTTATGGTTGACTTTTCCACTCTACATAATGCAAACGGAAAAACTCGTTGTTTTCAGCTGCTTCTGCAGCAGTGGGAAGAGCAAGCCTGTGGGAGTCCTCCCCCGGTTGGCCCCAGCACAGAGCTGCATCATTCTACACACCCCTCATGCCTTGTCTCCTTGTCTGTGAGGTGGTATTGATGGTGCAGGGAGCTCCAGGGGTTGTCGTGAAGGTTACAGAGATGGGGGGTGTAAACTTTGAACAGTGTGCCCCACATAAAATGCAGATCTGGTGAGCAGAGGCAGCTGCTCACATTAATTGTTGATGCCAAGGCACTGGAGTTCCACAACAGCCTATGCCTTTCTTTCCTGGGTCCTTTTTGTCTCAGCCACCACCTTAGAGAAAGTGACTCAGCAAGGCTGGTGCTTGTGGAGCCCTCTACAAAGCCAGCTAATTCACACGGGGGATGCCCTGGAGATAAGGGGGTTTTCCTGGGTGGTAGGACCCCATTTCAGAGGCTTAACTAGCCGGTTTCTCCTAACTGGTCGTGTCGTCCAGGGTCAAGTTGAAGGCCTGCCAGGAGACTGGTGGTCTCACCAGAGTTTTCCACTGGAAGCATGAAGGACCCCATGGGGCCTCGTGCAGAATGACATGGGTGTTGGGGGGAGAACAGGGGGGACATCGCCTGTACCATCATGGGCAGGTCACTATATCTGGCTCACGCCGGCTTTCTTCCCATCTGGGAAATGGCAGAAGACCATGCTTTTTCAAAGGAGGGATGAGGGTTTAGGGAGGTAGTTGATGACTGTGTTGGGGCTGCATGAGTAACAGAGTTGACGGAGGGGCCTTGGAGTCACAGACTTGGGTTCAGGCCCCTGCTGCTGCCACATAAAAGTAGATCGCTTGGGTAAGCCATGGACCTCAGTGTCCTCCTCTGTGCACTGTGGATAATACCTAGCATGTAGGTCTGTGAGGGGTACAAAATAGAAGGCCATATTATGAGCTTAGAGCAGAGCCTGGTACTCACTAGATTGTAGTTTTATGGAGATACTCTGGCATCACTGGTGTTGCAGACCTGGTCCTACCCTCTGGAAACTTTGGCTGTGTGACAGATGGCTTATGAGGCTGTGGCTGACAGAAAGAAGCGTTGTCTGTCTTTTCTTAAGATTAAGGGTACAGAGGGGTGCCTGGTGGCTCAGTCGTTGAAGCATCCAACTCTTGGTTTCAGCTAAGGTCATGATCTCAGGGTGGTGGGATTGAGCCCTGAGGTGTGCTCTGCTCTCAGTGTAGAATCTGCTGGAGGTTCTATCTCCCTGTATTTGTGTGTGTGTGCTCTCTCTGTATCTCTCTCTCTGTCTATCTCTCCCTAAAATAAATGAAGCTGTAAAAATAAATAAATACATACATGCATAAGTTAATTAATTATGGGTACAGAAATCAGTGATGGAGCTGGGCTGATGGGACGCTTGGCAGCAAAGACAGGTGCACCCTGCTTGAAGGCTCGGGGGTAGCTGTGGTGTCACCAGTGGTGATGGGGGTGTGAGGAAGTTGCCTCGTGCAGCATCCAGAGAGGAACTTAAATGGGGGGTTTCCAGGGAGTAAATGCCCATGGGTAGCAAGCATCTTCAGATGAATGTCAGAGGGTGTCCTCATGGATGGGGAGGCACCCTTTCTCCCTGAAGCTGCTCACGAGTGGAAGTGTGCCTGCTGGGGACATAACTAAATCATTGGGGTTTAGCCTCCTAAGCTGTTAATTTATGAAGATGTGGCCAAGACCTTGTCTCACTGCTTTTTAAAGAGAAGTAAATTAAACTGTTGTTTGGGATGGTGTTGTCTTCCAAAGGCTCATTCAGAGTCAGTGGCAGAGCTGCTGTGGGCTTTCCAACTTGTCTTGAAAGCCTGGTCCAGGCAAGGGTGAGGGATATTCCCATCTCTTGGGGTCTCTTGCCCTCTCTGTTTATGGCAGAACGTGGTTTTGTGACTGGTAAATAAACAGGCATCCTGTGCAGATCCTTCAGCTCTTCGTGTGGCTGCAGTAGAGGAAATTCCCATTCACTGGGCACAGACTGGCTGGACGGGCGGTGTGGCGGGGCTCTCACTGAGCATTCTCCTTTCATGTAATCCCCGACCAGATATGAATTTTGTGGTGTTGCCACTTTCCTGCTGGCCAGGAGGGAAGTTGAGGCCCAGGAAAGTTACACTTTCTCGCTGTGGTAAGCGGCAGAGCCATGTCAGCCGGTCCAGGCCCTGGCTTTCAGGTCTGTTTGCTGTGAGCATTTCCTCTTGTGTTTCCAGCTTTTGGCCTGTTTGACCTATCAAACTACTGATGGTGTTTTGATAATTCTAATACTCTCGACATTGTGAAAGATGAGCTCTTCCCTTTGTGCTAGAAATGTTTCTTGCTGTATTTTTCTTTTAATTAAAAAAAAAAGTCAAAGTCCCACGTTTCTGCCCATTTGAATCTCCCTGAGTCTCCCTGTTGTGAAGTGGTTGGGTTTGGGGATTTCTAGGGCAGGGGCCTAGTTGGTGGTGGCTTTGCCTGGAGGAGCCCATGGCTCAGGACTTAGAGTGGGGACTGGAGCAGTGTGAACTGTGGCCTGAAAATGTGTTCATGTGTGCTGAGGTGGTGCCCAGATTCTTTTGGAGGATGAGCTGAGGTTTTGATCAGTAGGTTAGAGAAACACTTGATGGAATAACACTGATAATTTTGTTTTTGTATTCAATCCTAATTTTGTGTTTTCGTTTTCGTGTAGTGCAGTGTGCTCTATGTTCTAAGAAAAAATTGGCAATCAATTCATACAGTATCATGATTTAATAATCCTTCCTCACTCACCGGGTCATATTTCAGGTTTTTATATGTAGTTTTTATATCTGTAGTTCTGTTTCTGAATTCTGCATTTTGATTCATTCCTTCATTTTTAAATTTCTTATTTTAAAGATTTTATTTATTTGAGAGAGAGAGAGAATGAGCTAGGAGCAGGGGCAGAGGGAGAAGGAAAGGGAGACTCCTCACTGAGCATGGAGCCTGATGTGGGTCTCAGATCCCAGGTCTCTGAGATCAGGAACTGACCCAAAGGCAGATGCTTAACAGACTGAGCTACCCAGGTGCAGCCACATTCCTTCATATTTTTATTTTTCTCCAGTGCTGCACTGTTTGGCTGCTTGCTTCAGTTTCTGGGAGGGAGGGAGATGACCCCCTCCCTTGTTCTTCTAACAAGTTTGCTTTTGCTGCGTTGACTGGAGAAGGGCCAGGCTTCCTGAAGATGAGTAGGATGATTCAGTGACACCCAAAAGGCAGTGGCTATCATTGTTCCCACTGTGCTTCAACAACTTCACCCACTGAAACTTTGATGATGGCAGCCACCAGCAAATCTTCTGCAGAGGACTGCTGCCTTGGGATGCTTTTCTTGTGGTGCTGGACTTCATTCCCCCTGGCAGCCAGTACAGCTAGGATTAGAACCTAGGAAAAGTCCCATTAGAACCCAAGAAAGTGGGGTGCCTGGGTGGCTTAATCGATTGTCTGCCTTTGGCCCAGTTCATGGTCTTAGGGTCCTGAGATCAAACCCTGCACTAGTGTCCGTGCTGGCTGTGGAACCTACTTAAAATCAAACAAACAGAAATCAGCCCAAGAAAGTACCATCCTTTGTGTTGTTCTATACTGTGGATCAGATTTTATTTTTCTTTTCTTTTTTTTCTTTCTACTTTCTTTTTAAAGATTATTTATTTGTCAGTGAGAGAGCACAAGCAGGGGGAGCAACAGGCAGAGGGAGAGGCAGGCTTCTGGTTGGGTAAGGGGTCTGATGCCGGACTTGATCCCAGGACCCTGTGATCATGACCTGAGTCATGTTAGGCTGCTGCCTAACAGACTGAGCCAACCAGGCATCCCCCAGGATCAGACTTCAATAACCCTACCAGATTTCTTTAGCTTTGACATTTTAAAGGACAATGAAAGCTAGCTAAACCTACACCAGGATTCTGCATCTGCTGGGGCTGTGCTGTCCGGGCCTATGTGCCTCCTGTTCTTCTAACCCCATCAATTCCACCCATGTTTTAGCCAGAGAACTGTAGGCAGGTGTGGGTGTGTCACTGAAAGCTTTGACTCATCATTCATATCTTTATTGTAAGCTTATAATCTTTATTCTTTTCTTTTTTTTGGGTAAGATTTTATTGATTTGTTTGTTTATGAGAATGAATGGGGAGCAGAGGCAGAGGGAGAAGCAGACTCCCTGCTGAGCAGGAAGTCTGACATAGGGCAAGATCCCAGGATTATTTATGACCTGAGCCCAATGCAGATAGTTAACCGACTGAGCCACCCAGGCGCCTCTTTATTTTTCCTTTATTGATTATCTGCCTTTCTGAGGCAGCGTTCTACCTGGGGTTTCATAACTCCACACTAAGGTATTCTTCCACTAGTGTGGCCTGTTTTGAGGTAATTCCTATACATTCTGGCTATGCTGCTAAATGATGCTATAATCTTGGACTCTTTTTTTTTTTTTAACCTCTCTGAGCCTTGGTTTCCTCTGTGCTAATGTGGATAATATACCCTCTCTTGCAGATGTGTGGAGGGCCATGGCTGACTTGGATGCAGTTGGAGTCATCTCACGGCACATGGAATACACAATTTATCTTGCTTCCTGTCTTGATAACGACATCTTGGTTTTCATGCTGTCTTAGAACAAGTAGAACTTGACTTACATGTAAGTTGTGAATTCACGTACTTTTGACAGAGGTGTTATTTTAGTTTAGTTTAGTTTAGTTTAGTTTAGTTTAGTTTAAAGCAGGTTCCACACCCAGTGCAGAGCCCAGTGTGGAACTCAAACTCACCACCGTGAGATCAAGATCCGAGCTGAGATCAAGAGTTGGCCGCTCAACCAGCCTAGTCACCCAGGCATCCCTTCTGTTTATCATTTTTCAAAAAATGTGACAAGTAACACTTTCTCTGCTTGGACCTGTCCTCACACCTGCTATGCTGGTCTGGGGGTCAGACGTGTAGCTGGTGTGGTGCTGGTGATGTTGAGCAAGACAGTTGTTAAGTTTTTTACCCTAATTGCTGTTCTATTATTTCATTTTTTTTTTAAGATTTTATTTTATATCGTGGTGATATATGCTAAAACTGTTGCTTCTGGTCCTGCCTTAAAACTTGAATATGTAGGGCATTTTTTAAGGATTCATCCCTGGAGATACAGTATTTGTTTTTCTCTGTCTGACTTATTTTGCTTAGCACAATACCCTCTAGGTACATCCATACTGTTGTAAATATCAGGATCTCATCCTTTTTGATGGCTGAGTAATATACCATTGTGTGTATGTACCACTTTGTCTTCTGTTGCTGGACACTTGGGCTGCTTCCATATCTCGGCTATGGAAAAAAAATGCTGCAGTAGGCTTAGGGGTGCCTCTGTGCTTTCAGAATGTTGAGTCTGATGTGTCAACTGCCACAACAGTTGTGGCAACTCAGGAAGGGAGCCAGGTGCAGGAGGTAAGAGGAGGAGTGCAGCTTTAGGCAATCTGAGTTGAGGTGTCTGTTGGACGTGCAGGTGTAGGTTCTGGTTGGACAGTCAAAATGTAGGAATGGGTGCTTGGGGGAAGAGAGATGCAATCATGCTGTTGCCAAGGGATATATTCCTTGTAGAGAGAGTGACAGTTAAGGATTTAGGGTAATTCCTTCTTTTCTTGGGCAGATAAAGGGGAAGAATAAAGGAGTAGTGGATGGAAGGGGAGGGACGTGGCTTTGATGCCAGGAAGGCATTTTTGCACAGATGTCTAGAGAAGAGAGATTTCAAGGAATGAAATGTCAGCAATGTTCGATGATGTGAAAAGTTGCAAAGCAGCTTGATTAGGGGGTGGGGGTAGATCGAGGAGGTTGTCACTGAGTACTGAAAGAAAATGGGAGGTGAGTAGTGGAGTCCTAAGCCAGACATAGAGATAGAGTGACTGGGCATGAGACCATGGAGGTCACACACAAGAATAGCCTTTTAGAAAGTTTGATGGTAAAGACACAGACGATCATAACTCCAGACATAGCTTGGACAAGGGTGGGTTTTACAGGCTGTGTTTACCTATTTGCAGGTTGACTGAAGGGAGATGACAGATGGTGCATGCTGCTGGATGTTGTGGGTTGAGATGGGATCAGGTATACAGAAAAGCACACAGAGAGGAGTGTATGGATGCCCTGACTGCTTCTGTAGAACACAAGGCCAACATTAGGCATGGAGGGAATGGAACGTGGCTCAAGGAGATGTGCAGTCTCAGATACAGACCACATGGCTCAGAGTCTTACAGGGCTCTCCTTGCCTCCGCGTGGCCCTTCTCACAGGGTTTTAGTTTTGAAGAGTCCTTTTGTTTCTCTGGGTTTGGGGTGTGACTGGAGAGACATAGCAGAGAGCAAGGGCTGAGGAAAGACCAAGAGGGCAGGAACTCACAGAGGGGAGTCTACTACCCTCTCTGCCTTTTCTGGTATGGGCTCTCTCCTGATCTGGATGGACGGATGACCTGCCATTACTTCTTTTAAAAATGCATTTGGCTTTACCCTGCCAGAAAGCAACACATGTTTATTGAAGAATAGTGGGAAACCCTAGAGAAACTGATGGAAGAAAATAAGCCCTCAGCTGAAGACAACCATTCAAAAGTTCTGGCACCTTTTCCTCCCAACTTTCACTGAAGTTGAACAGATAAATGTATATATATGAAGTGATTTCTTGGAAAACCAAAAAAAAAAAAAAAAGATACCAACAACAAGAAAACAAAAAAGATAACAAAGCAGAAGAAAACGGTGTTCATTTTCTTCCTGAGGCTGCCCTTCCTCGATACTGCTACTTGGTTTTACTACCTGCTTTTCTCCCTGGGCTTTCTTGACAAAACATGGTTCCACTACTTTTACCTTCTTCAAAGTGTTTGACAGAGTCGTTTGCTTTCAACATGGAGTTTGAGCAAAATGGACTATTGTTTTAAAATATTCTATCATGTGTGCTGTAATATCTCATCCTGGACATGATATAAATGCTATGATAAAAAGAAGAGATGCTTTTAAAGTGATCACCAGAGTTGTGAAATTCATGGGCATGATCCTTCTTTTTTTTTAAAAAAGATTTTATTTATTTATTTGACAGACAGAGATCACAAGTAGGCAGAGAGGCAGGCAGAGAGAGGAGAAAGCAGGCTCCCTGCAGAGTAGAAAGCCCGATGTGGGGCTCGATCCCAGGACCCTGGGATCATGACCTGAGCTGAGGGCAGAGGCTTAACCCACTGAGCCACCCAGGCGCCCCGACATGATCCTTCTTTTGAGGGTCATAATTCATTTAATTTTTTTCTGCTCCAGCTTAACCTTCGCAGTCTTCAGTTGTTATGTGCATTAGACACAGTATTAGCAGTAGTGGCAGTAAAAATACTCCTGTCACTCTTTACAGGTACCATTTTACTAGCATCTCCTTACCACTGTAGCAGCTTTAAACCCTGTTTCCACCCTGTTCATTCCTTTAAATGCCTTTTCCTTAAAACCTTTCCTTAGTTTTTGGTGTTCTATAGCTTTACCACAAATTGTTTAATTGAAGATTTCTCATCTTGCTTGGTATCTGTGCATTTCCTGTATTTCTGGATTTATCATTTTTGTAATATCCTCAGCTGTTTTCTTCTGAAATTTTGACTCTGTCCTTCTGCTGTACTTCCCAGGATTCTTATTTAAACCTCTCGTCTGTTGTTCGTGTCTCTCAAGCTGGTGTTCATCCTCTTCTCCTGCCTCCTTGTGTTGCATTCTGGGGAATGTCTTCACATCTTGGTGCAGTGTTGTGAAGTCCTTCATTCGGGGCTCATCTACTGCCCCACCATTCTGGTGTGTTTTCTGTTGTGTTTTACGTCTCAGTGATTTTTGGTCCCTGTTTAACTTCCTTCAGTTCCATGTTCACACTTGGCCTGTTGCTTTTGATAGGCTCTTGATCCTTCTTCATTTTTAAACCTCTTTTGTGTTCTTAAATAATTAACATGTAATATTTTCTATTCTGTATCTGATCATTCCAGTGTCTAAAGTCTTCATTTTCCCTCAGTCTTCTGTCTCTCACAGTGGCCTCATTTCTTGCATGCTCTGTGAAGGGATTTTGAGACCAGATTTATTGGAACATAGATGTAATCTCTTTTAATTCTGTTTTTTGGTGTTTTTTTGTTTGTTTGTTTGTTTGTTTGTCTGTCTGTTTTTTCCTGGAGGGTTTGTCTTTCCTTTGCCAGGAGGCTGGAAGTGTTCTTGGTTGGGATCACTTTGGTTCCATTTGAGGGTCCTGGTTTATTAAGGAAATCTCAGGTTCAGTTCCCCCAACTTACCGTGTGGTGGGAACGGGGTCTGGAGGGCACAGGCCTGTAGAGATCCTGCAGTGAAAATGGCATTTGGTCTCTGGCACCCTGATTTGTTTCTCTTGAGCTTGTTGCTTACAGATCAGGTTTTGGCTCACTTGTTTCTGCCACCTCCCTCTTCCTGCTTCCTTTCCTACCATTTTCTAAGTCCTTTGCTAGTTTTCCGATGTCTTCTAAGCCCAGAAATGTTTTGTGCATTTCATTTGCCATCACTAATTGCAAGTCTCCTCCTGAAGCAGGAAGACCAGAGCCAGACACTGTAATGCTCTGCCTCCCACAGAGGAGATTTTAATACCCTCTCCTCGTGTTCAGAAATTCTAGATTGGAGATGGAGTTATGGATACATTACCATCTACAGAGGATTAGTTGCCTATATAATAGAACAAGTATGCATTATTCTAATCTTCCTAAAACTTCCATTTTGCATAATAAATATGAATGAATAAGGAACCCGCATTACTTTAGTTTATGCAGATGTTCGCTTTCTGTCTCTGGCTTTAGATGGTAGGTTGTCATTTGTATGGTTCATTCTGAAAATTGGGTAACTTCATTCTTATTTTCTACATGTTGGTGCCATATAAAGTGATGATTTATGGAGATTCAGAGGTAAATATTTATCAACATCTAAATAATTGGGGAAGGCTTCCTTTACAAAAGGTAGAATTATTAAGACCTGTTTAATCACAGAAGGGATATCCTGTAAAGCTAGCCCATGAATAAAAAGTGGATCAGAAGAAAGCAGAGAGAGGAGAGAATTTGGAAGGAGCACGTGGAGGGACACCTACTGCCTATCCCTGTAAGTCAGGGGCAATCTGGAAGGGAAACCTTGTTAAAGGAGGCAGTAGTGTTTAGATGTAATGAGCTACTGGAAACCTCACAGTGTTCTGGTGAAGCAAGTGGTGTGCAATCAAGTCCGCAGCCCAGTTGAAGTTGTGGCCTCAGGCAGCAAGCGAGCAGGCCTTTCTATCTGCCTTTATCTCCAGTGGGAGTGACTTGTCCTCCTTGAAGTCAGCCTCCAGACATCTTTTCCTGTCGCTACACATCTGTGCATCACTGAGAATTTCTGCGGTTGCTGCTTCATGGAGATGTTTGTCAGTTTTGGGTTTTGTTTGTTTGTTTTGTTTTTTACCGAGGTTCACTTGCTAACTTTTCTCTTCTCTTAAAAAAAAATATATTTAATCTAGGAGTGCCTGGGTGGCTCAGTGGGTTAAAGCCTCTGCCTTCGGCTCGGCTTGAAGGCATGATCCCAGGGTCCTGGGATTGAGCCCCACATCAGGCTCTCTGTTCAGCAGGGAGCCTGCTTCCCTTCCTCTCTCTCTGCCTGCCTCTCTGCCTATTTGTGATCTCTGTCTGCCAAATAAATAAATAAAATCTTTAAAAAATATATGTGTTTAATCTAGGGGCACCTGGGTGGCTAAGTGGGTGGGTTAAGCCTGTCTCTTCAGCTCAGGTTATGATCTCAGGGTCCTGGGATTGAGTCCTGCATCAGCAGGGAGCCCTCTTCCTCCTCCTCCTCTCTCTCTCTCTCTTTCTCTCTGCCTCTCTGCCTACTTGTGATCTCTCTCTGTCAAATAAATAAGTAAGTAAATAAATCTTTTAAAAATATATATATAATCTCTTCCAGGAAGAGATTATGCTGAGTGAAAAAAGTCAAGCAGAGAGAGTCAATTATCATATGGTTTCACTTATTTGTGGAGCATTACAAATAGCATGGTGGACAAGGGGAGATAGAGAGAAGGGAATTGAGGGAAACTGGAAGGGGAGGTGAACCATGACAGACTATGGACTCTGAAAAATAATCTGAGGGTTTTGAAGGGGTAGGGGGTGGGAGGTTGGGGGAACCAGGTGGTGGGTATTTGAGAGGGCACGGATTGCATGGAGCACTGGGTGTGGTGCAAAAACAACGAATACTGTTACACTGAAAATATATATATATATATATTTCATCTCTTATTACCATGTATTTCAAATGGTAGTGAGGGATGATGGTGTGGGACCCCATGAAGTGAATTTACACTGCCATCTTGACCACAATATAAGTGTCGTACACAGCCGTCCTGTGTCCCCTTTCGTTCTGTAATGGATTCTCTCTTCCCAGCTGTTATCAATAGAAGACAGGGGTCTTTGTTCTTGTAGGTGACTTGTCCAAGATCGCACAACTTTCGAGGTTTAACCTTTGGTCTGATTGTAGGACCCATTTTCTTTAACTCAGTGCCATGCAACCTACCATGTAGGACTCTCAATACTCTCCTGCTTTTGAAGCTGTACTCCACAGGCCACGTCTACCAGTGCATATCTATTTTTGTCTAGTTCACTCATTTATTGCACACATTTACTGGATGCCAGCTATGTGTTTCAGGCACCTTTCTAGGTGCTGGAGATATGGCAGTGGGCAAGTCAAACACAACCCCCTGCCCTCATTGAGCATGTTCCATTTCCTACTACTGGAAGCATCCACCAGGAACAATGGACTTATGCCAGAAGTCCAGCAATGATATGAGTTCCAGAAATTTCTGAATGGTTCTTTGTGGAAGTGATGATTTGGCGGCAGCCCTCAAGGTAGCTACCTGCACAGGCAAAAAAAAAAAAAAAAAAAAAAAAGGAGGGCTGGTGTAGAAATGCCTGATGAATGTGTTTCAAGGTCAAATAACTGAGCCAGGTCTTTAAGGTCTTATTTAGCTCTGAGATTTTTCAAGAACTTTCCATGATACATAAGCATATTATAGAAAAAACCCTATTCAAAGCACACTGTAAATTTGGAGGACGATTGTCTTTGCATTATTTTTGTGATTAAATGACAGTTGATGATACAGGCACTGTTGTAAGTCACTTATCCCTGTGCAAACACTTTGTGGTAAATTCTTTTATCATCCTTATTTTTCAGAGGTAGAGACTGATGCAAAGGGAGAAATTTGGTGGTTCTCCACTGGCCACAGCTAAGCAAGCAAAAAGCAAAAAGCAGAGCCTGCATTGGAACCAGGCACTGTGGCTCCAGACCCCAACTCTTCACCCTTGGGCTTCTTGCAGCACGCCTGATTTCTTGTCACTAAGAACTTGGTGCAGGAGTTTAACGGTACCTTTAACTTCTAGTTTTTCTTTCTCAGAACTGAATCTGCATTGCAGTGCATCTCTGCATAAACATGTGTTTAATTTTGTCACCTTTAATTTTGTTTTTAGGTAAGATCTGAAGGAGTCAATCTGTTTCTTCTGTGGCTTCAAGCACTTCAGACAAACTTTGCAGAAGAGCAGGTGCTGATTTTTGCTTGCCTCGTGCCTGGTTTCCCAGCGATCATGTCATCCTTAGGGACCTGCATGGTGGAGACACTCATCAGTCCTAGCCCTGGTGTGGCGGATGGTGAGGAACATTTTAGCCAGCCTTACAGGTTGAAATGACTCTGGAAGTTCTCTTGAGGGATTCCTCAGCTTGTCATGATCCTGAATAGAACCCTTTATTTCGTAGATGGGTTTGGAGGAGGAATTATCCCCTGCTCTTGTTCACAGTAATGTCTTACAGACATTAGAATAGAAAGAATCAGAGCCTTTTTTATATGCAATGAGGATGGGAGACATTTACTGAAGTGGTGGAAACAGGAATGGAAGGGAGGACTCAGATGTTGGAAGCAGCAGGAAGTGGAGACACATCATGTATCTGGAGTGTTTTCTTGGCTGTGAATGAAATTTATTTTATTTTATTTATTTTTTAAGATTTTTACTTATTTATTTGTCAGAGAGAGAGAGAGAGAGAGAGAGCACAGGCAGACAGAGTGGCAGGCAGAGAGAGAGAGAAGCAGGCTCAAGGAGCCAGATGTGGGACTCGATCCCAGGACGCTGGGATCACGACCTGAGTGGAAGGCAGACGCTTAACCAACTGAGCCACCCAGGCTTCCCGGTGTGAATGAAATTTAAATCTGCCATCCAAAACTACTGTTTATTGTCCTCAGCATGATTGTTTCACGAGTCGACATTCATCTGCTCACCCAGCCCTGTATTTTCATGCCGCATTCATGGAAAGACAGTAGCTGCTTCCTGGGAAAGTCATGGCAACCATCTGTGTCCCATGAGTTTTTAAGGAACTTGCCAGTTAGGGCCAATGATTGATTAATGCACATCACTTTATTGCCCAAAGACAGGTATTTGATCCTTAGGCTGACCGAAGCAGAATTTGGCAGAGAGAAGAATAGTTTAGAGGGAGAGGTGGCTTCATGGGACTTTGTACCGTACTTCCAACCCCTGCATGGTTGCTGGCCTGGAGTGTAGCATGAGCAGGTTCCAAAGGAGGGGCAGATGTATTTTAATGAAGGCCATTTTTTAAAAACCCTTTGAACGTTGGTGAAAGAACTCCTTTTTTTCCCCACTCTGGAGCAAAGATATATCCACAAGAATCACTCCTCTCTTGCCGGTCATATAAGGGGAAAGGATCGCTGAGGACCAAACATGCTTTTTCCTTCAAGTACTATTGAACTGTATGGTTATTCAGGTAAAAGCAAAATCTTGGATAATTCAGGAATGGTCTTTCTCTTGATAGGAAAGAGGAAACATTGCTTATTTTCTCCCATCTCATCCATATTTTGTATGTTTGCTTGTTTGTTTGTTTGTTTGTTTGTTTTTTGAGTTGACTCTTTAAGATATTTCACTAGAACTTGAATATGTGCTATATCACATCAGCAAAGACCTGGCATACATAATATTTTGTGTGAGAGTGTATGTCAAGCAAACATTTCAGTTCTCCCATCTGCTTTTATATTACCATATTCACACAGAACACTTCACTTGTAACACTGTGGCTGAGGCCGTGGATTTTTCCCTCACCAGGCAACTCTGCAACACCAGCTGGGTGTCCTGTAGTTTTACTCAGCTTTGACACTGTCTGCCTTGATATGGCATCTGATCCCACAGATTAAGGGCTCAGTCCCGTGAGACTGTTCCATCACATTCAGGTGCCAGTCATAAGTAGGAGGGGCCCAGGTTACCCACAACTTCTCTACAACTTGGCTACAAATCAGAGGTTCCTTCAACTCCTCCTCTGGTTCAACTGAATGGCTCGCAGAACTCTGGGAAACATTTGTTTTCATTTGCAATTTATGAAAGATATGATAAAGGATACAGATGAACAGTCAGATGCAGAGACACAAAGGGCACAGTCTGGGAGGGTCCCAAGCACAGGAATGTCTATTCCTGTGGAGCTGGGTTTTATCCCCCTCCTGGTACCTGGATATGTTTACTTACCTGGAAGTGTCCTGAGACCCCTGCTATGAGGATTTTTTAAAAAAGATTTTATTTATTTATCAAAGAGAGAGAGGGGGAGAGAGCAAGCACAGGCAGACAGAATGGCAGGCAGAGGCAGAGGGAGAAGCAGGCTCCCTGCTGAGCAAGGAGCCCGATGTGGGACTCGATCCCAGGATGCTGGGATCATGACCTGAGCCGAAGTCAGCTGCTTAACCAACTGAGCCACCCAGGCGTCCCTGCTATGAGGATTTTTATGGAGGCTTCCTTACATAGATGTGCTCTGCTTTTAGCCCCCTCCCCTCTCTGGGGGAATGTAGGGGTTGGGGTGGGGGTGCCGAAGATTCTAAATTCTAATCATGGTGTGGTCTTCCTGGTGATGTGTCCCCACTGAGGAGCCATCTCGGAGCCCACCCAGAGTTGTGTTATTAGAACAAAATATTAAACTCAAAATGGATGGAAGACCTCAATGTAAGATAGGAATTCTTGCCAGTTTTCTTAAGGTGATTCTTTCTCTCTGCTATCCCTCAAGATTCTGTCCTTGCCTCCCTTCCTGACTGCACTGTCCTATTGGGCAATCTTGCCTATTGGGCAGGTGGAATGGACCAGTAGGGTCAAAATGCACAGCTTCTAGAAGGCAAAGGGATACTCCAGTCTGCTCTCAGGACTTTGGAGTCTTTGTGTTTTTGGTGCTGGTGAAAGGAAATGAGAGAGGAGAGCAGACAAGAAAGAATGCTGTCATTAGAGAGAACTGGTAAGATAAAATACAGGCATGATGAGTAGAATGAGTTTAAAAACATGATACCATTGGGTGATTTTTTTAATACTCAGTAAGAATATTTTTAACAAAGTGAACCATTTAGTTTTGAAATATTCATTCTTAGCATAATTTGAGTTTTAAGATAGGATTACATTACATGATTGTCAACATTATTTGTCACCATGACTTTTTTTTAATTTCGGATAGGAATTTTAATAAGATAGCATTTTATTTCAGTAGACATTTAAGTTAAAATTTAAATGTATATATGTTCTTTCCCACATATTATCCAAAGGCTACAAATTAGAGTGGAAGAATAAGGAGAATCAAGATACTTGTTTTAAAGTTCTTTTTACACTGTTTTGAAAATATTGTCTTCCTCATTTATTTCCATCATTTACCATGTTAGCAAAATCTACAAACTTGTACTTGGTAAGTACTGATTGGGCTGGGTATAGAGGATGTCCACAGGGAAGCTGCCATTCTCTTTCAAAGTGACCTTTGTTTATTTTTAAGCAAAATAGTCACTTTATTCTTATATTTAATGGTAACTTTATTGTAAGAGGTTTAAAGTTTCCTAATAAATGATTTTACCTATTTGTACAAACTATTTATTTGTACCTCAGGAAGACTGTGGCTCCTAAAATAATTCAACATGTGTCATGATTCTTCTTGGTATAATTATATTTAAAATTAAGTTTTAAAATTTTAATTTTTAATTGAAACTGTTTATTGAAGGCAGTGTTTATTTTCTCATGCAAAGATGTTGAAATAAACATTCTCGTTGAAGTCTTCTCTTAACGGTGTTGAGGTATGGTGACCCCAGACCCCAGACCTTGCCCAGTGGTGAGGCAGACCATCCCAGGCCATGCAATTGCCCAGAGTAGCCCTTCCTTATATCCTGGATCTTTCATCCACTATGTGCTACTTACAGCTTCTTATGGAGGGGCCAATATTTGGGCAACTGTGCAACCTAAGGGCAGTAAGCTCCAGAGAGGAAGGAAACATGAGGGAATTTCTAGTTTCACTGCTCAGGGTTTTTTGGGTTTTTGTTTGTTTGTTTGTTTGTTTGTTTTCCCCTATGAAAAATGAAGGCTCACAGGACATAAGTATCCCTTTGATTGGTGCTGGGGTGGGGAAGCAAATTTTCTTCTCCCTATTATTGGAAAGCAGGCAAAATTAGTTAAAGTGAATAATCAGAAACAATTTGGGAGGGAAAGAGATCAAAACAGGCATTAATCCATGTGGTGAATGTGGACTACTAATTCAGTTGTCTTTGGGTGTTTACTTATATACACACAAATGTGCATGCTTGGATCAGGGGAAAGCAGCAAAACCTTGATGCCTTTTGAAATATGTAGAAGTACTAACCTTTAGAGGTACCGGGCTGTGTATTTGTTAGCTATCTGTATATGGGTATTTTTTTCAGAACTTGATTCTGATTTGATAAATAGTCTATATTCACTGTGGAAAACATAGTATACTTTAATATATTGAATTAAAGTTCTTTATTGAGAACTTGTCTGCCTCATGCAAGTGCCTCCAGGTATATAAAAGGTGGGAGGTCGGGGTACCAGGTGGTGGGTAATATAGAGGGCATGGATTGCATGGAGCACTGGGTGTGGTACAAAAACAATGAATACTGTTATGCTGAAAATAAAAAAAAAAGAAAGTAAGAGAGCTGGACATACAGCAAGTAGTAGCTCAAGTCCAATACCATGTAACTTTTTGTATTGATTATGAAATTTAAAGGAGAAAGGGACTTTTTTTATTATTCTATTTCTTTTCAGTGTTCCAGAATTCATTGTTTATGCACCACACCCAGTGCTTCATGCAATATGTGCCCTCCATAATACCCATCACCAGGCTCACCCAACCCCCTACCTGCCTCCCTTCTAAAGCCCTCAGTTTTCTTCTCAGAGTCCACAGTCTCTCATGGTTTGTCTCCCCCACCAAATTCCCTCAACTCACTTCTCCCCTCCATCTCCCAATGTCGTCTGTGTTATTCCTTATGCTCCAGAAGTAAGAAACCATATGATAATTGACTCTGCTTGACTTATTTCACTCAGCATAATCTCTTCCAGACCAGTTCATGTTGATACAAAAGTTGGGTATTCATTCTTTCTGATGGAGGCATAATAATCCATATTGTATATGGACCACATCTTTATCCATTCATCCATTGAAGGGCATCTTGGTTATTTCCATACTTTAGTGACTTTGGCCATTGCTGCTATGAACATTGGTGTACAGATGGCCCTTCTTTTCACTACATCTGTATCTTCTTGGTATATACCGAGTGCAGTTGCAGGGTCATAGGGCAGCTCCATTTTAATTTTTTTGAGGAATTTCCACACTGTTTCCCAATGTGGCTGCACCAAGAAAGGGACTTGTTATTAATTCTGTGGAGCTGGTCAAGTCAAAATTCAAAGATGAATTTTTTCAGACATAAAGTAGTTTATACTGATTCTATTCTTCAGATTCATCTACAAGGAAAAGGCTATAAAACTAAAGTCTCGTGGATTTGATTAGGGTAGTATTGGATGTTAAAGTACCTGAAATGATGAAGAATGTCTGTACATTCTTCTAGATTTGTTTCAGTCCTAAAATATTAAATTAGTTATAATGTATGTGAAAATATCCTTACTATTAGAATTGCTTATCCTTTCTCAAATTTTCTAGTGGCTTAGTACTTAGTACTTCCACCGCTGTATGCCATAGCTATAATAAGCAAGCAGTAACAGGAGTCACCATCCCACCTTTGTCAGGTCACAAGGCAGAATCAGAAACAAGTCTACCAAAAAATGTCATCCCTAATAATTTCTGGTACTTTAATTTTAAAGTTTTAGTTGATATTCATCCAATCAAATATATAGCTGAGGTATATGTTTGTGAGAAATTGAACTGTTTAGGGTGGTGGCTTACACTCACTCCCCTAATCATGTATTCTGTTTCCTTCCAGACATCCCCCATTTGAGACCAGCGCCAGTGTATGTACATTACTACAACTCAAGACAATGAAAACATTTATAGTATAAAAATTCCATACATGGCAATTCACATTGTTTTTATTAAATGGATTATAAATTTCTTTTTGGAAAAAAGTATCTAGCTATAATCCAAAACACTCAAAATCGAGTTGCTGTACTGCCCCAAATCATACAGGTATGTCATTCCTCTTTTTCTTATATTTTACATAGGTAAAAATACACTAACACATACCAAAGTAATTGACTCATAGGGGTTTTGGTTCCTAAAGGATGCTGGTTCTAGGGATTATGTTTATGGGTGGGCTCTCTCTCTGTTGCTGAGGTGTCAGAGGGACTTCTGAGATAGCACTTGCCATGCCCTGCTGACATTGCCATGACAAGGTGATCTTGGGGGCCAGGGAGATGTTCTGAAAACATGATGTTGTGTGCAGTCTCCTGGACCCTCTCATTTTCCTTCCTTTGCTCAAGAGCCAGTGACATCAGAGCATAAGACCAGGGGCCTGTGTTGCCTTCACCCATCCCCAGCACCAGGCAGGCCCTCAATAATCATGTAGGTGGGCTGTGGGAAGGACCTATTTGACTGCCAAGTGCCTCTTGGCATCTCAGAGGGAGCAGTGGAAGAGACCTCAGGATTTTGAGGTGCCATGATGGAATGCCTGGAAGAAAAGGCAGACTCTCTTTAGAAGGCTTTCAGTGAAGACCTCTTTCTGTGTGGGGCCCATGGTATACCTTCCCTCTCTTGTGGTCCTTGGTCATAGAGAAATGGGCTTTCCCAGGAGGTTGGGTTTCTTAGAGACTTTGTGCTGTGTAAGGAAGGACAACTTGGGGAGGTTTGAGAGGGGCTGCTTCATGGCAGGGGCCTGCTTTTATGCACAAAGCATGGTCCCCTTAGAGTAGCTTCGCTGATGCCCCAGAGTTCCCAAAAGTGTGACTAGGCCTGAGCTGCAAGAGTTCACACACCTGAGTGGCAGGTAGCATCTTGGTGGAGGAGCACCAAACTGAGGTCCAGAGCACGTGTCCTCATTGATTAAGAACTGACTACAGAGGGGGAGGAGTCAAGATGGTGGAGAAGTAGCAAGCTGAGACTGCTTCAGCTAGCCGGAGATCAGCTAGATAGCTTATCTAAAGATTGCAAACACCTGAAAATCCATCGGCAGATCGAAGAGAAGAAGAACAGCAATTCTGGAAACAGAAAAACAACCACTTTCTGAAAGGTAGGACCGGCGGAGAAGTGAATCCAAAGCGACGGGAAGATAGACCCTGGGGGGAGGGGCCGGCTCCCGGCAAGCGGCGGAGCAACCACACACAAAATCAGGACTTTTAAAAGTCTGTTCCGCTGAGGGACATGGCTCCAGAGGCTAAACCGGGGCGAAACCCACGCGGGTCAGCGTGGCCTCAGGTCCCGCAGGGTCACAGAAGGATCGGGGGTGTCTGAGTGTCGCAGAGCTTGCGGGTATTGGAACGGGAAAGCCGGGTACAGAAACAGAGCCGACAGTAAGCTCGCAGCTCGGTGTTACCTTGAACCGATCGCAGGCTCGGTGAGCTCAGAGCGCGGCCGGAGGTCAGGCAGACGGGAGTAACTGGGCGCTGTTCTCTGAGGGCGCACTGAGGAGTGGGGCCTTGGGCTCTCAGCTCCTCCGGGCCGGAGACCAGGAGGCCGCCATTTGTATTCCCGTCCTCCGGAAAACTACGGCAAGCGCTCAGGGAACAAAAGCTCCTGAAAGCAAACCCGAGCGGATTACTCACCCCGGCCCCGGGTAAAGGAGGTGTAATTCCGCCTGGGGCAAAGACACTTGAGAATCACTACAACAGGCCCCTCCCCCAGAAGATCAACAAGAAATCCAGCCGAGACCAAGTTCACCTACCAAGGAGTGTGGTTTCAATACCAAGGAGAGCAGCAGAATTCCAGAGGAGGAGAAAGCCAAGCACGGAACTCATGGCTTTTTTCCTGTGATTTTTTTTAGTCTTGCAGTTAATTTAATTTTTTCTTTTTCTTTTTTTTTTCTTTTTCTTCTCGCCTTCGAATAAATTTTTTTTAACTGTTACCTTTTTCTTTTTTAACGATTTTTTACTAGTTTATCTAATATATATATTTTTTCTTTTTTACATTTTTCTCAGGTGTTTTCTTTTTTAAAAAAAAATTTTTTTCTTTTCTTTTTTCTTTTTTTTTTCTTTCTTTCTTTTTGAACCTCTTTTTATCCCCTTTCTCCACACTCACGATTTTGGATCTCTTCTAATTTGGTTAAAGCATATTTTCCTGGGGTTGTTGCCACCCTTTTAGTATTTTACTTGCCCCTTCATTTACTCTTATCAGGCCAAAATGACAAGACGTAAAAATTCAATGCAAAAAAAAGAACAAGAGGCAGTACCGAAGGCTAGGGACCTAATCAATACAGACATCGGTAATATGTCAGATCTAGAGTTCAGAATGACAATTCTCAAGGTTCTAGCCGGGCTCGAAAAAGGCATGGAATATATTAGAGAAACCCTCTCGAGAGATATAAAAGCCCTTTCTGGAGAAATAAAAGAACTAAAATCTAACCAAGTTGAAATCAAAAAAGCTATTAATGAGGTGCAATCAAAAATGGAGGCTCTCACTGCTAGGATAAATGAGGCAGAAGAAAAAATTAGTGATATAGAAGACCAAATGACAGAGAATAAAGAAGCTGAGCAAAAGAGGGACAAACAGCTACTGGACCACGAGGGGAGAATTCGAGAATTAAGTGACACCATAAGACGAAACAACATTAGAATAATTGGGATTCCAGAAGAAGAAGAAAGAGAGAGGGGAGCAGAAGGTATACTGGAGAGAATTATTGAAGAGAATTTCCCCAATATGGCAAAGGGAACGAGCATCAAAATTCAGGAGGTTCAGAGAACGCCCCTCAAAATCAATAAGAATAGGCCCACACCCCGTCACCTAATAGTGAAATTTACAAGTCTCAGTGACAAAGAGAAAATCCTGAAAGCAGCCCAGGAAAAGAAGTCTGTAACATACAATGGTAAAAATATTAGATTGGCAGCTGACTTATCCACAGAGACCTGGCAGGCCAGAAAGAGCTGGCATGATATTTTTAGAGCACTAAATGAGAAAAACATGCAGCCCAGAATACTATATCCAGCTAGGCTATCATTGAAAATAGAAGGAGAGATTAAAAGCTTCCAGGACAAACAACAACTGAAAGAATTTGCAAATACCAAACCAGCTCTACAGGAAATATTGAAAGGGGTCCTCTAAGCAAAGAGAGAGCCTACAAGTGGTAGATCAGAAAGGAACAGAGACCATATACAATAACAGTCACCTTACAGGCAATACAATGGCACTAAATTCATATCTCTCAATAGTTACCCTGAATGTGAATGGGCTAAATGCCCCTGTCAAAAGACACAGGGTATCAGAATGTATAAAAAAACAAAACCCATCTATATGTTGCCTCCAAGAAACTCATTTTAAGCCCGAAGACACCTCCAGATTTAAAGTGAGGGGGTGGAAAAGAATTTACCATGCTAATGGACATCAGAAGAAAGCAGGAGTGGCAATCCTTATATCAGAACAATTAGATTTTAAGCCAAAGACTATAATAAGAGATGAGGAAGGACAATATATCATACTCAAAGGGTCTGTCCAACAAGAAGATTTAACAATTTTAAACATCTATGCCCCCAACGTGAAAGCAGCCAACTATATAAACCAATTAATAACAAAATCAAAGAAACACATCAACAACAATACAATAATAGTAGGGGACTTTAACACTCCCCTCACTGAAATGGACAGGTCATCCAAGCAAAAGATCAGCAAGGAAATAAAGGTCTTAAACGACACACTGGACCAGATGGACATCACAGATATATTCAGAACATTTCATCCCAAAGCAACAGAACACACATTCTTCTCTAGTGCACATGGAACATTCTCCAGAATAGATCACATCCTCGGTCCTAAATCAGGACTCAACCGGTATCAAAAGATTGGGATCATTCCCTGCATATTTTCAGACCACAATGCTCTAAAGCTAGAACTCAACCACAAAAGGAAGTTTGGAAAGAACCCAAATACATGGAGACTAAACAGTATCCTTCTAAAGAATGAATGGGTCAACCGGGAAATTAAAGAAGAAATGAAAAAAATCATGGAAACAAATGATAATGAAAATACAACGGTTCAAAATCTGTGGGACACAATAAAGGCAGTCCTGAGAGGAAAATATATAGCGGTACAAGCCTTTCTCAAGAAACAAGAAAGGTCTCAGGTACACAACCTAACCCTACACCTAAAGGAGCTGGAGAAAGAACAAGAAAGAAACCCTAAGCCCAGCAGGAGAAGAGAAATCATAAAGATCAGAGCAGAAATCAATGAAATAGAAACCAAAAAAACAATAGAACAAATCAACGAAAGTAGGAGCTGGTTCTTTGAAAGAATTAATAAAATTGATAAACCCCTGGCCCGACTTATCAAAAAGAAAAGAGAAAGGACCCAAATAAATAAAATCATGAATGAAAGAGGAGAGATCACAACTAACACCAAAGAAATACAAACTATTATAAGAACATACTATGAGCAACTCTACGGCAATAAATTTGACAATCTGGAAGAAATGGATGCATTCCTAGAAACATATAAACTACCACAACTGAACCAGGAAGAAATAGAAAGCCTGAACAGACCCATAACCAGTAAGGAGATTGAAACAGTCATTAAAAATCTCCAAACAAACAAAAGCCCAGGGCCAGACGGCTTCCCGGGGGAATTCTACCAAACATTTAAAGAAGAACTAATTCCTATTCTCCTGAAACTGTTCCAAAAAATAGAAATGGAAGGAAAACTTCCAAACTCATTTTATGAGGCCAGCATCACCTTGATCCCAAAACCAGACAAGGATCCCACCAAAAAAGAGAGCTATAGACCGATATCCTTGATGAACACAGATGCGAAAATACTCAACAAAATACTAGCCAATAGGATTCAACAGTACATTAAAAAGATTATTCACCACGACCAAGTGGGATTTATTCCAGGGCTGCAAGGTTGGTTCAACATACGCAAATCAGTCAATGTGATACAACACATCAATAAAAGAAAGAACAAGAACCATATGATACTCTCAATAGATGCTGAAAAAGCATTTGACAAAGTACAGCATCCCTTCCTGAACAAAACTCTTCAAAGTGTAGGGATAGAGGGCACATACCTCAATATCATCAAAGCCATCTATGAAAAACCCACCGCAAATATCATTCTCAATGGAGAAAAACTGAAAGCTTTTCTGCTAAGGTCAGGAACACGGCAGGGATGTCCATTATCACCACTGCTATTCAACATAGTACTAGAGGTCCTAGCCTCAGCAATCAGACAACAAAAGGAAATTAAAGGCATCCAAATCGGCAAAGAAGAAGTCAAATTATCACTCTTCGCAGATGATATGATACTATATGTGGAAAACCCAAAAGACTCCACTCCAAAACTGCTAGAACTTATACAGGAATTCAGTAAAGTGTCAGGATATAAAATCAATGCACAGAAATCAGTTGCATTTCTCTACACCAACAGCAAGACAGAAAAAAGAGATATTAAGGAGTCAATCCCATTTACAATTGCATCCAAAACCATAAGATACCTAGGAATAAACCTAACCAAAGAGACAAAAAATCTATACTCAGAAAACTATAAAGTACTCATGAAAGAAATTGAGGAAGACACAAAGAAATGGAAAAATGTTCCATGCTCCTGGATTGGAAGAATAAATATTGTGAAAATGTCTATGCTACCTAAAGCAATCTACACATTTAATGCAATTCCTATCAAAGTACCATCCATCTTTTTCAAAGAAATGGAACAAATAATGCTAAAATTTATATGGAACCAGAAAAGACCTCGAATAGCCAAAGGGATATTGAAAAAGAAAGCCAACGTTGGTGGCATCACAATTCCGGACTTCAAGCTCTATTACAAAGCTGTCATCATCAAGACAGCATGGTACTGGCACAAAAACAGACACATAGATCAATGGAACAGAATAGAGAGCCCAGAAATAGACCCTCAAATTTATGGTCAACTCATCTTCGACAAAGCAGGAAAGAATGTCCAATGGAAAAAAGACAGCCTCTTCAATAAATGGTGCTGGGAAAATTGGACAGCCACATGCAGAAAAATGAAATTGGACCATTTCCTTACACCACACACAAAAATAGACTCAAAATGGATGAAGGACCTCAATGTGCGAAAAGAATCCATCAAAATCCTTGAGGAGAACACAGGCAGCAACCTCTTCGACCTCTGCCACAGCAACATCTTCCTAGGAACAACGCAAAAGGCAAGGGAAGCAAGGGAAAAAATGAACTATTGGGATTTCATCAAGATCAAAAGCTTTTGCACAGCAAAGGAAACAGTTAACAAAATCAAAAGACAACTGACAGATTGGGAGAAGATATTTGCAAACGACATATCAGATAAAGGACTAGTGTCCAGAATCTATAAAGAACTTAGCAAACTCAACACCCAAAGAACAAATAATCCAATCAAGAAATGGGCAGAGGACATGAACAGACATTTCTGCAAAGAAGACATCCAGATGGCCAACAGACACATGAAAAAGTGCTCCATATCACTCGGCATCAGGGAAATACAAATCAAAACCACAATGAGATATCACCTCACACCAGTCAGAATGGCTAAAATCAATAAGTCAGGAAATGACAGATGCTGGCGAGGATGTGGAGAAAGGGAACCCTCCTACACTGTTGGTGGGAATGCAAGCTGGTGCAGCCACTCTGAAAAACAGCATGGAGGTTCCTCAGAATGTTGAAAATAGAACTGCCCTATGACCCAGCAATTGCACTATTGGGTATTTACCCTAAAGATACAAATGTAGTGATCCAAAGGGGCACATGCACCCGAATGTTTATAGCAGCAATGTCCACAATAGCCAAACTATGGAAAGAACCTAGATGTCCATCCACAGATGAATGGATCAAGAAGTTGTGGTATATATACACAATGGAATACTATGCAGCCATCAAAAGAAATGAAATCTTGCCATTTGCGACAACATGGATGGAACTAGAGCGTATCATGCTTAGCGAAATAAGTCAAGCAGAGAAAGACAACTATCATATGATCTCCCTGATATGAGGAAGTGGTGATGCAACATGGAGGCTTAAGTGGGTAGGAGAAGAATAAATGAAACAAGATGGGATTGGGAGGGAGACAAACCATAAGTGACTCTTAATCTCACAAAACAAATTGAGGGTTGCTGGGGGGAGGGGGTTTGGGAGAAGGGGGTGGGATTATGGACATTGGGGAGGGTATGTGCTTTGGTGAGTGCTGTGAAGTGTGTAAACCTGGTGATTCACAGACCTGTACCCCTGGGGATAAAAATATATGTTTATAAAAAATAAAAAGTTAAAAAATAATAATAATAAATGTGGAGAGCCATGCAGCAGAAGCTGGGAGTCACGTACTAGGCGAGGCTTGAGGAGAAGGGCAGGTGAATGTTTATGTGGTAGCGCTCCAGGCAACGCACAACCTGTACTGAAGTATCGGGACTAGTATAAGATTAACCAGGGACCATGGGAACGGCACAAAAACAGAGTGAACAATAAGTTTCGGGGTCTCACGTCAGTAGGCACGAGCTCCCCGCATGATCTGGATTGAAATCATCTGTATCCCTTCTGATTGGATGTTATAGTAGTTGTGTTATGTGGTGATTGGTTACTTTCTATCCACTGTATCCTATAACTTGGGGCTGTAATCGGTGTTCGGGGTCCCGGGGCTGAAGATTGTCAATAAAGAAATTTGCCACTCACCTCGTCTGCGGGTCGTTCTTGCGGGTCGAGAGCGACAAATAAAAATTAAAAAAAAAAAAAAAAGAACTGACTACAGAGCTAGACAAACTTATTGTCAAGAAGTCTGAGGGGGATACAGTTACAGTAAAGAGCAGCAAAATACTTACTGAAGATTTTGAAAGGGAGCTTTGGGGTGCGTGGATGGCTCAGTTGGTTAAATGTCTGCCAGAGATCAAACCCTGTGGTGGGGGGTGGGGAGTCCCTGCTAAGTGAGGAGTCTGCTTCTCCCTCTCCCTTTCCCTCTGCCACTCTCCCTGTCTGTGCTCACTTACTGTCTGTCTCTCTGTGTCAAATAAATTTTATAAATCTTTTAAAACATAAAAATACAAGAAAGATTTGAAACTTAAATTCACTAGTTGTAACATGTAATAGGAACCCTGTAAACAGTAATGATCACTGCTGAGAACAAAATTGATTTTTTTAAAGATTTTATTTATTTGGCAGAGAGAGATCCCAAGTAGGCAGAAAGGCAAGCAGAGAGAGAGGAGGAAGCAGGCTCCCCACCGAGCAGTGAGCCCAATGCAGGACTCGATCCCAGGACCCTGAGATCATGACCTGAGCTGAAGGCAGTGGCTTAACCCACTGAGCCACCCAGGTGCCCCACAAAATTGATTTTCCAAAGGAATATCCCAGAACACTGAGGAAAATTTCAAAGAGATGGAAATGAGAAACGAATAAGTAAGATCTGAGGTCAGGTCCAAATCTACCTTGCAAGTACCCTGAGGACAAAAGGAGAAAATAACAGAAGTTATAACTGAACTAATGCAGCATTTACTTGAGCTGAAAAACAGTCATGCCTTCAGTTCATAAAGCCTTCAAGTCCCAGGGAGAACTAGCTGAACAGACTCAAACCAAAACAGACGTAAACCTATTTGACTTTCAGGGACTAAGAAAAAATTGTCAGAGTTCCAGACAGAAACCACCAGTTCCTTCTAGAAAATGAGACAGAGTATCATTGAATATTGACTTTATGCTCTATCCCTCAGAGCTGAAAGAACTCTCTTTCTTAGAACTCTTGCTTCCTATCACATATGTAAGCAGATGTCAGATTGATTAACCTTGTAACTTGGTTTAAGTTCTAACTCTACAAACAAAATGATAAAGAATTTGGAGACAATCTAGGGGCATGTAAAAATTTGGGAAGTGGTAGACTACCTTAGGTAGAGATAAGACCCACAGACCATAGAAGAAATGACATGCCACTTTATTTTAAAAATTTGAAAAAGATTTGTATATCAAAAAAGAGTAAAGCTGCATGTGGGCAACAGGCTGTGAAAAGCATCTGTAACATCAGCTGTTCAAGGAGTTCATGTCTCTGACGTGCCTACAAATTGAGAAGAAGACAAACAGTCCGATTGAAAAACAGACCAAATGAGAGGAAGGAGAAGTTCATGGAAAAGGAAACAGAAATGACCCTGGATTTCATAGTGAGCCAGGGAACACCATTAGTTCTGGACCATGTTGAGACACCTTTATTCACTCACCCTGTAGACAAAAACTAAAAATCATCAGGTAGACAAAAATTTGCATGAAATCATATATAAGAAACTCAGCCCCACTCTTTGATAAATTTTACAGTCTATTTTGTGTGATTGTTAAGTCAATTCAAAACAATCTGTTTAGAGACTCTGACTTTTCCCTACTTGGTTACAAATTTTCAGGGAACCATCACTGTATTTATTGAGAATAATTTCCTCATTCTTGAAAAATACATTTGAGTGATGAAAAATAGCAAGAATAATGGAATAGCCACAAATTCAAGGTTCTAGTTTTCCCCCCGCCCTTAGTGGGAAAGGAAACTTTTCACACATGTGAGTCATCTACTTTTATTATCTGGATTTCTTAGTTTCCGTAAAGTCTGACCTCCTGAATCAGTTTGGATGGTTGTATCATCCTAACTCAAACTGTCTTAAAGATTAAAAAAAAAAAAAAAAAAAACCTTCAATCTCATGAAGAACCAGCTCATGGCAGTGCTTGCAGAGAATGTGTTTTATTCACACTGTCTCCATGATTTTCTCCATTTTTCCCTACTGTGCCCTTTCCCTCTGGCCAGTTTGTCTTCCACCCCCTGCTGACTGTGTGATGGCTGCCCACAGTGGGGGCACTGCTTTTCTTTTTCACATTCAGAGACAACCCAGATATTTCTGTAAAGCCCTTCCCGTTTGTGTGTGTGGGACAACCTAGGTTACTGTCTCTCATAGAACTGTAACAAGGCACTGACTGTCGTGCATCTGGCTGTGTGAATGGCCCAGGAGGAACATGACTGGCTTCCATGACAGACCCCTTCCCTGTAGTGTGGATGGGGCCAGCTTCCTGTGAGTCACCTGGGCTGCAGTGGAGGAGGCACACAGTGCACTGGGGTTCAGGGAGGGGGAGGGAGGAAGGATGCTGGCAGTCAACTCTCCAGATCCAGTACTACCACACCCTGAAGATAGTCCTACCTAGAAATGGTCCCTGCCATTGTACAGACTCAATATGTCTCAGTGAGTTCTTCTAGTAGTTTTTAGTGCCACTGTAGCAAATGACAAATTCTCAGTGGCTTGAAACAACACAAATTGATTATCTTGCAGTTCTGGAGGTCAGAAGTTCAAAAATCAGTCTCAGTGTGGTAAAATCGGGGTGTTAGCAGCCTGTGTTCCTTCTGGAGGCTCTAGAGGAGAATCCACTTTCTTGCCTTGTCCTGCTTCTAAAGCTGCCTGCATTCCCTGACTTGTGGCCCTTCATTGCACCACCTTTTATCCCTATGTTTCCAACTTCACATTGCCTTCTGATTCTGATCCTCCTGTCTCCTTATGGATCCTCATGATTACATTGGGACCACCGAGGTAATCCAGGATAATCTCTCCCCCCTCACACCTTAATTTAATCGTGCTTGCTAAATCCCATTTGCCAGGTAAGATAAAGTACTCAGAGCTTCTTGGGCTCAGGATATGGTCATCTTAGGGGCAGTAGCTATTCAGCTGGTCAGTTGCCTCCTGTGCTCCCTTTTATGCCTCACACCTCATCTCACATGTGTCTGCTGTGTTCCTCTCTTCATCTGCATTGCCAATGAGAAATGCAGCAATTTAAACCATTGAATATTAGATTTTGGAGATAGTTGCAGGAATAAAAGCACATATAATTTTATTTGTGTCCTAAAAGTTTTTGTTTGGAATTTTAAATTTTATCTAATTGTCCCTAGGTAAATTAAATATGATTCAATCAGTTGATCTGAAAAATCTTTTCAAAGAGTATACCGCTGTTGTAAAGGCCCTTCAAAACAGTATTTTGAGTGCTGTTTCCAAATGAAGTTTACACTTTCACCCTTATCACTGTATTAAAGGTCATGTTGGAGGGTTTTGTGTGTGTGTGCTTTTCTCCAAAGTGAACTTGCTTCTCTATCTAAAACTAATACCTCTAACAGTATTTTTCACCAGGGAGGAGAGGAATTAGTGTATCTTCTAGACTAAGTTTTCTTTCCACGTGAAGAATCTGTTAGGACTAATATTCATGGGAGAAGGAAAAGACAGTAGCTCTTACACCCCATATACTATGTTGACAACAACAGTATAAGCCTGACCAAAGCTGTACATCTTGGTGCATCATTTCAGCTGAAACGTGTTCAGTGAAGTATGATTTATTCCTTAGTAATTCATTTTTGTGTGGGATAAAAGTACATCAACAGAAATTAGGGAAAGCAGAGTGGTAATTTTAAAATTTCATCTTTGACTGTTTTTTTACCAGTTCTATAAGCACATTAATTGATATTAAAACCCATAAAAGCTCATTTGGGAATGAAAAAGAAAGTTTGAGGTGGTATTGATTTTTTAATGATATTTGTATTTATTTGTATGATTACGCTTAGTTACACTTTGATTGAGTCCGAATGTGCCCTTCAACAATAATCCATGGGCTCTGGGTTTCCTGAAGTTGTATGTCATGGGGTGAACAGTTAGAAAAAGTGAATCCCACCAATTGACAACCCTATGGGGGTTTATATATTACACAAACACATTTGTTTGTTGACTGCCACTCCAGTACTTTCTGTGTCCTCGAGCTCCACCCACGTGGTGCAGGCTGCCCCCATCTGTGCTGGAGAATCATGACGGGGCATTCAGTGGCCTTAGGCATCCCCAGAGAGCTGCAGTTGCATCCTCTCATTTCCCACCTAGTTTGTGGGCATCCCCCTTTAGCTTGACCCTGACAGTGGACAGGTCTCAGTATGAGCTGTCTGTGGGAAGAAACAAGATGTTGGGGGGGGCAGCGGTAGTTGTTGATGGGAAGTTTTAAGTGTCAGGTTGTATCTTGCAATTTTCTGAACCCTGGCAGTGCAGGCCTGGGCCAACCTGGTATGTCTATTTCACCAACCAAATCTTCCTCATGTGCCCAAGAAGTGAAGCCATATTTGCATTTGCCACCAGAATCAACTAATACTAAATAATAGTTGAGAATTCCAGCTTGATTATAGTGAGTGGAAAATGGACCTCTCTCTGGTTAATTCTTACATATGATTTTAATGTTCATCTTCATAAAAGGGATAAGAAATGAGGAAACGTGGATTATCAGTTTGTTTTCACTCTCATCACTCACTGCAGTTATAATTTTCAAAATACCAAGATGTTTTTCAAAAGTAGTTGTTTTTTTGTTTTTTGTTTTGTTTTGTTTTTGTGGAGGGAGTAGGGACTAAGACTAAGGAAAGCATTGTTCTATCAAGAGAAGTCGTTTTCAATTTATGGTATGATGGGAAATCCATGTCGTATGTCCTATTTGGATAACAGAGCTTACTTTTAATTTTTTTAAACTTCCTTTGATTTTTTAATTGAATTATAGCTGACCCACAATGTTGCATTCGTTTCAGATATAAAACAACAAGATTTGACAAGTCTGTATGTTATGCTGTGCTCACCATACTGTACCACCAACCATATTCCCTATGCTGTGCCTTTCGTCCTGCAACTTATTAATTTTGTAACTGGAAGCCTGTTATCTCCCACTGTATTTCACGCATTTTGCCTGTCCACCCGCTGCCTCCTCTTTGGAAACGATCAATTTGTTCTCTGTAGTTATGGGTCTCTTTCTGTTTTTCTGTGTGTTCAGAGAACTTTTTAAGATAACTTGGTGCCTTTAAACATATTCCTTGATTTACATTAGTTTGGATACGTATTTGCCATGTTACCCAATTAGTTATGTAATGACTTCAAAATTTGGGGGCTTAAAACAACCCTTTTGTCATATTACATATGTTTTGGGGGTCAGAAATTGGGGCAGGATCTCATGGGGCAATTTTTATGCTTAATACGGCATTAACTGAGGTCAGTGGGTGGTGGCCTTCAGCAGGTGGCTGCTTGGTCTAGAGGATTCAGGATGACTTTATGCACATGCCTGTCACTTTGATGGGTACAGTTGGGAGATGAGGCTCAGATGGCCCTCCACTTCCGTGCAGTCTTTGTCACAAGGTTGTTGGACTTATTTCCTGTCCACTCAGAGCTCCAATAGCAAATGTTCCAAGAGAGGGGTTCCTTTTGGACTTGGGCCTGAAACTGACACGTTTATTTCACTGTTTAACACAGTCACATAGCCCATGTGAATCAAAGGGAATGGGGAGTCATAGGATTTGTGATCATTTTTTAACGTGCTACATATGTTCATATGTGCATTTTTTCCCATTTCTCTGACCTGTGGGAAAATGGAAGTTATTGATCAAAGAGTCACAGGTTATCAAGCTGTATGAGAGACTTCAGACTTAATCCAACCTCCATACTTTATAGATTAAAGAATATATATGTAGGTGCACATGTACATCTCCATATCAGTTATTATATATACACTTGTATATCACTAAAAATGGTATCTGTGGATTAGCCAATTCTTCTATCTTCATAGGAATGAAAAGGACTCGTCATTCCCCGGCAAATCTGAAGAAAGAAGCCAGAGCAAGAGTAAGGGAGAAAGAGAGTGAGAGGAGCATCTGATGGGATAGGATTTCTTACAAAAGGACTCCTGAAGTGACCAGAGAAAACAGACCAACAGAAAAGGGCAGACTTTGACCAAGCGGTGCTCAACGACGTGAATATCCACATGGAACAGAAGAGGTTTTAACGCTATTCCCTACTGATGTAGCCTACATACTAAAGAGGACATCAGAAGTTTTCTGGAAGATACCATAGAAAACCATTTTGAGGACCTGGGGGTGGTGGCAGAGATGAGTGGAACAGAACACCAAAAACAGGAAGCCCAAGAAAGCTTGGGTGCCGCTTCCAGATGGCGACGAAAGAAGAATTAGGCATGAACCAGTCAGCTGGAAAAGACTGGGAGCAGGGGACAACAGTCGAAAAGGACGTCTGCCAAGAGCAACTCGACAGTCTCACTTTTATTGGATAGAAAACAATAGCCAATAGAAGGATTGAGGAAGGTCAAATGTTAATCCCATCTAGCTGACAAACAAGAAGGAGGATAAAGTTTATAGTTAAACAAGCACATTGAAAGAACTCTTCTAACTAACAACAGGCACTTCTGGGAAGAGAAAGGCTCTATGGCGGATAAGGGAGGCAGGCGGTTTTCATCCCACCCTGAGCTAACCTGTCGTTCCCGGGTGCTCCGCTTTCCTGATGCAGGCGGCATTCCGCCCTGGGCCGGCCGGGCTTCCAGCCAGCGAAGCTTCTGTGAGGGGGCTGCATTCCGCCATGAGCAAGCGAGGTATCCCCCGCTGCCCAGCTTCTGTGAAGGGGCGGTGTTCCGCCCTGAGCAAGCTGGGCATCCCCAACTATAAGTGCTACCATTTTACTTAAAACTGTGAAATTTGGTCAGATTTAAATTTCAATTTATGTTAAAACATTCTGTAAACTGTGTTAAACTTTGACATTTGTTCCCTCTGTTCAGTGAATAACACTATATCATATTCTGAAAAATACGCTAATTTTCATTTTGAAAAATATCCCTTTTTCCTCTTATGGTAATTATTAATATGAATTAATAGTAGAATTTGATATGGTTCCATATGCCCATAAATACTTTATTGTATATTATCAAATTTAATAATGAATATAATGTACTTCTTTGGACAATTTTTAAAGACCAGTCTACTCTTAAAACAAAAAAATGGAGACGCACTTCTTTAGTTCACACAAATTTCATTTTATTATATATAACCTCAGATAAATTTCAACAAATCATAATTTATTAAAATTATGTCTACTTAAAAATCTCATAGAAGAGTAAAACCATCAAAAATAATAATAAACACACACAACACACACACATCACCCATGTATTGGCAAATTACAATTGCTGTAACAATACATTAGGCATTCCACTGTTAAGGGCTATCAAAATTTCCATCAGTGACAAAAAGATTTGTATCCAAATGGACTGATTTTCCAGAATCCAAGAAAAAGTCTCCTATGGTTTATTTAAAGATAAATATTTGAACAAATACTTCTTAAATTTAGGAAATTCAGAACATACGATTAAAGAATATTTGCAGTGCAGACTATATTCAATCCTTCCTTCAAAATGTGCCTTTATGAAAACATAATTCTGTTTTCTCTATCTAAATTGAGCTGTCCTCCAAGGAAGTTTTCTAAAATGTGTGTCTCTGTGTGATAAATGTTCTAAGACCTAACATGCTTCATTGTATTTTTACTGTGCTCTCAAATTTAATCAATAATTTGGCTTTATGTATAATATCTAGTTTCAAATATCTTTTCCATCTATACAAACCCCCAGCTGTCTCCTTTATATGCTATTACTATTGAGAATTCTGCTGTCAGTATTATTCTTGTACATTTTAGGTGATCTGCTCTTCTCTTGGGCATCATTTATGCTCTTCTATGTTTTTGATATTCTTAAAACTCACCATAATGTATATGAGTGGTTTTGTGTGTGTGTGGATTTTGTTTTGTTTTGTTTCTGATTTCTCATGTTTGGCATCATTTTAAGTCTGGTAATTTTTATCTTTCTTTAATTCTCCAAAATTTATCTCAGTACTTATTTAAATATTTTCTTTATTTTTTTTTCTTTTCTGCTGCATTTGGGCAGAAGTCATTAATTTGTTTGTTTGTTTGTTTGTTTGTTTTTCCAAACTCATTTATTCATTTTACAGCTATATTCATCTTAGTCTCCATTTATTGTATTCTTTATTTCAACAATTTTCACTTAATTTATATTCACAGTATAGTATCTTTTCTTTGTATATGTATATCATTATTTTATCATATACTTTTAAGCTATTTTTAAAAATATTTTACTTATTTATTTGACAGTGAGAGATCACAAGTAGGCAGAGAGGCGAGCAGAGAGAGAGGAAGGGAAGCAGGCTACCTGCTGAGCAGAAAGCCCGATGTGGGGCTTGATTCCAGGACCCTGAGATCATGACCTGAACCGAAGGCAGCGGCTTAACCCACTGAGCCACCCAGGCACCCCTTTTAAGCTATTTTTTAAAAGTACAGTCATTCCATTTTTTTTTAAGATTTTCTTTATTTATTTATTTGACAGAGAGAGATCACAAGTAGATGGAGGGCAGGCAGAGAGAGGGAGAGAGAGAGAGGGAAGCTGACTCCCTGCTGAGCAGAGAGCCTGATGCAGGACTTGATCCCAGGACCCTGAGATCATGACCTGAGCTGAAGGCAGTGGCTTAATCCACTGCGCCACCTAGGCGCCCCTAAGCTATTTTTTTAATTCCTGTTCCAATAACACTTGGATTGCCATATAAAGTTAACCACATCCTCTTTTTTAGGTAAGTAATTGTACTTTTTATATGCATAGTTATTTTGGTCCATGAGTTCAGCTTTTCTTCGGATCATCAAATCTCTGTAAAGTCTAGGTATGCTAGGATTTTCTAAGCAACAATAAAATACATTGAAACCTGGTAGCTTAATTATAATAATGTTTTCTTTCTCAATCATTCACAATAGTATTGCATTCTGAGTAGCTTCCTTCTATTTTGCAGCTATAGTGTTTGGAAAAACTTGAATTGTGATATCACTGTGATAATGTGAATTAGTCAGGGTTTTTCAGAGAATCGGGAAGAGAAAAAAAGGAAGATATTCTCCAGGGCCAACTCTAGAAGTGACTATTAAAACATCTGTCCAAATTCAATTGAACAAAACTCAGAAATGCCATCTCCAGTGAAATACAAAGAAGATTATATATAGTTCTGGGCACACACATCTCATTTGACCCAATGATGTACATCAATGAAAGACTGAAGGCCAATCACCACTCCATGGGAGAATTTAAAAATAAATTTACTAATGAGGCCAAGAATTCATAATCACAAATACTTCAGAACTAATAATAACTGCCTTCACTTGATGTTATTCTATAAGATAAATCCTACGATCAAGTTTCAATTTTAAATTCTTACAATTTTAAATTCTTAAATCCTTATGAAGAAGCATCATTTGGAGGGAGCAGTTTTCATAATTTATCATCCATCAGCCTTTTTTTTAAAGATTTTATTTATTTATTGGACACAGAGAGAGATAAAGAGAGAGAGAGAGAGAGATTACAAGTAAGCAGAGAGGCAGGCAAGCAGGGAGGGAAGCAGGCTTCCTTTTGAGCAGAGCCCGATGTGGGGCTGGATCCCAGGACCCAGAGACCATGACTTGAGATGAAGGAGGAGGCTTATCCCACCACCCACGTGATGAGAGAGCCACTCAGGTGCCCCTCATCCATCAGTCTTAATTGATTGGAGGAAAATGTGTGGAGGAATAATGCCTTAGGGAGCTAATCTCTCTAAAGAATTTTCAAGTCTTTACCCCTTCAAGGTTTTTGTACAGTTCTGATAGCCTCTAAACATCCAGCTGATTTCTACAGTGACAGGCCTGTTAAAACCTGTCTTCAAACCAGGAATAGAGCTTGAAACATACCAGTCCAGAGCAACTTTGAGTCTTTTAAGGAATTTATCATCATTTCTTTGTTTTTGGTTAATATCTGAAATAGTTCCATATTACACTTGCATAATTTCTCCAGAGCTGACTTTGAAGGAGGCATTCAGTTCCAGCTAGTTCCATATTTTGGCAAGAACTATAATTCTATATAAAAAAAAAAAAACATATTTTAGGGCGCCTGGGTGGCTCAGTGGGTTAAAATCTCTGCCTTCAGCTCAGGTCATGATTCCAGGTTCCTGGGATTGAGTCCAACAGTGGGCTCTCTTCTCAGCAGGGAGCCTGCTTCCATTCCTCTCTCTCTGGCTGCCTCTCTGCCTTCCTGTGATCTCTGTCAAGTAAATAAATAAAATTTTTTAAAAAACATATTTTATACCAGTTGTTCATGTTTATTAACTAAGATATCACAATACAAATAATACAAACAGTTGCTCTTTATTAATACCTTCAACCAAGATCAAAAAATATGTCATATTTTCTCCAAAAATTTTATATCATCTGATAGGTCAGATATATATAAAATTACATTTAAAGTTTTAAAAATATCATCAAATATTTTCATTTAAATGCAAATTTGAAAAAAAATCTACTTTTCCAAACACGACTTTTTATCCTATTTTTTTTTAATTTTGTCGACAACTGATAAAATGTTTAGCGAGACTATAAATGTTAGATCGAAAAAAATGATTAATACATGTAGGTTCAAATTATTATGTTCCATTAAAAATGATTTAGTCTTTGATGAACATCTGTTTGGTAATATGTTGTATCCAGATATAGTAAATTAATGATATATATAAAATTATAGGGAAATGACACCTTCCGTTCCATTATGAGTAGAGCTTTTAAAATGCTATTTGTCACAACCTGTCATCTTGTCATTATGTAGCATTATGTAACATTTAAAAAATGTATACTCTTCACTTCAAAGTCTTTTAGAAATCTAAAATATGACTTTCTATGGTTTGTGTTTCCATATTCCTTTATTGCCAGTTTGAACAAATCCACATGCTTGGATTCAAAAGTAATAAATTCCTCTTATTTGGAAAAATGATGTTTATTTTTGTTCTCTCACCCTTCGCAGGTGGTTTCATTTTAGCACACTTCAGAGTTATAATTTCATGCTTATTAAAAACATTTATTATGATCTACATAGATGAATGAAACTTTTATTTTATTAAACTATTTGACAAAAAATCTGTTATTTTTAAAAATGTATTTCCTTAGAAGGGTTAATTTAGAACGTTCAGAGAGGATCTAGGAGTGTGGTATTATGCAGTTTTTAAGTAGGTATGAAATGGTTATTTATATGATTGTTTCTTTAAGGCTTATGTATATTGTCCATTATATGCTATAAAATATTTTGAAAGTAAATTTAAGGTATGTTTTACATAGTTTATATTTTGGAAAAAAATATTGAAATGACATATGAAATTCAGTATACTCTCAACATTAATTTATTCTGAAATTTACCAATTGTCTATTGAACCTATTATATGGCAGATATTACTTCAGACTACACTGGTAAATGAAATACTTGGCTTTGTAGAACTTTTATTTTCATGGGTGAGACAATTAAAAGCTATAAACCTTAATAAAAATTGCATAGTGCATTCAAAATTGATGAGTATAATGGGGAAAAAGAAAAATTCGATCAGGGTGAGAAAAATCAAGGTTGCTAGGCAGGGGATGGGGAGTTAAAATTTTTAATAGGAAGATCAGGGTAGTTACAATGAAGCTGACAATTGAACAAAGGTATGGAAAGGTGATGAATTTTCCCAGAACTATCAGCAATAAGGTCACTCCAGACAAAGGAATTGGCTATCTTGAAGGCCATAAGGTTGGATCATGCCTGGCATATCTGAGGAATAGCAAGGAGGCCACTGTGAGTGACTGAAGAGTAGCACGGAAAGAGGTCACAGAGGTTAAATGAGTGGCTAGATCATGTAAAAGCTTAGAAGTCATTGTAAAACTCTGGCTTTTATATTTGGAAACTTACTGTGTGATAGAATTTCTGCTAATGTCCATAAAATTTCAAGGATTCTTATTGTAGTAAGACAGAATAAAGAAAAAGAGTTCATATTTTCACATGGTGTAACAAATGCTCGGAGATCCAAGTGTAGGAAGCTATGGGAGCACAGAAGAAGGCACTAAAATCTCACCAATATATTTGGTGACTGTGACTATATATAAATTTGTATTTTCTAGATTTTTTATAGTCATGGAATCACACAGTATATATTATTCGTTGCCTGGCTTTTCTTTTCTCAGCATCATTATTTTGAGAATCTCCAACTGTAAATAGTTCATTTTGATGTTGAATAGTAATCTCTTTAATGAATAGATCATAATTTGTCTTTGCTCTATTGATGGACATTGATGAACATTTCCATTGTTTTCAATTCTTAAAAATAAAGCTGCTATGAAATTCATATACAAGTCCTTGTATGAACATAGGGTTTGTTTCTCTTGGTTAAATGCCTAGAAGTAAAATGGCTATTTGTGTAACTGCAACATATTTTGCATTTAAAAAAATTTTCAGACTATTTTCCAAAGTGGTTGTATCATGATATATGCCAACAACAGTTTAGATTTTTTGTTGCTTCTCAATCTAGCTCAGACGAAGTACAATTAGCCTTTATAATTTTAGCCATTCTAATAGATATGTAAGCATGTCTCATTATGATTTTAATTTGTATTTCTTTAATGTCTAAATGTTGAGAAATTTGTCATGTGCTTATAAGCCATCCATATCCTTTTGGTGACATGTCTCTTCCATTATTTCCTTCACATGTAAAATTGGATACTCTGTTTGGTTATTAGTAAGGTTTTTTATTTTTATTCATTTTTTAATAATCAGAGTAGATGTCCATTATCAGATATATAATTTGCAAATCCCTTCTCCATCTTTACGGTTTCTCAATGGAGCTTTGATAGCTGTGTCTTTCAAGAAATATGCTACTTCTTTCCTGGTACACGGAGGTATGACTAGAACATTATCAATGTTGACCTTTGCAAAGAAAATCATGGCTTAAGATATATGTAGTCTGCAGTTGTTGGGAGTGTTCACCATCCTTGCCTCTAACTCATCTCTCACTGCCCACACATTCAGATATAGGGGAATATTGATTGACAAAATATTAATTGCCAAATAACACTAGTTGGAGAATAAGAAAAATGCAGGCACCTGATTATAAAATATTACTTAAATAAAATATGTTTTTATAAGTGCTATTGGAAGTAAATTCCTCCATACTTTAATCACACAGAATGATGGAATCCTAGATTTTTTTTCTTGTATTTACTAAGAAAATGATCATGCCTCAAGTATATTAAAATGGAATAGGGAAAATTAAAAATTGTTTTAAGTTGATTTGCGTGTGTTGTGCGTATGTGAGAGAGAAAGTGAGAGAGAAATAGAAAGAGAGAAAAAGAGAAAGGGAAAGACAGAGAGGTGGCTGCAGTGAATTATGAGTTGCAGGATAGATTTTAAAGTTTTGTCTTTTGCTTTCTACATTTCCTTTTCCTTAGGTTCAAGAGAACAATCAGTAATATCTCAGATGCCTGCTGGTAACATCAGCAGAAAGAGTTAGAGGTTCCCAGAAAATTAAAGATGAGATATAGTTTTCCTGACATAAGAAAAGTCATTTTTTGTCCCCAGCTATTTTCAATGATCTATACCCCACCTGTGTACTTGCCCAAGCACACTTCTTCCAAAATTTCCTGGGAGGCTCTTACAAAGAAATGCAAAAACCTCACTAGTTAAGGATTTTGAGGGAACAAGGCAATGGGAAAACTAACAGTCACCACCAGAGCAGGAAATAGCCTAAGCTATTGAGACAATAAATCAGTGGTAAAACTCCTAGTGCTATTTCAAAAGTAATCAAGGCCTTGCATTCCTTGTCCCAGAAAATGAGTCCAAGACCCCATCTAGTTTATATCTGCTCTTGAAGCCTGCAGAGTCCCTTTCCCTTGTCCAACAGTTACCTCTGCTTTATTCTAACGTTGAAGTTTCTGCCCTCGGTGGAATACAAGCTTCATTCAGGTGAACATGCAATACATATTGCACAAATACATATGTGGATGTGCATGCATCCACAACCTTATGACCAACCATACACGGGATAATAAAACTCTCCCTTCTGAGTATTCATCTTAAATACTAAATAAAAATCTCTCTCCTGTTCAAACAGTCAGGGCTTTGGAACTTATTCCCTGTGATCTCCTTGTATGTTGTAAACAAAGATTCCTTTGTTTGACAACTCCACCTGTTTCTGTGATTCACCAAAGACTGACCTCAGTTAGTTCTATTACTATAATGGCTTTCACTACTCTGATTCTACCTCTGCAAGTCTCCAAATTTAACTATTTTTTTCTCCCAATTCCGCATGTTCTTGGCTTTAAACTGCAACTCTGAAGAGATGCTTTGCTTGTTTTAAAAAAAAATCAAGAAAAGGGAGTAGTAGTCAACATTGTTACTTTGAACTTCCTGCCCTAAGGGGCTCTCCTGTTGTTTCTCTTTGACTTCCTGGACTGAAACGACAGAAATTTGGCAATACATCACTCCCCAATCCAGATTACTGACAGAACAGTTTAGACTCTTAGAAAAATATTAGTTTAAAAGATCACATAATTAAATACTTAAGCATGTAGGGTAATATAGTGCTTTACAAGAAATATATTTTGGTCATCTGAATATTTGGTTTTCAACCATGGCTACTGACTCACAGCTCCTAAAACTCTTGGAATTTCCTATGATAAGGGTGAGAGAGGTGTGTTTTGTTATGTTAATGAAGTGACCTTCAGACCTCACTCAAGGCAAGGGCTGTTTGCCTGAAGGACCAACCACTTGGTGAAAGCCTTCATAACTTTTTTCCCAACATGCCTCCCCTTCCTCCAAATTCAGGATTATCTGGGGAGGGAAGAGGAGCTGGAGATTAGATCAGCAAATGACAATGATTTAGTCAGCCATGACTATGTTATGAAGCCTCCACAGAAAACCTGAAAGGACTGGGTTCAGAAAGCTTTTAGTTTGTTAAATGTATGAAAAGGCAGGAAGAGTGGCAGTCTTACAGAAGGTAATAGAAGCTCTGTGCCCATTCTCCATACCTTGCCCTGTGCACTTCTTTATCTATCTATTGATTTAAATCTTCTATTATATCTTTTAATAAGCTGGCAAACATAAAGTAAGTATTTTTCTGAGTTTTGTGAGTCCCTGTAGCAAATTAAAAGAACGTAAGAAGTAGGCCATTGGGACCTCCAACCTGTAGTTGCTCAGTCACAAGCACAGGTAATAACCTGGGGCCTACAGTGAGACTGGCATCTGAGATGGGGTTGGAGATAGTCTTGGAGGACTGATCCCTTAACTGATGAAATCTTACGCTATGTTCAGGTAGATAGTGTCAGAATTTAGTTGAATTCTTGGATATCCTGCTGTTGTCTGAAAATTATTTGGCATTGTTGGTATGATGTCCTAAAACCCAAAAAGATATAGCTACCTCAAAATAAGAATAAGGTTGACAGCTTATATATAATAAGTGAGTATATCAGGGATTTAAAATATACCCAATAAATAATGTAAGGAATTAAGGAAAGATATTGAAATAATAACAAGAATAAGAACCTAGTGGTACTAATAGATTAAATATATGTAATCTAGTTGAATTAAGAATACAATGGATAGAATACGTAATGGATTCAATAGAGATAAGAAGTCACTTAAGGATATAGTCATCTGGATACCAGCAAAGCATTAAAATTATCAATATAAAAGAGGTGTAAGATGTAGGTGATACGTGTGGAACAAAAGCTACAGAAAAAATTAGATTTCCTTACTACTCATAGCCTGTTGACAAGTCCTTGAAGTTCCTCTGGGGACTCAGCTGCTTTCATGTGGACACATCTACTCAGGGCAAAAAGCATTCTTAGTCCACCCCCCCAGGATACTGAAAATATACTTTCACATGTAAAAATTACTTTGGAAACTTTGGAAACTTCTTTATCTCTATTCCCCACCCCTGACCTCAAGATATACATTGGCAATCATCTCCCAAGCATATACCCACTGATACACATCAGAAGAGTCTCTTCCATGAGTTTTTACTAAATAGTAATAAATGACCTTTCCCTAACAATAGCTAGCCCCCTCAAGGTCCTGGAAACCTTGTTTATAAAATACCTTGGAGGCTTGTGCTATCCCTAACCTCCTCCCAAATTGAAAGTATATAATCAGCCACTCTTCATGACCCTCTCTCTCTACTCCAAATAAATGAATACATATTTTTTAAATAAAATAAAATAAATGACTTTTTTTTAAATGAAAGAAGAAAAAGGAAAGAAATATTTGAATATTAATGTACATCTATTTCTCAAGCATAAAATAGTCAAGACACTGGATTAAAACTTACATACAAAAAAAGAAAGAAAATATTCATAACTATAGTTGACTCTATGAATCCCAAACTAGGGCATACATACCAAAGACAAAAAAAAATCATAAGTGTTAGAGAGAAAAAAAATAATTCATTAATAAAGAAACAAGAATCCGACTGACAGAAATTTTTTAAATAACATCAGTTATAAAAAAGAATGAAGTAATAGCTTTATTATTTTGAAAAAAATAATCACAAATGTAAACATTTAGATCCTTATAAAATGTCATTGGAATAGGAAGGCATAATAAAAAAAAATATTTTCAGGAATACAGACCACAGATAATTTGCCTTAATTTGTGTAGGCAGCACTTAAATACTAATATTTTAACAGTTAAAATGTACTCTATGACCTATGGGGTGGGGTAAAAGAGGATGACCAAGTCATCTTGAAATAATTCAGTTTTATGAAAAAAGTAAAAAAGTAAAAAGATCGAAAAAAAGACTTGAAGAAAAGAGAGATAAAACATATGCATAATAAAAATAAATAAATAAATAAACAACTGGAGTGCCTGGGTGACTTAGTCGGTTCAAGTTGTCTGCCTTCAGCTCAGGTGATGATACCAGGGTCCTGGTATTGAGCCCTGCATCAGGCTCCCTGCTCAGTGGAGAGTCTGCTTCTCCCTCCCATTGAGAAAAATAATTTGACTTATTTGAGAGAGATAATCTTTAAATTTTACTTATTTATTTGAGAGAGAGTGAGAAAAGAAAAACATGCACACAGGAGGGGGAATAACAGAGGGAGAGGGAGAAGCACCCCACTGAGCAGGGAACCCCCTGCGGGGCTCTATCCCAGGACCCAGGTATTATGACCTGAGCTATAGGTAGACACTTAACTGACTGAGCCACTCAGGTACCCCAATGAATACAATCTTTAAAAATAATAATAATAATAATAATAAGTAATATTTCATATAGTATGATTTTTTTTAATGTAAGACTTGGTATAAAAACAGGATGACATACTTGTCTAATAATAGCAAAATACTTTGATAAGTTTAGATGCAGTAGTACATAAAAAATTTAACTTCTTTCATTAACTGATAATTTAATTAGATTAAATTAAGAGACATCAAAATTTAGAGAATCTAATAGTCCTGATCTATTAATAAATGTAGCCATCCTGACCCCAAAACAATAGTCTTCAGTAAGAATATAAGCATAAGTTGAACATTTACACAAACAGGCCATTATTTAGGCCAGAAGTATATGCCAATAAATTCCTAGAGTTAAATATCAGGCTATATTTTCCAAGAATAAGGCAATAAAATTAGAAAACAATGACCAAAATATTAAATTCATATAATTGGAAGTTAACTTCATACCTAAAAAGAAATAATACAGCTAATTCAGAAATTTTTAGAATTACAGTACTTTGGTAATATCAACTCTCAAAATGAGTAATGGACAGGTGGGGCTAGGGAGGAAGAGATCCATAGGGAACTTTGTGAACAGGCTCTCAGAAATTCCCAAAATGTGGTGTGGGAAAACCAGAGTATAGAGATAAATTGGACCACCCTATCCCAGGGAAGAGCACCCTGATCTAGGCATGTGGGATGCAGGACCACCCTGCCCTAGGTGTATGGAGTGGGTCATGTGGGGTGGGTGTCTCTATGATAAACACCTGTAACCAAAAAAGAATAATCAGACCCTCAAAAGGAGGTAAGCCATTGCAGGAGTTATTGATAGAGATGTTAAAAGGATTAAAGTTGCCTGGTTACCTTTTTATAAAAAATAAACCCTGAAGGCACTCATTGTTAACTGTGTGGGGACCCCTCTTTCTATATATTCACTTGATAAACTTCTGTCACTTCCTCACTCTCCATTGCCCACGAGATTCCTTCTTTGACTCCAAGAGACAAGAACCTAGCTCTCCCACATCATTCCCTAGAGTTAAGTATCAGGCTATATTTTCCAATGATAAGGCAATAAAACTAGAATAGAATGACCAAAATATTAAGTCCATGTAACTGGAAGTTAACTTTATACCTAAAAAGAAATACAGCTAATTCAGAAATATTTAGAATTACTGTACTACGGTAATATCATTTGTGAAAATAAGTGACAATAATTAAAGGTATGAAAGAAATCTAAAGGTTTAATTGTATTAATTCAAAAGAAAAACAAAACAATACAACAAAAACACCAAAGCATAAAACAACAAAACAAAACAAAAAGAATATAAAGGCAAAACCTAAGAACGACAGCAGTCATAACAAAATATTATAGAAACAAACAAATTTTTGGAATAGATTAATAAGAAAGATTTGACCAATGAGTACTGGTCAGGAATACTCAGAGATGATGAAGATAAAATAAAATACTAAATGAAATGTATAAAAACTAAATTATAGACCTAAGAGACTGATTAAAAATGCTTCTAGAAAAAGAGTCTCATTTGAAGACAATAAAATTAATAGCACCATAGAGAAAACTGTATTTGTGACATAGGGGATCAATTAGAGATGATAAAGTATTTCCTTAAATATCAAAGATAACAATTAGACTCAGTGGCTCAGTCAGCTAAGCCTCTGCCTTCACCTCAGATCATGATCCCAAGGCCCTGAGACTGAGCTTGACTCCCTGCTTGGTGGGAAACCTGCTTCTTCTTTTCCCTCTCCCTCTGCAGCTTCCCCTGCTTGTGCTTGTTCTCTCTCTCTCTCACTCTCTCTCTCAATAAATAAAATTTTAAAAGTTAAAAAAAATTAAGAAATAAGCATCAAAGATTAATCCATAAGGTAAAAATATTTATTAAAGTGATTAATTAATTTATATTAAAATTAAATATTTCCTTGCAATTAAGTGCAGTGTGGAGAAAAAGTTAATAGACAACTGACATAGGAATGAACAATACTTAAAATATTTAAAACTGACAAGGAATTATTAGATTTAGACTCCATGATGATCTCTATGTATGTGCATATAAAACACCTTAAAATACTTTGTAGGAATGTGCTACAGGAAATTAAAGAGACAGGGAGATAATGGGGGAAAAAATAGCTCAACTTGAAATGACTAGTTGGCTGCCACTGTGTTTTATTTACATTTTTCACCACTTTTTTGGTCAATGAAATTATTTTACATGTATCTATTCTTATCTTGTAGGACATGTTACACTAATATCATTATTAATGAAGTTGAGAATAAGAATATGATGCCTCATTTCATCATAATTGTTAAAAATGATCCCTAAGCTGGTAAATGCAGGAAGGCAGAAACAAACAAATAATAATTAGCACCAGTTCAAAAGCTTGTCCACCTGGAACCTGTAAGAAAATCCAACTAGATCCTGAAAATAATGAGTGATTTGAGGAAACTGGACAGGGATATAGATTTCCAGATGCTTTTTACTTATAATGGCAATAGCAACTTAGACAAGGTAATGGAATAAAATCTATTAATTGGCAGTAGGAAAATTATTAAAAAAATATAAACCATAAGCCAATGAACTTGGGAAAATTATGAAGAATCTACATAAACATAAAATGAAACAATATATATTTGCCAAGGCACATTCACATTTTAAAAAATAAGTTGAAAGGGGAACAATATGCCATAATACATATATCAATGTTTTTCATAGAAGTTTAGTATAAAAAATAAACATTTTAAATAATTTATTTGGAAATTGATATCACATATCTGAAAAACTTGGAAGAAGAAATGGATAACCATGACTAAACAAATGTAGCAGAAAAATGATTTACAATAATAGATAAAAGCTATTCAAAAATGCAGTGAATATTGGCCAAAGCTTAGAAAAATCGATAAAATATAATATGTAAAATGAATTCATGAATGAAAAACAGAATCCCATTAAATCTAATTTGGAAAGAACTAATATTTTTTTTTTTACTGAATCTGCTCTGCCTTTCATTAGGTGGGACACTGACCAAGCCCACGCAGCTCCTCTCTCATGCCCAGTAATAGAAAAGTCAGGGACATTAATTACTTCTGGGATGAATTTTAACCACTGTGGATAGGATGCAGAAGCCAGTGGGTTAAACAGATTCTTTCTTGTTTCAGGAAAATAATTCTGAGATGTATTCTGTGCATTAGGATTGATGCTCAGTTGTCCACAATCATAATCCACTCAGTCTGAACTCCTATATGTTTCTCCTGGACCACTTAGCTCTTCTCATTCTCTCCTCTTCCACGTGATCAAATCCCAAAATTATTATTTAGGTTGTGTATGCAAGTCCTGATTTTGAAGGGAAACTCAGTTACAGAAAGAGATGAAAATAAAGATACAGGGAAAAAAATGGTGCACTTGGGTGACTCAATTAGATAAGCATCTGACTCTTGATTTCAGCTCAGGTTGTTATCTCAGGGCGATGAGATGAAGCCCCTTTAGGCTCTGTGCTGGGCAAGGAGGTTGCTTAAGATTCTCTCTTCTTATCCCTTTCTTTCCACCCCTCACCTCCCATGCTGTCTTTCTCTTAAATAATAAGCACTGCTGAACTATCTTAGATTCTGTACCTTCTCTCCAGCCATGAACCTATCACTGTCTTTAACTCTTGAAAACTTCATTAGACAAATTAATGTGATGAAGGAAGCAATATGAGAAAGCCTATTAATCTGATGATCATGGAACTGAACAAACCCTATAGATACTTTCCCTTTGATTTCTAGCCTATCAATACCTACAGTGAGTCACATACACTCAAGATTATTGTTTTTATTGTATACTTCATATATTCATTAATTTTTGACTCATTATCATTTTGTTGAAGTGTTAAACTATGGTAATAAACAAACTTTTAATTAACTTTTCCTCCTAGGATACAAATATAACTTGCACTTGAGCTTTAGCTAATTTTAGGTTCTAAAATTGCCAAAACACAATGATCAAGGTTTCTAGATTATTTACTGTATTTTCTACTATATAATATTGTTCTATCTCTTCTGTATAAAGAAAATGAATGCTTGGGGCTCTTGGGTGGCTCAGTGCGTTAAAGCCTCTGCCTTCTGCTCAGGTCATGATCCCAGAGTCCTGGGATAGAGCCCCACATCAGGCTCTCTGCTCAGCAGGGACCCTGCTTCCCTTCCTTTCTCTCTGCCTGCCTCTCTGTCTACTTGTGCTGTCTGTCAAATAAATAAATAAAATCTTTTTTAAAAAAAGCAAATGAATGCTTGATAACTAAATGAACGCTTTTCTGAATAAATTAAATATGGCAATAGCATTTTATTTTATCATGCTTTACATATTAAACTATAATATTATATCACTAGTCTACAAATAATCTACTCACATAGTGATTTGGAAGCCTTTAGCAAAAGAATTCTTCCTCCTGATTGTAGTATAAAAGCCACAGAAATATACAGAAGACTCCCAGGATAGAAAGTTAAATCCAGTTATCCGTGATGCCTTGAGTAGGACCTGACCTATGTATGTCCTGGGATGCACTAGTAACTGTTACATGTGATAGGATTATATTTAATATATACAGTTTCATTTACTTCACAAAGGAGATATAAATTTGAGAATAAAATATTTGATGAATCTATAAAGTCTATATCTATTTGTAACCAATGTGGTAGAATTAAGATGTTAATTTGAAAAAAAAATTTCATTGAACACATACACATATTCAATTGTTTTTATATATATAAACAGCATTATTTATTTATGTAAATAAATGCATTGTCAGTAAAATCCATTTACTTATCAATCATAAGGGTAATTTTAAGTACTAAGAATAAGAAATATGTGAAAAGATAAGTGTTCAAGAGTGCAGTTTGTGGTAATTAATACAATATGATAGGCTCATAAAAAAGATATATTACTTGAACTTAAAAGCTTCTATAATTAAGCAATGACCACTTGAAATTTGTAATTAGTCTTGCTGCAGTTTTTCCTTGCACTTATTGCCCTTCCCCAGAAGTTCATTAAGAATTTCTGTGAATGTCCTTATGTTTAATCTCATTCATAGATTCCACTGCTGCTCACAAAACAAAGCCAAAAAGAGAGGTGACTCTATGTGGCACTCCATCCACAAGCAATACATTCATAAATAATTAAAAAGCTCTCTACTTCATTTGTTACCCATTCAGCTGATAATTTAAGTGAGTAATTGAGGCCATTTTATCAGCACTTTTAATAGAATGCGACTCAGAAACTTCACAGTGTTATTTAAGAAGAAATGCTCATGTGTTAAGGTTTTTATTTTTTTTAAATCAACAAAATAATTTTCAAATATTAAAAGCAAATGTCTCCTTTTCCTCCAAGTTTCCTTGCTATGTCAAAGTTATAAATAAATACATTACAATCGTATTTTGAGTAGTAGATAAAAACAAATGTTTTGAGGGGCGCCTGGGTGGCTCAGTGGGTTAAGCCACTGCCTTCGGCTCAGGTCATGATCTCAGGGTCCTGGGATCGAGTCCCGCATCAGGCTCTCTGCTCCACAGGGAGCCTGCTTCCTCCTCTCTCTCTCTGCCTGCCTCTCTGCCTACTTGTGATCTCTCTCTGTCAAATAAAAAAATAAAATCTTTAAAAAAAAACAAATGTTTTGAAACTGTCTGTGGGTTGAGTGTCTGGGTTAACTTGTATAAATATCTGATCTCAATGTATTTAGACTTTATTAGATGGTTGTTTTTAGGCTATTTAAAAATACATGCTCAGATAATGACAACATTATTTTATTCATTTTAATAAATAAATTATTTAATTTAATTATGTTTAGATATTTATTTATTTAATTAATGATTTAATATTTAACAATCTAAATTTGAAATATTTTAAATTCTAAAAAATAGTTATTTAATTAAATCGATATATTTAATATAAATATTTAATAAATTATTTAATCATTAGTATAATTATGCAATACATTATGTATTGTGTAATAATTGCATTTTAATAAATAAATAAATGTATTATTTACATTATTTTATTTTACTTTATTTTATTTAGTTGACAAAGAGAGGGAGAACGCAAGCAAAGGGAGCTGCAGGCAGAGGGAGAGGGAGAGTTAGGCTCCCAGCTGAGCAGAAAGTTCAAACTGGGGTTCCATCCCACGACCCTGGGATCACCACCTGAGTCAAAGGCAGATGCTTAACTGACTGAGCCATCCAGATGCCCAAGGCTTTGTATTCTTCGCTTCTAAATATTGATGCTGCTTCATCTCTGGAGTTAGTAAATTGATGCTGAGAATTCATATCAAAGAATTGATAGTAGCTGTTAAACAGAAACATGTAATTTACGGGAAAAAAAAAAGAACAGAATGAAGAGAAAGGCCAAAAGTCAAAAGCATATTAATATAAAATTTAATTAGATAAATAAAGGTGGTATTCCTGAAGGGGGCTAATAAAAGAGCTGCAAAGAGCTGATAGGATCAGGAAAATTGTCCACTCCTGGTCATTTCATAATTTTAAACTATTCCTTATTAATAAATATACTTAGTTCCAGAAACACAACCACATAAGGACATTTCCACCAAGTTTCCTCTAACAGCATTTACAAATTAGACGTTCAAACAATGTAGTTTTTTACATGTTGCATCTGTATCTTAAAGTTTAAACACTTTCTGTGACACATTTTCTAACAATGAAAATTTATGTATATATATATTGGAAAAAATATATATATATATAGAAACCTTATCCCTAAATGAAACCTTTCTTTGTTTATTAGCTTAAATAGGTAAATTAGCAACAACAACAACAACAAACAGCTAATATTATAGAGGTAGGAACAATTTACCTTTTCATTCATTGCTATTTTCTAAAAACTCCTATTTTATTTTTTCTCAAGTCTGTCATAATAATTTTCTAAATCTCCTGCCTTATTCAATTTTTTTCTTTTAGTGGAAATCTCTATTTCATATTTATTTTCTCTTCCTCCACTCTTTGCTCTAATAATTCAATGTATTATTAGATTTTCTGTTTTTCTCTTTATCCAGATATATCTTTTCTTTCTTTCTTTCTTTTCTAAATAATTTGATTTGCTGGCATTTTACATCAGTACATGCTTTCTTATGGATGTTAGAAATGTCTGTGGAACTTCTAGAAGAATAAACTTTTTTACCTTTAAGAAGTTTACAGTCTAGAGTGCCTGGGTGGCTCAGTTGGTTAAGTGTCTTCCTTCAGCTTAGGCCATGATGCCAGGGTACTAGGATCCAGTTATGCATCAGCTGCCTGCTCAGCAAGGAGTCTTGTTCTTCCTCTCCCTCTGCCCCTCCCTCTCTCTCTCTAATAAATAAATAAAATCATTAAAAAAAAAGACTTTCTGAAATCTGAGACTGAATTACTAAATTCAGTCTTAATATAAGTCAGCTAAACAAAGCAATGATCACAACTGGAAAATTTATTCAGATCATGGTTTAACATTTTTGGTTGACACAGGACCTCTTTCAGTAACAACTTTCCCTAAATATCAATTTCTTTTTAAGGCAAAAAATTTTGACAAAAAATCCAGATCCTTCTCATCATTTTCATATCAATTTAATGTGACATCCTCGGAGTATATAATCAAATATGTAATTATTCTATCTGTTGCCTTGTATATTGCCTGTATCTTTTTCAGACTCAAAGTTCCATTGAGGTAGAGTTTTTTTGTTCTGTTTTTAAAGCAGAGATTTTTAAAGTGTATGGTATATACAAGATGCTTAATAAGTGTTTACAAAACCTATGTATTTCAGAAGCCTTAAACAGGCTTTAAAATAATGTAGGTGATATTAGTAGTCATATCAAACAATTTGTAGGTTTCAGTCATGTAAATAACTACATTTCTCAGAGACAGAGAAACATACAAATGATCTGGGTCCAGTAGGATAATGCTAGCATGTGTTGTAAATTCTCTTATATGACCTTATTCTTGCAAGAATTGGTTATGTGGCAGAAAAAAAGGTATCACTATCTTATACTTTATGATTTAAAGAGATTTATGGAAGTTGTTAATTTCTTACACTACCCCTTTGTTTAAGTGGACCCAATTTCTGTGGTAATGGTGAGAGGAAAGTAGGCAATTTAGGCAGCAGCAAAAATCTCCTACAAGGCACTATAAAATAAGGCTTGTTCTAGATCATGGGTCTGTCCAAAGGGGAATGTTAAGGGGTAGAATGGATGATGGATGCATTGTGGACTTATAACTATAAGATTAATACTGTTATGCCCCAATAATGGGTCTATGATTAAAGGAGCGAGACTGATGTAAAGCGAAGGTCAAGCAAAGCCTTATTTCATGCCAAGCATCAAGAATCTAACCGAACGTTCAGAGCCACACCTCTCATGAGAGAAGGCAATCCTTCACTGTTTCACAGTCTAGCTTTTAAGGGCAAAGGCCATGAAGTCAGGCCTGGCCACGCACAGGTGACCAATGAGATTTTAACACACACAGGAAACTCCACAGTGAGGCTAGGTGACCAATTGAGGTTCAATTTACCCTAGTATAGACATTTGACCCAGCCTATTACACCTTGATTAGGATTGGTGCCAAAACGGTTCCCAAAGGGCAGAGGAGTGGGGCATACTCCTTAGTATCTAGGGAGACAATATGCAAACACCGCCCCCCCCTCCCGCTGATTGATGTCTCCACCTGGCCTGACCCACCCTTGTATATGGGCTTTGTTACCTGGAGCTGATTTCCAGGTCTTGTTTTTAAGTGAATCCCCTGGGGGAAGGGGAGCAAGGACAGTTTCAGGGTTAACCTCAATGGAAGCCTCTTGTTAAAATATAAAAATATAAAATACATTACAACAACTCAGTAGGGAAAGTCCCTGTGTGGTGATAAAAGAAGTGATGTAACTTGCATTGCACATTTTATTTTTAAAACGTGTAAGTTGTATTTTTCCCTGCCATGACATCATACTTTATCTTCATCTCTGTCTACTAGTTTAAAACTAGTTAAACAAACTCAGCAATTTTTTTAAAAAATATTTTATTTATTTATTTAAGAGCAAAAGCCAGAGAGAGAGAGAGAGGGAGAGAGAGAGAGCGCATGAGCAATATGGGGCTCGATCCCAGGACTCTTGAGATCATGATCTGAGCCAAAGGCAGACACTTAACTGACTGAGCAAATGAGACTCCCACAAACTCAACAATTTTATAAAATTTTTATTTGTTGGGGTGCCTGGCTGGATCAGTCAGTAAAATATGTAACTCTTGATCTTGGGGTTGTACGTTTGAAATCCACCTTGGGTGTAGAGGTTTTTAAAAATAAAATCTTTAAAAAAAATTTTTTTTCATTTTTATATTTAAGCCGTTGTATGGCAGTGTTGATCACTATATTGTACACCTGAAACTAATATTAACCTTATTTTAACTAACTGGAATTTAAATAAAAACTTTAAAAATAAAATAAAAATAATAATCATAAAAATAAAAAAGAGGAAAAATTATTTGGCAGGCAATTTTCTTAATTGAATTATTATTTATTATTATCATAGTCTGTGTGTGTCGGTGGGAAGTGGCTGGTATTCCAGTGAGTTCCATATCTGTGTTACACTGAGGTCCATGTCTGTAGTCAGTCTTTTTTTTTCTTTTAATTTATTTTCAGTGATCCAAAATTCATTGTTTATGCACCACACCCAGTGCTTCATGTAATAAATTCCCTCCTTAATACCCACCACTGGGCTCACCCAACCACCTGCCACCGTCCTCTTCAAAACCCTCAGTTTGTTTCTCAGAGTCCACAGTCTCTCATGGTTTGTCTCTCCCTCCGATTTCCCCCAGCACACTTCTCTCCATCTCCCAGTGTCCTCCACGTTATTCCTTATGTATTGAGTCTTATAAAAACTTTTATTTCTTTCCCTATTCTGCTTTGCATATGCTTACCTTAGATGATAAAATGTTATAAACCCTCCTGCCTGGTCCATTTTCTCTCTCTTCTCTCATGATTTCTCATGCTCTCCCTGCCAACCCCACATGCCTTACAATATCTGGATATGACTAATTTCTTCCTGAGCTACTTTATTCTACTCTGCCATATGCTTGCCCTTCCCTCTTCTGTACCATAACTTCTATCCCCTGCATTTGTGCTTTAACAATACCTAATTCTTTTCACTACATCTGTATCTTTGAGGTCAATACTCAGTAGTGCAATCGCTGGGTCATAGGCTAGCTCTATTTTACTGGAAAGAAGGGCCATATGCACGCCAGTGTTCATAGCAGCAATGTCCACAATAGCCATTCTGTTGAAAGAGCCAAGATCCCCTTCAACAGACAAACGGATAAAGAAGATGTGATCTATGGATACAATGGAATATCACTCAGCCATCAGAAAGGATGAATACCCAACTTTTGCATCAACATGGATGGGACTGGAGGAGATTATGTTAAGTGAAATAAGTCAAGCAGAGAAAGTCAATCATCATATGGTTTCACTTATTTGTGGAACCTAAGGAATAGCATGGAGGACATTAGGAGAAGGAAAGGAAAAATGAAGTGGGGGCATTGGAGGGGGAAATGAAACATGAAAAACTATGGACTCCAAGAAACAAACTGAGGGTTTTAAAGATGAGAAGGATGTGGGGATGTGTGAGCCTGGTGATGGGCATTAAGGAGGGCACATATTGCATGGGGCACTGGGTGTTTTACACAAACAATGAATCATGGAACACTACTTCAAAAACTAATGAAGTATTGTATGGTAACTAACATAACATAATTTAAAAAAAAAGGAGAGGGGGACAATATCTAACACTCAATCTTTGCTAGTTTCTTGTTTACCTCCTTTTAAGAGTAAGCTCATTAGTGGTTTTTTGTTTGTTTGTTTGTTTTTGTCTCAACTAAAAGAAGAAAAATAATACACATTATTTTGAAAACTTTTTGAACAGTGTACAAACGTTAGTCAAGTCCACAATGTCTCATCTCTTCTTCCTCCTAACATGGCTAAGTTGAAAAACCCTTTATCTGGGAAAAGATCATTCTCCTGCCACCTTGTGTAAGATTTTGGCTTTAGCTTAGATTATCCTTTCTTTCCTTTTCTGAAAATAAGTTGAAAATATTAATAGCCTCAGTTTCTTCTTCCAAAATATGACTGCTTCTTTACCAAGTGCAAAAGCAACTTATTTTGACCATAGTAAACAGCTTGGACCTACTTTTTTTTGGCTGACTGTTTTAGTGAGACAAGTGGAGTGAAGATGACACACCATTTCCAAATGTATTCATAATTGGTAGACCATACTTCTAACTTGAAGTTTTGTTGCCATTAAACTACGACCAGAATCGCTATAATTACAGAGGTAAATTCTTTATATTTACTATATTTGAAATTACCATATAATACCAAAATAAAATTATGATTATGTGAAGAGTCTGTGATATTAAGAAGATGACTTTGAAATTATTGCTTATCTAAATGAAATTTCCCATTTTATAATCTTGTATAAGCTTCCGTTGTCATTTCCTATTTAAAATCTATTGGAAGGCACTCTTATTTTCCCTTAAGTGGGAAGTCAAATGTGGAACAAATTCATCCCAAAGGAACTGATTCTATATTCCACTGAAGAGCAGGTGGCTTCCATGTGGCATTTTGTCTCTTGCATATTGTTCATCTCCTACAACAAATGGGGGTATGATCTTTAGTAAACTAATTCAACTCAATTAGAGACATTGTCTTCAAGGGATAACATCATAGAGACTAGAATCAGAATCATACTTTTGGGAAAATTGGGCCCAGGTTTTTTGTTTTGTTTTGTTTTGTTTTAAGATTTTATTTATTTATTTGACAGACAGAGACCACAAGTAGGCAGAGAGGCAGAGAGGGGGGGAAGCAGGCTCCCTGCTGAACAGAGAGCCTGATGCAGAGCTCGATCCCAGGACCCTGAGATCATGGCCTGAGCCAAAGGCAGAGGCTTAACCCGCTGAGCTACCCAGGTGCCCCTGGGCCCAGGTTTTGATGGCTTCTTTCCTCAATCTTATAAAACCTATTTGAACTCTACTGGATGCCAGACTGCTTAAAAATATTTGGTCCCTTGTAATTTTAACCTTCCAGTATTCAATGCACCTGATTCATGTAATATCCTATAGTATTTTTGTCAAAGGAAGACTCTCAAAGTGTGTTTCTTGGGAGACACTTTTCAATTGGTTGCTTACATTTCTGCATTTATTATTTGTTCTAGACCATCCTTTGAAGATGGTTGTATTGAATAGACTTGGAGGACAGAAATAGTATCTTTTTTTTTAACTTAACCTGTTGTGTTTGCAAATATTATCTGCCTCTGTTTTGATTCTTCTTGTGGGAACTGAGGCTCAGAACTGATATATAACTCCCACCCCTACACACACACACACACACACACACAAACACAGAAACACACACACACACAAATACTGTTAATATTCTGGCTACCTCTAATGCTGTGAATAATAAACTATATTATTTCTGAACCATGAGTCTGTGTCTTCTATCAACACCCAAGAAACCACGGCAGACTCATACACCAGCTTTCAAATAAGGGAAAATAATCTCAGATGCTTTATATTTTTTGATAGTGTTACCTACTTTTGAACATATGACTGAACACATATAAAGCTGGAGCCATGACCATTTAGAGCTTCTTCTGTGGAAGAACTATGCATTCACTAGTAAACAAAAGTAGTTTTATCTTTTTTTTTTTTTTTCCTCCTGGACACCATTTCCTCTCTCACACTGTTGCTCAAATTGGATGGAGTCTAAGGTCCTTTGAAGAAATTTTTGTTTAATGACTCAAAATAAAATAGGAAGAGTCTAAAGTGCTAAAATTAATTCTAGATAAAAGGTATAAGTCATGCCAGAAAGGATAGTAATTTTATCTAACAACTGCCTGTTCACCCCTTATTTGTTCATTAACTAATCTCCAAATTCCTGACTAAATCCCTTTTGTAAGCCAGAATGTGAGCTAAAAACTGGGATTTTAAAAAATTTTCATTTGAAATCCAGTTAGTTAACATATATGGTTGTATTAGTTTCATGTGTACAATATAACATATAGCACTTGGTGCTCATCATGACAAGTGCTCTAATTAACCCCCATCACTTATTTAATCCATCACTCCTTTCAGGTCCTCTCAAGTAACCATCAGTTTGTTCTCCGTTATGAAATGTCTGTTTCTAGCTTTGTTTCTCTTTCTATGTGATATTATTTTCCCTTTTGCTTGTTTGTTTTGTTACTTTTATTCCATATATGAGTAAAGGTATTTGTCTTTCTCTGACTGACTTATTTCACTTTTAGCATTATACTGTCTAGTTCCAGCCATGTTATTGCAAATGGCAAGATTTCAGTCTTTTTTATGGCAGAATAATATTCCATTGTATATACATACCACTTATTCTTTATTTATTCATCAATTGATGGATACTTGGGTTCTTTCCATATCTTAGCTTTACAAATAATGCTGCTATAAACATAGGGGTGCTAGCATCCCTTTGAATAAGTTTTCTTAAATTCATTGGGTAAATACACACCAACAGGATTGTTGGATCACAAAGGACTTCTATTTTTAAATTTTATGGAAATTCCATACTGTTTTCAAATATGGCTGTATCAGTTTGCATCACCACTAACAGTTCACAATTGTTACTTTTTCTTTTTTTTAAGATTTTATTCATTTGACAGAGAGAGATCACAAGTAGAGAGAGAGAGGAGGGAGCGGGCTCCATGCCTGGCAGAGAGCCCAATGTGGGACTTGATCCCAGGACCCTGAGATCATGACCTGAGCTGAAGGCAGAGGCTTAACCCACTGAGCCACCCAGGCAGCCCCCACAAGTGTTACTTTTTCACATCCTCTCCAACCCCTTTTGTTTCTTGTAGTGTTGATGTTAGCCATTCTGACAGGTGTGAGGTGGTATCTCTTTCTAGTTTTGCTTTGCAATTTCCTGATGATACATGATGATGGACATCTTTTCATGTATCTACTGAAGATTTGAATGTGTTCTTTGGGGAAACACTTGTTCATGTCTTCTATCCATGTTTTTATTGGATTGTTTGTTTTTGGATGTTGACTAAAAACTGGATATTAAGTAACACACAAGACAGGTTTCCTTGAGCTTAAATTTTATTTGCATGAGTATCATTAACAGGAAAAAATATGCATATGTGTATGTACAAGTGTGTTTATGTATACATCTATCTATCTATCCTCTATCCCCTGTCTTCTAATTGTGGTAAATCCTGTAAGGTGGGGAATGGGATAGTCTGAAGAAATATGCTGCTGGATATGTTGGGTAAGCAAATTTAATTGCACTCAGATGCATTGGATATAAGTGAATCACTCAAATGAGTTATTTAATATTATATAGAAACAAATTAAAATTTTATGTAGTTGCAAATAATAGGTAGTTAAAATAATTTTTGTTGTTTGTTGTTTTTGTGTCTCTTTTGTTTATATATACTATGGTGTGAATGTTTATGTCTCCCAAAATCATATTACAAAATCTAACTCTGGAAGTGATAGTATTAAAACATAGGGGCCTTTGGGAGGTGATTAGGTTATAAGTGGGATTACAGTCCTTTTAAAGGAGACCCCAGAGAGTTCTCTTGATTCATTCATCATGTACGTTTACAGTGAGAAGATAGCCATCTATGAGGAAGTGGGCTCTCTCTGGATCTGCCCATTCCTTAATCTTGAACTTCTCAGTTCTAGAACTGTGAGAAATAAATTCCTGTTCTTTATAAGCTATTCAGTCTATATCATGTCCGTTATAGCAGCCTGCATGCAGAAGGACACTATGACCTAAAACGAGAGCAATAAATATAAAGTTCAGTAAAGTCAGTTGGTACAATGTTTTTTTACTTAGAGAAGACATTCTGCTTCATGTTAAACCTTGATATTGTATATGTTTCTTGAAGGGCCACTTCTTACTCCTTTGTGTGTTTTCCACAAAGTCCAGGATGATGCCTTACATAAAGGTAATATTTTATAAATACTGTTGGAAATATATACTTCTCTAAAATCTTATTTTGCCTACAGATTACTTGGATCCACTTTGCCTTGTGTAGAATATTTGAAATATTTTAAGAACAGAATGTCTCTCTAAATAACATTTAGAATCATCATTAAAAGATTGGTAGCAGACTGAAGGAAAAGTCCAAGAAGCTGGCAGAAGCAAAGGACCAAATTTTTGACCTGGCAGAAAAGGATTGGTAAATAAGGAAACAAATCCAAAGAAAGAAGGAAGAATGATGAAACATGACAATGAGCTTAGGAAAGTCATTGACTCCAAGGAATAGAAAGAGGTGCTTATTGTAGGAGAAGTAGGAGTGAGAGAAAAAAAAGAGGGATGAACATGGATTTGAGAATTCAGAGCTAAAACTGTCCCTCATCTGGGAGCAGAAACAGAGATCCAGATTCAGAGGCAAGGAGGACTCACATCACCATCCACAGAAGCATAGAACAACAAGACATAGTTTCATTCCCTCGGCAAAAGCTATCAATGGAGGAATTCTCTTTACCTAAATATGCGTGGGAGTGTAGTTTGTACATAGCCAAGTCACTTACCTCAAGAGGACAAACTATACCAGCTCTCGAAGCAGGCCAGATAGCTCAAGCAACACCAGCCCAAGCCAAAATCCATTTCCCCTGCATTTGTGAACAATGACAGAGCAGTGGTTCATGTCTAGAACTAGGACATATTCAGAAGTCAAAGATTGTGTCATGGATTGTGCCTATCAGTTCAGAGGCGGTCTTCAGCTCAACTCATGATCTCAGGGTCTTGGCATCGACTCTGTTCTCAGGTTCCCTGCTCAGGGGTAAGTCAGCTTTTCCCTCTCCAGCTCTACACCCTGATTGTGATCTCTCTGTCTCTCTGTCAAATATGTGCATGTGCATTGTTTGACAAAAAGACAAAAACATAACCGGGGTACAAGGATTGACTGTGGCCAGAGGATGTTTTCTTTAATTTGGACCTAGATCTCTATGGAAGGCAGCCAGGTTCAGAGAACCTCCCACCATCCTCAAATGCCAGACCTTCGCTCAGAGCTCCAATGTTCATTCTCCAGTTCCTTGTCTTCCTGAATATCCTCACCAACCTGTAGCATACGCTGTCTGTGGCTCTCTAATGGCCCTTTGTTGTCCCACTGTTCATCTTCTGCTGCCTCCATTAGAACACGCCCATCTTCCACAAAAGGCACTGTTTGCTTATCCCATGAAACCATTTGGGGGATGTTCATGAGAGGGTGAAGGCAGGCTTGTGCTGTCACATCTACATGTACTTCTCCAGAGGGTATCTGCAGGACCCTGTGGGAATGCTCCAGGTTCTTTGACATTTGAATCCTCTTCAATGCGTCCTTTTGAAGATACAAGTTGTCTTCCTGAAATGGGTACGGAAGTCTTTCAGATGGCTTCACTTGGGCTATGGGTCTTTTCCAACATGCTCCATGCTTGCTCCTGTGGACTCCAAGTACATGAGTCCATTCTGGACCTAAGGTTCTAGGATGTAGAATCTGCCTTTGGTACATCGTCAGTTTTGAAGATTTGGAAGTCATTTTGGCTCGATTTCTAGAGACGCTACAAGTACTTGTTATAAGGACCGCTAGGCCAGAGGGAGTCATTTTGTGTTTCAGCAGTAAACTTATATTGAACCCATGCAGTAAACTAAATTGACCCTACTCCTCCCAGAGGAGCTTACTCTCAAAGCCTAGATACAAGGGTGAATCAGGCCAGGAGAAGACATCCCATTAGAGGGGCACGCATAGGTAAATTGAGATCCAATTGTCCACCCATGTGTTACCTAGCATTTTTGTTTTTGTGGTGTAGCAGACTTAGCACGGCTGTGCAGTTTTTTCTGTATTGTTATCTCATTGGCCAACTCTGTATAGCCTGGCTAAACTACCGCTATAAATGTTAGTCTGTGAGGCTGGGAGTGGTCGCCTCTTTGCAAGAGAAGGCCCTGACCAGTCAATATGATTCTCGATGCTTTGTGCAAAATTAACGTTTGCTTGAACTTCACTTTGTATCAGTCTCGCTCCTTTGAATAAGGACCCTATCTTTGGAGGGCCACCTGAATTCAAATGATGAGAACTGAAACAGCATTGGAATTTTTGGAAAAGCCTCTGGAGGTAAGATCATGGGATCCTGCATGGAGCTGCAGGGTATGGCCCACTGGTAGAAGTTGGCAGCAGCCATGCTCCCCAGAGCTGGTGTGGATGCAGAGATGCCCCATCCTCTGCTGGTAGATCGTATGGGGGTTCAAGTCCCCCTGGGTGGTCAGGGGGTTCGAGTCCCCCTAGATGGTCAGGGGGCTCGAGTTCCCCTTTGCGGTTAGAGGGGGTTCAAATACCCCTAGGTGAACTCCAGGGGGTTCGAGTCCCCCTGGATAGTCAGGGGGGTTCGAGTACCCCTAGACATTCAGGGGGTTCAAGTCCCCCTGGGCGGTTTGGGGGTTCGAGTCCTCCTAGGCGATCAGGGGATAAAGAAAGCCCCCACCAGTGGCAGGTTATGGGTAAGAATAGTTGGGCCTACGGTTGTCTTTGCCTGGTCCTTTTGTTGTCTGTTGTATTGTTTGTTATGATTGAAGGAATGGGGCAAGCAAAGAGTAAAGGGACTCTGACTTTCATCTCTCTGTTCTTCATAATAGATGTGAGGCTTCTCACTCACTCATTTCGTGTGTTAAGGGCTATGACTGTAGCCAACTGGGGTTAGTCTAAGAGTGAGTTAAGGTGCCCATGCTGATGCTCATTGGAGCTGAGCATGGAATATGAGTGCCTAATGGACCACTTTTGGTAAGAAGAACTGGCACTGTGGGATGAACCGACCTTGAGCCAAAGACTTTAAAAAATATTCCCCAGCAGCTGCCGAAACCCCCTTTGTTTTGGGGAATTATTTGCCTTCTCTGGCCTGATGTGGACTGCCTAGCCCCTCCCCCTTGTTGGCGGGAGAGCATGGCATCTGAAGGAGAGATAGTTATTTGTCTGTCTCAAGGTTTTAATGGGTAATTGTTAAAGTGGCTTCCAAAGTCTTTGGTAACCTGAAACTGTGAAGGGTTGCTTGAATGACAAATGGAATTAAATTCATTGGACATGTAGGTCTTAACCAAATGAGATATAATGCTAGACCATTTGGTCAAAATCTCATCTTGACCACCACACACGCTATCGCGGACCTTCATAGACTCCAACTGACTGATGGATGGTGAACACCCGAGTGACAGGGTATCAGGCCCTCCTCCTCAACAAACCAAGAGTGATCTCACAGCCACAAGTGGTGCTAAATCCAGCTACACTGCTCCCAGAGGAGCTGGCTGAACATCCACACAACTGTGCGGAGGTCCTAAACCAAGTCACAGGAATAAGACTGGATCTCAGAGACATGCCCTTCCCAGATGCAGACATGACTCTGTTCATGGAAAGAGGTATGTGAGGTATGTGAGGGCTGTGGTAGTTTATCCTGAGCAGGAATTCTGGGCAGCACCCTGCCACATGGAACTTCGGCACAACAAGCAGAACTGATTGAAATCACTAAGGCACTGCAGATGGCTAAAGGTAAAACCACCAACATCAATATGGACCACAGGTATGTCTTTGCTACTCTCCATATACATGGAGCTACTTACAAAGTAAGGAGCCTATTAACAGCAGAAGGAAAAGGAGTTAAAACAGAAGAGAAATATTGGGACCCAAAAGAGGTGGCTGTTATGCATGTCTTGCGACACCAAAAGGGGACTGATCTGATTTCAAAAGGAAACCAATTATCAGATCGAGATTTAAAGCAAGCAGCCTGAGAAACAATGCAAGAGCTGGTTACACACCTGGATCTATCCCTACCAGATAAACTGGAGTATTCAGAGGAAGATTTAAAGTATTTACAAAAATGGCTAAATTATATTATAAAGGAGACTGGGCTAAGACTAAAAGAGGAAATTTAATTCTTCTTCGAAGACTAGGTAAGAAATTAGTAGACCAGATACATCAGGGTACTCACCTGGGGTCACTCAAACTCAAGGAACTTCCAGGCTTCTAAATTACGGTGTATGGTTCAGGATAGAGTTGATAGATGTGCTCAGTGCCAGGCAGTTAATGTGGGAGGAACTAGAATTGGAAGAGGGAAAAGAGAAAGAGGTAGGGTACCAGGAATTTATTGGAAAATAGATATTACAGAAATAAAACCCGGAAAATATGGGGACAAGTATATGTTAGTTTTTGTAGATACCATTTCAGGCCAGGTTGAGGCTTTTTCCGAGAAACATCAGACGGCAGGAGTGATAGCCAGAAAGCTACAAGAAAAATAATTCCTAGGTCTGGGCTGCCTCTCACAGTTGAGTCAGACAATGGCCTTGCATTTTGAGTTCAGTCTCACAGGAATTGGCCAAGGCCCTGGGCACAAATTGGAAACTACATTGTGCCTATCAGACCTAGAGTTCTGGGCATGTAGAGAGAATGAACCAGACTCTTAAAGAGACCTTGACAAAACTAACCCTGGAGACAGGCAGTGGATGGGTGGATCTGCTTCCTTTCACCCTACTCAGGGCAAGATGTACACACTATTTAAACAGGGTGACCCCATTTGAAATGTTTGGGAGAACCCCTGCTCCCGCTCTGTTTTCAGCTACAAAAGGTTGCCCTAGCAGAAATGACTGATCAGTCTGTACTCCAGTCACTGCAGGCATTACAGTCTGTATTAAAAAAAAAATGCAGGGATCCAGACTGCCCACACTGGTATGGAGACAGAGGTGGAACCACTTCCTTTCCAACCCAATCACTTGGTTTGGATATGACATTATCAAGTGGGGAGCTTGGAGCCTCGCTGGATGGGACCTTTTACTGTTACCCTGACCACACCACAGCAGTAAAAGTAGAACGCATTAGGGCCTGGATTCACGCATGTCACATCAAACGAGCCAAGGATGAAGATGACCCCAAAAGGTGGAAGCCACAGCCAAAGATTCCGTTCACTGTGGACTAAATCTAAGACTGAAAAGACTATGAGTTTGTTGTTGCTCCTATTTTTACCTGTTTATGTAAAGTATAGGTAGTTAATTAGATAAAGGAAATTAGAAAAAAAATGGAAAGGGTTCTATGAAGCGGTAAATGGGTAAGTCATCAGCCGACTGTGCACTAGTGTCATTTACACTAGTGTAAATATACAGCCGACTGTACACTAGTGTCATGTACAAAAGAAAATGAGAGTGATAAAAATGTTAGAATTACATGCTCAATAAACCCTTTATAACCAGAGAATGTAGAACTGGATGAAAAGTCAAGGATTGGACTAATCTCCAAAGAATAAGGAGGAATGTAAGAGCCTGGGTGGCCAGAGGGAATCATTTTGTGTTTATGCAGTATACATAGATTGACCTCATGCAGTAAATTTAGATTGATACTGCCCCTTCCAAAGGTATTTACTCTCAAAGCCTAGATATAAGGGCAGGTCAGGGCAGATGAAGATATCCAGTCAGTGGGGAGCTTATATCTACTAGGTAAATTGAGATTCAATTGTCCATCCGTGTGTTACTAGCAGTTTTTTTCTATGTCTGGCAGACCTAGCACCACTGTGCAGTTTTCTCTGTGTATTGCAATCTCAAGGCCACCTGTGTATAGCCCAGCTAAACTACATCTATACATGTTAGTCTGTTATGCTGGAGGGGGTCGAATTTGGAAGAGAAGGCCCTGACCAGTCAGTATGATTCTCGATGTTTGGAATGAAATTAAGCTTTGCTTGACCTTCGCTTTGTATCAGTCTTGCTCCTTTGATTAAAAACCGTAACACTTGTGTCTGCACTGTGGAAGACTCCAGACATGTCTATGTCATAATTGGGGGTGTTCCCTTTGAGCTTTCCTTGGGTGGCCCTTCTCCTGTTCAGAAGATTGGTGAATGGGTGGAAGGGCCTAACCCTTGTGCAGGGCTCAGATTCCCTCCCCTGAGGTTTGCTTGAGGCCTGATTGTTACTTGACCTTTCCTGGCTAAGATGGAATGGTGGATTCTTGCCTTTCTCCGAAATCCAGAGGGCTGGTGCTGACAGTCAGGACCAAACACTATGAATCGGGCCATGGAGATGGTGATACCGACTCGCTTCACAAATTGCCTTGGTGAGAGACCCAGGTGGCTCCAGCAGTTTGGGATGGCTAAGGGTCCTATTGGCACACCCATGAATACTCCAACCAAGTGTAGTGATCAGGCATGGGTTTATGAGGATTGGTTGCTATGACCTCAAAGCGTTGTGACAATACAGGTGCTGGCTTCACTAAAGCAGCTGTCCCTCTCCCATGACCTTGGTATCCTATGGCTTTAGGTAGGAAGCCCCGGGAAGGATAGAACAAGAGCCCTCTGAGCCTGATCAGGAACTCAGGTTGTCTTGTGGGTTAATGTCCCATTTCCCCTTTCTAGATAAATAGGAAAAAAATGATGTTCATTATACCTTCCTTTAGGCCAACAATTCTCCAGAGACAGCAAGGTGTCCTATTTCCACTACAATTTCTAGATCTCAAGAAACAGTGAGGCATCTTGGGTACCAACAGCTCTCCATGGGGTTTGTCATCCTGTGGGTGAGCAAGTCCATTGTCAGTGTCTTTTCCCAACGGGTCAGTGATGACTAACGGACAGAAAGTCCCATTTTGAGGAAAAAGGTGAGGGCATGGATATATGGTACTGCCTTTGTCCTCATCTCCTAGAGTTCTGAAACACAAGGTTAAGGGATTAGGGCTCTGTCTACCTGGTTTTCCCTTAACTTTGCAAAGTCTTCGAGGAAAGTGACATTCTGATCAGAGCTAACTCCAGGAAGAGGCCTGGACCGCACCTGTTGTCATCATTAGTTAACTGTACTTGTAATGGAACGGGTATAGACATGTTGACCAAGTCTCTTTAGTCAAAAGGAAAGGGATGGCCTATATCGACGGCTTGCAAAGCCCACTTGAGCAGAACTGTGGACTGAGCCTCAAGGTCCTTGCAGACTAGTGATGAAGAAGGTGTGGTCCATCTTGGTAACAGAGTATTCCTCAGCCATCGGGGAGGATGAACCCCTGGACCTTACATTGACATGAACTTCCCATGTCTGGGTGATGGGAAATGGAAAAGACAGGCAGAACAATGGAAATATCATATAGCTTTCCACAATATGTTCCTCAGGAGGAATACCTTGGCTCTTAGTAAAGGAAAGGAAAATTGAATGGGAAGAATGCAGAGAAGGAGACCCACCAAGAGTGACTCAGGACTCTGAGAACCAAGCTGAGTGTTACAGAGAAGAGACACATGCAGGGAATAAGTGAAATGCTTAATGGGTGTTCAGGAGCTGTGGCATATATTAGGAAAAGCACTAGGTCGCATATGAAACTAAAAGATCCGTGAATACTGTGTCAAAAAAAAAAATGACCAAAAAATCCCAAGAAGAATTCTAAGATTTTCAACAAAAAAATTCAGAGAAAAACAATGTGACCCTTTCAAAACCTAAAGAAGGCACAGGGAGAAAAGGAAAGAATTATAATTTTTATTATCTTTCCTTATTGAAATGGCATGGGATTTGTTTCCTAAAATGTCCTTATCTGAATTGGGTCTTTATCCTTGTAAATTAGAGTCTACCCACCTCTTCCATTTCTGAAATTGATGAGAAGATATGACATTGCCTTCTCTAAATACCTAGAAGAGTGGCCCAGGAAAATGACTTGGACCTGGCCTTCTGTGTGCTGGCAGGTGTTTGATTACTGCTTCAAACGCTTCAGTCACTACTTGAGAGCTGAGATTTTGTAGGTTTCCTGACCTAATCATGGGAGTTTCTATGTGTCTGGAAATTTAACCTTTTCTCTCCGGTCTTGGATTTGCTAGCATAAATGTGTGTATGTGCCTCTTAGGTTATTCTTTTTTCCTTTCTACCAGTTGTCATGTGGTTTCATACTTTCAGCTGTGAGCTTGTCTCCCTGCTGTATCCCAGTAATGGCTTCTGCAGTTTGTTCATGATTTCAGAACTGAAGTGTGAGATCTCCGGATTTCTTTTTTCTATTGGTTTGTTTGTATTTCCTTTATTTTGATAATCATATATATGATTTCATTTTTTCTGTTAACTTTGGAGTTAGGCTCTTCTTCTACTTGCTCCTTCAGGCGTCCAGTTAGGTTCCTTTTTTTTTTTTTTTCCGTTTTTTTTAAATTTTGGAAATGCATGCGTTTAACCCTTTATGGTTTCCCAATAAAATGTTTTTGCATCACCCCATAAGTTTCTTGACATTCCTTTGTTCATGGCTATTTCTGCATTTCCTTTGGATTTTCTTTGTTGATTCATTGCTAGGTCGTGAGTGTGTTGTGTTTTCCAACCTTTAGGGTATGGCTGTATTTCCAATTTGAAAGTGATATCTTCCCGTTTTCATATACCTTCATGATCATAAGAGCCCAGGATAGGTTTTGACTTCTCTTCCATGAATTACGACTGGATTTGGACTCGAGCTCATGACCTGCAATAGACAAAGTTAGGTCCGCCGCTGGGAAGAACATATCTTATTGTCCTCAGAGATGCAATCTTACTCATGGATCCCCAAAGTTCAGGTGGTCTCCAGAGCCCATGTGGACATCTGTTATTCCTTACCACCATTCCACCAAATGATCTGTGCTGTGCTTAACGTGGATATCATAGTCCCCAACAATATTGGATTAAAGTCCCCATCTCCCTTCCTCTCTGATCATATGCTTCCAACGTTTAGATATAGCCATGTTCTGGTATATATGTTGGCAGTTCTTCCAGGTTTCTGATGTTTTGATGCTCCATTATGACAAAACACCTTCCGCTCTCTTTTGTCTCTGAAAGGCATAAAATCACTCTAGATGACTTAGGCACAATCACTTTGGCTCTCTTCTCCTTGGCAAGAGCATAACGTACGTTTCCAAATTTCTTCACTTTCAAGCTATGTGTATTTTATAGTCAAAGGAAATCTCCTATGGGCAACAGGGGTCGAGCTTGTTTAATATTTGTTGTTTTTTGATGGATCCTTTCTGTTTTTTTTGTTTGTTTTATTTTATTTTTTCTAATTTCAACCACACCTACAAAATGTTTGTATTGATGGGAGACTTTCGTCCTGAATGCTGAATGAATTATTGTTAGGTAAGAAGTTCACTTTCTCATTTCGGTTGAATTCTGACTTGAATTCTCTGTGCCTTTCGCTTTTATGGTATTTTCTTTGGGGATGCTTCATTAGTGCGATTTCTCACTTCCTCCCCCTATTTCTCGTGTCTTCTCTGTGTGTGTGTTCGTCTGTGTGTGCATGTGCATGTCTTAATGTGTGCGTGGTCTGTGTGTGTTTCACAAAAAACTTATAATTAAATTCCAGAGGTAGGAATTGGGTCTCTTAAGGTTAGCAATTCAATGTGACATGCCTTAGAAACTCACATTCCATCCATTTCAAGAACATCTTCTGCAAGCAATGTCATCATTTGTACTCTTCCATAAACACGTATTCTCACAAAACTGCCTTCAAACAAACACCACATTTTGTGTGCCTCATTAGAATCGTATTGTTTGTCCCTATACCCCTTGATTTTTCATGTTTCTTGACTGTCTTGAGGGAGTGAAATCGTCTGTTTGTTTTCTTTCTGAGAATGATAGATATGACAGAGCCCAAAGCTCTCTGCAAGGCTGTCACATGAGACATGTGGAAGAATTCATTCTTGCTTAAGTCTCAGTAAGAATTTGCGGTGACATGGAGGACAGTGAGATGGTAGTAGTGTCTAATAACCTCATGCTTGTCTTCAGCCATGAAAGCAAAAGGAAGATGACAACAATAATGGGGGCGGGGTGGAAATTGACCTGAAGCCTACACAGTAAACTCCACAGAGTAAGAGATCGGAGGTCGCAGAAACTATGGGAGAAGTTTGGAGACATGGCTCATGGGAGATTTGGGTGGTTCGTGCATCAGAGGGCAGTGATATCATGCAAAGGACAAAGGCACAGGAGAACAGGGCCCACTGGGAACCCACAAGGAACCTGTTTCCCAGTGCAATTGGCTGTGATGAACAGAGGGTCTGAGTTCTTGACAACACAATTATTGAGGGGTGGAGTTTTTAGATCAGCGGGCTTGGCAGAAATTGACTCAAAAGAACACCGTGATTTTCTTACAGGGGACACCAAGAAGAAACCAGGTGCAGACAGCCTGGAGACCATGATCAGAAACAATACCAGGAGATGTAGTTGGAGGAGAGTGGGTCCTGGCAGCGCATCTGTGAGAGGCAGTGTTTGTGGAAATGATTCAATGGGTGCATAAGAAATGATCGGCTCTCAAACCAGTAGCAAGAGGACCGAGCACTGGCCAAGACAGGATGGTGAGACATTTGCTGCCTACCCTGCCAACACAAAAACCCAACCGTGGAACACTTGGAGGACTGCCTTCCTCAGTCCAAGATGCTTAGTCCAAGGAGAACACATTCTCCCATAGGGTACAAGAAGAATGCCTTGACCACATGCTCTCTTCTGAACACAGCATTCTGCAGGCCTGCGTTCTATTCGGTTGTGGAAAGTCTCCTTTCACACTCACACTAGACCCTACTAAGTGAAACCTCAGCATATTTAGCCCGGGCCCTAACACACCAAATGCCCGGCAAGGAGGGCCTTTACAGTTGACTGGTCTCAAGGACAGGGTCAGCCATAACACAACAGCAGATGGCATGCATCACACACACACACACACACACTCACACACACACACCCATCATCCCTTAAATGCCAGCACTTGGTCACTCCTGATTTCCTCTTCTTAAAGACATTAACCTCAGGATGGAAAAAGAATGAGCATTCAGAATATGGAGAGGTAGACAGAGACTTATATCCAAGGCAAAGATGGAAGAATCCACTGACGCCAAGGTAAAAGAACAAGAAATGATCACGGCTAGGCAATCAGAGAGAACCTTCTACATAGAACACGCCCGATGGGGTATAGAAAGCAGCGGCCTGCATACTTCCTGTACATCAGAAAACATAGAAGATATCAGAGAGTCTTGAACCACAGAGATAAACTGATAAAGATAAATGAACATAAATAGCTCCTGAAGAGAAGATTGGTAGGAGACTGGATGCAAAGTCTGGGAACATGGCAGAAGTAGAGGATCCAATGAGTGACCTGGAAGAACAAGTCTAGACAATAAGAAAGCAAATTCTAAAAGAGAAGGAAGAATGATGGGACATGACAATGAGCTTAGGGAATCATCATCTCCAGGAATTGAAAGAGGTGCCTCTTGTAGGAGAAGTAAGAGTGAGTGAAAAAAAGAGGGCTGAACATGGATTTGAGATATCGGGGCTGAAAATGACCCTCATCTGGTAGCAAAAACAGAGGTCCACAATCAGAGGCACAGAGGACTCCCATCACCTTCCACAGAAGCAGAGCACCAAAAGACATAGTGCCATTTACCCCTGGAAAATCTAGGCATGGAGGAATTCAATTTAGCAAATAGGTATGGGAGAATAGTTTGTCCATAGACCAGTCACTGACTTCAAGAGGAAATGCTATACCAGCTCTCGAAAAAATCCGGATAGCTCAAGCAACTCCAGCCCAGGCCAAAACCCTTATCCCCTGCATTTCTGAACAATGACTGAGCAGCGGTTCTTGTCTAGAACCACGAGGTTCTCAGAAGTCAACGGTTGGGCCCCAGGATGTGTCAATCAGTTCAGAGGCACCCTTCAGATCAACTCATGATTCCAGGGTCTTGGCAATGACTGTGGTCTCAGATTCTCTGCTCAGGGGAAAGTAAGCTTCTCCCTCACCAGCTCTACCCCTTGATTGTGAACTCTCGGTCTCTCTGTCTAATAAGTGCAAGCGCATCATTTGACAAGATAACAAAAACAAAACCAGGCACAATAATTGACTGGGGGCAGATGATGATTTATTGAATTTGGACCAAGGTTCCTATGGAGGGCAGCTAGGTACAGAGAACCTCCCACCATCCTAAAATATCATACCTTTGCTCGGAGCTCCAATGTTCATTCTCCTGTTCTTTCTCTTCCTGGATCTCCTCACCAACCTGAAGCATCCGCTGTGTGTCATGCTGTACTGACCCCTTGTTGACACATGTTCATTCTCTTCTGGCTCCATTATAACATGCCCATCTTCTACTACAGGCACTGTTTGCTTATCACATGACATCATTTGGCTGGGGGTCATGAGAGTTAGAAGGCAGGCTTGTGCTGCCACATCTCCATGCAGTTCCACAGGGTAGCTGCTCCACCCTGAGGGAGTACTCAAGATTCTTCCACATTTGAATCCTCTTCAATGCGTCCTTTTGGACATAAAAGTTGTCTTCCTGAAACGGGCAGGGAAGACTTTCAGATGGCTTCACTTGGGCTATGGGTCTCTTCCAACATGCTCTCCATTTGCTCCTATGGACTCCAAGTACATGAGTCCAACCTAGACCTAAGGTTAAGGGTGTAGAGTCTGCCTTGATGCATGGTCATTTTTGAAGATTGGGAGGCATTGTTGGCACTGTTTCTGGAGATGCTCGAGGTACTCGTGTCCTCGCTGTGGAAGACTCCAGACATGTCTTTGGCACGGTTGCGGGGGTTCATTTTTAGCTCTCCTTGAGTGGCCATTTTTCTGTTCAGAAGCACTGTGATAGGGTGGGAGGGCCTGACCCTTGTGCCGGGCTCAGATTTCCTCCCCTGAGGCTTTGCTTGAGGCCTGATTGTTTCTTGGCCTGTTGTGGTTAAGATGGAATGGTGGATGCTTGTCTTTCTCTGGAATCCAGAGGGCTGGTGCTGATAATCACGACCAAACACTATGAATTGGGTCATGTAGTAGGTGACACCAACTCGCTTCGCAAACTGCCTTGGTGAGAGACCCAGAGAGCTCTGGCGGTTCGGGACGGCCTGGGGTGCTCTTGGCCCACCCACGACTACTCTAGCCAATTGTAGTGATCAGGCGTGATGTAATGAGGAGTGTTTGCTATGAACTCAAAGCATTGTGACATCACAATTGCTGGCTTCACTGAAGCAGCTGTCCTTCTCCCATGACCTTGGTGTCCTAAGGCTTTAGGTAGGAAGCCACCGAAGGACAGAACAAGAGCCCTCTGATTCTGATCAAGAACTCAGGTTGTCTTGTGGGTTAGTGTCCCACTTCCGCTTTCTGGAAAAAGGGGAAAGAAAATGATGTTTAGTATACCTTCCTATAGGCCAACATTTTCCCAGAGACGGCAAGGAGTCCTATTTCCACTATAATTTCTAGAGATCTCAAAAAACGGTGAGGCCTCATGGGTATCAACAACTCTCCATGGGTTTGGAAATCCTGTGTGTGAGAGCGTCCTTTCTCAGCTTCTTTTTCCTATGGCTCAGTGATGACTAATGGACAGAAAGTCCCCTTTCGAGGAAAAAGGTGAGGTCATAGATATATGGTGCTATCTGTGGTCTCATCTCTTAGTTTTCTGAAAACACGGCTAATGGTTTAAGGCTCTGTCTACCTGGCTTTCCCTTACACACCTTTGCAAAGTCTTAGAGGAGAGTGTCATTCTGCATCAGGGCTAAACCTAAGGAAGAGGCCCGGACAGCACCCGTTGTCATCATTAGTTGTCCTTGTTGCAGTAACGGGTATAATCATGTTGACCATGTCTCTTTAGTCAGAAGGATAGGTACGGCTAATATCGAAGGCTTGCAAGGCCCATTCGAGCAGACCTTTGCAGTGAGCTGCAATGCCCTTGCAAGGACTAGTGGATAAGGAAGGCTTGGTCCATTTTGGCAAGACAGTATTCCTCGGCCGTCGAAGAGAATGAACGCCCTGGACCTTGCCTTGACATGAATGTCCCATGCCTGGCTGATGTGAAATGAAAAGGCAAGCAGAAAAAGGGAAATATCATATGGCTTCCCACAATATGTGCCTCAATAGGAATACCTTGGCGCTTTGTCCTCTTCAATTAACACGTATTCTCATAAAACTGCCTTCACACAATCACCATGATTGGGTGCCTCATTAGTGTCATATTGTTTGTCCCTATACCCCTTCCTTTTTCATATGTTTCTTGACTGTCATGACGGAGTGAAATCATCTGTTTGTTGTCTTTCTGAGAATGATAGATGTGACGAAGCCCAATGCTCTCCGCAACACTGCCACATGAGGCAAGTGGAAGAATTCATTCTTTCTTATGTTTCAGTAAGAATTTGTGGTGACATGGAGGACAGTGAGATGGTAGTAGTATCTAATAACCTCGTGCTTGTATTCAGCCAAGAAGGCAACAGGAAGATGACCACAACAACTGCAACGGAGTGGACATTGACCGGAAGCCTACAAGGGAAACTCGACATGAAGAAAGGTAGTCGCAGAGACTAAGGGAGAAGGTTGGAGACATGGCTTATAGGAGATTTCGTTGGTTCATGCATCAGATGGCAGTGATCCCTTGCAAAGGACAAATGCCCAGGAGAGCAGGGAATGCTGGAAAACCACAAGGCACCTGTTTCCCAGTGCCATTGGCTGTGACTAGAAGAGGGTCTGAAGGGCACGAGTTCTTGACAACACAAGTCTTAAGTGCTGGAGTTTTCAGATCAGCAGGCTTGGCAGATATAACGTCGAAAGAACTCCGTGTTTTTCCTGCATAGGTCACCAACAAGCAACCATGTGCAGACAACCTGGAGACCATGATCAGCGACAATACCAGGACACACAGTGGGATGATGGCGGGTCCTGGCAGTGCATCCATGAGAGGCAGTTTTCGTGGAGTTGTCTCAATGGGGGCATAAGGAATATTGGGCTCCTACACGAGGAGCATCAAGACCGAGCTACTGGACAATACAGGATGGTGAGGAGCATCCTCAGCTCATTCAGAGAACCAAAACACTGCCTACTCTGCCCACACGAAATCCCAACCGTGGAACACTTGAGGGACAGCCTTCCTCAATCCAAGTTGTTTACTCCAAGGAGATCAGACTATCCCAAAGGGGATGAGAAGAATGCCTTGAACACATGATCTCTTCTGAAAACCGCATTCTGTAGATCTGCGTTCTGATGATTTTGTGGAATGTCTCCTTTCACAGGCACACCAGAGCCCACCAAGGTAAACCTCAGCATATTCAGCCCAGGCCCCAAACACACCAAACGGCAGGCAAGGAGATCCACTGCAGATGGCTGGTCTCAAGGACAGCGTCAGCCACAAAACAAACATCAGATGGCATGCATGCCACACACACACACACACACACACACACACACACACACACACAAGCACACACACACTAGACAAACCTTACGGGCCCTCCCTTGGTCACTCAATGATCTCTTCTACCTAAATAAATTACCCACAGGATAGAAAACAGAATAAGTATTTCGAATACAGAGAGGAGACAGAGATCTAGATCTAATACAAGATGGAAGAATCAATAGATGCCAAGGAAAAAGAACAAGAAAGGATCACGGCTAGGAAATCAGAGTGAAGCTTCTACATAAAACATGCCCGATGTGGGTTTGATAGCAGCGGCATGGATCCTCCCTATACATCAGAAAACATAGAAAATATCAGAGAGTCTCAAACCACAGAGATAAAACTGATAAAGATAAAAGAACCTAAAGAGCTCCTGAAGAAAAGATTGGTAGGAGACTGGATGCAAAGACTGGGAACATGGCAGAAGTAGAGGATCCAATGAGTGACCCTGAAGAACAAGCCTAGAAAATAAGGAAGCAAATTCTAAAGGAGAAGGAAGAATGATGGAACATGACAATGAGCTTAGGGAATCACCATCCAAAAAGAAAGGTAATAGGTGCCTATTGTAGGATAAGTAAGAGTGAGAGAAAGAGAAGAGGGCTGAACATGGATTTGAGAATCAGGGCTGTCAATGACCCTCATCTGGGAGCTGAAACAGAGGTCCAGAATCAGAGGCACAGAGGACTCCCATCACCTTCCACAGAAGCAGAGCACCAAAAGACATAGTGCCATTTACCCCTGGAAAATCTAGGCATGGAGGAATTCACTTTAGCAAATAGGTATGGGAGAATACTTTGTCCATAGCCCAGTCACAGACTTCAAGAGGAAATGCTATACCAGCTCTCAAAGAAAGCCAGATAGCTCAAGCAACACCAGCCCAGGCCAAAACCCTTATCCCCTGCATTTCTGAACAATGACTGAGCAGCGGTTCTTGTCTAGAACCACGAGGTTCTCAGAAGTCAACGGTTGGGCCCCAGGATGTGTCAATCAGTTCAGAGGCACCCTTCAAATCAACTCATGATTCCGGGGTCTTGGCAATGACTGTGGCCTCAGGTTCTCTGCTCAGGGGAAAGTAAGCTTCTCCCTCGCCAGCTCTATCCCTTGATTGTAAACTCTCGGTCTCTCTGTCTAATAAGGGCAAGCGCATCGTTTGACAAGATAACAAAAACAAAACCAGACACAATAATTGACTGGGGGCAGAGGATAATTTATTGAAATTGGACCAAGGTTCCTATGGAGGGCAGCTAGGTACAGAGAACCTCCCACCATCCTAAAATACCATACCTTTGCTCGGAGCTCCAATGTTCATTCTCCTGTTCTTTCTCTTCCTGGATCTCCTCACCAACCTCAAGCATCCGCTGTGTGTCACGCTGTACTGACCCCTTGTTGACACATGTTCATTCTCTTCTGGCTCCATTATAACATGCTCATCTTCTACTACAGGCACTCTTTGCTTCTCACATGACATCATTTGGCTGAGGGTCTTGAGAGGTAGAAGGCAGGCTTGTGCTGCCACATCTCCATGCATTTCCACAGGGGTAGCTGCTCCACCCTGAGGGTGTTCTCAAGGTTCTTCCACGTTCGAGTCCTCTTCAATGCGTCCTTTTGTACATATAATTTGTCTACCTGAATCAGGCACAGAAGTCTTTCAGATGGCTTCACTTGGGCTATGGGTCTCTTCCAAAATGCTTTCCATTTGCTCCTGTGGACTCCAAGTACATGAATCCATCCTGGACCTAAGGTTCTACACCTAAGGTTTCGAGACTGCCTTTGGTGCATGGTCATTTTTGAAGATGGGGAGGCCTTGTTGGCAGCATTCCTGGAGAGGCTCGAGGTACTTGTGTTGTCCCTTTGAAGACTCCAGACATGTCTTTTGCACGGTTGCGGGTGTTCAGTTTTCTTTGCTTGGGTGGGCCTTTTCCTGTTCAGAAGCTCCGTGATTGTGTGGGAGGGCCTTATTTTTGTGCAGGGCTCAGATTTCCTCCCCTGAGGCTTTGCTTGAGGCCTGATTGTTTCTTGGCATGTCGTGGTTAAGATGGAATGGTGGATGCTTGTCTTTCTCTGGAATCCAGAGGGCTGGTGCTGATAATCACGACCAAACACTATGAATTGGGCCATGTGGAAGGTGACACCGACTCGCTTCGCAAACTGCCTTGGTGAGAGACCCAGAGAGCTCTGGTGGTTCGGGACGGCCTGGGGTGCTCTTGGCCCACCCACGACTACTCTAGCCAATTGTAGTGCAGGCGTGATGTAATGAGGAGTGTTTGCTATGAACTCAAAGCATTGTGACATCACAATTGCTGGCTTCACTGAAGCAGCTGTCCTTCTCCCATGACCTTGGTGTCCTAAGGCTTTAGGTAGGAAGCCACCGAAGGACAGAACAAGAGCCCTCTGATTCTGATCAAGAACTCAGGTTGTCTTGTAGGTTAGTGTCCCACTTCCCCATTCTGGAAAAAGCGGAAAGAAATTGATGTTCAGTATACCTTCCTGTAGGCCAACATTTTCCCAGAGACGGCAAGGTGTCCTAATTCCACTACAATTTCTAGAGATCTTCGGCATCACAGCTAACTCTTAAGGGAGAGGCCTGGACTGCACCCGTTGTCATCATTAGTTACCTATACTTGTTGTGGTAACGGGTATAGACATGCAGACCAAGTCACTTTAGTCAGAATGAAAGGGATGGCCTATACCGACGACTTGCAAGGCACATTCGAGCAGACCTTTGGAGTGAGCCACAATGCCCTTACAAGGACTAGTGGATAAGGAAGGTTCGGTCCATTTTGGCAACACAGTATTCTTCAGCCGTCGAAGAAAATGAACCCCTGGACCTTGCCTTGACATGAATGTCCCATGCCCTGCTGATGGGAAATGGAAAAGGCAAGCAGACAAAGGGAAATGTCATATGGCTTCCCACAATATGTGCCTCGGGAGGAATACCTTGGCCCTTAGTAAAGGAAGGGAAAACTGAAGGGCAAGAAGTCAGAGAATGAGACCCACCAGGAGTGACTCAGGACTCTGAGAACCAAGCTGAGGGTTACAGAAAAGGGAACTGTTAAAGGGGTGTTCAGGAGTTGTGGCATATATTAGGAGGAGCACTGGGACGTACATGCAACTAAAGCATCCGTGAATACTGTCAAAAACGAATGATGGATGATAGGCGGGCTTTCTCAACAGAACAGCAACAACAACAACAAAAATTCAGAGGAAAACAATCTGGCCCTTTCAAAACCAAAGGAAGTCACAGGGAGACAAGGAAAGCATTATATTGTTTATTATCTTTCCTTATTGAAATGACATGGGATTGCCTTACTAAAATGTCCTTCTCTGAATTGTGTCTTTATCCTTGTGACTTATAGTCTACCTGCCTCTTCCATCTCTGGAATCGATGAGAGGACATGGCAATGCCTTCGCTCAATACCTAGAAGAGTGGCCCAGGAAAATGACTTGGACCTGGCCTTCTGTGTGTTGGCAGGTATTGGATTACTGATTCAAACACTTCAGTCACTACTCGAGAGCTGAGATTTTGTAGGTTTCCTGACCTAATCTTGGGAGTTGCTATGTGTCTGATAATTTATCCTCTTCTCTCCGGTCTTTGATTTGCTAGCATAAATGTGTGGATGTGTCTCTTAGGTTATTCTTTTTTCCTTTCTACCCGTTCTCAGGTTGTTTTATACTTTCAGCTGTGTTCTTGTCTCCCTGTTTTATCCCAGTAATGGCTTCTGCAGTTTGTTCATTATTAAGAAACTGAATTGTGAGATCTCCTGATTTTTTTTGCTATTGGTTTGTTTTTATTTCCTTTATTTCGATAACTATATGTATAATTTCATTTTTTCTGTTAACATTGGAATTTGGTTCTTCTTCTTCTTGTTCCTTCAGCATCGAGATTTGTTGCTTTACTCTTTTGTGTGTGTGTGTGTGTGTGTGTGTGTGTGTGTGTGTGTGTGTTTAAATTTTGGAAATGCACGCATTAACCCTATATGGTTTCCCCATAAAATGTTTTGGCATCACCCCATAAGTTTCTTGACATTCCTTTGTTCATGGCTCTTTCTGCTTTTCCTTTGGATTTTCTTTCTTGCATTCATTGCTAGTTCATGACGTGTTGTGTTTTCCAACTTTTAGTGTCTGGCTGTATGTCCAATTTGAAAGTGATAACTTCCCGTTATCAAACCTTCATGATCATAAGTGCACAGGATAGGTTTTGACTTCTCTTCCATGAATTACCCCTCATTTTGGATTCCAGCCATGACCTGTGATATACAAAGTTCATTCTGCCTTTGGGAAGAACATATCTTATGCTCCTCAGAAACGCAATCTTACTCATGGATCCCCAAAGCTCAGGAGGTCTAGAGAGCCAATGTGGACGTCTGTTATTCCTTACCACCTTTCCATCCAGATGATCTGTGCTGTGCTTAACGTGGATATCATAGTTCCCAACAATGTTGGATTAAAGTCCCCATCTCCCTTCCTCTCTGATCATATGCTTCCAACGTTTAGATACAGCAATATCCTGGTATATATGTTGGCAGTTCTTCCAGGTTTCTGATGTTTTGATGCTCCATTATGACAAAACACCTTCCGCTCTCTTTTGTCTCTGAAAGGCATAAAATCACTCTAGATGACTTAGGCACAATCACTTTGGCTCTCTTCTCCTTGGCAAGAGCATAATCTACATTTCCAAATTTCTTCACTTTCAAGCTATGTGTATCTTTATAGTCAAAGTAAATCTCCTATGGGCAACAGAGGTCGAGCTTGTTTAATTTTTGTTGTTTTCTGATGGATCTTTTCTCGTATTTTTCTTTTTTTGGTTTGTTTTATTTTATTTTATTTTATTTTAATTTTTGTAATTTCAACCACACCTACAAAATGTTTGTAGTGACAGGAGACTTTCGTCCTGAATGCGAAATGAATTATTGTTAGGTAAGAAGCTCACTTTTTCATTTCGGTTGACTTCTAACTTGAATTGTCTGTGCCTTTCCCTTTTATGGTATTTTCTTTGGGGATACTTCATTATTGCGATTTCTCACTTCCACCCCTTCTTTCGCGTGTCTTCTCTGTGTGTGTGTTCGTCTGGGTGTGCATGTGCATGTGTTATGTGTACGTGGTCTGTGTGTGTTTCACACAAAACTTATAATTTAATTTCCAGAGGTAGGAATTGGGTCTCTTAAGGTTAGCAATTCAATTTGACATGCCTTAAAACTCACATTCCATCCGTTTCAAGAACATCTTCTGCAAGCAATGTCATCATTTGTACTCTTCCATAAACACGTATTCTCACAAAACTGCCTTCAAACAAACACCACATTTTGTGTGCCTCATTACAATCGTATTGTTTGTCCCTATACCCCTTGATTTTTCGTATGTTTCTTGACTGTCTTGAGGGAGTGAAATCGTCTGTTTGTTTTCTTTCTGAGAATGATAGATATGACAGGGCCCAAAGCTCTCTGCAAGCCTGTCACATGAGACATGTGGAAGAATTCATTCTTGCTTAAGTCTCAGTAAGAATTTGCAGTGACATGGAGGACAGTGAGATGGTAGTAGTGTCTAATAACCTCGTGCTTGTCTTTAGCCATGAAGGCAAAAGGAAGATGACAACAATAACGGGGGTGGGGGGAAATTTAACTGAAGCCTACACAGTAAACTCCACAGAGTAAGAGATTGGAGGTCGCAGAAACTATGGGAGAAGTTTGGAGACATGGCTCATGGGAGATTTGGGTGGTTCGTGCATCAGAGGGCAGTGATATCATGCAAAGGACAAAGGCACAGGAGAACAGGGCCCACTGGCAACCCACTAGGAACCTGTTTCCCAGTGCAATTGGCTGTGACGAACGGAGGGTCTGAGTTATTGACAACACAATTCTTGAGGGGTGGAGTTTTCAGATCAGCAGTCTTGGCAGAAATCGACTCAAAAGAACACCGTGATTTTCTTACAGGGGACACCAAGAAGAAACCAGGTGCAGACAGCCTGGAGACCATGATCAGAAACAATACCAGGAGATGTAGTTGGAGGAGAGTGGGTCCTGGCAGCGCATCTGTGAGAGGCAGTGTTTGTGGAAATGATTCAATGGGTGCATAAGAAATGATCGGCTCTCAAACCAGTAGCAAGAGGACCGAGCACTGGCCAAGACAGGATGGTGAGACATTTGCTGCCTACCCTGCCAACACAAAAACCCAACCGTGGAACACTTGGAGGACTGCCTTCCTCAGTCCAAGATGCTTAGTCCAAGAAGAACACATTCTCCCATAGGGTACAAGAAGAATGCCTTGACCACATGCTCTCTTCTGAACACAGCATTCTGCAGGCCTGCATTCTATTGGGTTGTGGAAGGTCTCCTTTTTCACGGACACCAGATCCTACTAAGTGAAACCTCAGCATATTCAGCCTGGGCCCCAAATACACCAAACGCCAGGCAAGGAGGGCCCTTGCAGTTGACTGGTCTCAAGGACAGGGTCAGCCACAACACAACAGCAGATGGCATGCATCTCACACACACACACACACACACACACACACACACACAAACACCCATCATCCCTTAAGGGCCAGCACTTGGTCACTCCCGGATTTCCTCTTCTTAAAGACATTAACCTCAGGATGGAAAAAGAATGAGCATTCAGAATATGGAGAGGTAGACAGAGACTTATATCCAAGGCAAAGATGGAAGAATCAACTGACGCCAAGGTAAAAGAACAAGAAATGATCACGGTTAGGCAATCAGAGAACACGCCCGATGGGGTATAGAAAGCAGCGGCCTGGATACTTCCTGTACATCAGAAAACGTAGAAGATATCAGAGAGTCTCGAACCACAGAGATAAACTGATAAAGATAAACGAACATAAATAGCTCCTGAAGAGAAGATTGGTAGGAGACTGGATGCAAAGTCTGGGAACATGGCAGAAGTAGAGGATCCAATGAGTGACCTGGAAGAACAAGTCTAGACAATAAGGAAGCAAATTCTAAAAGAGAAGGAAGAATGACCGGACATGACAATGAGCTTCGGGAATCATCATCTCCAGGAATTGAAAGAGGTGCCTCTTGTAGGAGAAGTAAGAGTGAGTGAAAGAAAGAGGGCTAAACATGGATTTGAGAAATCAGGGCTGAAAAGGACCCTCATCTGGTAGCACAAACAGAGGTCCACAATCAGAGGCACAGAGGACTCCCATCACCTTCCACAGAAGCAGAGCACCAAAAGAAATAGTGTCATTCACCCTGGAAAATCTAGGCATGGAGGAATTCACTTTAGCAAATAGGTATGGGAGAATAGTTTGTCCATAGCCCAGTCACAGACTTCAAAAGGAAATGCTATACCAGCTCTCGAAGAAAGCCAGATAGCTCAAGCAACACCAGCCCAGGCCAAAACCCTTATCCCCTGCATTTCTGAACAATGACTGAGCAGCGGTTCTTGTCTAGAACCACGAGGTTCTCAGAAGTCAACAGTTGGGCCCCAGGATGTGTCAATCGGTTCAGAGGCACCCTTCAGATCAACTCATGATTCCAGGGTCTTGGCAATGACTGTGGTCTCAGGTTCTCTGCTCAGGGGAAAGTAAGCTTCTCCCTCGCCAGCTCTACCCCTTGATTGTGAACTCTCGGTCTCTCTGTCTAATAAGTGCAAGCGCATCATTTGACAAGATAACAAAAACAAAACCAGACACAATAATTGACTGGGGGCAGAGGATGATTTAATTGAATTTGGACCAAAATTCCTATGGAGGGCAGCTAGGTACAGAGAACCTCCCACCATCCTAAAATACCATACCTTTGCTCGGAGCTCCAATGTTCATTCTCCTGTTCTTTCTCTTCCTGGATCTCCTCACCAACCTCAAGCATCCGCTGTGTGTCACGCTGTACTGACCCCTTGTTGACACATGTTCATTTTCTTCTGGCTCCATTATAACATGCCCATCTTCTACAACAGGCACTCTTTGCTTCTCACGTGACATCATTTGGCTGAGGGTCTTGAGAGGTAGAAGGCAGGCTTGTGCTGCCACATCTCCATGCATTTCCACAGGGGTAGCTGCTCCACCCTGAGGGTGTTCTCAAGGTTCTTCCACATTTGAATCCTCTTCAATGCGTCCTTTTGTACATATAAGTTGTCTACCTGAATCAGGCACAGAAGTCTTTCAGATGGCTTCACTTGGGCTATGGGTCTCTTCCAAAATGCTTTCCATTTGCTCCTGTGGACTCCAAGTACATGAATCCATCCTGGACCTAAGGTTCTACACCTAAAGTGTAGAGACTGCCTTTGATGCATGGTCATTTTTGAAGATGGGGAGGCCTTGTTGGCAGCATTCCTGGAGAGGCTCGAGGTACTTGTGTTGTCCCTTTGAAGACTCCAGACATGTCTTTTGCACGGTTGCGGGTGTTCAGTTTTCTTTCCTTGGGTGGGCCTTTTCCTGTTCAGAAGCTCCGTGATTGTGTGGGAGGGGCTTATCCTTGTGCAGGGCTCAGATTTCCTCCCCTGAGGCTTTGCTTGAGGCCTGATTGTTTCTAGGCATGTCGTGGTTAAGATGGAATGGTGGATGCTTGTCTTTCTCTGGAATCCAGAGGGCTGGTGCTGATAATCACGACCAAACACTATGAATTGGGCCATGTGGAAGGTGACACCAACTCGCTTCGCAAACTGCCTTGGTGAGAGACCCAGAGAGCTCCGGCAGTTCGGGACGGCCTGGGGTGCTCTTGGCCCACCCACGACTACTCTAGCCAATTGTAGTGATCAGGAGTGATAATGAGGAGTGGTTGCTATGAACTCAAAGCATTGTGACTTCACAAATACTGGCTTCACTGAAGCAGCTGTCCTTCTCCCATGACCTTGGTGTCCTAAGGCTTTAGGTAGGAAGCCACCAAAGGACAGAACAAGAGCCCTCTGATTCTGATCAAGAACTCAGGTTGTCTTGTGGGTTAGTGTCCCACTTCCCCATTCTGGAAAAAGCGGAAAGAAAATGATGTTCAGTATACCTTCCTGTAGGCCAACATTTTCCTAATTCCACTACAATTTCTAGAGACCTCAAGAAACGGTAAGGCCTCATGGGTATCAACAACTCTCCATGGGTTTGGAAATCCTGTGTGTGAGAGCGTCCTTTCTCAGCGTCTTTTGCCTATGGCTCAGTGATGACTAAGGGACAGAAAGTCCCCTTTCGAGGAAAAAGGTGAGGGCATAGATATATGGTGCTGTCTGTGGTCTCATCTCTTAGTTTTCTGAAACACACGGCTAATGGTTTAAGGCTCTGTCTACCTGGCTTTCCCTTACACACCTTTGCAAAGTCTTAGAGGAGAGTGTCATTCTGCATCAGGGCTAAACCTAAGGAAGAGGCCCGGACAGCACCCGTTGTCATCATTAGTTGTCCTTGTTGCAGTAACGGGTATAATCATGTTGACCATGTCTCTTTAGTCAGAAGGATAGGTATGGCTAATATCGATGGCTTGCAAGGCCAATTTGAGAGGACCTTTGCAGTGAGCCACAATGCCCTTGCAAGGACTAGTGGATAAGGAAGGCTTGGTCCATTTTGGCAAGCAGTATTCCTCGGCCATCGAAGAGAATGAATGCCCTGGACCTTGCCTTGACATGAATGTCCCATGCCTGGCTGATGTGAAATGAAAAGGCAAGCAGAAAAAGGGAAATATCATATGGCTTCCCACAATATGTGCCTCCTAAGGAATAACTTGGCGCTTTGTCCTCTTCAATAAATACGTATTCTCATAAAACTGCCTTCACACAATCGCCACTATTGGGTGTCTCATTAGTGTCGTATTGTTTGTCCTTATACCCCTTGCTTTTTCATATGTTTCTTGACTGTCATGAGGGAGTGAAATCATCTGTTTGTTGTCTTTCTGAGAATGATAGATGTGACGAAGCCCAATGCTCTCCGCAACACTACCAAATGAGGCAAGTGGAAGAATTCATTCTTTCTTATGTCTCAGTAAGAATTTGTGGTGACATGGAGGACAGTGAGATGGTAGTAGTGTCTAATAACCTCGTGCTTGTCTTCAGCCAAGAAGGCAACAGGAAGATGACCACAACAACTGCAACGCAGTGGACATTGACCGGAAGCCTACAAGGGAAACTCGACATGAAGAAAGGTAGTCGCAGAGACTAAGGGAGAGGTTGGAGACATGGCTTATAGGAGATTTCGTTGGTTCATACATCAGATGGCAGTGATCCCTTGCAAAGGACAAATGCCCAGGAGAGCAGGGAATGCTGGAAAACCACAAGGCACCTGTTTCCCAGTGCCATTGGCTGTGACTAGAAGAGGGTCTGAAGGGCACGAGTTCTTGACAACACAAGTCTTGAGTGCTGGAGTTTTCAGATCAGCAGGCTTGGCAGATATAACATCGAAAGAACTCCGTGTTTTTCCTTCATAGGTCACCAACAAGCAACCATGTGCAGACAACCTGGAGACCATGATCAGCGACAATACCAGGACACGAAGTGGGAAGATGGTGGGTCCTGGCTGTGCCTCCATGAGAGGCAGTTTTCGTGGAGTTGATCAATGGGGGCATAAGAAATATTGGGCTGCCACACGAGGAGAATCAAGACTGAGCTACTGGCCAATACAGGATGGTGAGTACATTAGCTGCCTACTCTGCCCACACGAAATCCCAACCGTGGAACACTTGAGGGACAGCCTTCCTCAATCCAAGTTGTTTAGTCCAAGGAGAACAGACTCTCCCATAGGGGACGAGAAGAATGCCTTGAACACATGATCTCTTCTGAACACAGCATTCTGTAGGCCTGCGTTCTGATGATTTTGTGGAATGTCTCCTTTCACAGGCACACCAGAACCCACCAAGGTAAACCTCAGCATATTCAGCCCAGGCCCCAAACACACCAAACGGCAGGCAAGGAGATCCACTGCAGATGGCTGGTCTCAAGGACAGCATCAGCCACAACACAAACATCAGATGGCATGCATGCCACACACACACACACACACACACACACACACTAGACAAACCTTAAGGGCCCTCCCTTGGACACTCAATGATCTCTTCTACCTAAATAAATTACCCACAGGATCGAAAACAGAATAAGTATTTTAATACAGAGAGGATACAGAGATCTAGATCTAATATAGATGGAAGGATCAATAGATGCCAAGGAAAAAGAACAAGAAAGGATCACGGCTAGGAAATCAGAGTGAAGCTTCTACATATAACACGCCCGATGTGGGTTTGATAGCAGCGGCATGGATCCTCCCTATAAATCAGAAAACATAGAAGATATCAGAGAGTCTCGAACCACAGAGATAAAACTGATAAAGATAAAAGAACCTAAAGAGCTCCTGAAGAAAAGATTGGTAGGAGACTGGATGCAAAGTCTGGGAATGTGGCAGAAGTAGAGGATCCAATTAGTGACCTGGAAGAACAAGCCTAGAAAATAAGGAAGCAAATTCTAAGAGAGAAGGAAGAATGACAGAACATGACAATGAGCTTAGGGAATCATCATCCAAAAAGAAGGTAATAGGTGCCTATTGTAGGATAAGTAATAGTGAGAGAAAAAAAAGAGGGCTGAACATGGATTTGAGATCAGGCTGTCAATGACCCTCATCTGGGAGCTGAAACAGAGGTCCAGAATCAGAGGCACAGAGGACTCCCATCACCTTCCACAGAAGCAGAGCACCAAAAGACATAGTGTCCTTCCCCCTGGAAAATCTAGGCATGGAGGAATTCTCTTTATGCAAATAGGCATCGGAGAATAGTTTGTCCATAGCCCAGTCACTGACTTCAAGAGGAAAAGCTATACCAGCTCTCGAAGCAGGTCAGATAGCTCAAGCAACACCTGACCAAGCCAAAATCCTTATCCCCTGCATTTCTGAACAATGAAAGAGTAGCGGTTCTTGTCTAGAACCAGGAGGTATTCAGAAGTCAAAGGTTGGGTCCCTTGTTGTGTCCATCAGTTCAGAGGCGGCCTTCAGATCAACTCATGATTCCAGGGTCTTGGCTATGACTCTGAATATGACTTTTATGTGACTTTAATATGAATTTTATATAACTATAAGATAAATAAAAAATGAATTAAAAAAATAAAAAGATAATTTCTTTACCTATAGGTATAGCATTGTTTGGGAAAAGAAGATTACCTTGAAGTTTAACTCTATATAAACATTAGAAAATAGAAATGAAAAAGGAATAAACTAGACTAAACTAAACTAAATTTTTTAAAAAATTAGAATGCAAATGAAAAAAAAAATGTGTATGTATCAAAAAGTTCAGGTTAGAAGGTTAATATGGAATTTGATATACTGGACATCTCAGTTTGAAGGTAAATAGGTTAAAAAGTTATCTATATATTACAAATAAACCAGAATAGTGGGAATGAGTTAAAAAGAAAAGTTGTATCTATGAAGTAGCAGTGGTTGTTGTTGTGTAGTCTTTTTTCTTTCCTGGTTGGTTTTCTGAGGCAGAGGCCTGTCACGTGGGTTTCAGTCAATGATGTTCCCTGATTTAAATTCTCCCAGCCCTCTCAAGGGGATGGGCTCTGAGGAATCCTGTTTTTTCAGGTCTTTATTCTTTGGAGGTTTTTATGTTTGTTAATTTTTTTTTCTCTTGCCTTGACCTCTTTTGATGGCTTTTGGAGATGAAAGCAAACTGCACCCTGTTCTCTCTCTCAGAGATAATCCTCAGTCTTCTCACCTGTGGGTGCTGCAGAGCCCATATAAATTCGCCCTTGCCTGCTGCCAGAGCAAATTTTGAGTCGTAGTCCCAGGGAGCACAGAATCTTCTGCTTGTACCCAAACCATTGCAGCAGTGTCTGTCTAGGCAGCTCCTGACCATCAGAGAGGTTCCAATTGCCATCCCACACTGAGATTTTCATGCTGGCCCTGGCTGGGAGTGCCTGGTCTTTCTCTAAGAGTTCTGGGCTTGCAAGCACTCTCTCAGGGGAGGGTGTGGGTCACGCGTGTCTCAGGCTCTGATAGAAGGGTGCGTGTCCGAGAGCATGAGCCTGGGCCTTCACGCACCTCTCTCAGGAGAGTGTGTGGGGTGCACGCGTGTCTCATACTCTGATAGTATGGCACGGGTCTAAGCAATGGACTGGGCCTTTGCACACCTTTCTCAGGGGATTGTAAGGGGTGCAGGTGTCTCAGGCTTTGTTAGCAAGTCTCATTGCTCTGCTGCTTGGTGAGGCTCCAAGCCCCTAACAGGAGCTAAACCCCACATGATCATGGGTGTGCTGTTGGCTCAGGGACCAAAACATCGTTTTTCCAACACACTCTCTTTGGCTCAGCACCAGGGAATCTGTACTGGGTGTGGGGACTTAAGCCCCTGTCCTTAGCTGCCATGATTCACACAATTTACCTTCAATATCCTTTGCACTTTTTGAATGCTTTCAACCAGAGTCCAAGTTAATGCTGGTCCCCAGACTCAGAACACTCTTGTATTGGGGTATTACTTTCCAGTTGGTGGCCTTGGGTGGGTCCCTTGAACTTTTGTTTATTTCAGTAACAGTCCAACGTTCTCACTCCACTTTTCCTGCCCACTGATGACTTCTGCGCTGGCAGAGATCCAGACATATATAATTCTGATCTCAGGCTGTTTTCATGGGTAATCAGAATTCTTTGGTAGGAAATAACTTCAATTTGGAGTACAGGTTGAAATGGCACCTCCTCTTACTTGCCCATCATCTTGTCTCCTCTCACATGACACTTATAAGAAAATTTCAAGAGATAGGAATTTGGCATTTTATGGATAGCAAATCAATTTCATGTGCATTGAGAACTCACATTCCATCACTTTCAGCCACAATTCCTGCAAAGAATGTCCCATTTTGTCCTGTTTTATAAACACGTATTCCCACTAACATGCCTACAAAGAAAGACAAAAGTTTAAGTGTCTGGTTAGAGTAGTATTGCTTGTCCATTTTCCCCTGCTTTTTCACATGTTTCTTTACTACCATGACGGGGTGAAATCATACGTTATTTGTCTTTCTGAGACTCAGAGATGTGACATAGCCCAATGCTCTCCACAACATTGCCACATGAGGCAAGAATTCATTCTTCCTTATGGCTGGGTAAGAGTCTGTGATGCCTTTGGAAGATAGTGAGATGTTAGTAGTATCTGGAAACTCCAGGCTTGTCATCAGCCATGAACACAACTGGAAGATGACTACATCAACTGTGACTTGGTGGAAATTGACCTGAAGCCTACAGACCAAACTCTACAGTAAAAGAGAAAGGAAGTCAAAGAGACTATGGGAGAAAATTGGAGACATGGCTTAGGGAGAAGTAGGTGGTGGTGCTTCAGACGGCAGTAAGCCAATGCAAAAGACAAAGGCACAGGAGAGACGAGAACACTGGGAACCCACAGGTAGCATGTTTCCCAATGCCACTTGCTCTAACCAGCAGCTTATCTGAATGGTACAAGTCCTTGCCAACAAAGGGTGTTGAGTCTGGAGTTTTCAGATCATCAGTCTTGGCAGATATCGAGTTGAGAGAACACTGTGTTTCTCCTGGAGAGGACACCAACAAACAACCAGGTGCAAACAGCCTGGAAATCATGATCAGAGACAGTACCAGCAGACACAGAAGGAAGATGGTGGTTTCTGGCAGTGTATCTGTGAGAGGCACAGCTCGTGGAGATATTTTGATGGGGGCAAAAGTAATTTGGGGCTCTAGCACAAATAGCATAAAGACCGAACTACTGGCAAAGACAGGACGGTGAGGACATTAGCTGCCTCACGTACAAAAGCGAAGTCCAAACCATGGAACACTGTGGAGACTGTCTTCCTCAGTCCAAGTTGCTTAGCCAAAGGAGAACAGACTCTCCAGTAAGGGACTAGAAGAAAGCCCTTCTACCATGCTCTCTTTAAAACACAGCATTCTGCAGGCGTTTGTCTGTTGAGTTGGTTGAACGTCTCCTTTCTTAGGCAAACCAGTGCACACCAAACTAAACCGCACCATATTCAGCACAGAAACACTAAAATGGCATGCAAGGAGAGACCCTGCAGATGACTGTCTTAATGTCAGGGGACAGCCACAACACAACAACAGAGGGCATGCACTCCACAAACACCCGAGACTTCCTCAATGGCCAGACCTTGGCCACCCCATGATCTCTTCTTCCTAAAGACATTACCCTAAGGGTAGAAAACAGAATGGGCTTTGTGAATAGAGAGAAGAAGACAGAGACCTGGATCCAATGCAAAGATGGAAGACTCAATTGATGCTGAGGAAAAGAATTAGAAATGATCATAGCCAGGCAATCAAAGTTAAACCTTTAAATGTAACAAGCCCGATGAAGGATTGAAAGCAATATCCAGAATACTCACTGTACAAAGAAAAAGACAGAAGACATCAGGGAGTCTCCTACCACAGAGATAAAAGTGATAAAAAAAAATAAAATCTAGGGTCTCTGATAATAAGATTGGTAGTAGACTGGTTGCAAGGCCAAGAAGCTGGCAGAATCAGAGGATACAATTAGTGACGTGGTAGAAAAATACTGGAAAATAATGGAAGGTAAGTGAAAGAGAGAAGGAAGAATGATGGAACATGACAATAAGCTTATGGAAATCATCAACTCCAAGAAAAAAAAAAATAGGTGCCTATTCTTGCACACCTAGGAGTGAAAGAATAAAGAAGGCCAAATATTTCTTTGAGAAATCAGAGCTGAAAATGTCCCTGATCTTGGAGTAGAAACAGAGCTCCATATTAAGAGGCACAGAGTACTCCCATCACCATCAACAGATTCAGAGCAATACAATACAGTGTCATCCCCCCTGCAAAAGATAGCAAGGGAGTTATTCTCGTAATGCAAAAATGTGTGCGAGAGTAGTTTGTCCATAGCCAAGTCACTGACTTCAAGGCGACCAGTTATACCAGCTCTCAAAGCAGGTCGGATAGAACAATCAACACCAGCCCAAGCCAAAATGCGTATCTCCTGCATTTCTGAACAATGACAGAGCAGTGATTCTGTCTAGAACTCTGAGGTATTAAGAAGACAAAGATTGGGTCCTGGGGTGTGTCCATCAGTTCAGAAACGGCCTTCAGCTCAGCTCATGATACCAGGGTCATGGCCTTGTCTCTGGTCTCAAGATCCCTGTTCAAGGGCAACTCTGACTCCCCACCACATCTGCATCCCGTGAGTGTAATCTTTCTGTTTCTCTCTCAAGTACGTTCATGTATATTGTTGGACATAAATAAATTTTAAAAAGTTTACAATGATTTACTAGGGCCAGAGTATTGTTTATTTAATTTGGACCTATGTCCCTATGGAATGCACGCAGGTACAGAGCACCTCCCACTGTCTTAAAGTGCCAGGCCTTCACTCTGTGCTCCCTTGTCCATTCTCCTGTTCTTTGTCTTCCTGTACCTCCTCACCAACCTGTATCACCCACTGTCTGTCCCAGTATAGTGGCCCTTTGTTGTCACATTGTTCATCCTTTCCTGGTTCCATTAGAACATGCCCATCTTCTGCAAGAAGCATCATTTGGTTATTACCTGAAACCATTTGGGGGATGGTAATGAGAAGGTTAAGCCAGGCTTGTGCTGCCATATCTCAATTCAGTTCTGCAGAGGGTAGCTACACCACCCTGTGGGCATGCTCAAGGTTCTGCATCATTCGAGTCCTCTTCCATTTGTCTTTTGTAGATACACGTTTTTATCTTGAAACGAGCAAGAGTGCCATTCAGATGGCTTCCCTTGTGCTATAGGTCTCCTCCAACATGTTTCATGCTTGCTCCTGTGGACTCCAAGTAAATGAGTCCATCCTGGGACTCAGGTTCTAGGGTGTAGAGTCTGACTTTGGTGCTTGGTCAGTTTTGAAGATTGGGAGGCCCTATGTCATGATTTCTTGAGATGCTAGAGGAACTCATATCCTTGCTGTTGTAGACTCCAGACATAACTTTGGCAGGGTTGCGGGTGTTCCTTATGAGATTTCCTTGGGTGGCACTTTTCCTGGTCAGAAGCGCCCTGATTGGGAGGGAGGACCATAACATATGCAGGACATGGAGTTCATCCCCTGTCTCTTTTTTGAGACCTGATTCTTTCTTGGCCTTTCGTGGGTAAGATGGATTGGGGGATACTTGTCTTTCTCCGGAGTCCAGATGGCTTTTGTAACTGTCACGACAATAGACTACAAAATCGGCCATGGAGAATGCTACACTGACTCGCTTCTCAAACTGACTTGGTGAGAGACCCAGGCGGCTACAGTATTTGGGGGAGCTGTGGATCCTCTTGGACCACTCATGACTACAACATCCAAGTGTAGATCAGGCGTGGTTTGGGGAGGAGGGGTTGCTATGACCTCAAAGCTTTGTGACATCGGAGAAGCTGTCTTAACTGAAGCAGCAGTCCCTCTCTCATAACCTTTGATTCCTATGGCTTTAGGTAGGAAGCCAGGGAAGGGCTAAAAAGAGCCCTGAGCCTGATCAAGAACTCAGGTTGTCTATGTGTTAATTTCCACTTCCCCTTTCTAGAAAAATAGAAAAGAAAATTATGTACAGCATACCTTTTTTTTTTTTTTTAGGCCAACATTTCTCCAGAGATGGCAAGGTTTTCCTATTTCCACTGCAATTTCTAGAGATCTCAATAAACAGTGGGGCCCTGGGTATCATCAGCTCTCTGTGATGTTTGTCATCCTGTGGGTAACAGAGTCCTTGCTCAGCATCTTTTACTTATGGGTCAGTAATGACTAAGGGACGGGAAGTCCTTTTTCAAGGATAAATGTTAGAATATGTATGTATTATGCTGTCTGTGTCCTCATCTCCTCGTGTTAAGAAACACTATTCATAAGGGATTAGGGCTCTGTCTACCTGGCTTTACCTTGGACAGCTTTTCAAATGCTTCAAGAAGATTGATATTCTGCATGATAATTAACCCTTAAGGAAGAACCCATGAGAGCACTCCTTGTCATCTTAGTTAACTCTACCTGCTGTGGTAATGGGTATAGCCATGTTGACTACTTCTCATTAATCAGAGGAAAATGAACGGCTTATATGGATGGCCTGCAAGGCCCAATAGATCAGAACTGTGGATTGAGTTGCATTGCCCTCACAAGGACTATTGGATAAAGAAGGTGCCGTCCACATTGGCAACAGAGTATTCCTCAGCCATCAGAGAGGATGAACCCCTGGTACTTGCATTGACATGAATGTCACAGGATGCCAAATGAAAAAGGCAAGCAGACAAAGGGAAATATAATATGGCTTCTCTCATATGTGCCCCAGGATGAATACCATGGGCCTTAGTAGAAAGAAGGGGAAATGGAAGGGGAAGAAGTCACAGAAGGAGACAAACCAGAAGTGACTCAGTACTCTGAGGTTACAGAAAAGAAAGACATGCAGGAAATGAGGGAACTGGCTAATGGGTGTTGAGAAGTTGTGGAACATCTTAGAGTTTTAGGATGAACTCTAGGTCATATATGGAACTAAAGCATCGTGAATACTTGTCAAAATCGAATGATGGATGATAGGCCTATTTCCTCAACAGAACAAAAAATTAAAATAAAAACAAACTGGCCCTTTCAAAAGCAGGTAAAGATAGACAGAGAAAACGAAAAATTATATTTATATTATCTTTACTTATGAAAATGGCATGGAATTTGTTTCCTATAATGTCCTTATCTGAATTGGGTCTTCATACTTATAAATTACAGTCTACCTGCCTCCTCCATTTGTGGATTTGATGAGAAGAAACGACATTGACTTCATCAAATGTCTAGAAATGTTGACCAGAAAAATGATTTGGATCTGACCTTCTGTGTGTTGGGAGGTGTTGGATTACTGCTTCAAATGCTTTAGTCACTACTAGAGAGCTAAGGTTTTGTAGGGTTCCTGACTTAGTATGTGTTCCTAATTTGATATGTGTCTTGGAATTTAGCCTTTTTCTCAGTGTTGGAATTTTATCCTTTTTCTCAGTGTTGGATTTGCTGGAATAATTGTGTAGATGTGTCATTTCGGTTATTTTTTTTCCCTTTCTATCAGTTGTCATATGATCTCATAATTTCATCTGTATGCTAGTCTCCCTGTTTAATCCAGGTAATGGCTATTCCCGTTTGTTAAAGTTTTCAAAACTGACAATTGAGTTCTCCAGATTTTTTTCTATTGTTTTGTTTGTATTTCTTTTATTCCAATGATCATATATATTATCTCTCTTTTTCTGTTCACTTTGGATTCCATTTCATCTTTTTCTAGTTCCTTATGCCATCGGTTAGGTTGCTTTTATTTGGTGCTTTGAATTTTTTGAAATAAACGCATTTAGCCCTATATTCTTTCCCCAAAGAATGTTTTGGCATCATCTCATAAGTTTCTTTACTTTCCTTTGTTGAAAGTACTTTATGATTTTCCTTTTGATTGTCCTTCTTTAAGGCATTGATAGTTTGGGAGTGTTTGTGTTTTCCACCTATTAGTGTGTGGCTGTGTTTCCCATTCATAAGTGATTTCTTTCCTTTTTCATATCTTTGTGGTCATAAGTATACAAGAAAGGATATGAATTCTCTTTTATTAATTATTACTGGGTTTTTACTTCAGCACAGGATCTGATAGACAATGTTAGGTCTGCCCTTGGGAAGAACTTCTCTTATGGTTCTCCGAGACACAATCTTATGCATGTTTCTCCTATGCTCAGGTGGTCTAGAGAGCCCATGATGACGTCTGTTATTCCTTCCCACCTATCCCTCTGCATGATTTGTCCTGTGCTAAAAGTGGATATCATCGTCCTCAAAATATTGGATTGTGGTCCCCAACTCCCTTCTGTTCTGGTAATATGCTTTCAACATTTAGATACAACCAAGTTGGTGGTGTATCTGTTGGCAATTCTTCCAAGTTTCTGAAGTTTTGATGCTCAATCAAGACAAAACACCTTCTGGTAATATTTTGTCTCTTGAAGGCATAAAATTTCTCTATCTGCCACAGGCACCAATGGATTGGTTCTCTTATCTTTGCCAATTGCACTACCTATGTTTTCCCAAATCCATAACTTCCAAGCTATTGTATCTTTATAGTCGAAGGATCTCCTATGGCTAACATAAGGTCGAGCTGGTTTTGTTTTGTTTGTTTGTCTGTTTGTTTGTTTTCTTGTTGGTCTTTTTTGCCTTTTTTTTTTCAATTTTCATCCTTCCAACAACGTGTTTATAGGAATAGGAGTATTTAGTCCTGAATCCTTCAACTAATTATTGATGTGTACAGAGTTAACTTTCTCATTTTCGTTGTTTTTTTGACTTGGATTCTCAATGCCTTTCCCATTTATGGTATTTTCCTTTGGGTTTGCTTCCTTCAGTGCGATTCCTCCCATCTTCCCCATCTTTTGTGTGTCTTATTTGTGTGTGTATGTGTGCGTGTGTATGTTGTCTGTGTGTTTCACATAACAATTATAATGAAATATCAGTAGTTAGATTTCTTTCCTTTATGGATAGCAATTCAATTTGATATTCCTTGAAAACCCACATTCCATCATTTTAACCACATTTCCTGCAAGGAATGTCCCATTAAGTCCTCTTTTATAAACACATATTCTCACTAACTTGCCTTCAAAAAAACACCAAATTTTAAGAGCCTGGTTAGAGTAGTATTGTTTGTCCCCTTTTCCCTTGCATATTCACATGCTCCTTGACTAGCATGAGAGAGCAAAATCGTATGTTATTTGTCTTTCTGAGACTGATAGATGTGACATAGCCCTATGCTTTCCACAATTATGCTCCATGAGGCAAGTGTAAAGAATTCATTCTTGCTTATGGCTGGGCAAGAGTCCGTGGTGCTTTTGGAGGACAGTGAGATGTTAGTAGTGTCTGGGAACTCCAGGCTTGTCTTTAGCCAGCAACACAACTAAAAGATTACTATATCAAGTGCAACATGGAGGAAATGGACCTGAAGCCTTCAAAGTAAATGCCACAGCAAAAGATAAAAGAAGTCGCAGAGACTTTGGGAGAAGACTAGAGACGTGATTAGGGGAGACAGGGGATTGGTGCTTCAGAGGGCAGTGAGATAATCCAAAGAAAGAAGGCACAGGAGAGTGCACACTGGGAACCCCAAAGGAGCATGCATCCTTATGCCAGTGGTTTCGACCAGCAGAAAGTCTGAATGGCACGAGTTTTTGCTAACAAATGGTCTTGAGTCCGGAGTATTTAGATCATTATAATTGGCAGACATCGACTCTAGAGAACACTGTGTTTATCATGGAGAGTACCTCAACAAGCAACCATGTGCAGACAGCCTGGAAACCATGATCAGAAACAATCAGAGGAGACACAGTGGGAAGAGGGTGGGTTCTGGCAGGGTATCCGTGAGAAACAGTGTTTATGGAGATGACTCGATGGGAGTACACGAAATTTTGGGCTGTCGTACCAGCAGCATGAAATGGAGGTACTGGCCAAAGACAGGATGGTGATGACATTAGCTGCCAAAACTGCAAACATGAAGTCCTGACCATGAAAAACAGGGGGTACTGCCATCCTCAGACAAAGTAGCTTTTTCCCAGAATAGAATCTCCCATAGGGGGATAGAAGAAAGCCCTGCCCACATGATTTCTCCTGACCACAGCATTCTATAGGTCTTCATTCTATTGTTTGGGTTGAAAGTCTCATTTCACTGGCACACCAGAGCCCACGATGCTAAACCTCACCATATTTATCCATACACCAAACACTCCAAATGACAGGCAAGTAGAGCCTCTTCAGATAACTGGTTTCAAGGATTGGGGACAGCCACAAAACAACAGCAGAGGGCATGCATGCTACACAAATCTGAGACTCCCACAAAGGCCAGACCTTGGGCACTCCATGATCTCGTCATCTTAAAGAATTTACTCTCAGGGTAGAAAACAGAAAGGACTTTTTGAATAAAGAGAAGAAGACAGAGACCTAGATCGAATGCAAAGATGGAAGAATCATTTGACAACAAGGAAAAAGAACAAGAAATGATCCTGTCTAGGCAATCAAAGTGAAACATCTACATGGAACACACCCGGATATGCAGCCAGCATACTCACTGTACATCAGAAAAACACAGAAGACATCAGGGAGTCTCGAACCACAGAGATAAAAGTGATTTAAATAATAAAATGAGGAGTCCCTGATGAAAAGTTTGGAAACAAACGGGATGCAAAGGTCAGGAAGGTGGCAGAAGCAGAGGATCAAATTGGTAATCTAGAAGACAAATACTGGAAAATACAGAAGCAAATTCAGAGAGAGAAAAAGGAATGGTGGAACTCGACTATGAGCTTAGGGAAGTCATCAACTCCTCGGAAAGGAAAGAGGTGCCTAATTTAAGAGAACTAGGAGTGAGAGAGAAAAAAGAGTGCTGAACATGTCTTTGAGAAATCAGAGCTGAAAATGTCCCTCATCTGGGAGCAGAAACAGAGATCCAGATTCAGAGACACAGAAGTGTCCCATCTACGTCAACAGAAGCAGTGCATCACAAGACATAGTGTCATTCCCCCTGCAAAATATAGCAAGGAGGAATTCTCTTAACCAAAATATGCTCGGGAGAATAGTTTGTCCATAGCCAAGTCACGGTCTTCAAGAAGACAAGATATACCCATTCTTGAATGAGGTTGCATAGAGCATGCAACACCAGCCCAAGGGAAAATCTGTATCCCCTGCATTCTGTACAATGACAGAGCACTGGTTCTTGTCTAGAAATAGGATGTATTAAGAAGACAAAGATTGGGTCCTGTGGTGTGTACATCAGTACAGAGGCCGCCTTCAGCTCAACTTATGAGCCCAGGGTCATGGAATCAACTCTGGTCTCAGGTTCCCTGCTCTGGGGCAAGTCAGCTTCACCCTCTCCAGCTCCATCCCCTATTGTGATCTCCCTGTCTGTCGGTCGTATACATGCATGCCGATATTTTGGCAAAAAACAAAAACAAATAAACAAACAAAAAACAGTGTACAAGTATTGACTGGGCCAGAGGATGGTTTATTTAATTTGGATTTAGGTCCCTATAGAATGAAGCCAGGTACAGAGCAACTCCCACCATCCTGAAATGCCAGACCGTCACTCTGAGCTCCCCTGTTCATTCTGTTATTCTTTGTCCTCCTGTATCTCCTCACCAACCTGTAGCATTTGCTGTCTGTCCCGCTCTAGTGTCCCTTTGTTTTCACATTGTTCATCCTCTCCTGGTTCCATTAGAACATGCCCATTTTCCGAAAGAGGCACTTTTTGTTTATCGCATGAACAATTTGGGGGATGGTCATGAGAGGGTTAAGGCAGGCTTGTGCTGCCACATCTCCATTCAATTCCCCAGAGGGCAGCTGCACCAACCTGTGGGAATGCTCAAGGTTCTGCAACATTCAAATTCTCATCCTTGCTTCCTTTTGGAGATACATGTTGTCATCCTGAAACGTGCACGAAAGTCTTTCAAATGATTTTACTTGGGTTATGGTTCTCTTCCAACAAGCTCTGCGCTCGCTTGCTCCTGTGGACTCCAAGTACATGAGTCCGAACTGGGCCTCAGGTTCTCGGGTGTAGGGTCTGCCCTTGTGCTTGGTCACTTTTGAAGATTGGGAGACCGTTTTGGCATGGTGTCTGGAGACACTAGGTTTACTCGTTTCCTCACTGTTGAAGACTCCAGACATGTCTTTGGCATGGTTTTGGGTGTTCCCTGGGAATTTTACTTGATGGCACTTTTCCTGGTCAGAAGCTCCCTGATTGAGTGGGAGGACCATAGACATGTGCGGGGCGTGGAGTTCCACCCCTGAGTCATTGTTTGATGCCTGAATCTTTCTTGTCCTATCATGGGTAAGATGGAATGGTGGATTCTTGCCTTTCTCCGGTGTCCAGAGGCTGGTGGTGATAGTCATGACCAAAGACTACGAATTTGACCATGGAAAACATGACACCGATGCACTTCACAACTGCCTTCGTGAGAGATCCAGGCAGCTCCTGTGTTTTGGGAGGGCTTGGGATCCTCTAAGCCCACCCATGACCACTCCATCCTAGAGTAGTGATCAGGCGTGGGTTGAAAAGGAGTGGTTGCTTTGAGTTCAAACCTTGGTGACATCACAGAAGTTGGATTCACTGAAACAGCAGTCCCTCTCTCATGACATTTGAGTCCTATGGCTTTAGGTACTAAGACCCGGGAAGGACAGAAAAAGAGCCCTCTTAGATTAGTCAAGAACTTAGGTTGTCTTGTGTGTTAATTTCCCACGTCCCCTTTGTATACAAAGAAATGAGAAATGATGTTAGGTGTAGCTTCATTTAGACTAACATTTCTCCAGAGATGGCAAAGTTTTGCTATTTCCAATGCAATTTCTAGAGATCTCAAGAAACAGTGAGGCATCTTGGGTATTATCAGCTCTCAGAGGTATGTCATCATGTGGATGATAGTCCTTTCCCAGCGTCTTTTCCTTAAGGGTCAGAAAACACTGACCCATACAGAAAGTCCCTTCTCTATCATTTTACTGGTCAACATTTCTAGACATTTAAGGAAGACAATGTCGTGTCTTCTCATTGATTCCAGAAATGGAGGACTCAGTTAGACTCTAATTTCATATCATTTTAATAAGTATAGATAATAAAATATAAATATTTCCTTTTCACTGTAGGTCTTCAACTGCTTTTGAAAGGGCCAGTTTTGTTGTTGTTGTTGTTTATTTGTTTGTTTGTTTTTTAGAATTGTTGATTTATTTTATTGTACATCCAAAACTAATATAACACTGTACATCAATTATATTTAAATAAAAACAACAAAAATAAAATGGGAAGGTATACAAGAATTTTTGGTACACAGTAATTTTTTTTAATTTAAGTTACCAGTTTATTGTTTACTTTCTATTTTTTTTAAATTTCTTTTCAGTCTGGCGGTATTTATTGTTTTTGCACTACACCAAGTGCTCGATGCAATCCATGCCCTCTCTAATACCCACCAGCTAGTATTCCCAATTACCCATCCCACACCCATTCAAAACCCTCAGATTGGTTTTCAGAGTACATAGTCTCTCATGGTTCACCTTCCCTTCCAATTTACCTCAATTCCCTTCTCTCCTACATCTCCCCTTGTTCTCCATGTTATTTGTGATGCTCCACAAATAAGTGAAACCATATATAATTGACTCTCTCTGCTTGATTGTCTCCAGCATAATCTCTTCCTGTCCTGTCCATGGTATTTCAATAGTTGTGTATTCATCCTTTCTGATGGAGGCATAATACTCCACAGTCTATATGGACCACATCTTCCTTATCCATTTGTCCATCTTGTTTCTTTCCACAGTTTGACAACCGTGGCCATTGCTGCTATAAACATTGTGGTACAAACGGGCCTTCTTTTCACTACATCTGTGCCATTGGGGTAAATACCAAATAGTGTAATGGCAGGGTAATAGGGATGCTCATTTTTAATTTCTTGAGGAATCTCCACACTGTTTTCCAAACTGGCTGCTCCAACTTGTATTCCCACCAACAGTGTAAGAGGGTTCCCCTTTCTCCACATTCTCTCCAACACATGTTGATCCTGTGTTGCTAATTTGGGCCATTATAATTGGTGTAAGGTGGTATCTCAATGTGGTTTTCCTTTGAATCCCCCTGAGGGCTAGTGATGATGAACATTTTTTCATGTGTCCGATAGTCATTTGTAGGTCTTCTTTGGAGAAGTGTCTGTTCGTATATTCTGCCCATTTTTTATATGATTGTCTGCTTTGTATGTGTTGAGTTTGAGGAGTTCTTTATAGATTCTGGATATCAACCTTTTATCTGTATTCTCATTTGCAAATAGCTTCTCCCATTCCATGGGTTGCCTCTTTGTTTGTTGACTGCTTCTTTTGCTGTGCAGAAGCTTTTGATTTTGATGAAGTCCCAAAAGTTCATGTTTACTTTTGTTTCCTTTGCCTTTGGAGACATATCTTGAAAGAAGTTGCTGTGGCTGATATCGAAGAGATTACTGCCTATGTTTTCCTCTAGGATCTGATGGATTCCTGTCTCACCTTGAGGTCATTTATCCATTTTGAGCTTACCTCTGTGTAAGAGAATGGTCGAGTTTCATTCTTCTACAAATGAATGTCCAGCTTTCCAATCACCATTTATTTATTGAAGAGACTGTCTTTTTTCCACTGTATATTTTTTCCTGTTTTGACGAAGATTATTTGCCCATAGAGATGAGGGTCTATATATGGGCTATCCTCTTTATTCCATTCGTCTATGTGTCCGTTTTTATGCCAGGACAATGCTGTTTTGGTGATCACAACTTTGTAGTAAATCTTGAGATAAGGTACGCAATGCCCCAGTTTTATGTTTGTTTTTCAACATTTCTTTAGAAATTCTGGGTCTCTTCTGATTCTATACAAAATTTTAGGATTATTTGCTCCAGCTCCTTGAAAAATACCGGTGGAATTTTGATAGGAATGGCATTAAAACGATAGATTGCTCTAGGCAGTATAGACATTTTGACAATGTTTTTTCTTCCAATGCGAGATCATGGAATGATCTTCCTTTTTTGTGTGTGTCTTCTTCAATTTCTTTAATGGGTGTTCTGTAGTTCCTCAAGTACAGCTCCTTTACCTTTTCAGTTAGGTTTATTCCAAGATATCTTATAGTTCTTGGTGCTATAGTAAATGGAATCGATTCTCTAATTTTCCTTTATGCATTTTCATTGTTAGTGTATAGAAAGCCACTGATTTCCATATATGACTTTGTATCCTGCCATGTAGCTAAATTGTTGTATGAGTTCTAGACATTTGGGGATAGAGTCTTTGGGGTTTTCCATATAAAGAATCATGTCATCTGCGAAGCGAGAAAGTTTGACTTCTTCATTGCCAATTTAAATACCTTTTATTTCTCTTTGTCTGATATCGGAAGATATAAAGGGGGAAAGAGCCACCAGAGTCGACCGATTGGAAAGTAATGCCCCAATACAAGAGTGCCCTCTGTCTTGGGACCACCATTAACGTGGACTCATGTTGAAAGCACTCAAAAACAGCAAAGGATCATGGGGTTAAAGGATCACTGACAATTGAGGCGGCTAAGGACAGGGGCTTATGTCCCGGAACAAGTTTAGAATTTTCTGGTGCTGAGCTAGAGAGAGTGTGGCAGATTAACCAGCTCCTTGTTCCTGAGCCACCAGTGCACCTGAGGTGTGTTGTGTCCAGTTTCTTTAAGGGGTGGGAGCCACACCATACAGCAAATTGCTGAGCCTTGCCTGAGACACGTGCACCCCTCACCTTCCACTGCCTGAAGGCCCAGCTTGGTGCTCTTAAACCCTTGACATACTATCAGAGCCTGAGAGGCGCCTGTGACCCACACCCTACCCTATGAAAGGTGTCACATGCCCGGCGCTCTTAGACCCGGAAAGACCAGGTGCTCCAAGCCCAGGCCAGTGGGAAAATCTCAGTGTGCAATCACTTCTTGGAACCATTCTGGTGGTCTGGAGCTGCCCACACTGCTGCTGTGGTTTTCAGTACCAGCAAAAGATCCTGCATCCCCTGGGACCGTATCTCAATATAAGCTTTGCCATTGGCCAAAAGGGAATTTATATGTGCCCTGAAGAACCTACAGAGGAGCAGATAGAGGTTTCTCTCTGTCAGGGAGGTCAGGCTGCAGTTTACTTTCCTCTAAAACTCCAAGAACCATCAAAAGCAGTCAAGGCGAGAGAGAAAAAGTGAACAAATACAAAAACAAAAACAAAAGCCTGAAAAAACCGGTTTCCTCAGAGCCCACCCCCATGAGCGGGGAGGGAGGACTTAAATCAGGTAACATCATTGACTGAAAACCCACGTGGCAGGCCCCTCCCTCAGAAATAAAACCAGCAAAGTAAAAAATTAAAAGACTACAAGAGAACAACCACCACTATTTCATAGATACAACTTTAATTTTAATTCATTCCCAATATTCTGGTTTTTTATATAGATTTTTTTAAGTAAATTTTTTATTTTCAGCTTAACAGTATTCATTATTTTTACACAACACCCAGTGCCCCATGCAATCCATTCCCTCTATAATAGCCACCACTTGGTAGCCAGACCGCCCACACCCCCGCCCCTGCAAAATCCTCAGATTGATTTTCAGAGTCCATAGTCTCTCATGGTTCACCTCCCCTTCCAATATCCTCCATCTCCCTTCTCCTCTCCATCTCCCCATGTCCTCCATGATATATGTGATGCTCCACAAAGAAGTCAAACCATAGGATGATTGACTCTCTCTGCTTGACTTGATTCATTCAGCATAATCTCTTCCAGTCCCGTCTATATTGCTACAAAAGTTGAATATTCGTACTTTCTGATGGAGGCATAATAGTCCATAGTGTATATGGACCACATCTTCCTTATCCATTCGTCCATGGAAGGGCATCTTGGTTCTTTCCACAGTTGGGCGACCGTGGCCAATGCTGCTATAAACATTGGGGTAGAAATGGCCCTTATTTTCACTACATCTGTATCTTTGGGGTAAATACCCAGTATTGCAATTGCAGGGTAATAGGGAAGCTCTATTTTTAATTTTGTGAGGAATCTCCATACTGTTCTCCAAAGAGGCTGCATCAACTTGCATTCCCACCAACAGTGGAAGAGGGTTCCCCTTTCTCTACATCCTTTCCAACACATGTTGTTTCCTGTCTTGCTAATTTTTGCCATTCTAACTGGTGTAAGGTGATATCTCAATGTGGTTTTCATTTGAATCTCCCTGATGGCTAGTGATGATGAACATTTTTTCATGTGTCTGATAACCATTTGTATGTCTTCATTGGAGAAGTGTCTGTTCATATCTTCTGCCCATTTTTTGATATGATTGTCTGTTTTGTGTCTGTTGAGTTTTAAGAGTTCATTATAGATCCTAGATATCAATCTTTTGTCTGTACTGTCATTTGCAAATACCTTCTCCCATTCCGTGGGTTGCCTCTTTGTTTTCTTGACTGTTTCTTTTGCTGTGCAGAATCTTTTGATTTTGATGAAGTTGAAAAAGTTCGTTTGATTTTGTTTACTTTGCCTTTGGAGATATATCTTGAAAGAAGTTGCTGTGGCTGATATCGAAGAGATTACTGCTTATGTTCTCCTGTAATATTTTGATGGATTCCTGTCTCACATTGAGGTCTTTAATCCATTTTGAGTTTATC